>NC_092589.1:120133500-120790500 GCF_047663525.1 Anas platyrhynchos | reverse complement strand
CTGTGATGTTTGCTGGGTTTGAGGGCAGCAATACTGATCCTTGGTATTGGTTAAGATGATTTCAAGAAGATCAGTTAAAAAGATCAACCTGCTCCCTGAGGAATAAATAATAGCACTGCAGCTGCATCAGCATGGTGCTAATTGGTTAATGAGGGAGCTACACCCTTCAACAAAAGATCTAGGAAAACAATCTGGTTAATATAATACAAACAGTTAAAAACAACAAAGCATAGGATTAAAGGCTTTTCTCTCCTCAAATGTTGCTCCTTAAACAATACTGATCAAAGCTTGGTTTTTACCTGTTTTTGTTTTCCAGCTCTGCTATCAGCTGTCTTTGTTGTTTATTGGCATCAAAGTTGAAACCCAGGTCTGTTGGTGGGCGAGGCTGGTGGATGGAGAACAGAGAAAAATTAAACACAGTATTCATTACCTGTTAACCACATATGACACTGTTTGGATCCAGTCCCATGTTTCCTGACTGCCACAGTACAATACTAACAGCCCAGATTGCAAAGCTATTAAAAAAGCTGTGCTGAGCTGGACTACTGGGGCACATCTGATCACGGTGTCTCAGAAATACTGCTTTAGGACTCATGAAATCATAGGACTCTGGCTATGGGTACCTCTGCCTACGCTATGAATCATCTGTTAACACCATCAGTCTGAGGAATTTTATTTGCCATTTTTTAAAAGACCTTCAGAAAAAAATACAGCATACCTACCTGTTCTTAAAGCACAGACAGGCTTCCCTGGGAAGAGATGCAGTTACACCTTCTATCATAAAGTCTTTTAGTGAAACATTGACCTTCCGTTATGTCAGCGAGTGAAGAAAAGTTAAAATAACTTACAGCTAGGGTCAGGATACCTATACCATTGTCGAACATCAGAACACACTGCTGACGGCGTGACTAACTCCTGTTCTCCATTTTTTTTCTTATAATACACTGGCACAATGTAGTGTCATTAATGCTTAGAAATAGTTTGACAGAAATATCTTTACAGCAAGGTCTTCAAACAGCTTCTGCAGCAAGCTGGTACCAATTTCTCGTGCTTTCTCTAGGTCCAGTTTCTCCCCTTCTTCCAATTCATCAACTCAGCAGTGACGCTGGGGTTAAATGAAGTCTTTCAGTGCTGTTAGCTTTTGTGGATTCAACGATAACTAAATGGGAATCAAGGTTCACTGCCTCTTTGTGTTCGGCACACTTTTCACCAGCAGCCATCACCTGAGAAAAGCACTGTGCAATTAAACAAGGATTTGTGCTTTGTGGGAGAACCTGTTAGCAGCAGGGCTGCGGGATGAAGAAGCTGGTTACAAGGACCAAGAATGGTTGGTCCTGGTTGTCCTGGTTCAGTGCATTTCTCCAGTGGAATCCTAAGATGCTGCTTAGGAGGTCTCATGCAACTCAAAACCATCCTGGCCATTAGACACAAGAAGTTCTCCTCGGGAGAACTTGGAGCTGGGGAGACATCTTTTGCTGAGGACAAGTCTCCATGGCTGAGGAACAAGGCAGAACACGGGGTCTGCTCCTGGCACCGGGGCATTACTGCCTCTGATCTCCTTACTCTGGCTGTCTTTGGCTCCAGCATAGATAGGATTCACTCATTTTGGCAGTGCAGATGCAAAGGCCATAGTGCTGTACTTCTTACCACATTTTTGGGAAATGGGCTGTCAGTATCCCCAGAAGTGTGCTACTGGAGGAGATGCTGCGAGCGCTGCCAACCTACCCAACAGTGGGCGTGTGCTGGGACCGGAGCGGGGAGAAGGACCTCGCAGTTCAACTCTGAGCTTGTCACGTTGATGACATTACCACAAGGATGCCTTGGATGTGGCCGGACAGTCCAGAAGTGGGTAAACGGCGCCTGGCAGTCACTGTACCGCTGGTGCCAGAAGGACAAAGGTGCCACGCAGCAGCCGTGCCGAGCGGCAGATCTCCGGGGCTTTGTCAAGAGCCCTGAGTTTCGGCGCTCTGATTTTGCCTTTTCATTCTCATTTGATCTCAAGATTTCAGAGATTTTTTACCACAGCGTTTTCAGAAAGACCTCAGGTTGGGTTCCTGGTTTGAGAAAACACTTTCACAACCACTTCCGGAAAGTATTTGGTAAAAAATACAGCAGATGGATGAAGAGCTCGGCATCCACCGCTGCTTCCACAAGGTGGGCAGTGGCAGCCCCAGGACAGAGGGGGCACACACCGCTACGCTTTGGGCTGTTTCACCGTGCACACCTGGACACAACCATGACCAGACTTTGGCTGAAGCATGGAGAGCTCTCTCCTCGGGCGACACGACACCCACGTGGTGGGGAGGTCTGTGTGTGGTAAGTGAGCCTTGCTCGAGTGACACGACTGCAAGCCGGTCTTCAGCGCTTTCCTGAGCGATCTGATGGCTAATTTGGGAGTTTCCTAATGACGTGGAAATTGTCAGTGTGAAAGCTGCTGGGTAAGGCAGGGCCCGGGCAAGAAGAACCAAACCAGCTTGAGAGTTAAAACAAACAGCGTGAGAAAATAAAACATGACTGCCAGAGAAAGCTCAGTGCAGAAGCCCCGTCCCCTTGGTGGCAGGGTCAGAAAGGGCCCTCTCCATCGGCAGCTGGGGGGCCGAGGAGCCAGAACAGGGCCGCGCTGTTCAGGCGGTGCTGAGGCCTCCAGTGTCGGCAGCAGCACTGCCACCATGCTGTCCTGTCTGAGGTGACCTCTCTGTGAGACCTCTGTCCTGTGCTGATGGCACCTGCTATGACTGGCTGGTTCCCCCAAAATGGTGAGTCACAGCGCTGATATCCTGTGGTGTCCCCGTGTCCCGCTGCCGGCAGGACAAGCGCAGGCGACATGCTTCACCTGCAGCCTCCTCTGGGGCTCCTGGGGCTCCTTCTGAGGCACAGGAAGCTTTGCTCTGCCATGAAGTAGCACTGTGCCTATGAAAACAGCCTCGTCCTTCATCCCTTTCTTCAGAAACCGGGTCCAAAGCCTGAAATCACCCTCATGACCTGAAGTACTCAAGCCCTCAGGAGCAAGGACCAGACTACAGAGGAACCTGAGCCTATATTTGATGCCACTGTCCCATTTCACCTGCACGGTCTCCGAGAGGAGGCGCATCCCACATGCTGCTTGCTCAAATGTCACAAGCCGAGAGGTCATTTGGAAACTGTGCAGTGCACATTTTGTATGACAGTTCGGTATTTTCTTATTTGTTCTATTGCTTCCAAGAGTCTAGTTATGTTTTAAAACTCTAAGTCACCAAATTGTTGGGGTTCGAAAAGACCTTTTGAGATGCCTAATACAAAACCCCTGCTCAAAGCAGAGTCAAGTAGAGTGTGGTACTCAGGACATCACAGAATGACAGAATCACAGAATGGTTTGGGCTGGAATGGACCTTAAAGCTCATCCAGTTCCCACTGGCACCCACCAGACCAGGTTGCTCCAAGCCCCATCCAGCCTGGCCTTGAACACCTCCAGGGATGGGACACCCACAGCTTCTCTGGGCAACTGGTGACAGGGCCTCACCACCTTCATAGTTAAGAATTTCTTCCTTATGCCTAATCTAAACCTACACTCTTAGTTTAAAGCCATTCCCCCTTGTTCCATCACCCCACTCCCTGACACAGAGCCCCTCCCCAGCTCTCCTGCAGCCCCCTTTAGGCACTGGCAGGCCGCTGTGAGGTCTCCCCGGAGCCTTCTCTTCTCCACGCTGAACAACCCCAACTCCCTCAGCCTGTCTGTAGGAGAGGTGCCCCAGCCCCTGCATCATCTCTGTGGCCTCTTCTGGACCCATTCTGTGTCCTTGTGCTGGGGACCCCAAAGCTGAACGCAGTAAGTGTACATCATCCAGCTGCGTGTGAATACCTCCATGGAAAGAGACTCCACAACCTGTAGGGGCGAACTGTTCCAGTGTTTTAGCACCCTTGCCATTTGGAACCGTTTTCTCCTGTTTAAATGAAATCGATCTCATGTCCACTGCCCTTCAGAGGGCACCACCGAAAAAAGTCTGGCTCTGTCAGCTGACTTGCCACCATCATGCAGAAATAAATAATACGACTCATACGAGTCTTCTCAAGGCTAAAGAAACCCAGAAAAAAATCTGGCTGCCAATTGTTCACCAACATCTAAACCTCCCAAGTCCTCGAATGGCATCTGATGCTCAGCCTGAACATTTGCAAAGGGGATTCCTGTGGTGGTGACTTAAAAAGCACCAGGCAGAGGCACTGGAATTTGATCACCCACATTAGCAGATATTTAGTATGGCCCCTGACATATTTTTAGCCCAGCCTAACTATCTCTCTGAGAAATTCTCAGCATGGTTTGGGATTTACCTTAAGCTGAGAACCATCTGCAACAGGTGGTTTGTAGCAGCTGCACTGTTCGGGTGGGTGAGAGAGCTCAGTATTACAGATGCGGGCACTAGAAGTGTGATAAGTATGCTATACACAAAGCCTGAGTGTCTATTGTACGCTCAGGAGTGCTCCGATCTTGAGAAATCACACTTAGCTCTCACCTAATCTGTGCTACATCGTGAACTCAGGAGAAGAAGAGTCTACATTCTTGCATACCCAGAAATTAAGAGTATCAGAGTGCCACGGACAGCACCGAGCCTGTTAGAAAAAACAACAGAGACACAGGTCTAATTGCTAGTGTGCTTGTCCAGAAAATGTCTGACAATTCTAAATATATCTGACCTTGACTGGGTAATAAGACACAGCTCCGGTGCCAGCCTCCCTAATGAACAGGCATCCTGGGAGGCCGCACGCTCCATCCTTCCTGCCAGCAGGAGTGCAAGGTGCAGCCTCGCTCCTGAGAGCACCCCTGGGATTTCTATTTGTGCTCTCTGGGTTAGGCTTTATATAAAACAACAACAAAAAAACAAACACGATGGTCTAATATTAAAAAAACTTTAACTGTCCAGGACATGTAATTTACAAGCTTGGGATAAAAACTCTGCTTACAAAACTGATTGCAGACAACTTAGATGTTTCAAGTAGTTAGGGTGTGAAGAAATTCATCAGGGCACTTAGTTTTTGGTACTTACATAAACCCAAAGCAACCTCAGAGCTTTTGTGTTTGCCTCCAAAAGCACTAAGTTTCTTAAGGCGACGCTCTGGAGGCCAGAACAGGGTATCCATAAAGCTCACATCTGCAAACAATGTAAGAAGGAACTAACAACTACAGACCACTTGGCTTAACCTCAGTTCCTGGAAAGAAAATGCAAAATAGAACTGCATGGAAGTACTTAGAAGATAGGCTAAGTAACAGTCTACACGGAGTTTTAAGAAGAAATCATGTTAAAGCAAACTACGTGCCTTCCATTGGAAAAATATAATCCTGCGTATAGGAGAAAAACTATTAACGATACTTTCACTTTGACCATGCTTCTGACACCCCCTTATGGGTTTTACAGCTTTTTTCTTGGATCTGGTAACATTAAATATTTTCATTAATGTCATGGAAGATGTTATAAAGTATTTGCTTCACATCTGCAGACTGTATCACACTGTGACAAGCTCACAGGACTTTAGAGGACACAATTAAAATATAAAATTATGTGAGAAATTCTAGGAATTGTTTGAAGAAATAGGTTACATTCTATTGAGACAAGTGCAAACTCTCATATTTACTTTTAACCTGCCAATTGTATAAACACCTGGATAAAGGCATCAGTTCTGCAAAAAAGGATCTGCAAATGAGGGTGGTTTGCAAACCAAACGTGGTCAATAACATCGTGCTTTTGCAGATGGAATGGGTTGTTTGAAACAGGGGGTGCTGGGTGCTATCATGCGTGACTTACCCCTGAACTACTGTTCCCAACCTGAGTGTAACTCAAAAAAAGCTAAGAGTCAACTGGAGAGACAGGGTGAACAAGGAGAATGACCAGAGGTCTATAAATAATGACAATGAGGAAAGTCTGAAAGACTGAAGAGAGTAAAAGAAGGAGAGGAGACAACATAAGAACTTTTAAATACACAATGCTTATTGCAAAGAGGGAAGTGATCTATTATTCTTCATGTCCCCTGAGGTAGGAGCATGCTTAGTGGGCTCAAACCAAGCAAGGAATAATTATGTTAAGATTCAGGAAAATCTTTTTATCGGTAGATGAATTTACTGATTGGAACAAATTGCCTCAATGGACTCCATCTGGAGTGGACTCCATCCACTATTTGTTTTTGTTTTTTTTTTTTTAAATGACTTGGCTGAGCGTCTGCCCGAGAAGGCTCATGCAAAGCTGAACTGGCTCACGGTGGGCACTGCCTGCAGCCAGCCCTCCGAAGGGCTCCGGTTCTCATCAACGCGAGTGCTGACAGCATGCGAAGCATCCACATCCATGGCATCCAACTATTACTTGCATAGAGATAAGGGATACGATCGGATTTTAAAAAGCCACGTTCAGCTTTAATTTTCATACTTCAGAGCAAGGCTGTTTGTTTTGCCATTTCCACCCACTACGGATTCCTCACAGGTCACTGTTCTCTTACAAAGGGTGTAAGAGAAAAAAATCCTTTAATCAATAAACAAAGCTCGGTGGCTTTGTTCTCTCTATTTAAATCCAGTTTGGAAACACATCACCTGCTGGTTCCAGAGCTGCAACTTTTTTTCTGAGTATTTTTTCCTGCAGGATTGTAAACAGGAATGTCTCAGAACATTTTTCCCTATACATATGATAAATAATAATCCTATCTTAAAAAGTAAAGTCATCTTTCTTCTAAGATACCCTCAGAATGTCCTATAACTCATATTTCTATCAAATCTAAAGATATTAAAGTTCTCTATTTTCAGCCTTGTGCACTAGATCACAGAATGGTTTGGGTTGGAAGGGACCTTAAAGATCATCTAATTCCAACCCGCCGTCACAGGCAGGGACACCTCCCACTAGACCAGGTTGTTCAAAGATAGATAAATTACAGTTGTTTGAATAAACAACTTCCACTCTCTGCTGTTTTGATTCAAGTCATTTTTAACTTTCTCTTTAAAGCCAGAAAATCTGACTCCCAGGCACCTTTCCGCTCCTACCACCTCTCCAGCCCTTTGATTAGGTTTTCTCTTTCAGTCTTCCTTTTTTCTCTGTTATCATTCTGGTTACTGGTCTCCTTTCAGACTGATTTATAAACCGCTAAAGACCTGAGAGGAAAACCACATTATTTCACAGAAACTAATAAAATATATGACCATCACATTGGCAGTAACAAAGACTGGCTGCTTTTAACCACAAACTATTTATTTATTTATCTATTTATCTATCTATCTATCTATTTATCTATCTATCTATCTATCTATCTATCTATTTATTTATTCAGTTCCTTCTATGATGGGAAGAAGTCTTTGTGTTTAGGTTGCAATTTTGGGTGCCTTTTCTAGTAGCTCAAGAATGGCATTTCTTTCATTTATTTCCTCTAGCTGCCTAGAGCCTGGTGGTCTTAAAGCAAATTTTGCAGTACCTGTGCAATATCCGACATTCTACCCACAAACACACCTGAGATCCAAACACACAGCATGCTGGGCACCTGTGTTCACTTTCTCTCACAGATGAGAAGTCATTTAAGTAACTGAGAACCTCCTATCAGTCACTTTGTTCACAGAATCAGTAGTCCCAATCTTTCCTTGAGTCACTGCTGATCAATAATCCCCCGGATTGTTTTACAACCTACCCAGGAGATGCCACTATTTTCTCTGTGACAGCCAAGTAGCTCCCTGCAGCCCATAAGGAAAAATGCAGCATCGCAACGAAAGAATTTACCAGGGACATGGAGACCTGACAAAGTTTGTCACTACTTTCTCAAGCCTAGATGACTGCAGATTGCTTTGCAGAGTGAGGAGCTTAATGAGCCTTTGCCGCTATCTCTGGAAGTCACTGCTCTTCTGAAAACAGCAAATTTCATGGGCGAGGGAAGTATTACTCGGGGTAGAATGATTCTGGAAAGTGGCTGAGGTGCTGGTGGACGCTGTGTGGGACCTGCTTCTGGCCTAAGGGTTTCTAATTAAGTTCGTATATGAGCAGTGCATTGCATCTTGTGCTTGCAAGTATTTCAGATGCGTGTTCTCAATACTATTGTTAGGAGATAATATTACGTATGATAATAGAAAGTATGAGATATCATTCAAATGTGCAAATACCAACGCGGGTTTCATGCTGGACAGCCTGTATTTCCTAAATGAATGAGTTCCTGCAGAACACAGGGAAGGAAACCTGCCCATAGTCACTGCTCTCATTGCTGCCCAGCATTTTACTATCAACAAATTCTTACTGTCACAGCTTTCAGTAGTGTCTTGGGTACATGGTACACAACTGCAATGGCAAATGCTATTCTTGTAAATCCAGAAAGATTTTATTAGAGCATTTGCATGTTACTAATAACTACCTAGATGAAAGGTACCTGTCCTCTCTGTGAAATCATATGTGGTTCTTAAATCCTCTGCACTGAGAAATAAAAATAAAAACTAAAAACAAGCAATCCAAAACATTCACTTACTAGTCAGCATTCTTACATTTGCACTCCATCTCGCTGGGCAGGTATGAATGACTTGTGTCTTCCAAGATTTATTGCTGCAATTCCTCTCTTTAAACAGCCTAGCACTTTCAGCTCCCTACCTGCCCAGCAGCACTGAGCACCAGGAACACATCCCCTTTCTACGCTCAATGCCATTGCACCAGTGTGAGATGTAAGTTCTTCAAAGTTACTAAAACAACCCCCCAAACCCTATTTTTAACATTTGCATGAGAAAATGAACAGTTCAGATATTTTGTCCTCTTGTAGCTTTCTTTCTTTGTGAGGAGTAAATATCTCAGAAAGAGAATAATCCTTACTGTTATGGCATGGAAGCAATGCAGAGATCTTTTCTTGGCCCTCTTGGACACAGCCCACAGCTTTCTAACATGGGTTCCTGAAGCCCTAATACAGCATAACCAAACCCTAACATGTTATAGATCTGTGCAGAAACAATCTACAAAGTTTATTCAGCATTCTGAAGTATGGCAGAGTGTGTAAAGAGAAAAAAGACTTTTTGATACAGTGACTCCAGTTCTACATCACACAGCAGCAAGACTAAAGCCACAGCTTTTTGAGCTGGAGACTAACATTTTATAAGATAAAATGTTTTTAAAAAAAAAAAGTTTCATAGCTAAGCCAACTCTCCAACATGGCTGATCACCATCCTTTTCTGCTTTCCTGGAGCTTAGCATGAACACTGAATTCTTAAAAGTTCTGAGGATCATCAAAATGGCAAGCCCCATCCTCTCCCAGCAGTAAAATTCATAAGATCGTAAAATCTACTTAAAATCCTTAATATCACATAGGAACGGTACAACCATCTAGCACTGTACTTAAGTTTTCCTATGAATAGGGCATTAAACGTGAGAGAGTGCTGTGCTGGACTATCAAGCTGGGCTGGTATTTGCCACAAGGAGCCTTCAGGCCTCAGCTACAGAACACTTTTTTGGGTAAAAGCAGAGGATTTAATGACACTTTTAACTCAAGCCACCAAAAGCCACTTTGGCAAGCGGCTGCACTCCTCCATCACCTGGATTTGGAAGAAACTATCAAAAACCTCTAAAGCTTGCTTCCTGTGGGCATCGTCTTCCCAGATCCTTGGTGCAAGGACTACACCGTGTCACGGAAAGCCTGCACCAGTATTTTACCTCCCCATCATTGTAGTGTCACAGAATTCTTTATGATCAAGACAGAAATAGAAACAAATAGCAAAATGGTTCATGTAACTACTGTACCCAGAAGAAAAGGAGATCCAAGAATGAGGCTGTGGATTTATCCTGGAAAGATGTACAACACAAAATCAGATTTACTTGTTCTCTCTTTCTTTAAAAAACATGTATGAAATATTGCCTAATGCCTAAAAGAAGAAAAATTAGATGAAGAGAATATTACAAATATTATTTAGGTTGTAGGTACAGTAGATTTAATGAGATGAGATGAGATGATGATAGGCTTTTAGTATTAATGCTGAGGGAAGAAGAGCAACCACATACTGTTTGCAAAAAAGAGCAATATGCGCAAGAACCCAATTATCGTAACTCATCCACATAACTCAACCTAATTACCCACTCATCCATAATTGAGTATTTTCTCATATTTATTAGGTGCTCATGCTTTTCTTAGCAAGGCTGCACAGGTCAGCAGAGCCCTGCCAGGAGCACGGTGTCCCTGTGTCCCCCTGCTCCTGCTGAGTGCCACGGGGTGCCGCGGGGCTCTCGCCATCAGGCAGTGGGAAGCAGCAGGCACTTTGTCTCATTGCCCAGACACCAACCTCTGCTTGTAGGAATCAGCCCGCCCAGGTACATCAGCAGAACCCCAGGAGGACCTGGGAGTGTGCTAACAGAGAAAAGGGGGAACAAGAGCTGAGGCTGAGCAGGTGGCGGGAGGTGGGAGAGGAGACGAAGGAGACATTGGCTTGGCGAGAGGGAGGCAGTGTAGGACACCAGAAACAGAGGGCCTCGGGTTGCCTTGTGCAGTTTTAGCTATATTCAAGTAATATGGCAACACTGAGGTAGGACCTGATATGTATGTAGAAGGAATTTTATAAGAGAGAGTAGGTGAGCGGGCTGGGGACACTGCAGGTCATTTCAATCCCCTGCCTTTATCAAAAAGATAGTGCTCAACAAGAAATACCAAACTTTTTCTTACCTCACATTGACCACCTGAGCAGATCAGCAGAGGGAGACAAACGGTTCTGCTCTTAGAAGCAGTGATTTAAATGAAGTTTGGCATTTTTTCTCTTAAATTTTTCACTTTATTCATTTAGTCACCTTCTGCTTTTCTCTTTTGCTTTCCATCTAATCGGTCTAGTGTAGCCAGCCAACACTTATTTTAATCCACAGCACTCTGCTGTGACCAAACTGGCAAGCCAAGCATAGCCCTGAGCAAGTTAAATTCACTAAAAAGGATTCTGTCCTCTGAGGACTGTTTTGAAGAGAACAGGAGTAACCCAGTCAAAGCTTCTTCTGAGTGAACGCAGACTAAACTGCTGTCTACCAGGGTATAATTGCACTGGTTGCATGCCATGAGCCTCTGCTGCACCACTAAGTAAATTACATGTATCGAGTGACAGATGATGCATTCTCCTTTCTTCTCCTCTCTCCCCATTCATTTTTCTTCTTTAAGAAGAAACAGACTTGGACTTTAAGAATTAACTCTGAGATCCGGCTCAAAATTATTTTGGCCCAGTAAGACTTCAAGCAAAGGCTTTTCCCCTAAAAATGTTAATAGAATGTATTTGTATTCATATTACAAGTGACATTTATTACAGTAACGAGCCTGCAGAAGGCAGTTTTAACATTTTATCTAATTTGAGAAAATGCAGAAACTGATGGACTGAGTCAGATCCATCACCACAAAGTCCACTGTACAATTTCCAGCAGTGATCATTGTCAGCCACTTCAAAGAAAAGAATAAACAACTTTGCATTAGGCTGTTGTATGAACAGCTTCTGCATCTGGAATGCTCTTAATTTCTAGCAGTTAGAGCATGTTAAAAAAAAAAAAAAAAAGCATATTATGTCAGAGAAATAGGGCTGGAGAGGACATCAAGAAATAATTTTGTTCACATCAGCATGTCTCCAATATTCCCAACAGACACTGGTCTATCTTGGTTTTAAAGTCTCCAAATACTCCATAGCTCTTTTATGGCAGCTCGTTCCCATCCTCTACTTTTATTAAGGTCTAGATTCATAGAAAAGTATAGGTGAGAAGGGACCTCTGGAGGTTTCCAGTCCTCGTACTGCTCAGAGTAGGGCCAATTCACAGCAGGTTGCTCGAGACCTCTTCCAGCTGAGCTCTGACTATCTCCAAGGACAAAGATTCCACTTCCTCTCCGGACAACCTCTTCCAGTATTTGACCATCATTATGGTGAAATGTTTTTCTTAATATATAGTTGGAGTTTCCTTCTTGTAAGCACTGCCTGTTGCTTCTCGTCCTTTTGCTGTGCACCTCTGCTATGTCTGGCTCATCAGCTATCAGCTGTAAGATCCCCCTTTGCTTTCTTTTCTCCATGCTGAACATTCCCAGTGCTCAGCACCTCCTCCTACATCTTGTAGGACAGCCACTAAGCATCTTACTGGCCTCTGGGTGTGCTCTGCTATGTCCATGTCTCAAACTGTGTAGCACAGAACCAGACACAGCAGATCTGATGTGGCCTCATCAGTGCTGAATGGAGGGGAAAAATCATTCTTGGCCAGAGACCCTTACCCTCCTGGCTGCACTCTTGCCAATAAAGTCCTGCACGTGCTGGACTGCTGTGCTGCAAGGGCACACTCCTGGCTCCTTTTGCCCACCAGTGCTTCCAGGTCCTCTTCTGCAAAGCCACTTCCAGCCCGTGGGTGCTCAGCCTGCAGCACTGCAGGGGGTTATCCTGTCCCGGGGGCAGGACTGGCACATAGCTCTGTTGGACTGCATGAAGGTGTTCAGAAGATGTGCAGATGTGGTGCTCAGGGACGTGGTTTAGTTGTAGACCTGGCAGTGCTAGGTTAGTGGTTGGAGCTGGTGATGTTAGAGGTCTTTTCCAACCTAAGTGGCTCTGAGATTTTATGGTTGACAGCTCTTTCCTCCAGACTGTCAAGGACTCTTGAGCTAGTACCACACAATGACGTCCTGACATCTGTTTTAATAGTTGCTGTGCTATTTCAAAGCCACCTGACTACTCTGCTGTACTCACCTGCCACAAAGAACACGTTACACGTGTTACAACACATTTACCTTCAGCAGTAAAGACTGGTGCAAACAACCCATTGGGCATCTTTGCTTTGTTCTTATCACTCCTGACTGATCTTCAACATCTTGGTCTTCAGAGAGCCCTGCTGGTCCCCTCCTGATTATCCTACTTTTGATGGTATTGAAAATCTTTTTACTATAGACTGCAGCATCCTTTGAGAAGTGCTCTTTATATTCTCTCCGTCTCTGAATTTCCTGTTAACATTTAACCAGACGTGTTTATGGGCTTTCTTGTGCTTTTCATTCAGTCAAGCTCTCCAGTTCTTGAATGCCATCCTTTCCTAAGGACACCCTCCTTAGCTTTCTTATTGACCCATAAAACAGTTTTTTGTATGGTTTGTTTTCTTTTTGAATTTTGACGCAAAGCTTTCCTGGGCTTCTAATACAGCATTTTTAACAGTCTCCAGGCAGCTTATAGGCTTTCTTTTTTTTTTTCTTTTTTTTTTTTTTTTTTTTTGACTGATCCTTTTAGGATTTTTTCTAATTGTTTAATTTTGACGTAGTTTCCTTTCTTGAAACTGAATATCTGCATATTGGATTTATTTGGCAAGCTCCCTCCTGCTGTTAAATCTGTGTGAGTGATGGTTACTAGCACAGATCAGCCAGCACAGCTAACCCCACGTGAACTCATGCTGGTGCACCATGCAGGACTAAATTCAGGAGGGATTCTTTTTGTGGACTGTAAAACTACTGTTCAAGGAAACATCCTTTATTGCACTCAAACGAGTTTTTGCATCCCCCTCTGAATAGACATTGACTTTGTCTCTATGTGGGTAGCTGACATCTCCCACTGCTTCTTACCTGTCCCAAATGTTGCAGCTTGTCTTTTCTCACTTAACATTTCTTGATCACTACCATCATCTAATCAGGGGGCGGTATTTCTACTCTGTTATTAAAAATTTGGAATTTCAACTGACAAGGATTCTGCAGTTCTCCTCTTTTTCTGTGATATTTTTATATTGCTACCCTGTGTATTTCCTTTACGTTCAATATCATTCCCTTGCCTGCATGTCCTGCTGGCCTGTAAAGCTGGCCACCATCTACTCAATGATTATCTTTCTTTTACTGGCTCTCTGAGATGGCTGTTGTGTAGGGGATGTCATTTGATCTTCCACATTTCAATTCCATATGGGTAGAAAAAATGATTCCCTTTTTTTTGCTTTTGAATTTCCCAGCCTCTGAATCGCTCCTCTCTTTGTTTGCTATTATAAGAAGAGTATTAAAAAAAAAAGGAGCGTGGCTGGAAAATCTCAGATATTCCACATTGCACAGGCAATGAACCCTCCCAGGCGAGCCCTGCAGCTGTGCATGCAGTCCCAGGAGTGCAGGTTGTTCCTCCCCGAGCTGCGATGGCCAGCTTGGACACCAGTCACACGGGGGCTGGCTGAGGAAGGGTGATCTCCTGCTGGCAAGTAATAATTAGAAGCTGCCGCGAAGCAGAGCATTTGGAAGAGTGCCTAAAACTCTGATTCCTTCAGAATATGAGAAGTATGTCTATTTTGGCTGCTATTTTTTGACTGTGAATAAACACTGGGTCTAGTAAATAACCTTAGGTTCCGTGCTGTTGAGCTTTGGACAGGATGGAAGCACACCACTGGTACTCCCAGGTCCTTCTTTCTTCCCTACACTTCTGCCCCTGATGCCTCCCTGCAGGGTAACTTGGACAAGAAGAGAGCAGTGCTTTGTCAAAGGACTTTGCAAGGTCTTAATAAGCTCTAAATGCTGCTTCCTTTACATCCAAAACTGTTGCTTCATTTTTTACCTCCTTCAGAACTACGCACAAGCAATTTGAGGTGATTTACAGCTTTTTAAATGATTAGGATCTTTCAGAACCCGTACTATGACACATTAGTTTTTGTTACTGGAAAAAGTCAAGTCATGAGTAAGAATTCTTCCACCATCTGCCAGACAGAAACTGATTCAGCACTTACTATCTCAATAGTTTTACGTGAAGACTACGTAAAATCCTCTTTTTTCATCTAAAACGGAAAATTTACACTGTCTTGCTTTAATATTCAACATGAACATAGTTTTAGTGAACTGAATGACTTCAGAAATGCAAATACACTATTTGATTGAGATACTGCGAATTGATAGTTAAAAACATTCTAAAAGTGCAATTCTTTTCTAATTAAAGAGAAATATCTGGTCCCATCTGCACCATGGAGTCAGATCGCTGGCTGACCACACGCTGAAGAAAATTATGGGATGGCACGAGCTGACCTTGCTGGAAAGGACTTGAAAGTATTTTTACAGGAAGATGTAATGAAAAGATGAATGAGGACGCTGATGTTAAAATACTGCTCTCGTGACACTAATGGGTGGCAGGAAACATAAATTCTGGCACAGCGGTAAGGCGGTTAGGAGAGGTCATTCCTGCTGCCAGAGGCTGTTGAAGGCGAAGCCTGTATGAGATGCTATCCAGATAATAGCAGGTTTTGCCACAGCGACTGCCTAGAGCAGCAGCGAGGGAGCCTTTGGTGCATTTTGCTCGTAGCTGGCAGAGCAGCCAGGTGCTGGAGCACGCGTTAAGCAGCACACGGTGTGGCGATGTGAGAGGGCAGCTGTAAGCTGAGGGATCTCCACTGCTGCTCCATCCACCTGGAGGAACCACCCTGGTGTCACTGCTCTGCTTCTGTGAGGATAAAGCAACACGAGGACAGATGCCTCCCCTTCCATTTAGGCTATTCTACTGAATTTCAGTAAACCCTTAATTGCCGTGATGCTCTGTGGCAAGTTTCTGTTAAAGCAGTAATTTATTTTCACCAATTTAAAGCTGGTTGGGTGTTTGTTCTAATTTATTCTATAGTAAGTGACTGCAACCATAAAAATACCTCTCTTTCTGCCTTTCAGGCTCTTTCTCTCTGGAATAAATATATTCCCTAACATTTGTTCCATGATTTGTTTTCCTCAGGTATCTACTTATTCATCTCTCCTCCAGACTAAGTAGGACTGATCTGCTTATTCTCTCGTCTCCCCTGACCTCGTTTCTCATCATTTGTACTGTCATTTCCTCTTCCCCAGCCGTCTGAGCCAGCAGTTTTGTGCTCGGAGAGGAGAACGAGGCCGGCGTGCTGCTCTTGGCATCAGGTGCAGGAAGAAAAGATGACAGTTTCAGGGAGCCTACCAACGTTAAGCTCCTCATTAAATTCTGAAAAACACCTTCCACATATTCCGCATGCAGCAACAACAGATGAATAATGAGAACTGGAGCCGGTTCATTTACTTACTGCATTCCCAGCCTCTGCAGCCAGCCGGGCGGCGTATCTGGCGATCAGCCGGTGCTCCTCGTCCAGCCTGCCGGGGCTGTCCAGGGCGCTGCGGGGAGAAGCCACAACAGCCGTCAGCATCCACACCGGGGTGACACAGGGACAGGCAGGGGTGTTGCAGGGACACGGCTACCCGAAACAGGAGTCACACTGGGAGCAACCTCGCTCATTCCCTTTTTCAATCCTCTTCCAAAGTGGGGGCTGCTCTGGAGACCTCACATCTCGCAGCATTTCCCCCAGGACGCATACACTCCGCTTTTAAATGACTAAAATAATTAATCTTTAATAATTAATAAACTAAAATAATTAGTTTTCAGCAACTCATAAATACATATAATTGGGGAAAAAAAAATCAGTCTGTCTCTGAGGAGGTGCTCTGAAAACCCTTTTGGCTTGCTCTGGATGAAGAGGGTGCCTATAGGAATGAAGAAGGAGCAAAGCTTCGTCCTCGGGGGATCTGGGGTGACAAGTGTCAGAGCAGAACAGTCTGCAGGAGGAGGAACGGAGGGATGCATCCTCTGTCACTGAACAGCATGAACTAAAACGCAGCCGTCACTTTGTAGGGCAGCGTGACAAAGCCCGGCCATGCAGAACACAATAATTTCAGACCAGGTCCTTCATACCTCAGCTAGCAGAGGATGAAACAACTGAGCTGCCCTGCATCGCCCCACGCACACAGCCTGTAGCCGTCTTGGAAATGGTGCTGAAAGGGATGCTAAAAATATTTCCTATCAGCAGCAGCAACCCTGACAGCACCATCGAGTGACAGATGAAACGGGACACGAATGCTGAGAAAGGACAAACGGGGCAGAGACGGGAGGTGCCAGGTCCCTGGATCAGGAGGTGGATGGAGAGCAGCACCCAGACCTTCCTCACCTCTAACATCAGCATCATCCCGTCTGTGTGAGGGATGTGGTCAGTCTGGGAATTAATTAGTGCCGGGAGCACTGACCTAGTCGCTAGCACTCACAAATAACTGCCTTCAACTACAAACACATGGGACAAAAAATAACTTTCAAGCTGCATTAACTGAAATCCACCCATGTTAAGATCCAGCAGCAATGCAGTTGTGTGGCATAGTGGCTTTGCCACCAAAAAACACCAAAAAACACAGTGTAGAGCCATGGGGAAGAGCAGCTTCCTAAGGCAACGTCAGGCTGAACTATTCGGTAGCTGCTTGTTGTCTTGCTGCTGCACCAAAGATTTCCATCACCGTCTCCCTTTAATAGGGAGCCAGTGAATTAGTTATATAAACCAAAACATCGTTAGCTGAAAATCAACATTAACGTGGAAATGAGCAATGCGTTTCATGATCATAGCTTTCCAAATGCTATCCTTGATGTTTCATGTGGGATTCATAAATACCTTGTTGGCAGCCTTAAATTACAGTGCCGTACCTGCACGCGTTTGCAATGAAATTCAGGATCAGAATCACACCGCAAAAAAGCAGCAGGGAAAAAAGAGATACATATCTAACACACAATAAAAGCTACTTTCAGTCCCCATTACCACTTTACAAGATAATTTACATTTCTTTAAGCTTCATTTCACAGATGTATGCTGACAGTATTCAAAGAACCAAACCTATGTTGCATAAATTATGTTTATATAAAAACACAGATAGACCTTTGTAAAGCCAAATTTAACAAATTGAGCTCTTTTGAGACTCAAAGTCAGCCTGTGCTTGAGATGGCACAGAAACAATGCACTGAATTTGACAGATGTACCACAATTTACACAGATGGGGTCCAGATTATTATAAATGACAGCACTACGCCTCCGTGTTTGGCCTGCTGGGGATCAGTGCGAAGGCACTCGGCTCTCAGCAAGCACCAAGTGCAACAGAGGCAACTGGTGAAAGGTGAGATAAAACGGTGGGAAAAGAGAAATAAAAGAACAAAAATGGAGTCTTTACACCAGGCTTGGTGATCTTCTCACCTCATGCTAATTTGTGGGGTTTTTTGTTTGTTTTTTTTTTAATGAGAACAATTTTTCCCATCCCACTTGCTGCGTTTGATGCTGGTTTTGGTCAGATCACCTCTGTAATTTAGCCTGCTCAAGTTTGCCTGCTGTTACAGGAATATCAACCATCCCATCCCATCCCATTCACCTTCCCATAATCTGCTATCTCCTAATACCTCTCTCAGTTCCTGAACCCACTGCCTCTTCTTACCTGAGTGATGATATTAGACAATACTTACTGACAATTTTGTACTTTCTCAAGGAAAAGCTGATTTTCCTTTTTTTTTTTTTTTTAATTATTATCATTTTTAATAGATAAATATTTTGTTTTTAGAAATATTTTCTGTCCAAAGGGGAAGTGGAGTTCAGGAAGACCTCCTGAACCTCCTGTGTACTCACTGACACACAACACAGGTTTCAAGTAGGAGGCTCAAGGTTCCCCTGCAATGCACCTCGCTGTAGGACTAACAGGGCAGTAAAAACAACCTGAGAAACAGTTTGGGGTTCTTTACATTGCTTTGTGAGGGAAAACTCACCTCCTTGTAGCTCTCAGGGGGACAGGAAAGGGAGAAAATAGAGAGAATAACCCTGGCTGCAGCCCAGAGCTCAGAAGGGAGGAGGACACAAGGAAGAGTTCAGAGATTTGCCAGGTGGCACAATTTTGGAAAGGTAATGCCATAGATTTCCCTGTCCTAAAAATACTGTCTGGTCTATTTTGATAACTTTGTGCTACTTATAGAGCACTGATTAGTCAAACCGTGAGGTCTCCTGCTTCTCCCTTTTAAATGCTGGAGTTAACACAAAGACTGGGGACACTGGCAGGAGGACCGGGGCAGGGGAAGGGGACACGCAGAAGCCTGCACTTCTTGGGCTTAAAGCTCATGTGAAGCCATAAACATGAAAAAAAAAATAAAAATGAAACATCTACTCGGGGGGAGATGTAGTCTGCAAAGGGAAAGCCGAGATGGCAGTGCCCTGCTGTCAAACACTAACACAGAAACAAGCTCGGGCAGCCCAACTACTGGCTAGGGCTGGGGGACTGGTAAAGGGTGCAGGAGCTGCTCGGACACAGCGGGAGCTTTGAGAGCTTCAGCTCCTTGCAAAAGTGCTTTGGAATTCATGATGCAGAGAAGGGGCAGAGGGCAGCCAACAGAAGGCTTGGTTTATTCTTCCAGCACTTGGAAGACCAAGTGCTGGAAGACTGCAACCTGGGACAGTTGAAGGTGCAAATGTCCCAGGTGCCAACCAGGGTGTGAGGAACCGGTCTCAAATTGTGCCAGTGGAGGTTTAGATGGAATATTAGGCAGAATTTCTTCATGGAGAGGGTGGTGAGGTGTTGGAACGGGCTGCCCAGGGCAGCGGTGGAGTCCCCATCCCTGGAGGCATTTAAGATAAGTGTGGATGTGGCTCTGAGGGAGGTGGCTCAGTGATGGGACTCAGTAGGTCAGGCTGATGTTGGACGTGGTGACCCTGAAGGTCTTTTCCAACCAAGG
Source organism: Anas platyrhynchos (assembly GCF_047663525.1). Classification (NCBI taxonomy): domain Eukaryota; kingdom Metazoa; phylum Chordata; class Aves; order Anseriformes; family Anatidae; genus Anas; species Anas platyrhynchos. Next base: position 120,771,077 of record NC_092589.1, on the reverse strand, counting down.
TGACTCTGTGATTCTAGGATTCTAATGGTGACCTAAGAGTAAGCATTTTGGGGACAGAATAGCTTCAAGGAAAGTGATTTTCTCTTTTCACTCTGCTTTAAAGTCAGTGGTGCTGCAGACAACTGTGGTTTCAGAGAACTGGGATTTTAAAGGAAACCAAATCAAAGCAGCCATGCATCTAACCAGCCATCTGTCCACGTATCAACCGACCAAAAGTAAAACACAGAAATCTGGTGGCCAGCTATTCTGCAGGAAATGCAGAATACAGAATACATAAAAATAATGACACTCCCAGTAGGGCTACTTAACGTTTTTGGGGTGCAAAGCAGAGCTGGCATAGAGGCTCCATGCGGATTGTGGAAAGGGGCAGGGATGCTGAATGATGGGGAATGAAGGTTTTGAATGCCCAGATTAAGAAATCTGTAACTGTTCAACTGTTCAAGGAATAACGTAAAGCTCATCAGCTTTGTAAGCTTTCTCGCTGCGTGCTGCACCACTCGCTGCGCTCTGCAGCTGTCTTTGCCTGTGGCACATCCTTTAGGGTGGGGTTTTCTGTTAATTCTTTGAAAAGCACTTAGCCAATTTGGCCTGCTACCATAATAATACAGTCGGTAGAAAAAAGAAAAATATATTCTTGTCAAATAAATGAAATCCGCTGAGCTCTGTTTGCTATAAGCCTTATGTAGCTTGGATGGACTTTTTGGTTGGAGGACATCAGTGAATTAAATAATCCTTAATACAATGAAAAATCTCAGGGATGGAGCTGGCCATGGCTTAAAGGCTCTCAAGGGCTGGCTGAAGGACGTGAAAAGATACTCGACGATAAAGAGCAAATGTAAGTATACACAACATCAGTGAGTGTAAGTGGAAGAAAAATTAGTACAAATTTGCAGAAGGGCTCTTCTTTAAGCATAATTAGTCACTGGGACAGACCGTCAGTGTGATGAGCAGCTCCTCCACCACAGGGCTCTCTGAAAGCCACGTCTTTACAGGGACGGGGTATTAGGCTCTGTACCAGAGTATCTGGTGTGAGATACAGAAGATTTTTTTGCCTTCCCCCTGCCACTAAAAAAATAATAATAAAAAAAAAAAAAAAAAAGATCAAAAGCAGTGACAAAGGAGTAGAGATTTCATCGGGAATGTGCAGAGGCATTCCCTCGTACTGGCTTGGCAGACACTCCCATCCACAAAGAGAGCAGGATTAGAACTATTTTCTTTATGTTTGGCTCCTTCAAGGAGTATACTGTTACTCTGGTAACAAGTGAATTTTTTTAATTCAAAGACCTCAATGACTGAAAGCCTCAACTCCAGCTGGCTGCAACATGGCCACTATGGGCTACCCCCAGTATTTCACTCTGTCCTATACTCTGCAAGATGCAGAAACTTCTTTCTATCTCAAAATCTGATTGTTACAGTACTTGGCTTAAGGTGAGAGTCCAAAATTCCTGGGGTTCATCATCTTGTGAACAATATTATGGACTTGCAGTACGTAGCTGGTGATAGCAGACAACAGTGACTCACTGACAAGAAAAAAACTGATTTTCTCTCTGGAAAGCCAGAAAGCACTTCATCAAAACGGCAGTAGAATACAAATTTCTACATGACAGAGTGCTGAAATAGGACTAAAAACATTATCCAGAGGAGGACAACGTGGATAGAGCAAGGCCCTTACGTATAGCCCCCAGATCAATAAACCTCTGTGAAGGTATAATTTAATTAGGTCCAGAAGTGGAATACAGAAAAGCCCCTGGCGATGTCCCGTGATGAAATGGGAGAGCTATATTTTGGGGCTTTAGGGTAAAAGTTCTCTGCACAGACACAGATATGAAATATAAATGTGCACAAATACTAAAGCTGAGTGAAAAGGATTTTTCAAAGCATTAGCATTCTTTGAAAGGCACAGAAAGAGACTGCCACATGATGCAGGTCACACTGATGGCACTGGAAGAGCTTGCCTGGTTAGCTCAGGTAGGCAAAGCTACTGGTGGGGTGGGACACGTGCCTATGAGTGCACTGGAGGTGGAGAGGTAAAACCAACGAGGAGGAGGAAGAACAGTTCGAGTTGCAGAATAATATGGGCAAAAAAATGAAGGGTTTTGAGCTGGCCGTGAAAAAACTTACGGTGGAAATTAGATGGTTTCCTATGGGTGAAAAACGAGACTCCAGCATGGTCAGGAAAGAACATTTACCTTACCCCCCGGGGGTGATGTTACCCAGTTTGTGCTTGGGGCTCTCAGCACAGTGAATGCAGTGGGGTGGGACTGGGCACAGCGACCACTTCCAGGCTGGTGCCTTCCCCTCTGCATGCTTGTGCGTGTGTGCACACGTACTTGTGTGGTTCCAGAAGGTTTCAGAGAACACTGAGTGTATTTCCCTCTGGCTGAGGCCAAACACCTTTGACTGGAACATGACTCCCAGAGGAAACAGCGTTATTGCACCCCCCCGCTCCAGCAGCTCCTTCCTAACACTGACCGTGCACCGCTCTGCAGCCGGTTCACAAAGGTTGCAATCAGTGCATGCTCATCAGCTAAGCGGCTGGCAGCATCCGGGTTGCACTGTAACCTGGTAGTGATGAAGGCAAAAAAAAAAAGAGAGCAAACAGAACATAAATACATAAATCAAACATACATATGTGAATACAAAACAAATAACTAATGAATGTTAACGAAACAAACGGTTAAAAATTAAAACAAGTAGATGAGCAATTAAAAGTGTAAATATGGTTCAGCAAATCACACGAACAAAACAGCTCCTGAAGCTAAAGGTTAAAACACAGATTAGGAGAACACTCGGGTACCTAAATGTGCAACGAGTACAGCCGTGGAATTCCCTGAGCCTGCTGCGGGTTCGGGAAAGCAGCACCACCCCTACCTGTCCGACCCAAGGCACTGGGCAGTCCCTGATGGCAGCAGGGACATTTCTACCAGCACCCGTGGTCTGCAGAGAGCCACTTCTGGAACAGAAAGCTAAACACAGCCACGGCCACTGAGCGGGGTGACCTCCTGCTGCCTCCGAGCCGAGCAGAACTTACCGCTGCCTTTCTGCTGTCAGACAGCTCCGAATATAGGCCAAACCACCAGGGTTGCAGTTTTATTACTACGTCTAAAATTAGAACTGGAAGCACCCAGTTTCTTCCCTTTCTCTCATGAAACAGGCCACCAAACAAAAACACGAGGAAAGCGATACCAAACAAAATAATTAGTGGTTTGTAGCAACAGAACCACCGTCAGGCAGGGATTCCTTAAATGACATAGCATTGTTGTTTGGTTGGTTTGAGCACTTATAAAAACAAAGCTGTTTCACTTCTAAATATTTTCATGAATAGAGACTGAACGCAAGAACTATTTGTCAGACGTAACCCCACAGAAATAATTATCTGTCTGTATGGTCCAATGAATACAGGCTGGTTTCTACCACGCTTGTAATAGCAGCATCTCAATAACCCTGGCAGGACACAACAAAATGATTTTTTTTTAATCCCAGGCATTGCACAAAAAGGCAGGAACAATTTGTTCACAAACCCAAAGAGCAATACACCAATCCTGCTGTGCTAGATCTCTTCCACAGCCACGTCAAGTTCTGCCTACAGGCCCCAGGACGACGTGCTGCCACGTGAAATGGTGCACGCCTACAGAGAGCAGGAGGTGAGCAGTCCTGTGCAGGTACAGGATCGGGTTGTTACCTTAAAGTCATTCGTGAATGTGCCATTATTTTAACATATTATATATTTCTTCTTGAAATACAAGAAATTCCATTTTTCATGTCTACGTCAGGTATTCAAGCTGCTCTTTCAACTTACAAACTGCAGTTAATTCCACACATGTCCAGGAACTATTTGTTTCAGCAGCTTTTATAAATATGGCATTTATTGCTTTCAGCATCGATGTGCAGATACTATGAAAGCAGAATTCACATTTTTTAGGCACACAAACTCTTTTTTTCTCTGCTATGTGCAGCAACATGTCAGAGCAGTCTGCCAGAAGCAGAGTAAGACCTTATGAAAAGGAGGCAAAGCAGAATTACCCACATCAACCCCTCTGGGCAAGGAGCAACCTTAGTAATAATGGCTTTGTAATAAGAAAGAGACTTAACATTAACCACTGCGCAGAAGAATTTTAAGCAATCTACACTCTGTGAAGGCTGACTACTGGCAAGTACTGAAAAGCTTTATTTTAGATAAGCATTCTAGCTGGCACATTGCTGCAACCACAAGAATTAGGATTCTGAGACCTTTTTCATTACAACTCATCTCACACACACGCTTGTGAAAAGAAAAAGCCCAGCAGAAATGACCACACTGTAAGTTCAAAATGGCTATGGCTTGATGATGGCTATTATGATGATGATTAGCATTCCTGGTTTTGAAAGGGAAAAAAAGAGTTAAATTAACATGAGTCTGAGCACTGTTCTTAGCACTTATCAGATTTTTCATTCACATTTCTGAACACAAGGAAGCTTGCTGGTGGTTCTCCATCCCCCTCCAGAGCATTGCTCAGCAGCCTCCAAACGTCAGAAAATCACGGAGTGCCAAACTAAGGCACATGCTGGCAGCCTCCTCTCTGCCTTTGCCCTAAGATCTCAGATCTTAGAGAAGATTTGGAGAAAGAGGATCCCCAGGGAGGAAGCCCACTGCCCTGCTGAACGCATCACCAGAGGAATAGGGGCACCTGGGGAAACTCACCGCTTTGTTCACAGGCTGTGTCCCTGTGGCCTGGGATGAGCACGGGGATGTTCGGGTGTGGAGCACGAAAGCCAAAGCACAGATGGAATGAGCTTGGCAAGGGACAAAAAAACACGAAGGGATTCTCTAGGTACATTGGCCAGCAAAGAAAGGCCAAGGAGAGCGTACCCCCTGCTGATATATGGCAGAGGAGAGAACTGGTAACGAGGGACATGGAGAAGGCTGAGGTACTCAACTTCTTTGCCTCACCCTTCACCACCTGTCAGGCCTCACACGTCTCTGTTTCCCTGAACCTGAAGATGAGGGCTGGGGGAGCTGAGTCCCTCCCACTGTAAGCCAAGAGCAGGTTGGAGACCACCTGATGAAGCCGAACGAGTACAAGTCTATGGGGCCTGATGCCATGGGTCCCAGGGTCCCCAGGGAACTGGCTGATGGAGGTGCCGAGCCTCTCTCTAGCCCGTTTGAAAAGTCCTGGCAGTCAGGTGAAGTTCCTGGTGACTGGAAAAAAGGAAACATCACTCCCACTTTTAAAAAGGGTTGAAAGGAAGACCTGGGGAACTAGAGACCGGTGAGCCTCACCTCTGTGCCTGGGAAGATCATGGAACAGATCCTCCCAGAAGCAACGTCAAGGCACATGCAAGACAAGGAGGTGACGTGGGACAGCCACCAAGGCTTCAACGAGGGCAAATTGTGCCTGACTAGTCTGTATTATATATATTATTATCTATACCAATCAGTATTTCTGTGATGGAGTGACTGCATGGGAACAGAGGGTGACTTCACTGTGGCTTTTCAATACTTAAAGGGAGCTTATAAAAAAGATGGAGAGCAACTTTTTGCTCAATAGGACAAGGGGGAATGGTTCTAAACTACAAGAGGGGAGATTTAGATTAGAGGTTAGGAGGAAATTCCTCACTCAGGGCAGTGAGGCCTGGTGCAGGCTGCCCCAGGAGCTGGGGGTGCCCAAGGCCAGGCTGGATGGGGCTGGGGGCAGCCTGGGCTGGGGGCAGGGGTCGTGTCCATGGCAAGGGGTGGCACTGGGGGGGCTCTGAGGGCCCTGCCAGCCCAAACCATTCTATGGCTCTATGAATATCTAAGTGCAGTGGGCAGGAGAAAGCTTAGGGCTTAATGGCACCTTGTGAGTTGCACGAGGTATCACACAAATTTTCTAGGTATGCGTGTTGCTTTCATAGAACAAAAGCATTAAAATATAAATCTAGTGCAGGCAATCCTGCTCTGCAAAACTCACAAAGAGACCTGTGGTTCAAAGAAAAGGCATTACACCTGTATCCACTGCCCAAGCACCCCAGTGGCTGAGTTTTCTGCCCTGTTTGCAGAGGGCAGCCTGCACCGGTCCCCTGAGCAGAGACATCATGGAAATGGTGGCTGATTGTTCAAGGAAAGCAGAATTTAGGTTATGCTGACACACATCTTCAGCTCTTGTTTCCAAAGGGCTCGCCTTTTACTGAATTCAGATCCTCTGGGAAAGCCTGAGATAACTACAGCCAAGCTTAACTCTTCGCAAACTTCACCAGTATATCACCTCTGGAATGCCTGTAAGGCAATTAGTGCTCATCCAAAGCAGCTGCAGCGTGGTGATTTACAGCTGGGCAGCGGGGCAGAGAGCAAAAAGTGGAAGTAGTAAGTGTCAGAGCAACTGACAGGACATCACGGACATGTTCATTGTCAGGATATAGGCATGTATGCTTTCATACTGGCCTCAGTAAGGTACACAATTATTTGGTATGCCCCTTGGCTCCTCCATCCCACCCAAGTGGGATTAAGTGTACATAATCCTCAGCCTCTACATTTCTGGTGTTTTGAGGTTTAAGTCACAGAATCATAGAATCAGAGGATCATTTAGGTTGGAAAAGACCCTTAAGTTCACGTCCAGCCATCAGCCTAGCACCACCAAGGCCATCAAGGCCTTTGAAGAGTGCTAGGTACCTTGACAAACTAGAGCTGTGCTTCAAGCTCATGACCTGAGGCATTTCGTTGCTTTGGCTGACAAAAAGCAGCGTTGTGGCTCTGCTCATCCCAGCATGGTTCCCGTCCCTCCCCACCACCTCGGGCTCTCTCTGCAGGCCGCAGGGCCAGGCCCCACAGCACGGCACCACCACAGCGCAGCTCCTGGTCACCAGCCGCCGGGACACCTCAGCTGCTGATTAGGGTTGTGGCAAATTAGGGTGATTAGGGTCTTGTCAAGGTCTCTGGCCTTGCCAAATGCAGTTCTGCTCCTGGCTTCTCTAGGCTTTGTTTTCAATGCGTCCGATGCCAAAGGGCAGCTCTGGAGTAGCCCAAGGCAATCATGAATCCAAACAGGATTTGCTGAGTTACTCGAAGCAAAATGAGAGTAACAAAGCCTTAGGAACTTAATGCTGTTTATTCTGACATTTATAAAGTGTTTTACCATCATGTGTGAACAGTAAAAGCTACAGAAACAACAAGATAACCACAGAACTGACAACAGCAGTGCCCAGACCAGCACCGCATCCCTGCCCTTCCCTACGACTCGCCCACACCACGGCAGCCACAGTTTAGAAGTTTCTCTTTTGCCAGCAGGGACCTGGAGTCACATCTCCTATGTCCTGAAGTCTCCAGTCCTACAAGGCCAGGCTGGATGGGGCTGGGGGCAGGGGTCGTGCCCATGGCAGGGGGTGGCACTGGGGGGGGACCTGGCAGCCCGAACCACTCCGGGATCCTGGGATCCCCTTGCTAATGAACACAAGGTGGACGTTTGGTCTCCTGGTGAAGCTGTTCCACACAAAACACCAAGGCAGAGACTACATTTAAGAAAATCAGAATGGTTCTGCAGCTTGGCACAGGTTTAATTAATTTACATCTGTCAAATGGGAAGGACACCTGGGGGTGTGCAGTCCACCCCTCTCCTCTATGGGGATATCAAATGGATGAGACAGCAGATGCTTGCCTAAACTGTTCCTAAAGGGTGCTGCTGTCCCACATACCCTGGTTGAAATGTTATCAGCAGAACTTAACACATCTCTGGGCCTGCAGCTTCCACCCCTGACCTGGAATCTCCATTCCCAAGAACCAAACCTGGTGCCTGTGCCCTCCCGCCAGCCCCTCGCCCCCCAGGGCTGCCCCAGGGGACATTTCTCCAGGCACTGCTGTCGGTCATTCCAGGACATGCAGTGTGTCTGCAGCCTCCTTAGCATACACTGCCCTAAAGCACATCAGGTGCCAAGCCCCTGCTACCCAAGAACCAACCGAGTAATTGTCTCAGGAGTGCTAGATACGGCTCTCCTTTTACAGCACCCCCCAGCCACACTATTTGCTCTTTTTGCGGTAATTTTGTTCATTTGCATTCAGCTTCTAATCCATTGTAATTCCCCAGATACTGTTCAACAATAGGCCTGTCTGGTCTGCCATTCTCTGCTTCTTATTCATGCTTTTTATTTTATTTTCTGTCGCTTGAAGCTGTCTTTACTCATTTCATCTTATTGATTTACAGGGCCGTTCTGAATTAGAAGCTTGCCCTCTGAAGAATTTCCATAGCGTCGGTACAGAATTTATGTACACGTGTCCCTATTTCATCATGCAAACTGTCAAGAAATAAACTGAGTAAGGCTGAACCCGGCACAGACCCCTGTGGGATCCTACCTGACACGTGCTCCCTCTTTGGTAGGAAAATATTGATATTTTCTTTCTCCGACTGTGATTTTTCAACTGCTGTTGCACCCACTTAACAGTAGTTTCAACCAGTCCACATTTAACTAGTTTATTTATGAAAATACCATATGGGAGAGTGTCAAAAGCTTCATGAGTCAACGCATTTTAAATTAATGCTTCCCCCTCCTTCCTGAGGCCACCCACCCACCCGGTACCATCCAATTTCCATTCTTTGACACGATTTGTTCTCAACATAGACGTGTCAACTATTTTTATCCCCCGTCTACGTGAGTATGGAGTGATTGTTTTATAACATATTCAGGAACCTGAAGGTATTCCTTCCACCTTCAGACACGTATTTCAGCAAAAATACTTACACGCTTACGCAGCCCAAGCACAGGGAAGCAGCAATGCCACCTCTTGACACCACCACGCCACCCTCCCACCTTTTCCCCTTTTTTCAATGAACAAAACAATCCCAGACCAGCTCTGTGACTGCACAGGGAATGGTCCTGGCCAGCAGTGCTGGTATAACCACAGGCACTGCCAGCTGTCACAGGAGCAAGCAGCCAGGGGAGAGGAGCACTTGGGGCAGCTCTGTCACCAGCACAGCCATGGCTGTGTCTCTCTACAAATTTCTTTAAAACCTGAAGTCTGGGGAAGTTCACTGTCGAAAAATCTCCTTTACAAACCAGGTTTCTATTTACCCTACTCTTTGATTCATATCTACAGCTTCCAAGACAATTTTTAGACACCCTCCAGAATTACACCTGGCCTTAACTTGGTCGGACAGCACTCAGACACACTAAGGGCTCCTCTCGTTCTACTTTTTTAAAAAATGATCCAAGTCTGGTAGCAGAAACTCAAAATTATGCTATAAACATAGAATCCTTTAGTTTTCAGAAGATGGTATTCAGGATAAAGTAACACCTATTCATCCCCACGTTAGCCACAAGCTGTGACTGAATTGAAATGGAACTTGCAGCACGTTTCTCACACTTTCCGTATAGCGACAGCCACCATACACAAAAACAGACACCATGCAAAGCAACAGTCAAAAGGCAGCAAGAAATAAAGCTAACGTGCTCCTTCTGGGGGAGAAAGGGAAGCGAGATTAAGTTGGAAGGCAGAACGAGGTGGGAGGAATGGGCACAAAGCTGCTCTGAGCAGCAGGACGCTCCCTCCCATCCTGCTGGAAAGGTTTTGGCCAGGTACCTTGTGGCTGCGGCACGTACCTGCGCCTCAAGGAGCACGGGGCTTGCAGGGCTGGCTGGCTCCTCTACAGCTGGAGAGGAACTCTGGCAGGCTGAGGAAAAGAGCCAGAGAACAACCTCCACTCCCAGGTTATTAGAAAAACGTGTGACCCTTTTTATGAGTAATCATTCCTCCAAGCCATGTAGAGCCTGATGTCTGAAGCGCTGCTTGTCAAGCTTTATGCAGTAACTCTTGGCTCTGAGGCTTTATGAGGAGCTCAATAAATTAATGAAGTATTTAAATGATGCTTTTGGTCTCTTAAATTAATCTCTCTTCTGAAAACTTACCAGGGAAGCCAAGTAAAGTAGACAATCTATTAAAAAATCCTGAAATTTACAGCAAGAAATCCCTGCAAGTTTCTAATGTCATGGCTCACAACTTTGCAAATCCTTATGAAATTGCACGCTGCTGCTCTGGCCACTCCGTAAGGAAAGAGCTTTCAGGAAGAGCTGCCAGCACATAATCGAGATGGATCTCTTGTTTTCTGCCACGTTATTTTCTCCCATGATTGATTTAAATAGATGTTAAGGTCAAAAAGGATAATTACCACCACTCTCTGCATAAAACAGAAATGAAATTTAGCACAGTAATTTCTGAATCAAAGCCATATTTCTGACTGACCTCCAGCACGCTGTTCAGACAGTGATGTAATCTGTCTTCAAGATTTAAAGTCACTGGGAAACCACCGCATTACTTGAAAACTGCAAACAGCCTTTTAATTTCTTCAGACCCCTACCCTCCAGCTATCATATGCAGGAAGGCTGATGGGACCTGTATCTAAGATGAAAATCACACGATTATGCAGGGAAACGTAACAGGAAACCAGTCCAACACCAGCTGCCTGCTGGATGCTCATCATTAAGGCAGAGAACACAGGGATAAAAAAAAGCATTATCTGGTAAAACCTGAATTTAAAGCAGAAACAGGAAGGGAGGAATGAACTGCCAGCAAAGTGGATTCAGAAAGACAGCAGTGATAAAAGCTGTCTGAATATGTACGCTGCTGCTAAGTTACTTGGGGAAAGAAAAATAAATCAAAATCTTAACAGGCCCAGGGAAGAGAGGGCTCAGCAAAGACCAGTCTGAATGGTCAGCCAGTCTGAAGAGGTTCTGAATGAGGAGAGTGTGTCTGTCATGTGTCTGTCCACACATCACCAAACGTGCAAGTGTGAAAACCAAGGACTTGAGCAAAAATGAAAGCATCAGTATCACAGAGCTGTCAGCAGGGCAGGGAGGGGATCCTGCCCCTCTGCTGGGTGCTGGTGAGGCTGCGCCTGGAGCACTGGGACCAGTCCTGGGCTCCCAGCACAGAGACCCGGGCCCAGCAGGGAGAGCCCAGGCTGTGAGGAGAGGCTGCGAGAGCTGGGGCTGCTGGGCCTGGAGCATGAGGCTCAAAATTTAAAATTCAATCTCAATTTAAAAAAAAAAAGTATATATATATATATATTTTTTTTTAATTAACTCTGACGTTGGTAAAAACACTGGCACAGGTTTCCTAATGAGGCTGCAGGTGTGGGACCAGACGGACCAAAGGTCCCAGCCTCAGCCAGTCCGTTGTGTCTAGAAAAAAATAAGTGTAGGCAAAATGGAGTAAAAAAAAAGAACTGAGGAAGAAATGAAGGATTTGAACGTGATGAGAAAGGTGACAGAACAAATCCAAGCCCTTAGCTGGAGCGCCATACTCTGGACCTGCTCTGCCTGCTGGGTGCTGATGGGGCCATCTCGTTCCCCATTCCCTTTCCTTGCACAGTGTTTGTACCCATGCCACTCTGTTGGACCCAACAACCCTGTGACAGCAGCTAGATTGCAAAATGTGACTGGAAAATCCATCGTGAACTGGAGGGAGGAAGAACCGGACAGGGAAATATTACTCCAGAGGCAGCACACGATAATCTGAAGAAGCACTGCTTGAGGAAGGAAAAAGCTACAGAAAGGATGCAAGCAGCTGGGGTGAGAGGCAGTTTAAAGGTAGACCAAACATTTCACAGCAGAGGTAGGTTAGACGACCCCATTAAAGCAGCATCAGGATTAATCACAGCTATCTTGCCCGCAGGCCCTGTGTCTCCGTGCCTGTTCCGACACAGCAGCACCACGAGGCACTCGCTGGCTGCCAGGATGAGGCTGCAGAGCGCGGTACCTGCAAACCCTCCGCCTTCTGCAATAGCCCCAGACCAGCTCCATGCCAAGAGAGAGAGGAGCTTCTTCTCTAACGAGGCCCCAAAACAAAGATGTCTTTTATATTTTATTCACACACTTCCCTGTTATCTAGAATTTTAAATTATACTCACTTAAGAGTAGCGAAAATATCTCCCGACTATTTCCCTTGCTGATGCTTTCAACTGTTTCTTCCACCCCATCAAGCTCCCCACACTCTCACCTAATGCATCTTCCTCAAAACCCACATCCCACAGACTCACAACTGCACCCCAAGGATTTTAAACCACAGGTTAAAAATAAATGCCTATAGACATCTAAATACCAGTTTAAATAGTAAGGACTGAAACACATGACTCCTTGCTTGAACTCATAGACTAATTCATTATGCTGACGCCTGTCCTCATCCTTCCTTCCTCTTTGCTGTCCCTTTCTCTTGTGATCTTCCTTGGGCAAGAGCACCTGCGACTGCCCACAGGCTGGCAGCTTTCCGTGGCAAGGCTCTACCGCTAGAAAGGCACTAGGGTCTCTAGATGTCACACACCTCTAGAAGCAGAAAATAAAAAAAAAATGAATGTACTACACCTGTCCAAGACAAATGGCAGAACGGGCAGTAACAGTAGTTTCAGTCACTTTCAGGTGGAATTGCTGACTGGACAGCTAGAAGGAAATGTTGGAGAGATATATGTGGACATGGGAACAAAGGAGAGAAAAGGTTCATTGGAAACTGTCAGAAGATAAATTAAGCTAGCCAAGCAAATAAAAATCACTCTGGGTTACAGGACTAAACAAAGAACGACATCAATGACACAGATATCAATGCAGAGCTGATGGCAGGAAGGTTTGTGGAGGTCTGATCAAAAATCTGGAAACTGCTCAGTCATCCACCATCTGCAAGCCCACAGCAGGACAGAACTCAGGATGCTAATCAATGGCACTGGAGGCAGCAGAGGGAAATAATGACAAACAAAAATAAAGGTAGAAAGAGGGCGAAGGACTACAAAGAGCAGATAATCAGGGACCTTAGGAGAAGAAGACTGAAAAAAAATAATCCAAATTGGAGTTAGTGGAAATACAATCTCTTAGGAAGAAGGACTGGTTCTGGATATTGTATAGGCATCGTATCCCTCTCCACTTTAGTTTTAATAATAATTTTGTTTTTAGACGGTAAGAACATGATTCTCCTATCCAAATGTAGATGTCTATATTCTCCGAGCTCCTTAGCTGTAGAAATCAGAAAAAGCAGATACGGTATTTTGTTATTACAGGTAGCAAACCTAGTGACTTTAATAAGCTAGGTTGTTTAAAAGCACTTATATTTTAAAGGCCTTTCGCAGTCCAAAGGAGAAACGTTTGCCTCCCTGAACACTCGTTACGGGAGGGCTATGAGCATGAGCTAGCAGAATGCATTCCCTTTACAGGCAGCAGGGAAGGAACAGGCACTGCTGGAGTGCTCTCATCTTAACAGGGACAGCAGCATTGGGGCTGCTCGGCCACACTCCAGCAGAGTTTTTGTGCACATGAGCTGTGCAGGGAGCCTGCTGCAAGCAGCTCAGGAGGAAACGCCTCTGCTGCAGGCAGCCAAGCAGTTGAGGTGATTGTCGCTCTTACACATTTATAGGGCTTATAGGGACAACAGACACATGCACAAGCCTTTTTAGGAAGAGGCAGAGAATGATCCATCCGTATTTCACATGCTACGTACATCAACGAGAGTAAAATACGAGGCATTTAAATTCTAACCTAGATCTGCAAGGTAAAAAGATGCTGCGTGACCTGCAGAGAGATGGCTGCTGAGAAAACAGCGGAGGCTGAGGGGTATTAAAGAGGGGAATTAACCTGCCTGAGGGACTGCCTGACTGGGAACAGAATGACTGAGGGAAGAATAGTGCACACTGACCACAACAGAAAGAAAAAAATCTATCCCTGAATCACATAAAATACATTAGCTGAAGGACAAAACATATTTAACAGGTTTGGCCTAGTCTAACAGAAGAGACATAATCCTCTCCTTCTATTTAGAAAGGTTCATTGGCTGTAAAGATCAGAGAAATACTGTTTTGTTGTATCATAGGCAACAAATATAGACAAGATTGCTTCCAAATTTTCCGTTTCACCTGATAAACGCACCAAACAATCGCCTCCCACACCTGATCCAATGCCATCAAATGTAAACATGCCATTAAATCAGTTTTCTTTTTTTTTTTTAAATTTGGAAACTTACATTCTGAAAGATGAAAAATAACAAAATTGCAGTGTTACATACCTAAACGTGAAAATAATCCAAAGCCACGAGTGACCATAGCTACATTGCTGTTGCCAGAACTTCCCGCTTAACAGGAAAAACTTTCTCTGACCTCATTCTGTCCGCAGCATTTTACAGACCACAGAAAGCTCCTTGCCTCTTGCAAAATTTAGCTACAGAAGTCCTGGGATCTGCAGAGTTCACTGCCCCTCTGGCTCTTTTCCCACTGAAAGCAGAGGATGAGGAGGCTGGGAACGAGGAAGGCTTCCCTCGGAGATGTGCGCGGACTGAAGAGCAGCGCTTGATGAGAGCTCCTTTGGTTTGCTTGTTTTTCAGTTTTTAGCTTATGAAAAAGCGAGCTCAGGCATTAAAATGCTGCTCTTTCAGCTCAGCCTGAGTCCCAACAAAGCAGTTGTCAAAGGTTGGTTATTTTCATGTCTCTGGCGGACGGGGATGACAAAACAGCAGCGATCGCTGCGCCCTGGGGGAGCTGAGGGCTGGCGGGGCAGGCACCCTGCCCACCACAAGTGTCACACCAGAAGCCTGAGATGTGAACCAAGACGAGCTTCAGGTCACCAGCGTGATGTGGGACTGCCCACAGCCCATACACCACGTTGGTACCCACCTTGCTATTAAAAATATTAGTAGGAAGCACAGGTTCTGCGTTGGTTCGATCTACCAGAAGCTCTATGAGCAGCAGTGTCCTAACGGGCATCATTAGGGGTGTGGATGTGATTCAAAATTCCTGAAGTTTTCTTTTTTAAATAAAATCATATATAGCTATCCAGTTATTGGTCCTTCCAACTTTCCCTTGAAATAAATTAATCCACATTTGCTCCATCTTTTGGGGAAAGAAAGCAAAGTGAACCCAAAACCCTTACTCTCGGATAATCCTGCTGTCAGAAGCCAGCATGTATTAGCTGGAAAGAAGAAAGTTTGATGAAGATGTAAACATCTGCCAAAAAGGTGTAAACATCCGCTCCTCCTAATGGAAAGGACTTAGGTAGGATACTGCATTTGCTGCTACTTTGCTACTTCCTCTTTTCAGGACAATTTTGTCTCCACAGGCAGGCAAACAGTACGCTAGAAGTTACTTCTAACATTTATACCCCAAATTTACTCCAGGTGCATAAACTATTAAGATAGGACATAAGAACAAATAGGTTAATGTTAAGAATAAATTTGTTTTCCAAAAGAAGCCAGCTCTCTGAAATGTGACCATTTTGACCAGCTTCAGCACGTGAAGATGCAGCTAAGAAGGCCACTCGGCTTGCACAAGGAAATCTGTGACCCTGCCAAATTTGTTTCACGCTGCCAAGATGTGGCCGTGCCTCCAGCCAGGGAAACAAGACCCTTCCTTTTACATCTGGGATTAACCTAAGCAAAAGTTAACTGATAAATCTTGGGGGAAAATCCTGTAACCAGACAGGTGTGAACTGACAAAATAGAAATACAAGAAATTTTCAAAGGGGAAAAAATGTTTCTCCTGCCTTAACTCACTCTATTACTAACTGCAGGCACCTGTAAATTTTCCAGGTTCAAAGGAATGCAGAACACAAAGACGACACAGACATGTGCTTGAAGTCTCTGACAAACTGGAGGATAAATGACTCAGCAATGCTTCGATGTATTCAGTGGCTCAGTCAGCGTGCTAAAAGTCTCAGATGCTCAGAAATACGGTACCAGGCGTGGATGGGCATATGCTGAGACAAGTGGAGTCCTCCTCAAGCTGAAGCAAGAGCCAAGTGTTTTCGCTGTCATGCCTACGACTAAGCCCACAAATTCTGCAGCCAGATATTTAACTGGCTGCGTGCAGAGGTTATGCAGAAGTCAGTAGATCTCGAAATGCCCGTCTGTGCAAGGCTAGAAAGAAACCTGGCTACTGGACATATTGCCATGCATAAACATTTGTAACCTAGAGATCAAATCACATCTCTGACTTCCCTAATAATGCTCTTCTAGCATTGCATTTCCAGCTTGTAGGTTTTCTATAGCTCTCTTCTAATTCATTTTGCAGTGTTTCCATATTCTTTCCAAAATGTGCATACCTGACCTGAGCCAAAATTTTGGCAGCACCAAGTAAAACCTGGCATGCAGCATTTCTTTAGTGTGAGTGGACACAGGCCCAATTAAGATAATCCATGCTACTTTAGAAGCACTTTTCAGTGTAGTACAACTCAGTAACACTAGCAGGCTTGCCTTGCAGAGATGGAAATGGCTTGGACCATACAAATGATACAGTCTGAAACGGCTTTCACTGATCACTCCTTCCAGATCCTCAGCTGAACAACCTGAGAAGCTCTGATGAAGATTTTTACTTCTCATTACGATGTAATTAAAAACAAATACACCCTGATTAGACTTGACAGCTCTACACAGCCACCACAGCCAAGTGTTTTGCAAAGAACAAAGGCACTGAGCAGAGTCTGAATGACAATACCTGTTAGATGTGTTTGGGTCCCACTGCGAGCCTCAGGTACATCCCCATGGGCTTGTGGAGTGGTTATGGAGAAGTGTGCGTTCTGCAAGCTGAGAGCCTGAAGAGCTGGAATGATGGAGGCAAACATTACTACCTGAACCTGAGGCAGCGTTTCCTTTCCCCCCAGGTCCAGGAAAAGATCAATACCCCGTTCCTTCTCTGGAATAAGCAAGCACAGAGAGAAGAAGCCTGTTCCCATGAACTCCTGCAGCATCTGCTAGATGAAGTAACCCTTCATAATTTTGGAAGAGGGATCCTAGAAGAGGGAAGAGCCAGGATCTTGGTAAAAGGCAGGTACTAAAATGGGTATGGAGATCACAGATGATGACATCTGCCATAGATTTGCTGCTTGTGAGTTCTTGTGATGCCTGACAGAAGAAGATGCTTGAAAGTAAGATGATTTATGGTTTTCTAAAGACCGGTTCTGGAACACATCTTGCTCCTTTATAAAAAAAAATAATAATAAAAAATGCTCAAAGCCAAAGTGTGTCAGAGCCCTGTGTTGCTGATTCTATCATGTCCTCATTAGTCCAAATACTAGTCTTGGTAGCACTGTTGAATAGCTATTTTTGTTTGGCTTGGTCGCTGCAGTTTCTATAATTGGCATTTTTGGGATTCCTGTGACCAAATCCAGATCTACGCATATGTATGGCCACATCAGGGAAGAGGAAGATTTCATTAGTTGTGTGCCTTTGTCCACAAGAGCTACGCGGATCCCTGCAACTCACACAAGCAAAAAAAAAAGACCTATGGGTCTAGGACAGCAAAGTGGGCTCAGGCTTGGTCAGTAGGTGCAGTTTGGTGCAGTTTTGGTCATCCCACATCAAAAAGAAACACTGAAAGAAGATGAGAAGGATAACAAGCACGATTCAATTTGGAAGGAAAAATTAAGTTGACTTTTAACCAGGATTCTTAGACTAGAAGCAGGTGGCTTCAATAGCATGAAGAAGGAGAATTTTAAAACATAAGAGTTTTCTTAAACAGCTCATAATTGAATTGTAGAACTCATTAGTGGGTGCCGGATTTTTGAAGTAGTGGTCTCTATAAATGCTACAACTCAGGCAGTGAACCAATGAGTGCTGCAAGATGGGAGTAAAAGCAAAAGCCACGAGCAAAATTTGACTTACTAACTTGACTTAATGACTTACTGCTTATAATCTTACTGAAGCATCTGCTATCTCTCATCATGGTTGACAGGAACATGAAATTCTTGTGCCTTGAGAATACCTGACAACGTAGAGGTCTTGTCATAAGCCAATTAGTATTTATATTAAATATCACTTTACTTACTAATACCTACTTACCCTGAGCTGTCAATTTTCTTTCCCTTCATTATCCCCCACAGAAGTGATATTGCACTAATCCTTATCTCAGCAGTGTGTTGTAAGGTCGATGTGGCCAAGAAAACAGCTGAAGGCCAGGTGGTAATAGCTGGCCCTCTTCTTATTCTGGATAAAAGCTGGGTATGGTATCTTCCTAGCATTTTCTTTGGCACCTTCCTTCTCAGATTAAGGGAAGGGGTAGGCCAAGCCCTGTCCACAGGGGCAGGGAAGAGAACAGGAGAACAGCAGCATAGCTGGCAGATGACGGTGATGTGAAAGACCAAGTTTCTGGATGTTAGGAAAAAGATGTGTTTCTTTAGGTGAAGTGTACTTTGGGATCAGCATTGGTACTTGGCAGCAAAGCTAATACTGGTTTCATCTTCTCGTTTGCTTTTTCAGTAACAAAATATTTGTTCACACGTGTTCGAACTGAAGAGGCAACTGAAAAACTCATCTGTGGAGGACTGCTCCACGCCCTCCATCAGAGGCCACCCTGCAGATATTTTGCACCAGTCTGTCTCCTGCCATTCCCAGAGAAAGAAACCCGGGTACTTGCTGTGGGTCATCTTGGCTCAAGTTTCACTCTGTCCTCTTCTTCCAGATCAGATTTTTAAATATAATGCAGACGAACTAATGGTTACTAGGACTACAGGGCTCCGTGAGACAAAAAGGCACCTACTGTTCCCACACACCAGCACAGAAACTGATCTTGTACTGGGAAGAGTGAAACACTGGGAAGTCAGAACACAGCCTACCATACAGGAGAGAAAGTCTCGGTGACTGTGGAATTAGAGACTTTTAAAATGTGAATTGTCCAATTTGGATTAAGAAAGTGGGAAAAGTTGGTTAGACAAAGAAGTAGAAACTAAGGAACTAGGTGATCACTGCCCAAACTAACTGCTGCCCCTGGGTCCCAACTGGCAGAGGGCTCGACCATTTCGTTCTGTAGCACCTTATACAAGAGGATGAAAAGGGTGCAGAACCTGGCAGGCTCTGAAATGTTTCAAGGAAATGTTTAGGCAGGACATGTGTGCCTAAAGCAGGATCTTCTCTGACCGAGACTGAAGACAATTGTCTGCACCACAGCGACCAGACTCAGACCTCAGGCAGAGGCTAAAAGCAAAGGCAGAATGGAAGAGACCTTGCCCTCAAGTTGCCTGCAACCCAATAAATGAGAAAACGCCACGGGTCGTGTTGCTGAAGGATTGTCTACACAAACACCCCGTGAAGCAGACTCTGGGAATTGCCCACCCTCAGCCTCCTCACTTCTAGTTCAGCACAAAGGGAATTTGAATCGTACACTGCACTGCACGTTGTATGCAGGTTGTACACGCTGAATTGTGTGATTTAGAAACAGATTTTTAAATTCCATCGTAGCCAGTTCAAAACTGCACATACAACTCACTTTTTTGTCTCACGAAACAGAAGGAAAGTACATGGACCTTTGCTTAGCCCTGTTGCTGAAAATTGGGATTTGTCTTACTCTTTAGTACCAGCTTGTCATTAAAGTTTAGGAACATTTTTTCAGTTCAGATTCTCTTTCCCTGCAGGGAACACTTACTCATTCACAGCTTTGGACAAGTTAAGTCTTCAGTGAAGCACCTTGCTATTCTCCCTAGCATAACTTACCAAGAAAGAAAAGTGCAAACTGATTCAACAGTGTATTTTGTATTTACATACGTACACTTATACAATAATTTCCATATATGAAAATAAGTAAACGTAAACACAAATACAACTGTAACATAAATGCCTCTACTAGATGTGGGCAACTAAAGAACTTTGGCAGCGAAACAGTTTGGTGTGGAGAACAAGCATTAATAAAGCCAACAAAGTAAACTCATTATGTGGAATGTCTCAAGCAGAAACAGAATTCCTCTGCTTTGTAAGCACTGGAGCCTATGATACAACAAGACCAGCCTTTCTCAGAACAGCTTTGAAAGTAATGCTCTATTTAATAAGAACAACAAAAATCTCTTCAGTTCTGTTTAGATATTTCTTCAGTCACACTCATAACATCTATTGCAATAAAAGCAAATCACTATTTGGAGAGACCACAAAGAGACACTGCAAACAATTCCTGCTTTAATGGATGCTGTATACATCCTTTGAACTAGCAGCGTTACTTGAAACACGTTAGAAAAGTCCTAGTGATACAAAATCCATCAAAATCTATATGCATACATATATATATATATATATAAAACCTCTCACAGAAACAACCAATAACCATCGCAAAGCACACGTACCTTTTTGTTGGTGTAGGTGCTCCAGAGGACATGTGGGTCACCATGGTATCATTCATATTAGTCAGAGGTCGAGGAGGACTAAAATAAAAGTATTTATTCCAGTTAGTGATTTAAAGAACAAAAAGATAAGAAAAAAAAAAAAAGAAAAGGACACCACTGTTTTCTGTAACAATATCAGGTCAAAGAACAGCAGAAAGGCACTGAACTGCTCTATTCTACCTAGCTTTCACAATTCCTGTGTATCTTTAAAATGAAGGTAAAACTAACATTTGTGATCAAATAGCTGACCTTTGGTATTGTCTAATACTTCAAGCAGATGTAGGAACCATTCAAATTCGGGGAATTATTTGAAACGTTTACAGAAATGAGGCGATGACTCATTACAATAAGCCATCAATTATACAACAATCACAGCACCTGCTTGACTTTGATTTCTAATGAGAAAATTTCACGTTAGTTGGAAGAACCCTACAGAGCACCTCGTGTTCCTTACCACCCTAACCACAAAACCATGGGATGATGTTCCCATATTTGCTCTTTTTAAAGCCCTGGAAGTTTTCTGATGGGCAGGAAGGGTGTGGGAGGGGAGTGACGTGCCCGGGGCACCCCCTGGCAGCTCTGCTCGAGTCGGGGGGGACGACCTGCAGGAGCTGCCACCGCAGAGTCAGTGTTTGCTGGCATTTAGCCTCCGAGCACACCTCCCATCCTTTCGAAGGAGACTTCCAAAGACACGCAGAGCTGCCCATGCGCAGAGAGCAGCTCAATTTGCACGTTAGACAAAATGTCTTGTACAGGTTGTAACAGAGAAAAATGCCGCATTTCTCTGCATATTTTTTTTGAAAACGCAGCCCTAAAATCTTCAGTTTTCTATTTGCCATCATCTTACTGTTCACTGACAATTAGATTTACAGTTGAGATTAATTCTTGCAAACTTTGTGTACGATCCAGCAGCACAAAACACATCTGTCCTAACAGAGCTCTTGCAGTTTTTGGATTCCCTGCCGTTCCTGGTGCCTGCTGCAGTGACCCTGCTTCTGTTCGGGATTTCTAAATACTAGGAACTGGCTTAGGACTCATTAGCTTATTTCATTCAGTAGCTTTCAGAGCCCACCAATCTGGAGAACCAAACACGTATAAGAATCACCTGCTGCCAAAGAGGTAAAATCACAAAGATCATATTCCTCGCAGGTCTTACTGCTTTCTTTCTCAATCTTGGGTTAGACACAAAAGCACTTCAGGTATCAATCCCCACTCCAGACAGATTAGCCCAGAAATAATTATGCTGTATTTTGCAACGTTCAGGTTATTCTAAAATACAACATTATACTGAGAAATGATCTGGTCATAAGATATTTACTGAATCTGCTGCTTTGGGAGAAGAACTTCGTACTGTACAAAAAAGCAGAAATGCAATTATAACACACTGGAAACTTGGTAACCTGATGGCCGTGACGTGCTGAGGTACATCTGGAATCTATTAATGCTGTGAGTGAACACACAAATGCATCCTCTGCTAATAAGCAGGTAATTAACAGTGTCTCCCTCTTTGTCCCTTTATCCCCTTATTTACCTCTCGACCGAGCATCAGAAACGTTCAGCCCAGGGCTACAGTTCAAAGTTCCTCTTTTTCCCTAAGGATTCACTCACCGACTTTGCATTCTCCTGCTAGGCGAATATGAAAACAATCTGGGCTGCTGTCAGACAAACACCTAAACCAACAAGCTTTTGTGACAAAAACTGCATTTTTCAGCAACAACTATTGGCTCGTGGCTTTTGCGTGCATTAGCGATGAAGCGGGCTGTTGGGTTTCGCTTTGTTTGCTTTGGGAGGGAAAATCAGACACACAATAAATGCCACCTCCTTACTGATAATCATTTTGGGGTATGTGAAATTAACCCCAAAATGATTGGCATTAACCCAGGGCACCACATTTCGGTGGAGGGGTTCTGCAAGCTCTCAGCAGCCGTTCCCGAGACGCCCAGGACATGAGCGCGGCGCTGCCAGCAGGGCACAGCGTGCTCGTGGCCACGAGATGCATAAAGGGATCGCTGTGTTTTCACACAATCCATTTTACTTTAAGTAACAAATTTCACACAAGGACACATCTTCTGTCATCCCACAGAAGTTCACCTACGCGGACCTATTATTTTAAGTCAGGATAATTCTTTATTTTATTACAACATTGCTTTTAAATGGCTCTTTTCAAAGGAAAGTGGATGTAATTCACCACTCGCAATCTGTTTTTGGTATCATTATGAGACATTTCCACATGCTCATTCCAGTTCTGCAAATACCAGTGTCCTCGTTTTTCCAGCTAAATCCCTGCTCACAGTGATAAAGACAAGGAAAAAAATTAAACAGTGACATCTGGTTAGAAGATACCTAACTGCACAACTCCGTCTTATTTACTGCTTCCAATAAAGCCTGTCCCAGTCCAGACGATTTCTTGAGGCCGTTTATACATTTTTAGGGAGTATCTGTTCAGAAAACAGGAACTCTGGTAAGGTGGCACTGAATTTTCTTGTATAACCGTGACAGAAAAATCCTACTGGTTGTGACACCAGGAGCAGGCTGTAACCATACCAATGGAGTAGCAAAAGAGCTGCTTTATGAAACTGGGATTGGTTTTATTTTACCAATTTCTGATTCAAATGGAATATAACCGAATGTCCCCTCTGAGATGCTTATGAGAGTTACCCTATCGACATAAACAAGACAAAGCAGCTACTGATGAGAGGTTTTTCTGCCTCACCAGAAAATGCAACTATCCAGACCCCAAAAACCCCAAATCAGAACTGGTACGCAGATTCAGGAGATGCACTAAATGGGAACTGTGACTTTTTACTGATGTGTGTAGCTTTTACAAAGATTTCAAAATGAACGGAGCACCGACTCTCATCAGAAGGCAATTCTGTGATTCTGTGAAGCTAAAACACCTTAAATCATCTTAAAGAAGGTAACAGAAGTTTGAGTTTTCCAGCCCTAGCAGGTTTTTTTGTCTTTTTATATTTTTTCCAAACCATGTTTAAGTATGAACATTCCCTGTCTCTTCTGCTGTGACCAGCTCCCTCTCCATGCATCCACTTCTGGCTACTACTGGACACAAGATACCGGACTAAACTCCTTGGTCTACCCAGGCTGGATGATATCCTGTTCTTAGATCTTCCCATCATTTTCCTAAACATGTCACCAAACTCCTATGAGTTATTGCCAGAACTCTAATTAAATCAAAGATCTTGACTTCTATCATTAATATTTACCCTTTAATTACCTGCTCCTACCTGTAAAAACCTACGAGATTCAGATGTAACTGAAGTTGCTGTCACATCTGTTCTCGGTAATCTTGTCTAAAAAGGAGAAATAAGAAACGTGTCAACAGTTTTCCTAAGTAGGGAAATCATTGCACATTCTGAAGAAAAGCCCAATTAAGCCTAGGGCTAAGTCTCCATTTAGACTTGGCTGGTGAAGGTCCAGAACAAACCCAGGACAGCTCTCAGGCCCCAGAAGTCTAAAAGCTCAGTAAACAGAAGCAACCAAATCCTGAGACTTTTTGCTGTGCTGGACAATCACCTTGCAAAGGGACCTCTAAAAAAAGCAACAATAAACAAAATTTACCAAACCCTAAACGCTTCTATCTGAGCTTGCTGATGCAATCAGCACAGTGACATGATATATTTGATCCCATCAG
Source organism: Anas platyrhynchos (assembly GCF_047663525.1). Taxonomy (NCBI): domain Eukaryota; kingdom Metazoa; phylum Chordata; class Aves; order Anseriformes; family Anatidae; genus Anas; species Anas platyrhynchos. The sequence goes on along the minus strand of NC_092589.1, from coordinate 120,747,376 downwards.
TCTACAGAGACTTGGAAAATGCAAAGCTCAGGAAAAGCAATCTATACTTGAGGGTTAAGAGCTGCAACTGCATCCAATTAAAAAAATATAAAAAAGCTGTCTTTCAGACCTGGAATTGATGAGACTGAAGCCAGTGATGGACACCTGGAATTCTGGAAGCAGACACATTTCACTGTCCCTCAGAAAGGACAATTAAATAGGGTCTGAAGGGTCCCAATGATGTCAAGCAGCAGAAGTTCAAGCTAAGCTTCTGGTACAAACATACATTTTCTCCCTTTACTCAATGTTTGTGTGCCAGAACCAGGCAGTATATTGCGTATAACAAAAAAGAGAGTCATTTTCAGGTGCACTGATAAGCAGTGTAGTAAACACTAGCATTTGCTTAATTATCTACTAATGCCTAGAATTAAGTTATTCTTTAAATAGGGATGGAAATAGGGATAACTGCATGGTATCTGCCAGTCTTTTCTGTTACTTCTTTTAAATTGCACTTACTGTGTTTACATACATATGAACTGAACAGACATGAACTCTTGAATATATTTGCTAACTTTACAGGTGAGTTTTGCTCTATAACCTGGGAGGTCCTACACTATAAAGATAATAACAGATACTATGAGCCTCCTTGGGACTGCTCAGGAGCCCCACTCGCAGTCCATTAGGGTTGCATTGCTTTGTGCAAAGAGAACTACAAAGAATTACAACAAAGACCTGACCGACACCAGAAGGCAGGCACAAGTCAAAGATATAAGTTACACGTATAAAAATGAAAAATCATACTTATATTAAATCCCACTACACTACAGAGAGTGGCTGACCATACCCTCTGCCTGTTATCATTCCATTTACAGCCATGCTGACAGAAATTTAAGGAGAGATCTAACAGAAAACTGTCAGTTTGGTGGATATTTACCTACGTGTATTTACGTAGGCAGAGGTATGGAGGCATTTAGCACTTCTAGGTGCGAGGCACCACAGCTAGCAGACACTAGTCAAGATCTTTATAGTAAAGATTTGCATTAACTTAAAGCTTGTTACAAAAGAAGAGTACTCCAATCCATACGGAATCCTAGTTCAGTTTATTAATTGGAAAAAAAAAACAACGCAACAAAACACCATAAATAACAGTTGATGAAATACAATGGCATGAAACTGTAAAAATAACACCCCAACTGCCACGACAGTCCTTTTGCTTCCCTCTGACAAGGTGTCAGCTGGAAAAAGCAACAAAGCGAGGTTCATTATTTTCCTGGGCGATTCATTATTTCTCATACTGAAGGTTGGGAAAGATGAACTTAAACTCATTGGAGCTGTTTGTTTCTAACAACACATACAGCATTAATTTTTTTTTCCTTAATGCTTCCTATGCTACTTCATGCTTCCAGGTAAGAAAGACACAGACTGTAAAGTGCAATGCGATTCGATGTAAATCTTGGTCTCTCTTGCATGGCATTTCCACGGGGGTAAAGAAATGGCATTTTTTTGCTTAACAACCCTGAGAAGTCCTTGGGGAGATTTCCACAAACAACCCTGTGAAAACTGATCTCTTTCTACCGCAACCTATCGGGAAGGATTCAAAGCAGCATAAATGTGACCTGCTTTTCTCACACCTTATTGCTGGGAGGACTATGTCAACACATTTAGGTAATAGTGCAATGACACACCTCCTCTGTCTTACCTTTGTTCCTCAGGAGAGACCCAAGGGAATTTCCCCAGAGAACAGCCACGGCTGAGGTTACCCGAGGTAAAGCACAGTCCCCGTCTGCCAGCAGTGCCACCTGGTTTCACCCACAAAAACAAATGCTGCGATGCTTTTCAAGTGACACAATCAAGGTTATGCCCCCAGATACACGTTCCTTCTTTTCCCCTAACAGCAGCCTTTGCTTTCCTTACACACTTCAGCAATCTGCATCACTGCAGCCCAGCCGCTTGTCCTGACATTTGCTCCAGGACTGCTGTTGGGTTTTGCATGGGAGCACACACCAAACTCTCCAGTCTGAGGCCATACTGGATCTTCCCCCCTCCCTGGGAGAGGATAAAGCCATTTTAGTGTACGCAAAATGCTCGATGAGGATGACGTCAGTAATACAATTGAAATCTTCCCCCTCACATTGCAAATCCTCCAAAAATTGTAATAAAAATTTTGAGATGTCATTTGCCGGCTTGAGGTTGAAGAGCTCCAGCACATCTCATTTTCAAACCGTTCCTACTGTTTATATCTGACAAGTCTTCAGAGTGCAGTTTGATGGCTTGATCCGGAGCCAGTTTGGCCCCATTTATATTTAGTAAGCGAAACCGTGCCAGGGAGTCTTCCAAAATCCAGGAACGTGATCATCTACATGTGTAAATTGTTAGCAGACCCTAGCACAGTTCTGGTCTGAGTCAAGCAGCAATTCCCAGCAATTCCTGGGAGAAGACGGAGCCAGGAACTACTCCCAGGAAGCCGTTCAGATGTGGCTCGGCTCTTCTGGAAGGTAAGGAAGATTAACAGCACGGACAGAACAGCTCTGAGCCAGCTGGCTTCACCGGCAAAAAACAGTCCCAAGTAGACTCAATTAACAGTATATGCAGGGCTAGGACTTGATCTCGAGCTTATTCCTTTGATTTTGCATCTTTTTTTCTCTGATGTAACAGCCACCAGCATTTCATCAGGAATCTGCCCGAGGACGGCGCGTGGCCAGCAGCAAGGACCCAGGCAAAGCCCGGGCGCTGGTGGGAGCAGATGGGAAGGGGCAGGCTCCATCCTGGCAGAGCACCTCCAGCTAATGGAGGGTTTTTGGCACTGCCAACAGCCTGCTTGGTCACCCCTGGTGTCCCAAAGGTGCTTCTTGCAGCTGGCTGGTCCAGGTCACAGACCCGCTGAGGTTGGAGGGGGGCTCTCGATACCACCCAGTCCCAGCTCCCTGCCCAAGCTGGACGAGCTGCAGCAGGCTGCCCAGTCATATTTTGAATAACCCCAAGGGCAGAGACTCCACAGCCTCTCCGAGCAACCCATGCCCATGATCACACTGCATCCCAAATCAAGCTGCCTTTTGGTCTTACACCGTGGGCTCTGCTCAGTCTGAGGGGCAGATCTGCAGGAGGGAGCAGCCTGCCCCGAGTCCACCGTGAGCAGCAAGTCACCACAAACCCACACATGCTCAGGGGCCAAGCAGGCAGCTGGGAAGAGCAGAATACTCAGGCTTCGTGTACTTCCTGATGGCTTTCAGGCTGCCTTTACGCAAGCAGTGGCTATTCTCTTCCCTAAGTGCATACGTCAAGACTATCTAAAAGCAAGACACAAGCTTTAACCCGTAACTCACAGGCTAGGCAAGAGAATGGAGTTTCAAGGAACACACCGGCAGGTATTTCAGGGCTTCACGTGCAAATGGCAAGGACTCAAGGTAGATAATGTGTGCTAAGCACGTGATACAGGCACATGTTAAATTAAAAGAGGAGGACTGGTGTCAGCAGGCAGGGGTATTGTGGAATGCTGCAGATACTGAAGCTTCAGATAGCCTCAGCAGCAGCAGTCTGCAGAGCTACTTTTAAGTAAGATTATGTGAAAATGGTTTCAGACTTCTTCCTAAACATTGCCTTTGCTATTCCACTCTGCCTGAAGAATTCAAAAACTGCTCAGAATCATAGAATTAGAATCATTAAGGTTGGAAAAGCCCTCTGAGATCATCTGGTCCAACCATCCCCCTACCACCAATGTCACCCACTAAACTATGTCCCCAAGCACCACGTCCAACCTCTCCTTGAACACCCCCAGGGATGGTGACTCCACCACCTCCCTGGGCAACCCGTCCCAGTGCCTGACGACTCCTTCTGAGTACTTGAGACACTTCTGGGACCTGTGTCAGATATATACGTGTTCTGAAATTCATCAGCCAGGACTTCAGTAGGTCACACCATACATCTCCTAACAGCGAGTCCAAGATGGGTGAATTTTCTCTCCAGAGTCCTCTCTACTGAGCAAATTTGTTCTACTACTTAAGAGGCCAATTCCTTTGCTGTTATTTGCTGTATAAACTCTTCTCCTCTAATTACTCGGTATCTATCACCAAGTAGGAAGAAATGAATTACTTCTTTTGTACTATGCATTATATATAACTAAGACCATAAAAAGCCCCATCATTTATTATTCAAATCTAAATAATGATCTCCTGCTGCCTTCTCCCTCTGACTACATGCTTGAGTAAGTAAAATATAAGATCAATACATCTGTTCAATAGGAGGCACTGAAGGCAGGCCAACGAAGTAAAGGAAAACCTATTTAGAAATGCAGTAGCTCATAATGACAACTTAAACTTCACAACAGAAAGCAAAGGGGTGTTAGAATTACCCTTTTCAACTAACAGATTGGGGATGCAAACAGACTTCATCTTGGGAAAATAGCTGTAAAGAGCACAAGGGTTCGTGGTAGTCAGCTAAGCAAGCATCCCCGGTGTGCCGCCGGAGCAGAACAGCCAGATGCAATAACCACAAGCAGGAGGAGGAGCAATTTCTGGGAACTGAGGGGGGCTCTGCTGCACTTGGCACTGTAAGAACACAAACGGAATTGCATTCAATTTTTGGAACTGCAATTCAGGAGGGAGGTTGAAAATCAGGGATGGTTCACTGAAGAAACACAGGAACGACTGAAAGCTGGAAAACATGCAATTCACAGAGATAATCCTCACTCCAAACCTCCTACTTAGCAGACAAAATAAGTGGTGGTTTGATGGCAACCTACACGTACATTTAGCTTATTTGTAATAAAAACACACAGCAGTACACAGCACGGATATAACAAACTCCAAGGAACAGAAACCAAAATGAACAAATTCTACTTAGAAATATCCTTGCAGATTTTGAATAACAAGGGCAATAAAGCACATGAACTTTCATGACTGTGGCAAATTCCATCTGTTATAAATGTTAATTATTTTTATAAAATACCTTTTTTTTTTTTAATATATTTTCTGCTTTGCACAGGGAATAATTCAAAGAAATCTCCCAGTCTCTGTTGCATTTGTGGTTCTAGTTAAATGATTGGGATGATTCATTTAGACATCATGAACTCTGGTTAAGGAAATAACTGTAGTAGCATTTCTATATGTGTTTTGAGCTCTTTTGCTCAAAAATGTAAGGGAAAAACTTCACAGCAGGACAAGTTTTGGAAACTTCTGTCTGTCATATATATACACAGTGACTGAAGGTAAATCTATGATACAAAACCCATCAGACTCAGAAGTTGGAATTACCAGCCAGATTCAGGAGGTGAAAGATGCAAATTCAGAGCCACACTTTGGCAGGCAACCAAGGCCAACGTTCTCCAGCAGCTAACAAGCAGCCATGAGAAGCTGCAAGGTAGCAGCTTCTGTCAGAATGACTTATCAATGCAACACGCATTTCCTGCTTTTCCTGCTGCGTGTATTTTGAAAAACTATCCTATAAAAAGTAGGAATACATGTATACCACACTATACCAAGAATACATTACATCTTACCACAGAGGGTGATTTCTTCTTTTGCTTGTTTTTCTAATCTGGGGTAGGAACTGGGATTAGGAAACAAGAAACTAACCCCCCTCTCCATAATAAAAAGTTTGAAAGTGTCACTCTACTTTAAACCCGGAAACCACAATATTTAAAATATGCTGTTACAATGAGAAAATTTTGAAAAGAGTTGAATTGTTGACATTCTATTTCTATTCTGCAACTATTTAGACTTCTTCAGTTTCAAATAAAAAGGGCTTTCTGTCACACAGGCAGATATTGCTTGGAACTGAATATCTCAATTTTGTCTGATTTGCGCTTTTGCACAAAGTCACTGAAGACCGATTCTACTTTCAGTGTAGCGTGAGTGACCTTCATGCAAATGTGAAAAGCAAAAAGTGGGAAAACATTACCTGCTATTTCTATTGTTAAATAGAAAATACAGTTGATTGTAAAAATGCGCATCACCTTCAGTAAAGGAGACAGATCTAAGTTTCTGCTACTTGCGTAATTTTTCTTTGTTTTTGCACATGCAACAAAAGAAAACAGATGAAACCTGTACCTGTGGGACAAACCAGTTCAATGCACAGCTGAAACAAACCTGAGAATGGAAACGTACTTACAGTTATCCCTAGGTGGCAAAGAACCAGACACAAAATTCTCTGTAATCCTTTACCAGTCCCCTAAAATATCCAGATCACAGAATTGTTCAAATATTTCTGAAAAATTATGATATCTGAATTCAAATAATGGCTATGACTGCAGTCGCAGGAAGGCACTGAACACTGACTTTGCAGACTTCTGTAAAATTCCAAGTGCCAGATGACTGTCAGCAGTTCCTCACTGTAATGTACTACTTTCTGACACTGTATTTGTAAGAAAAAATTAGGAATTGTTTAAAAATAGCTGCTAACACTCCTCCAATGAGAGCACCAAGGGCAAATACATCCACGGATATGCTGAGCCAACATTTTCCTCCTATAGAAAGGGAACATAACTGTAGTAGTAAATTGGATCTCACCACTCCATTCCGGTGCAAATCATGTGAGCAACTTCCCAACAAAAATTACATGTATATATTACAGATCGATTACTGGTTTGTTCTCTTTGTTATTTTAATCAGCAGAAAATGGCCAATTTCTGTTCTTATACTACTCAAAAGTGTTGGTTTTATGTTTGTGATTAGGAGTGAGAAATGTGATCTCTACTTCCCTGGAATATTTTGAGTTAAGTTTTCTACAAGCCCTCATGGAGATTTTACATCTGTTTAACTATGACTAATTTTCCTACTAGCACTGAGTAGTAATCCTGCCAAAAGCTATCTTGATGTGAAGAAAGGCATAAAACATAACCCAACTAAGTGTAATCCGACAACAATTTCAGTCAAAAAACTATAATTCAAAAATAGCAGGCTAAATATTTGCCAAAAGGAAACATTTCAAATGCATTTGGATACAATAATGGTGCAGACCTGACTGGGTACCAAAGACAAGATTAACAGCTCCTGTCAGCCAGCCTGGCTTTGCCTGGGCGAGGGGACCAAAGGTTTCAACTTTTTGCTCCATCCTCTGGAGATTTACATTATTTGAGCTGCCAAAACGATGCACAGACTATTTTAATTTTTTGCTGTAATTTACAAAACAGTTTACAGCATATGCTTCTGTTAAGATGATCAGGATTAAATGAAACAGACACGATAAAAAGTTGAGAACTAACCACAAATCTGAGACCATACACAAATACCCGAGATCTGACAAAATGCTGTGTACCGCGGGGAGCAAATCCCTGAGCTCTGTGACGAGAGCCGATGGCAGCAGGGGCAGCGTGTTGTTTGCAGCCACTAACACCCAGCCACGGCCGGGTTTCTGCTGGTTTGGCTGCCTCACACCTCAGGTGGCTGCTCAGAGTTGGCACCCAGCTCCACCATCACATTCCCAGTAACTGGGAACATGTAAATTACTCACCAGGACGAAATGTCACGATAAGTTCTGCTGCATCTTTATGACAGGCCCATTAGTACTGGCTTATGTCGTGAATGTGGCATTCAGTGTGGTATCACTGGTATTGGGTTTAGGTTGGATGTTAGGAAGAACTTCTTTATGGAAAGGGTTGTTAGGCATCGGAATGGGCTGCCCAGGGAAGCGGTGGAGTCACCATCCCTGGAGGTCTTTAAAAGATGTTTAGATGTAGAGCTTAGGGATATGCTTTAGTGGAGGACTTGTTAGTGTTAGATCAGAGGTTGGACTGGGTGATCTTGGAGGTCTCTTCCAACCTAGAAATTCTGTGGTTCTGTATCACAGCCTGGAGGGGCCTGCACCCACCCCGCTCCGTGCCCACACAGCCGTGCCCCACAGCACCACAGGGAGCCCGGGGGGCTCCTGAGGGACAGCACCGAGCATGGGCACAGGCAGCAGGCTTGGTTTTAAAAAATAACAATAACGAAACCAACAACAACCAAACAAACAGCCAGCCTTACATTTCACTCCTTCCCCCCTTGAATTAAAGGGCAAAGCACAGTGCTCACTCAGGGAAGCCTGGGCCTGGCAGCAGGGCCGCCCCAGGCCCTGTGGATCCCATGTCCAGCCACCTGCATCATGGCCCTGGGGAACCTCCAAGCCCTGCTGGGCCCAACCCAGCCCTCTCCTGTCACAGCAGGGGGCCGAGCTCCAGCAAGGGCAGAAAATGTGCCACTGGTGTGCCATGCCACACCAGAAAGCATCTCCTGCTGACCAGAGGGGAGAAGGGGACCTGCCGGCTGCCCCCTCGAAGCCGCGTGAGGGAAGGGAGCAAGGAGACCAGAAAGAAAGGCAGTGACTGAAATACAAGCATAGGCACCCAATTCACACAAGTAAAATGCAAACCCCTGGACATTTTGACCTAAAAGAGAACATTAATATGCAATTCATAAATTTTAAGTACCAGAGATGGATGAGTGCATCAGAGCCTGACCCGAATACAGAAATCTTACGTTCCACCCACTTACTCCAGCACTGAGACGAGGGCTTTAGGTTTGCCTAAAGCAGAACTCCAGCAGGTCTGGATCTAGGGCACCAAAGAGAAAAGGTCACTGCTGCTTCCCTTGGCTGTTACGTTACTACCTTGGCCATAATGTGCTAAAATGGCAATGCCACAGTGCTGAGCCACAGGCAAAAGCAAACACTTCTGTACTAACACTGTGCAGTGATCACTGTAAGACTGATATGCTGTACGAATAAACAAGAAGTGTATGTGTATATAAATATATATATATGCATAATTATAATTAAATTACTTGGAAGTTCTTCCTTCTTTTGCTGGATTAACAACCTTCTTAACAACCATTAACAACCTTCTACCAGCCTGAAACCAAGCAGAGATTTATCTCAAGTAGTAACAAATGTGTGTACTCACAGAACGGCACATAAAAATTAAATTAAAAATAAACTCATAAACACATAAAATTTAACAAACTATGACTCTTCACAAAAACCCTTCTAGATCAGGAATAATTCAATGCATCATCACATGGGCTGTGGGGCAATGGATCACGAACACCAGCTGCATCACCATGAAGCCTCCAGCAGCACTCACACACTGCTCTATGAGGCTCTTCCTTCCCCATGCAGTGCAAGAAAGCATTTTGGGTCATTAAATACGTTAACATTTAAAGGACGAGTTAAAGCTAGTGAAAGGCACAAATTTTTGCCATTGCTTGTAAAAAATGTTCAGCATTTTAATGCTGTTCATCACCAAACAAACTTGGGAAAGTAAAATTCACTTGCTGAAAGTTAATTGAAAGTCATTAACACAATAACAACCCTTCATCATGAAACTAGTCTTAGTGATAGGACTCAGACCTGGACCACATTAATGAAAACAGAGGGTAGCTGTGTGAAACGCCTACTGGGAGAGGATTTTTAAGCTTCCTCATGTCCAAAGTGATGCTTGGCAATACTGAAATCCAGAGAAGCAGCCACAGCACAGCTTCCTAGGGCGAATATCAGCCCACTGCATTACTCAGGAAGGCCAAGTCCTGCACCTCGGACAAGACAACCCTGTGCTAACGTACAGGGTGAGAATCTGCTGGCTAGGAAACAGATTTGCACAGGAGGACGTGGGGGTCCTGAGGAGCACAAACTCACCAGCTACAGCAGCAAGGCTGACCACGTGCTGGGCTTTGCCAGCTGGAGCAGAGCCAGGAGGTGAAGGGAAGGGATTCTTCCTCTCTGGCCCTGTGAGACAGGGCCTGGAGCACCGTGTCCTCCTCTAAGCTCCTCAGGACATGGAAGAGCGAGTGCAGCAGAGGCCACCGAGATGGTCAAGGTCTGAAGCGAGCAGCGTACGAGGAGAGGCTGACGGAGCTGGTTTGTTTGGTGAGCAGCAGGTTCAGGAGGGCCTCGTGGCTGCTGTGACCACCCACCCAGTGGGTACGAAGAGGAGCACACGCAGAGGATAACACGCAGTGGAGGTACAAGGGATGTTCTGTTTAGATATTAGGATACATCTGCTCAGAGTGGTGGTGGTCAGGCATTGGCATTTGTGTCCATGGAACCTCCATGCTTGAAGATAACCTACCTGAGGTGACCCTGAGCAACGTAATCGAACCTCAGAGGTGGACTGAACTTCTAAGCTGCAGCAGAAGACCTCCAGCAAGCTCTCCCTAGTAAATTATTCCAGAATTTTAGAATATCAGCTTGGCAGAGCAGGTATCTCAGGCAATTTATACAATGTAAATACCAGCCTACCACGGAAACAAACAGAAAAGATTTCAAAATACAGAAAAACTTTGCTCTGTCATGAAGAATAAGGACAGCCACAATCAAGACATGCAGAGCATCCAAACCTCCCTACCCTGAATGCTTTAATTGGAAGTCTGGCCAAAAGGTGTCAGGCCAAAAAAATAAAATCCCATTTACAGGCCCATCAGGCTGAGACAGATGCCAGCCCCACAGATTAAAGGCTGTTACCAAGTCTGGTGAAGAGCTGCTATGTGTTAATCCAGATAAACACTTAGCCTGGGCAAAGCAGCAAAATGACTGAGAATCAAACATTAGAAAATTGTCCCATCCTCCAAGAACAGCTCAAGAAAGGCATGTAAATCCAGTAAGAATCATCCTCCCAGCGTGGGATAAAGATCTCTCACACATCAGTTCCTCAGTAGTCTGGAGCCCAATCTGCTATCACACAGGGAATGAATTTCAGTCTAAGGCAATTAAGGAAATGAGCATGGGGTATCCACCAAATAAAACCACCACTGTGGAGATACCTAAAAACATTTATGTTCTGAATAAACAGCGATCACAAGCACTGTAGGAAATACAGAAACATGCCTCCTTCACTGGGAATTGAAGGAAAATTCAGTGTGCCAGGTGTTGTATTCAAAGAATATGAAAGTCTGGGAAAATCTCTGCCTTAAACATGTTCAACTGCATAACCTTTTTTACAATGCAATGTCATCTGCCTTCTGTTAAAATCTTTACATTTTTTAAATGCATATTTATGTAATTTTGGTTAAAAATGCCTATCCCATTCCTCAGCAGTGACAGAATGAGCATGAAAATCAAAAATAAGCGATCATATTCCCAAAAAATAAATTCATACCAAATGCTTATGCATCTTAGGATAACACAGCAAGTTTCAAAAACCACAAAAAGATAAAAATGACAGGTTGCCAACATTTCACAACTGTGTGCAAGCACCTAACCAATGACGGTAATTAAGACATGCTCGTCAGAGTTTCACATCACCTTCTGCAACTTCAACTGCCTCCAAATCAGCTCGGCACCTGCGTGCGTACAGAAAGCACACACAAAAACTTTCAACGTTGTGCTTTGTGGGAGACGGGCTGGCCGGCACTATTAATTATGCATGCCAATAAAAACCACGGCCATAAAGGATGGGAACTTCAATATCCACGGGAATGGCTTCCAGTACAGAAGTTCAGAGAAACAGATGCTTGTAAATCTTTAAACGCCCCCCAGACTCACCTGGGCACGTGTGCAGGGCCCCATGGACACAGGGGTGCGAGGAGAAACCTCGGAGCTCCCAGTGCAGAAAGCAAGTTTCTCTTGGCTGCTTTTGGCTGTGACCTGTACCAGTGGAGGAGGCACTCACACAGAGAGGTCGTGTGCTCTCCTTTCCTACCACTCCCAACTCAGATAAGAGCAATTCTCTCCATCGTCTCCTTTATCTTTTCCTCCCCCTTAAGCCTGGAAGGACACCGGGCTGCTCTCCCTCCTGTTCCCGGCAGCCAAAGGGAGGCACCAGGCAGTGATGCAAGGAATGCAGGCTCCCTGCTGCCTGGGATGGAGCTGAAAAGCCCGAGCCCGAGCCCTCCCACCCTGCTGCTGGCCCCATCCCCACCAGGATCCCATGGGAGCCCCCCAGCCGCTCCGGCACAGCACGGACCCACCTGTGCCTCCTGCGGCTGGCGTGGAGCAGCGTCACCGCGACCTCACCGGGACTCTGGCATTACAGGCACGCTTTTGGCTTCCTTTTCTATGGAAAAACGTCCTGAACTCGGAAAAGGCGCTGATGGATTATCCTATAGCAGCGGCAGTTCCCACGGCAGCAGCGGACGCAGGCGCGGGCTGGCAGCGGGGACGCGAGGCGCGCAGAGGCGGCTGCTGGAAATCAGAGCAAGCCCCAGCGGCTTCGCTCAGCGCTGCAGGCTTCGGCAGCTCCTCCGGGTAACTTCAGCATTCGGATGCTACAACAATGAATGGCTCAAGCTACTCGGCTCCTACCCCGCACCTCCTGCTCCTTCATCGCATTTCATCCCCGCTCCGCTGCCCGTCCGAGGAGCCGCACAGTGCGTGGCGGTGCCGGGGATCGCTGCGCACGGGTGCAGGAATTTGGTGTAAAGTTTGTGAAAGGGTCTGATTGAAAATGAGCTATATAATATAAAGGTCTTTCTGAATGCAATAAGGTCTGCCAGATGTCAAAACCGTCAGTTCTTTCTCTCTGAAATCAAATCATCTTGGTGGATTTTTACAGCTACTGCACAAGATTTGAGACTTTTGACTACAGATTTGAAGTACACGGAAAATTAGCCCTGATAAACTTTGGAGATGAGATAGGTTCCTAAAGTAGTAAATAATGATGAAATGGCAATCGCAAAGACTAATCCACATCACTTGCTAAGCTAGGCTTGTTAAAATGAACTATTTTAATAAGGCCAAATATTAGGTTATACATCTGTGGCATAAACACGCAGACTTTGATTCAGAGAATAGAGCTGCACCTCTGAAAGCAGTGACTACAAAAAGCATCACAGACCATAGCTGACAGGTAAGGCAATCTGCTGGCAGCACAGCTCATCTGCTCCTGGAGCACACACACAGAGATGTACGACTGTGTAGATCAGCAGAGAAAGAAAAACAGAGCAAGGGCTGGGAATGGAACATAGTTTAAGTGAAAATTTTGAAATATTTGATGTTAAAATAATTTAACAGGAAGGCTGACTACTCAGTCAAACAAGCTACTGTTCAAGAAATGTTGCCTTTATAACCTCTCAAAATTGAGTTTTTATGTTAGATTGCCTTTCCCAAACAGAAATTACTTGGCTCAGTACAGAAGGAAGGTGGTGACATTTAATGATCAATGAGATACAGGCAGTAAGAGCGGCTGATTTAATGTTACCTGACCTTAACTTCTATAAAAAGTCATCTTTGATGTATGTTTGCAATAAATACTGGCAACCTAAGCATATTTCTTGTTCCTTTGTGTTCACTGAAATTTTATTTAATATATTTAGATGATTTGGATCAGCAACCCCGGCTTCTAGGAGAAAGGACTTGTATTTTCATGGAGTTTTTGGAGGCCACAAAGCTCGTAGAGGAAGGTTTTTCTGAAAACTTCCCTAAGCATGAGGAAACCTGGGATTTGTTTGCAGTTTTCACTGCCATCCAGCAGCCCGACAGACAAGCCTCAGAGCAAGGATGAAGGAGCACCAAGATGCTGCTAAGCAGATCTGCTGCTGCTCCCATCCAGAGCAAGGCAGGTTCAGCAGCAAAGTGTTCTGTAACACTTCACAAAAATGTTCTCGAGAACATCACTGCTGTGCCAACAGTAGAGGGGCCAGCCCTGCCTAGTCCCGTGAAGATCTGCTTATGGACCCCACCACCAACTCTCCTCCACCCTAAAAAACATCCACTGACCCCCACCTTTTGCTTCCCTAACCTTTAGCACTTTTCAGTACATCAAAAGACCTTTATCCCAATCACACAGTAACTTAGCTTCTTTAATAGGCTCTGACAAATTATCCTTCAAAGGGCTTTTTGAAAATCCAGATACCCAAAATCCACTGGATTCCCTTTATCCACAGCCCTTCATACTGGCCCCTGAACAAGGCTGGATGGGCTTCTCCAAGAGGGGCTGGAAACCCTGCGTAGCCCTGACTCCTGTTATCAAGTCTGTTGTAAACTCGGGAGGCTTTGGGCTCCTGAGGGTTTCCATGTAGACAACACCAGCGAAGCATTTTGCCTCTGCTCAGCACCACATCGCACACCTTCCCCCCGCCTGCTGACACGAGGGGAGCGTGTTCTTCCTCCTCTAACCCTCTGAGCTTTCTGGCAACTGCAAGATGAAGAAAAGATTTCCAAAGATTTCCACCTAAAGCAGATTCACTAAATTGGCTGAGGATGTTTTAGCCCCACTGTTTGTGCTGCAGAGGGGGTCAGGGCCAAGAAACAGTTTTGTAAGCACATCGGTTTTTGGCTTCCACTTATTTTTCAAGCTTTTCAGTAGAGCTGCTCACAGCAGTAACAATAAGTAAAGGAATATGGCTTTTGAGGGATCATCGCTGCCCCTGGGGTTTTGGGTTGAAGCAATGAAAGAGCCCCAGGTCGTTGCTGCCTGAGGTGTCCTGGGGAAAACGAGGGAACAGTCAATAAACAGTTTTTGGATTGTCACACAGGGCAAAACTCCTGGCAACACGCATCCGATGGTCTAAAGCATCTGTAACCCACAGACTGCTATTCTTACCGTAACTCTTCACCGAGATCTTATAAAGGTTATTTTCATGTCCAAAGTTAAGCCCTTCATACGTTATCATTGCAGAACTTCAATATATCCAGTGTCAAACCTAAATTGGTTTTACCACTACTGAAAGAGCCACGGGGTCGCTCTGATTTCTTACAGTAAGCAGGCTATGCAGAACCACGCTCTGTTCTGAATTCACTCATTTCTTCCTTTTTCAAAGAGGTAAACCTATGCTCTTGGTTTTGAAGTCAGGTAAAGCTATGAAGAGTCATTTTGCTAGAAACAGAATCCAATTAAAATTCAAACTTAATATGACATGGAAATAAAGTAATGTAACAGGAAGAATTAGTCCTGTTTTAGATGGCACTTCTGCAGCACTCTTCCACTGTAAGAAGTGAGAGGTGGCATCTCCTTAACAGCCAGGGCTATGCCACATGTCCTGGGGGGCAGGTGCCAGCCACAGCATCTCCCACACAGCCAAATATCCCCTTCCTGCCCCACTGTATGGAAGGTAAATGTTAGCAATATGAGTAAATATTACCAATACATGTTCCTCTCTTCCAGGCAGGCTCTGAAAGGCCAAGTCCAGACCTTATTGCAGCATCCAGGCCAGGAGAAGCCCCAGCATCCGGAGGAGAGCAGCACCCTGCCCTGACATCCATGGCTTGGTGAGATCCGGATAGCATCGGTGAGTCGGCTGCGGGTGCTGAAGGCTTACACGGAGGAAGGAGCAAGCTGTGGACCGACAGCCTCAGCCTGAGGTTTGCAGCAGATCACAGTGGACGTGGCTCTCCAGCCGAGCTGGGGCATCAGCAGGACTCCGTGCCCCCCAAACTCTCTGCCCCCAGTGACCACAGCGCACAGACACCAACACGCACACAACAGTTTGGCTACCCAACTTTCGGTAGACCTGCCAGCAATAGCACATATTCTCCCTGAACACCCCGTGGCCCCCTGCAAATGCTTTCTCATCACATTTTCACATGATTTCAGGGTGGGACATGCATTTCCTCTCCAGCTGTCACAGCCCGTGCCATCATGCCTTAGCACAGAGCCACCTTCACCAGCGGCTGAGGAGGTGACACGCCACCTCTCTCTGGTGAAAACACTGATTTTTGGAAGAAAGGGAGGAGGAGCAGCTCAGGGCTCAGACAACGATCTGAAATACAGGCTTTAACGCAGAGGTTTTACACGCTGATGGGTCCAGAGCCAGGGGAAGGGCTCCAGCTGTAATCTGAAATAACAGCATGGTGAAGGAAAACTTTAACGCATTTCTCCCATGAAAACTGATTCATGTCACGTACAATCTCTGCTTTATCACGTGTAAACTGACGAGGGTTTTTTCAATTCCTATTGATTTTTTTTTTCCTGTCATTTAGATGGGGGAGAGACTTTGGAGCCTGCGGATTCCAGCAACCATACCCAGGAAACCAAGCATGCCAAAAGCCAAAAAAGAAGATGATTCAAGCAGAATCACTCCACAGCAGCCTGAAATCTCACACCTAGGCACAGCTCCCAACCTGGAGGAGGCAGGCAGAGAGATAAGGGTGCAGAAAGCACTGACCTAGCAGGAGGAACAAATTTCCATTGTAACAGTGCTGACCCAGCACAGCTGCAGGAATTCAGGTAAAGAGCAGGAGAGGTACTCTGAGAAACATTCACTTATTTTGGGAAATATATAAATAAATATAAATAAATATAAATAAATATAAAGCAAATCCATGACTGCCTGCTGGAGCATGCGTACGGTGCTCTTTCAGAGGATTCTGTAAAGCTCCTGACTGGCTACATTAAAATTGTTGTGTACATTTTTCATAGATCATAAAACGATAGGGAAATACTGCAGTAAGGGGGTGTCTGTCAAACACTGAAGGTAAAAGAGACCGGCGTTCTTACAGAACTAAAATTGCTCTCCTTTTGGTTTTTAAATTTTCAGTGGCAGGCAATTCTGCCACTTTTCAGTTTGCTCATCTATTCTAATGATTAATTACTTACATTCAGTATTAAAAAC
Organism: Anas platyrhynchos; assembly: GCF_047663525.1. Lineage (NCBI taxonomy): Eukaryota > Metazoa > Chordata > Aves > Anseriformes > Anatidae > Anas > Anas platyrhynchos. The sequence goes on along the minus strand of NC_092589.1, from coordinate 120,730,943 downwards.
ACACTTCTTATTTTTATTCTGAATTTGTCTAGCTTCAACTTCTGGTCAGTGCCTTTTGGATAAGCTTATCTGCTCAAGCTCCCTGGGATTATTTTTCATTTCCCTAGGACAGATATTTTTAGAAATACCAAATCATTCCTCTGTGTGTTATACTACCATGACTTGAGCTACCTGAGTGTTTGAACATAAGGCTATGCATCCTCCAATATCCACTCCCAGTCCTTTTATCATTTTCATTGACCTTTTTCACCCCCTTGGCCTCCCAGCACCCACCCTGACCGCAGGTCCTGTGTCACTGCCAAGTTTTCTGACCACCGAACAGCAAGGGTGAAGCCTCCTCCTCGCACTCGTATCACAGTAGCCTCCTTGGCTATAAAATTGCCCCGAAAATGCACATTCAGGCAACTACATGCCACAACCTCCAAAATATTTTGGAGTCATTCTTCCCTGCATACCATCCTTTTAATCCTCATCATTCCTCCGAGGGTTTTCTAATTTGCCTACCCAGCCTACCAGCAGGGATTTTGCATTTTTCCTCCTGGCCATTCAAACAACCCTTACCAGCACTGAGGCCAGGTCCCTGCAGAACTCCACGTGAAAGCCCGCCCTGTGCAGCGGTTTCTTTTTCAGTTATATTGAGGCCACCTAGCCAAACATTGCTTTCAATCTGCTGTATGCCTGCTACATCGAGGATTCCTTTCTAAATTATGCAGCGCTCATAGTAAATGCATTATTTCAACAGTATCACTTTATTAATCAAAATTAATCTAATCAAAAACTAGAAGCTGAGCCTGACTACACCGAATTGACAAAAGCCTGTGTGTGCTGACGGGCATGAGTTACCTTCTTATTTACAGATCAACAAAACAGCTTATCTGCTGCTCAGTGATTGTATTCACCATCAAAGTCAAGCTGGTAAACCAAACGTGTCAGAGATTGCCCTGCCTGACTTCACTCAAGAAATAACGTGCGTTTTCCTCCAGCGCTCTGGGAACTTTCCAACTGCTCCAAGACATGGCAACGACCAGCAGCAAGCAGCCAAACTAAGAAATTTTGCTCCTCTTTCGGAATGCAGTTTGGGCTGAAAACGTAGAAGGTGCAATTCCACATCCTTTTGAATTACCTCTGACAGATGGCTGAGACCATCAGCGTATTGCACAATCGCTGCCTTCTCACCAGCCAAACCACCATCTGAAAACTATTTTCCTGTAACTTCAACCATTACGACTGAACAATTTATCATTATTATTTAAATGCAACAACAGGCCAATATCATTCTTACTGGCTTTTATTGTTTATACTAATAATGTATGGCCATTTCTCTTTCCCCTTTGTAATCCTTTTTTTCAAACCCACCTTCTACACAGCAGAACTCCCAGTTTCCATTCTTTGCTCGCAATCTTTGCCTTTTCTCATCCCCTTCAGCTGTATAAATGGTTTTTGCTCCCCTTCCAAGTCTTTTTTGCCTGGGGTCACTTGGCCAAGTATTCTTAAACAGCTCCTAGTTATTAATATTTTTATGTTCACATTATTTACTCAGCTGACATTGATTTCAGCTTTGCAAGACAGACTCTCCTGAAGCACTGCTAGATGCTGCTGTGTACCTCATTTACATGCAACAAACGTAATCAGGTCATGATCACTTACACCTAAATAATGACTCATTGTAGCCCTGAGCAATTCCTCTTTTGAAGTTGAATTCTCTAGGACAGAATCTCCACCAGATATGTCCTTTTTCATGCTTAAAAAGTGTTACCTCTATTTTCAAGAAATTCCAGCTTATATAGAAAACCTCAGAGGTGGTACTCTTAAAAAAAATATATCTATTTTATTTTTATGTTCATTTTAAGTAGAGAATCATTTTGTTTTCCTGTGATTTAGCAGTTGACACAAATTCCACATGCCATCTACTTGCACTGCTCTTACATCAGACCATTCCGGTGCTCTCGCCGTGCCTGAATCAGGCAGCGGTCCCCAGCGCTTGGTCCCTCGGGCATCCCTCCTGTGTTGAAGCTGGCAGCGGGCAGCAGACATCCCCGAGCTGGGACACGGTCCCAGCCCCTGCAGAAGGTGTCATGCAATGTGCCCACACAGCTGCAAGCCCCACACACCCTCCAAGCCCCTGCTGCACCCTCAAGCAGCTTTTTCCATCACCTTTATATACACTAAAAAAATGTAAAAGCATTGCATTGTACACTCCTAATTGTCTCTTGTGAATGCCAATCATTATCAGCTTGGAAGCAGCACAGAAAACTGTGAATGGGTTCGTGATGCTTCATGATCAGGTTTGAGGCCCTGGAGATTGAGAGACCGGTAGCTGAGGAAGAGGTACAAAGTGTTCCCAGGAGGATGCCTAGGGCGAGGAGGTCGACTCCACGCCTCAGGACTGCCTCCACCAAGAAAGACAGAAGAGTTATTGTTGTGGGTGACTCTATCCTTAGGGGGACAGAGGGCCCTATTTGTCGGCCTGACCCTACCCGTAGGGAAGTCTGCTGCCTCCCTGGGGCCAGGGTCAGGGATGTTGCCAGGAAGCTTCTCAACCTGGTACGCCCCTCTGATTATTATCCTCTTCTGATAGTCCAGGCGGGCAGTGATGACATTGAAGACAGAAGCCTGAAGGCAATCAAAAGAGACTTTAGGGGGCTGGGACGGTTAGTGGACGGAGCGGGAGTGCAGGTGGTGTTTTCGTCTATCCCTACGTTGACAGGGAGGGGTACGGAGAGGACAAGGAAAGCCCACCTGTTAAACACGTGGCTCCGGGGCTGGTGCCTACGCAGAAATCTTGGGTTTTTCGACCATGGGGCAGTTTACTCAGCACCTGGCCTGATGGCCGTAGACGGGTCCCTATCCTTTAGGGGAAAAAGGATCCTGGGCCAGGAGCTGGCGGGGCTCATTGATAGGGCTTTAAACTAGGTAAGAAGGGGGATGGGGCTGAAGCAAGGACTGTTGGGGCTGTGCCAGGGGGAGCAATGGCAAGGCCGGATGATAAGGTAAAGGCCCAGCTGAAGTGCATCTACACCAATGCACGCAGCATGGGTAACAAACAGGAGGAGCTGGAAGCCATCGTGCAGTGGGCAGGCTACGACTTGGCTGCCATCACGGAAACGTGGTGGGACCAGTCTCATGACTGGAGTGCTGCGATGCCTGGCTATAAGCTCTTCAGAAGGGACAGGCAGCACAGAAGGGGTGGTGGTGTGGCTCTCTATATTAGAGAGTCTTTCGATGTTGTAGAACTCGAGGCTAGGAATGACAAGGTCGAGTCCCTTTGGGTTAGGATCGGCAGGGACAACAAGGCTAGTGTCCTGGTCGGGGTCTGCTATAGACCGCCGAACCAGGATGAGGAGACGGATGAGGAGTTCTACAGGCAGCTGACAGAAGTTGTGAAATCTTCAGCGCTTGTACTCGTGGGGGACTTCAACTTCCCAGACATATCCTGGAAGCACAACACAGCCCAGAGGAAGCAGTCTAGGAGGTTTCTGGAGAAAGTGGAAGATAGCTTCCTGACGCAGCTGGTTAGTGAACCTACCAGGGGTGGTGCCCTGCTAGACCTTCTCTTCACAAACAGAGAAGGACTGGTGGAGGATGTGATTGTCGGGAACAGTCTTGGGCAGAGTGACCACGAAATGGTGGAGTTCACTATTCTTGGCGAGGCCAGGAAGGGGACCAGTAAAACCACTGTATTGGACTTTCGGAGGGCTGACTTTGGGCTGCTCAGGACACTAGTTGGTGGAGTCCCTTGGGAGGCGGTTCTGAAGGGCAGAGGGGTCCAGGAAGGCTGGGTGCTCTTCAAGAGGGAAATCTTAATGGTGCAGGAGCGGTCTGTTCCCATGCGCCCAAAGATGAGCCAGCGGGGAAGAAGACCAGCCTGGCTCAACAGAGAACTGTGGCTTGAGCTTAGGAGAAAAAAGAGGGTTTATAATCTTTGGAAAAGTGGGCAGGCCACTAGGGAGGACTATAAGGATGTAGCGAGGCTGTGCAGGGACAAAATTAGGAAGGCCAAAGCTCATCTGGAGCTCAATCTGGCTACTGCCGTTAAAGATAACAAAAAACGCTTTTATAAATACATCAACACAAAAAGGAGGACTAGGGAGAATCTCCATCCTTTACTGGATGCAGGGGGAAACTTAGTTACAAGAGATGAGGAAAAGGCGGAGGTGCTCAATGCCTTCTTTGCCTCAGTCTTTAGCGGCAAAACCGGTTGCTCTCTGGATACCCAGTACCCAGAACTGGTGGAAGGGGACGGGGAGCAGGATGTGGCCCTCACCATCCACGAAGAACTGGTTGGTGACCTGCTACGGCACTTGGATGTGCACAAGTCGATGGGGCCGGATGGGATCCACCCAAGGGTACTGAGAGAACTGGCAGAGGAGCTGGCCAAGCCCCTATCCATCATTTATCAGCAGTCCTGGCTATCGGGGGAGGTCCCAGCTGACTGGCGGCTAGCAAACGTGACGCCCATCTACAAGAAGGGCCGGAGGGCTGACCCGGGGAACTACAGGCCGGTCAGTTTGACCTCAGTACCAGGGAAGCTCATGGAGCAGATCCTCTTGGGAGTCATCATGCGGCACTTGAAGGGCAAGCAGGCGATCAGGCCCAGCCAGCATGGGTTTATGAAAGGCAGGTCCTGCTTGACAAACCTGATCTCCTTCTATGACAAAGTGACGCGCTGGGTGGACGAGGGAAAGGCTGTGGATGTGGTCTACCTTGACTTCAGCAAGGCTTTTGACACCGTCTCCCACAGCATTCTCCTCAAGAAACTGGCTGCTCTTGGCTTGGACTGGCGCACGCTTCGTTGGGTTAAAAACTGGCTGGATAGCCAGGCCCAAAGAGTTGTGGTAAATGGAGTCAAATCCAGTTGGAGGCCGGTCACTAGTGGCGTCCCCCAGGGCTCGGTGCTGGGGCCGGTCCTCTTTAACATCTTCATCAATGATCTGGACGACGGCATTGAGTGCACCCTCAGTAAGTTCGCAGATGACACCAAGTTAGGTGCGTGTGTTGATCTGCTCGAGGGTAGGAAGGCTCTGCAGGAGGATCTGGACAGGCTGCACCGATGGGCTGAGGTCAACTGTATGAAATTCAACAAGGCCAAGTGCCGGGTCCTACACCTGGGGCGCAATAACCCCAAGCAGAGCTACAGGCTGGGAGATGAGTGGTTGGAGAGCTGCGTGGCAGAGAAGGACCTGGGAGTGATGGTGGACAGTCGGCTGAATATGAGCCAGCAGTGTGCTCAGGTGGCCAAGAAGGCCAACGGCATCCTGGCTTGTATCAAAAACAGTGTGACCAGCAGGGCTAGGGAGGTGATCGTTCCCCTGTACTCAGCTTTGGTGAGGCCGCACCTCGAGTCCTGTGTTCAGTTTTGGGCCCCTCGCTACAAGAAGGACATCGAGGTACTTGAGTGGGTCCAAAGAAGGGCGACGAAGCTGGTGAGGGGCCTGGAGAACAAGTCCTATGAGGAGCAGCTGAGGGAGCTGGGCTTGTTCAGCCTGGAGAAGAGGAGGCTCAGGGGCGACCTTATCGCTCTCTACAGATACCTTAAAGGAGGCTGTAGTGAGGTGCGGGCTGGCCTGTTCTCCCACGTGCCTGGTGACAGGACGAGGGGGAATGGGCTAAAGTTGCGCCAGGGGAGTTTTAGGTTAGATGTTAGGAAGAACTTCTTTACTGAAAGGGTTGTTAGGCACTGGAACAGGCTGCCCAGGGAGGTGGTGGAGTCACCATCCCTGGAAGTCTTCAAAAGACGTTTAGATGTAGAGCTTAGGGATATGGTTTAGTGGGGACTGTTAGTGTTAGGTTAGAGGTTGGACTTGATGATCTTGAGGTCTCTTCCAACCTAGAGATTCTGTGATTCTGTGATTCTATGATTTGAGAAAATTTTAAGCACTAAATGATTTTCCTATGAGGCTGAGCAGCACCTCACTACAGAAAATCCAGATATAAAGCTAAGCGGCTCAAACTCCACAACACCTCCCAACCAAGGCACGGAGCTCGCTCTGGGACAGCCTTGTCCTTGTCCCCGGGGATCCACCAAGCCCTGCTTTTAGGAGAACACAGAACTGCACAGCTGCAAAATGGACTTTTTTTTTTTTTTAATATGTGATTGCAAGCTCACAGAGAAAATCAGAACAGCAATATTCTGCTACGTCAAATCCAGCTCCACTCACTGCACAGGACTAAATAAAGTATAAAACTTGGGAAGTATTCAGTGATGCAGGAAGGGGAGAAAGCAATCACAGAGCTAAGCAGAAACTGGTAAACGCTGCTTTTTAAGGAGCTTAGCATTGTAACAACTTGTTCACATCATGTTATAGGTCTTCTACGCTTGTTACAGAAGAAAGCCACACGAAAGTTTTACCACACTACGATAAGCTTCACTACTCTCACCTTTCCAGTATTTTTGGCAAGCTAGCCTCCATTGTTTTCTTGCTGACTGTCTCAGCTGTTAAAAGGAGTGTCTGAAACAGCCAAAATCATACAGCATTAAGAAAGGTCGAAGGAGCACATCCTAATACTGAACTTTCAGTGGTTGTAAGACATTCAGACTTGAGTACTTTGCTTTTCCATTCAGATATTGTGACAACAGGGAAACCACTCAAGAAGAATCTAATATTTATGAGAACTAGAAGAGCACTGACTCCACTTACTCTCAGAACTGCAAATTACTGAACACTCATGAAAATGCGAGTCCTCCATTTTACATAAATTAATTCCTGGGCTGCACCAGCAGCGGCGTGGGCAGCATGACAAGGGAAGGGATTGTCCCTGTCCCCCTCTGCTCTGCTCTCATGGGACCCCACCTGGAGCCCTGTGCTCAGCTCTGGGGCCCCCAGCACCAGAAGGACACAGAAGTATTAGAAGGAGTCCAGAGAAGGCCACAGAGATGATCCAGGGGCTGGAGCCACCTCGCCGTGGCAACGCGCGGCCTAGCGCGGGGCGTGGAGCCTGAGGCCCCGATGATTCCCCTGGGGGCCCTGGTGCCAGCACGGTTCCTGACGCTGATGTCCCACCTGGGGGGCCGTGGTGCTGGCACGGTTCCTGACGCTGATGGCCCACCTGGTGGGCCTGGGCACGGTCACAGGGGCGGGGGACACCCACGTCCGCGCCTCGCTGCCCCTCGAGTTCTCGGAGGAGGAGTACGCGCGTGTCAACACCGAGCTGCTGTGCGCCCTGGGGTTGGCTGCGGTGCTGCTGGCCATCGAGTTTGGGGGTTTCTTTACGGGGGTGTCCATGATCCAATGCAAGCAGGAGCTGTTCTCGGTGGGGGCCCACGCAGCGGCCTCCATCACCCTGGGCCTGGCCCTGATGGACGGCTGGGACATGGGGGGCTTCTGGCTGCTCCTGGGGCTCTGCAGTGCCCCCCCCTGCCATCACCGTGCTGCTGCTGCTCCCGGCCGCGCTGGGCCGCAGGGGGAAGCTGTGGTTTTTTTTCTGGCCATTTGCCGAGGCGATCGGCTCCGGGGCAGACGCGTTCTGCAGCGGAGCGGGGGATCGGGCCAGGCAGGGCTCATTTTCCGGCATCGAGCCTACTTCAGGGAGCCGCCAGGAGCCGGCAGCCCTCGTGAGGGAGGCTGACGAGGCGAAGGCAGAGCCAGCAGCGCCTCATCCCCGGCTGTTCAAAAGCTGCCCCTAGGAAGCGCGACGACCAGGACGGGCAAACAGGGAGTGGCGCGGCAGTTAGCGCGGCAGTTAGTTAGCGCAGGCAGGGCGAGCAGGCAGGGCGGAGAGCAACCCCCGCCCGCACGAACACCTCTTAACGACAGCCGTTAGCTAGGCGATAATGGTCTCCACCAGGCACGGTGCGATCTCCAGGAGGTCGGTACACACCCAGACCGACTGCCTGTTAAAGAATGCAGCGGTTCAGGTCACCGCATGCAGGGAGTGTCAGAGCCTGTTGCTACCATCGGCGGGAGGCAGAGACGCTGCGTGCGTGAGGTGCGAGCAGGTGGATGACCTGATCCGCATGGTGGCGGAGCTCAAGGAGGAGGTGGAGAGGTTGAGGGCCATCAGGGAGTGTGAGCGGGCGATAGACCGGTGGAGTAACTCCCTGCAGGGCATCAAGGAGAGGTACCGGGGTGAGACACCCCAAATGGGGGTGGACCCCCTGCCCTGTCACCGTCGGGCAGAGGGAGGGGATCTGGGAGTTGAGGAGGAGTGGAGACAGGTCCCTGCTCGACATGGCAGGCGATGCCCTCCCCTTCCGCCCCTGCCTTCCCAGGTGCCCTTCTGAAACAGGTTTGAGGCCCTGGAGATTGAGAGACCAGCAACTGAGGAAGAGGTAGAAAGTGTTCCCAGGAGGATGCCTAGGGCGAGGAGGTCGACTCCACGCCTCAGGACTGCCTCCATTAAGAAAGACAGGAGGGTGATTGTTGTGGGAGACTCTATCCTTAGGGGGACAGAGGGCCCTATTTGTCGGCCTGACCCTACCCGTAGGGAAGTCTGCTGCCTCCCTGGGGCCAGGGTCAGGGACGTTGCCAAGAAAGTCAAGCGCCTGGTACGGCCCACTGACTACTACCCGCTACTGGTCTTTCAGGCTGGTAGCGATGAAGTAGTAACTCAGGATATTCTATGATTCTATGATTCCTACAGACAGGCTGAGGGAGTTGGGGTTGTTCAGCCTGGAGAAGAGAAGGCTCTGGGGAGACCTCACAGCGGCCTGTCAGTGCTTAAAGGGGGCTGCAGGAGAGCTGGGGAGGGGCTCTGTGTCAGGGAGTGGGGTCATGGAACATGGGGGAATGGCTTTAAACTAATTAGGGTAGGTTTAGATTATGTATAAGGAGGAAATTCTTTATTGTGAGTGTGGTGAGGCCCTGGTGCAGGCTGCCCCGAGGAGCTGGGGGTGCCCCAGCCCTGGAGGTGCCCAAGGCCAGGCTGGATGGGGCTGGGGCAGGGGACATGCCCATGGCAGGGGGTTGGAACTGGGTGGGTTTTAAGGTCCCTTCCAACCCAAACCATTCAGGGATTCTATCCCTTCCTTTTGCTACTCTTTCCCTGCTCTTCTCTGTAGCACGTGCTTATATTTAGCTAGATGAGAAGACAGACTTTTTTTCTAGACTGTAGGACATTAAAATAGATCTATCTGGATGCTTACTTTACTAAAAATAAAAAGTGCCAGAATTTGATAATTTTCTCCAGTTTTACTTTTCAGGAGAAAACTGGCAAATGAGGGAAGCAGACTGATTTCAAGTTGGTTCAAACCAACACCAGTTCAACGCTGTTTTGTTAAGATCGTTCCATCTGTTTGGCAATAAGGTTAGGATGAAAGGCTAGCAGAAAAACACAGCAAGCCTCAAGGTGAGATAAATAAAGTCAATGGTCCCACAGCAAGAAGTTAAAACCCCCTAATATTAACCATAATTAAATATGGCCTCTACCTAACATTGTTTTGTTTTTTTTTATACCTTTTTAACCTACAACAAATGGATCGGACTACTTTATCAATGGGGAGATGTGTAAAAGGTAAGGTCATTTAGTACTTTGCAAATACTAATAAATGTGAGTGGAATATACAGAATACACAGTCAGGCTTTAGTCTAAGTATACCTAAACTTATTCTGTATCAATTTTTAGTTAACGAGATACTATTAACAAAACAGTATGTTTGAAATATATTTTTTTTCAGAGAAACATGCAAACATTTATGGCATTGCAACTTTCTAACACCGACCTAAGGGCTCTTTCCTGCTAGCCAGTTCCATAGTCAAACACAACCACAGAGACCTTGTTTCATATCGCTGATGAAGTGAAAGGTAGAGTAAAGTGGATACTCACACTATATGTGCAAGATCAAGTGGCTTTTCTGGCTGCTCGGGAAATATAGGACGAGGCGGTTCTCTGCTTGGTACGCAACCAAGCGATTTACTAATTGCATGGCTCAGCTTCTTTGCAGGCGATTTCTGTTTTTGAAAAGAATGACAAAAGTGAGTTGACTGTTACAAAGAGCAGTGTAATATGTGCAATCAGATGACAAAAATGTAAAAAAAAAAAAAAAAAGCATAGAGTTCGAAACAATTTACATCATAACATACTAAGAAATTAGTAAAGAAACTACACAGATAAGCAAGTTGGTTTTCTTAGTTGGTGTTTTTTTGGTGTTGTAATACTGGAAAATGAAAATAGTTTAACAAAAGTATGTAACATTGAGAAATAAACCAATTGTCTGGTGTTTCTGTGAGGAACTGACATCCAGCGAAGCAATTTCTTACACTCTCTGATAACGTCTTCTGAACACAGGTGTTGCATTTTGAGGGGAGGGCAAGGGAAGAAAAAAGGTGGTGCAGAAGCAGGTAAATAACCTGCATGCACAGCCTTACCGATTGTCAGCACTGTGTTCATTTCCAATCTACTAGAATCGACTGAAATTTGGAGCTAAGCCTTCTCCTTCCTGTCCTTTGCTATGTTAACTGTTTTTGAAAGACAACTTCTAATTTTTGGTTCACTATAGGCAAAGCCAAGGTGAAACGCAGAGAGATGAACAACCAGTTTATTTTCTTTTACAATTCATTTGATGTGTTATCTCACGTCACAAGAGGACCAACTACTCTGGGACCAGCTGAGGAAGACAAAGACTGGCAGCAAGTGTTGCCAAACACACCGAAAAATGGCTTGGGTCATGCATTTAAAATGGTAAGTCCAATGTTCACTTAAAAAAATAAGTCTTGGAACATTATTACTTCCACCAAGCTCATCACGATGTGGTGAGGAAGCAGGAGATGCTTTTATCAGAGCTCAGAAGTAACCTGGCAGTACCGTGCTGCAGACCAGGCTCAGTAACAGCCCACGTACATGCAACGCGGTGGCTGACTGCTCCTCCCTGTCACTGCCTGCTGTTCCCCTAAGATGTTCCAAAGTGGAATTTGGACCAGTTCTGAATGCACATTTAAATTCCAATTCAATTTAACATCAATTTAAATAGGAGGCAAGGCTACCCAGAACAAGAGTAACACCTTATCTTGGAGTTATTATAAGAGAGTAACTAACAATCCCTAACAATGAATTAAATGATCAGTAATTACCAACCTGGCTTTAGCAATACAAAACAGGCAATAAAGGCTTGTTTGAGCAGAGAACCTACGTGTGAGGAAGTTGTGGATTTACACTTCGTAGTTGATTAGGATGTGTTTTAAGTAAAATAGTAATATCAATCAGAAAACAATGAAAAAGGACAAAAAACTCCTTTCAAATTAGAAGACAAGAGCTGGATGCCACTGAGATTAGGATATTATATATATATTATATATATATAGGATATTATATATTATACTATATCCTAATACATTAGGATACCTGGTTGTTCATTGAAGGTTTATTACCTCCATCAATTATTTTACAATTCACAGTCAATGCTAACCGAGAACTCCAACTCCAAGCTGCCTCTTGGAATTCATGATGGATGCTTTCTTGGAAAAAAAAAAAAAAAAATCACTCATGATAACATTGTTCCTTGGGGTACATGTCAGTGAAGACTCAACTGGTAGCTGCAGTGGGCTTCCAGTGCATCTCTCTGCTCACACTGCTTCACAACACATACTCCGGCCTGCTTCTCATACTAAGAAGTTAATTCAGAAATTAACCCAATTATTCAATCTTTTGCAGCCTAATTCTTTTCAGATTCTGGAATTTTTATTCACCAGCCCACAGACCCGACCCGAGAAGCAGCAGGATGCACGTTGAAGACCACGGAGTGAAAGCCACCCCGAAACCTTCAGACACCAGGGGACAGGGGTGATTCAATCATCCCGATGCGTCTCGCTGCCTCTTGCAGGCAGGCTCTCCCTGTCCAGGCAGTGCTGCACAAATCTCCCGATGTGCACACCAATTCTTATCACCTCTCATCAGGAAGGGCTTCAGCAAGAAGGATGCCGAGATAATTAACTGCTCCAGGTGAAAGTCTCCTGGAGGGAGCTCTGTAAAGCTGCGTTCCGAAGCACTTCAGCTTGCTAATTCACTAAGTAGACACTGCTAAAAAAGACTTGCTAAGAGGGTTTCATGTGTTGAGGAAACCTGGTAGATAGCAATCAACAGATTGCAAATACAGTTGAAGTGCGCGGTGCTCTCACCATGGAAGGTACAGATGATCATCAGCCTTTAATTATTTTGAAAGCTGACAAAAAAAAATCACAATCCAATCATTCTATTATTTCCTACTAAACCCACAGCAAAAATTCAAATTATGCACTACTAATTTTGTTATCAAATAAATGTGATGATACCAAAAGTAAAATTCTGTTTTCTCCTAAATGTCAACATTCTTCATGTTCAAATTTTCCACGTACATTTATGTCCACATTTGTTCCCCACTTCTCGTCTGTTTCCTACTTCACTCGTTACCGTGTTTATCTTTTGGTTTCTGCAAAGAGCATCCATTATCACAGTGCCTTTTCTGTGACCTCTTCTTCGCAGTATTTTAGGCTATTTTAAAAGCGTTTTTCCATTGTGGTAACAAACACCATGCCCTACTGTGCCAGCCCACCATTTATATTGTCAAACAAACACAATGCTGTCCAGAATGCAGTCATATCGAGCCACCGCCGCAGCTTCACTTTCTGAAAATTACAGAGGGGAGATAATTCCTATTGATCCCAACTTCTGGATAATGCTTCTCAGTGCAGCTGAGAGGGAAAAGAGCACGGCAGGCTGAATGAGCTGAGCGAGCACGCTGCTGCCTGGGGAAGTATGCCTCTCGTGGGTACTTGGCTGCCCTGAAAAATCACACACACACACGCCTCAACTAGCTGACTTCTACTGCAGAAATATCTAATAAAAACTACCTCCTGCATCGCTGTCACCAGTCCTCACCTTCTGTCTGAGGTCTCCCACAGGCATCTTGCACCCTGCAGGGGGGATGTCCTGTTACCCTTCCAACAGCCCTGCAGTACCAGAACCCTCAGCCACCACTGAAAACTTCCCCAAATTATACCACCCACTTGCCCATTGCTATGACCACCACTTATTTATTTATTTATTTTATTTATTTATTTATGTTTACCAACTTCTTCCCCAGCTGTTCACCTTGTTTCTTCTTGGTTTTAATCTCTATTTGTAAATAGCTGAGGGCAAACTATGTTTTATGAATTATCTGCAACTTCCCAACACGTCAGGATCGCAGTCAGCCGGGAATTTGGATATTCTACTACGAAATCACCGGTGATACCTGGGTTTCACACATTCTAGAATCCAATTTACCATCTTAATTTACCTTCAGAGTTAGATGGAAGAACAGTCTGGTGCTACTGCCTAACGCTTTCAACCACTTAACATTTCCTTCTAGCAGAGAAGTACCCGCAGCCAGCAGCCAACGTCCTGCTCCACGCTCAGCTCCATCCGCACCTCTCCTGGGAGCTGCCAGCACCGCAATCCCTTTTGTTTTGCTTTCTAAATGGGCACAGCGCATGACTCACCAGGATTTGCACTGCTGTGGGCATTGTCTGTCTGCTGGGAAGTGCAGCTGATGATCCAAAAAAAGGCAGGCACGTCAATGAAATAAGTGCTCTTCATCTGGACGGAACATCTCAGGGCATGAGTCACCTCAGCAACCTTCCTGGCCCCCTGTACTCATGGTTTTGGTTTTCTTCCAAGCTGTTAAGTCATACAGCAACTTTCCTTCCCTTCTCACTGATCAGCTAATTGCTGAGGCATCCAAGACATGCTCCTTCTCTGCATCATTCCAAAAGGTTTATGAGTGATGCTATTGGTTTGATCCCACCAACCTGCCAGAAGTGCTTTGCTGCTTTGAGTGCGGCTGCAAAGAGTAACTGCAACACTTTCTCATGCAGAATTCCTGCTTTCCTGCACAACAAATCTTCTTAATTTATTTATTTTTTTCCAAAATTCCTTCCTTAGTAAACCCTCAGCCTTTTACATCTGCAGACTTATCAGCAGAGGATACTTTCCTTGTTCCCCAAGTCTACCAGTAAATATTTCAAACATTTTTTTCTGTTTCATCATGCACAGAATAATTAAATTTGTTTTAAAAATAATAATAATTACCAACAGTTACCATAAATATTTAAGGAATCTATGAAGCTTTTAGACAGTTATAATTCAGTGTCTGGTTAAATGACATCCCAGTGGATCCCCTTTTTGAAATGGTTCAGATTTACATTTTGGGGTTTCCTGTCCTTTGAACACCTACAGAATTCGCTGTCAGGGGTGGACTACTGAACTATGTACAAATCAGTTACCAGTTCCAGAATTGTTCCTGTAACACCACTTCTACCACAACTTTCTAGATAATAGATGTCAATAAATTTGCAACTCAAGAAGAAAGCAAGAGCTGGATAGATCAGGTGAATATTACAGAAGTCTTCTTTCTCTAGGCACAGCACTAGCTGGTATGCGTGTTTTCTGCACTTACTGCAGTGGTAAGTCCAAAACTGCATTCCTCAGCGGTGCTAAATTTATAATTATCAGTCATTAAATACAGTTTGCATGACCAAAATAGCATTTACCTACCAGCAAGCACACCTGGATTCTCCAGCTTCCAGAGAAAGCTCAAAAAAAAAGTTTAAAAACAAACAAAAAACCCTACAACTTCCTCAGAGGCTGGAATGCTTGCTCTCTTTTGTAACATACAAGATTGAAGGAAACTCTGCTCTGTGCTGTACACTCTTTAAAAAATTTAAAAAGTTAAAATGCTTTTCCTCTTACCCACTGAACCACTCTGCCCCTGGCACTCACCTTCAGTTAGAGCCAAATGCACACCAAACACCCAAGGTTTGGCTATTTGTATCTGGTACATCAGTTGAGGACTGTCCCGGATCCCACATTTTTATTTAATAAGCAGTCATGTTCCTGTCCAACTGAGTTATAAATAAAAAAAATGTATGAACAAAACCTAACATACGCAGCAATGCCTGCATAAGTATGCACAAGCCTGTAAGTACGAGTTTTTCTCAGCACTGGAAGTCAGCTACCTGCTCCCTGGGATCAGAAGGCAGTGTCAGCACATTGCTGCTCTGCGCAGGCTCGGGCACAGCTCTGCAGCAGCTTGCTGCTGCCGGGGATTCAGCTCCATGCCCTGGGAGGTTGAGGAAATGCTGGGAAGGGACCTCCTGTGAAAGCACAGCAAGTGCTGAGCATCGATGTTCTTACCCAGGCTTAGCCACAACTGCCCTGCGTCCTCTGGGTCACCTCGAATGAGATGAGCAGGTTTGAGGCACGCACATCAAATGCAAATGGACTGGCCACTTTCTGCTGGGAAAACTGTTATTGATGATAACACTGAAAAAATGTGTTGAATGTGCCAAAGATAGCAAAGTTACCAGTAGATGCAACTGCATGTTTTGAATATTTAAACCCACTGCATCTCTCCTGTGCATTGCCAGATCGTTTTCATTCCACTCTGGGCTGCAGATCCTGTCTTTGTCCACCTGCCTGCTAAAGGCTGCACCCATTAAAAAATAACACTTCCATCATAAAATCAAAAAGCTGGAAAGTATAAAATACACCACCAAAAGTTGTCTTTCTACCGTGTTCTCATTACCTACGTGCCCTTTCTTTATAAATCACGTCCACCTCTACCACAAGGGTCTAGTAAATGACTGTTACAAAGGGCTCAGGAATTTATTTCAGGCAATAAACACTGAATTTGAAACATGGTTAGCAAGATCTCTTGCTTGAAGACAAGGATTCCAAAGGTATGCTTTGGGGTTTTTGCTCTCTCCTCCTCTGCCCCCCAGCACGGGCTGGGCAACCCAAGCCCCCCTGACCCTGCAACTCCAGCACCATGTCCCTGCTCAGCTTGTGTCTAGGGGAATGAATAAAAACGTGCTTGAGATGTTTTATGACTTTAAGATAGTCTAAGTGGGAAATTAAATGAATCAGAAATGTAAGAGAGCAATTCTGAGAACAAAATCTTATTAGCAGCTACTTACAGCATTGCTCGCCTGTAGCTTGGCAGATAAAAGGGGCTGTCTTTTGTTCTCCATTCGATTAGTGCCCACCGTAATGCCTCCCCAACGGAAGTCAGATGTTATCACTATAGAAACATCCAAACCTTTGCTTGCTTTATTGATAGCTCTCCCAAAACCACTCAGTGAAGGGTGTTTATAACTAAGAAATACACCGTTATTTATAGGAAGAAGACTGCTTTACTTCAACTATCATTGAAACTACAGCCACCAAACCTTACACCCCGCTGTAACTTGGCCATTTCAACATTTACCTGGAATTTAGGGATGACAGAGACTACTTATATTTAGCAGCCTAAACAAGATGCAAACAGAATGAACAATGGCCAACCGAACAACTTGATTGCCAGATCTGCTGCACATACATAACTTTAAGTGATCAGTGTTTTGGAAAGTGTTGGAAGTATTCCTCCTCCTCAAAAATGGCCCCAACTAACAGTGTGTTCATTCAGCAAAACACTTCCATTAAACAAACGGTTTCTACTGGAATTTCTGTTTATATGCTATTTAATAATATGCTATTTGATATTTAGCATATCCAAAAATTAAAGTCATTTTAGAGTTTCAGGAAAAAGGACCTCATGAAAATACTTGCTATTAACGCTTATTCTTGGTCTCAGGGCTCCAAAGCTCTGAAAATGTACCACACAAGTCTGAACTAGATCTTGCTGGATTGAGAACCTACAAAAAATATGTAAATATGTATGTACGTACTTATATGTATTATTGTATCAGCAAACCAGGTAATTCCTTCTGATCTGGTCAGCAGGTCACTCAAAATATTGTTGTTGAGCAAATGCATATATAGATAGGTATGTATTAAAAAAAAAAAAAAAAAAGACTGGATTTATATTCTTCAGGCAATGACAGTCTACTAGCAGTTCAGATAAGATGTTCCAGAAGATATAAAGTTCTGGAACCTATGCCATTTTTAAAAAGGACAATATTTAAGTATGAATTTTCCTGTCTTCTCCTTCCAGCTACTAACCAGTACTTAGCCCCCTTTTCTAAATTAAACAGTCATGTTATAATGATTCTTGCTCATGGAGATAATTACTAATTATAATCCAACCATCATTTGAATTTCTTTTTGAATAAGTAAAAAAACTCTGGACCTTTGCAACAAAATATATATATATTTTAATCTAGAATTGTAATTTATTTCTTCAGATGTAATTAACAAATAGTCTTCTAATTAAATGTTATTTCTCATATGATTTTCTTAAGATTTTTTAGTTAAGAGTTTTTAATGCATATATTTACAATTATCAGGAGAATGAAAACAACAGACATCTCTTTTAAAGAAATACTGTGTTTAAAGATGACACTTGGGTAAAGGTCCTTCCTCAGCACAAGATTTGTGCCAATTATTTAGCCTTTCTGGGGAGGAAAGGTATTGCAACCTCTATGTATCATTAAGCTAGAAGAGAGGAAAATTTAATGAAAGTAGGACTGTGATGAAGAGGGGAAGACAACAATGTGTTAGGGCCTTGAAAAGGACTTGTATGCTTTAAACACCACTGAATACAATGATCACCATCTGTAAATGAGTAACATTATTTATAACAGAAATAATGCAATTTACTTACTTATACCCTTTGAGTATTTGAAAACCTTTAAAAGTCCAGCTTCTATTATAAGAACAACTTTAACTTCCAGAATATATTAGTACAGCAGTGGTTATGTCAGCATGACAAATAATAAAATAAAATAAAATAAAAATAAAATAAAATAAAAATAAAAATAAAATAAACGTGAATTACCCAAGAGGAATGCTCCTTCATCTGATGCTGGTTGCTGTGAGGACCATTGGCATGGCCACGCCAAAAACAGTTTTGACAGAGCTGGTAGTTGTGGCACTGCTGGCATCGGTACCGGAAACCCATCATGCTCTCACACCGGCAATACGAACATTCCACGGGATGGAAGACTTGGTGGAGATGAGGAAGGAAGGAAAAAAATAAAAAAAAAGAAAAGTAAACCTTAAGAAAATTTCAACCATCAGATTTCACTGGAACTCAAAAAAAAACAAAACACAACACAACACCAAGGTTTTTAATCACTAAACCAATTACTTATGCTAATCAGGTCATGGACTCTGAGACTAGAGGAGATTATTTTGGCACAATTAACCATAAATCTAAGTTAATGATAATGTATCAGTACCATCTGGTACTTTCAGTATTTCTTCTACAGCTTTCTCCCTCTTTGGATATGCTTAGACCTGGAAAATTCCATGCAAGTTCAACAACATAAAAGAACATGAGCAGGAAGGGAAAGCAAAAAAGTCATATTCACAAAGGTTTATTTCTGTCTGAGGGATCACTTTGCCCTCGAGTCAGCTGAGAGCATTTCCCACACAAAAGGCAAATTCAGGCCACCACAAGCTTCTGCTCCGAATCCCCTCTCACTGAGGAAATTTCCTCGCTCTGCACTGGCTGCGAGCTCCACCTCCTGTACCACCATAGCCTAAGCTGAAGAAATCCCCAACAAACCTCTAAATCCTAACACCTCAAGAACACAAAAGTTAAATTAGGTATGAAATACAGAGTCACCAACACAATCAGACTGAACAAAAAAAGAGAAGAGATGGCTTCTTCCTCCCTGCCCCCTTTTTTTTAATCCACAAACCAATGATCACAGGCTTGTCTTAGGTCAGAATAAATAAAAGAGGAATATAAGAATGACGTAAGGGAGATAACTTAATATGTCAAGCACAACTTCGAAGCTGAGGCACAGAAAACAGAATGGCAGAATGAAGGGGAAGGTGAATCAGAAGCAAGTAGCCCAGCATCGCCACGGGGCAAGAGCGTAAGTAGTTACAGGTGGGTAGAAATAACTGCTATGGGGAAGATGACAGGAAAAAAGAGCAGCCTGACACTGATCACACTGTGAAAAGAAAACGAGGGGATCATGATAGGCGATTTCGATGATACAAATGTCCCTTGGGAATGGAAGTTCAGGTAGAAGAACTGATGACCATGTTTTTAGTCCAAAGGTAGAGAAACCAATGAAAAGGAAGAGCTGTAGATTTATTTCAAACAGTAGAAACACAGCAATTCCCTGAATTTTAGCAAGTGGAGAAGAGAGACCATGACTTCAGTGCAGTAGTTTTCAGAAAATTCATATGAGAATTAGTAGGCACACTACAAGATGAAGAAATTCAATGGGAAAAGTGAGTTAGACTTGTCAGTTCCTTAAAGAAATGATGCTAAAGAAACAAGCATAAATGATCTTTGGACACAGGAAAGAGTAGACTGTAATAAAAGAACAACTTCACTAAAATATGATCTCCTCAATAACCGAAAATTCAAAAGGAAGCCTACAGAAGTGGTAACAGGGACAAATTATTAACGAGGGTTAAAAGAATAATACAAATATTCAGAGACAAAACCAGGAAAAAAAGAATGAGGAAAAATCTAACGAAGGGATTTTAAATGGACATAACAAGAATTGCAATTATCATCCTTAATACGAGCTGAAATTATACATATGTAACTGCTGACCTCCCATGTTATCTTAACTTGTAGAATACATAGTGGACAAACACTAAAGCAAATTACTGGAAGCACCTGTAGAACAACAGAGAAATGAGCCATGAACAACACTTGCCACATCAACTTAGTGTCCTTCTATGACAGAGTAATTGACCTTGAAAATAGGAAACAAGCACCAAACGTCATCAATTTCTTATTTTGTTTGAATAATTTACTTACACCATTGGTCTCCCTATTTGCATAACAGAAGGAAAGAGATGAAAGGACTTGAACTGGGATGTGAATTTCACTGGAAAAGACCAGAGAGCAGTTAATTGCCAAAATGGTAAGATCTAACGAGCAGGATTCTAAAGGGCTTTATTCCAGGTCAAGCACTGGCCAATTTTCATAAACATACTGAATGATTGTCAGAAGTGCTCAATTTGGGCCATCGCATTTCCATGAAGATCTGGGTTAACAAGATGTACAAGAGAAAGCAGTAAAATGGCCTGAACAAGATCTAGGAGACATCTCAGCTAGGAGCAGGCTGTGAGAAGGCATCCAGCATGCAAGAGGTAATTACAAAACAGCAACACACTCTCCAGAGCCAGTGGCCAAAACCCAGGTAGTTAAGGGTTTAAACTGCAATCAGAAAAAAATCACGCGAGAATATCAGGAAAAACTTTCTCACCCTAAGACTCTTCAACACTGATCCCAAACCAGCTTCTGGTCCACACAGGTGGTGAAACTTTGAAGATTTTAAGAAGCAAAAAAGGTAAATTTTTCTAGAATGTTTGCATAGTTTGGAAAGGGAGATGGATAACGTCACTGGTTCCCAAAGCTGTTTCTGTACTCACTCTGTGCCCATGCCCCAAACCAAAGAATCAAAAACCTGAAACCAGTGTGCTTAAGGAAAGCAGTAATGATGACATAAACACGAGGTAAAGTAACAGCAGTGACAGCAATTATGTGTACTGCGAGAAGCAAGCCCCCAAAAAACACGAGTAAAAAGAAAATTGGAACAGTCGGCATCAGATTATTGGATCATGGACAAGGTGCCTGGCCACAGGGATAGAAAGTAAAGCAGTGCATTTTCTGTGTTTGTTTTTTTTTTTCCTCCTGGAAGTGCCATGCTGTAGCCACGGACAGGAACTAAATAAACGAGGTGGAACTGGATGCTTCTTCCCTGCTGTCCTCCTGCTGCCCTCCCTACTGCCAAACGGCATGGCATGACCAGATGTGGATGCTGCTCTCCTTTCCTATCTTCTGTTCATTCCTGAACGCCAATACAACATGATGTTGCAAACATTATTCCCCTTCTCTCCTGTTCAGATCACTTCCAATGCTTCCATCCGCATAAACTCACCTGCACTGAGGTCGACTGCAAGACCTCACGTCCAAACCCATTTTTCCTCTCTCCTTCCTGCCTCTGAAATGCTTGTTCTCATCATAACCTGCTCGTGCTTTCTTTTCTCTGTCTCAGTGAACATTTTTGCTGTTGACACCTTCTCTTATGAAGGTGTGCCTCCACTCCAAGCTCCCTGCCACATATGTGAGTGGGAGCTGTAAGCTTCTTTCCACTCATCGCTGCTTCCAAGACTTCAGTCATTCCCTTTCCTGGTTGCCAATACTCCAGATTCAAACTTCCTACCGGGTTTTTCTTGACAGAGACAACCTGCTCCTTCCCTCCTCCTCCAGCAGACCAGTTCCCCATGGAAAGCGCAGGAAGGACGGGGGAGGCCAGGAGCTCGAGGCAGGATCATGAAACCCAGTTCTTTGTGGCTTTGCCTCCCTTTCCTGATGCCCGATCATGTCTGTGTTCAGCAAGTTTTTGGTTTCCCTCAAAAACTGGGTTTTAGTATCAGTTTTTAGTTTTTAGTATCAGTTTTTTGTTTTTTTTTTTTAGTATATAGATGTAGTATCAGCACGAAAACTGGGTTTTTCCCTCAAAAAATTGGTTGGTGGCTGGTCTCTGCCTGCAGGACACGTCCTGGGACCCCCTGTGCCCCCTGACCCACCCCAGCAGCACCAGCTCTGCTCAGGCTCCTCCACTGCCCCGAAAGAAAGCTCGGCACCAAACTCACCCACCACAGCTGGGTCCTCTCCTCCTTCCAACTCTGCCAGCCTCCAAAATTCTTCTCCTGTAAGCAATCTCTAACCCTCAGCTGCAGCCTATTTTTGCCATCAATATTCAGTCCTGCAATCATCAATCCTCAAGTCGGTATTCAAATCTCTTTTCATTCCCATTTCTTCTCTGATCAGGACATATTAAATTCTTCCAAACTGAAAACTGGAAGAACCCGATGTGACCTTTCTTCTCCTCCTCTTCTTCCCTCCTGTATCTCAGATATTTCTCAATTGCTCCCTTCTACAGATCTCTAATTTATTTGAAGTTCTTCTTGTGCCACCTTGTGAGTTACCTGACACTCCTAGGAGACATGCCTTTTTTTTTTCCTCCCTTCTCTTTCTGTGGTCTGTTCCCCTGACACTCCAACATCAAAATACATGCAATATTTAGGTTTCCAGATTCTAAGGACACAAAAATTTGTCCCTATTTCCTTCTCTAACTCCAGGTTCCTTTCATCACTAAGCTTGCTGCATGCACTCCCTGTGATGTCCTCCCCCTGCCCCTCTCATTTCCACAGAGGCCACTCCAGGCAAAATCCCTCTTACTGCTTCCCACCCAAATGGGAGCTGCTACTCCACCACCAATCTTTGAGCTGCAAACCCCAAATCCTTGTCTTGAAATCTCCGTGTATTCACTCCCACCTCTGTGTATTCATCTTTCTTCTTCTGTTTTCATTGCTTACCCCAAAACCAGTCTTTGCTCTTTCTGAACGGTGCCTTTCCCATAGGGACATACAATAAGGGCTTCCAAAATACAATAGTATGAAATAATAAATAATATAAATGAAATAACGAAGAAGTTTCAGAGAGAAAAAGGGGATTCATATTTTGGATATCTTATTTCAAATCACCATAATTTTAAAGACACATGAAACAAGTCCGATAGATGCAGGACTGAAAACTGGTCTGGAACTGGGAAGCACAGCAAAGTTGCCTGCGTACACCAGAGTATTTCCACAGCAAGAAGGGTATCAGGAACAAAATGTAGATAGAAATAAGGAGGAGAAAAGAACAGAGCCTTTATTAAACTGCGTAGGAGTCATTTCCAAAGACTAGCGGTTAAAGGAAAATGAAAATATGACAATTGTAAAATACGAGAAAAAAATCAAAGAGGAGATAATAAAAGTAGAAAGCTAAAGCAG
The DNA here is from genome assembly GCF_047663525.1 of Anas platyrhynchos. Lineage (NCBI taxonomy): Eukaryota > Metazoa > Chordata > Aves > Anseriformes > Anatidae > Anas > Anas platyrhynchos. The sequence goes on along the minus strand of NC_092589.1, from coordinate 120,708,296 downwards.
GATGCAGATGAAATAATTCAATATTTTTATATTAAAATGTTTCAGAGAAGACCTGGAAAAACGTGTTGTTCAAAAACTCTGGCTAAGACAGAATTAATGCTGAAGGAGAAATGCTTTGAAGAACTTGCCATGACTATAAATATGAACTTTTATTTAAACATCTGTCTTTATACTACTCTTTTTCATGTGGTACTAATAGCTACATCTGTAAACAAGCCATACTGCTACAAGATTTTGCCTTGTCCTAGCGGACACAGGCCAGGAATATTGACGTGTGCATCCAAACTTCTAATAGCTGTTGCTCCCATGTAAAGCACTTACCAACGACACTGTTAGCCACGTGATAAAAATGCACCTCCTGAATTGAGCCATATCTACCCCAAAAGGCCCATGACTCCAAACTCTGCACTCCTGATAAAGCTGTGTGTAGTATCAGCACGAAAATCGTGCCTAAGATGTAATGGAGAAGCCAAGCTCCAAGTTCCAACTCTGAGTTTTATATTTTTCCATGGAAACGATTAAGATGAGTGGGAAGAGATGTCCTCCAGCAGATTAACATCCTGGTCTACCTCAATGGAGAGAGGCCTGCTCAGAGGGCAGTTTAGAGCAGCAATCCTTACCTTGCTGCACAAGGAACCTGACCTCCTTGGTCTAAATCAAGGATTGTGAATAAAATATACCCAAATTCCTTGGCTCTGCATTCTGTTGCTGTGGCTCAATTTTCCTGTGCAATGACAAATTCCCATGATACAGCAGGTGCATAAACAACATCAAGATCAAATGCAAAGCATCTGCCAAGACACTTTCTGACAAGTAACCAGGTACTCACAAACGTATCCTCCATGGAATGGATGCAAGAGGGGGAAAAGCATGTAAAGAGAGGACAAGGCACTGTAAGGTTTTGGGAGGACGGGGAGGCTGTTTGGTTGTGGTTTTTGTTTTTTTTTTTTTGTTTTTTTTTTGGTTTGTTTGTTCTCCTCCCCTCCTGAGCCTTATAAAACTTCAGCAAAATTAGCTGGGAAATTCTAGTCTGAATGTGAGTTATAAGAGGAATGATAAAAAAAAAATCAAACTCAAGCTTTGCCAAGTCTTTAAATAAAACCTAATCTCTGGGCCTAAACACATCCTGCTCCACTCACTGCTGCAGAACCCCGCTTTTCATACTGGGACCTACAGACCCTGCAGATCGAAGAGGCTCCTTGCCCGGGCTCAGCAGCTCACGATGAACAGCAGCAGTTTAGCACGTGCCATGCAGCAGCTGAGGTCGGAGAACATTTTGAAGCAATCTCCATCCCATGAGAAACACTAGGGACCAGCAAAAGACAAGAGACTGAAAAGCATTAGGGAATTTTTACCCAGGAAAGAAATGATGGGCTTTCAAATCCCAGCCTGCTCCCAGCGGGACACAATCCAGGCGTGCAGTGAGATGTGAGCCCTGAGCAGGGCACGGGCACACACTGCCAGGTTACTCTCTACAAAGGCTGCTGAGCACCTTCCTCTGCTCTGCAGAAATGCTACACAGAACGACTGACTTACACTACCGAGCTACCACAGGCATGAGTTAACTCAGCAGGGCAGCATGGATTGAAGCATCCTTGCAGGAGCTCCTTCTGGAAGCGTGCTCCCCACCTTCCTCACTACTACGTGCAGCGGGAGATGGCAGGGCTGTGTTTCCCTTCCTAAGCTTCTTGTTCACCTGCTGACAAACCCGTGGCAATGCAGGCTTCTGCAGAAACGCCCAGATCTTCTAAAGCACAAACCGAAAACATTTCGGCTCCAAAATAATCAGAAAAACATTGTCGCGTAAGCACAATAAGGAAATAAGGGAGGGGAGGTTCTCTGCGGGTGACAAGACAACAGAGCAGCAAACGAGACGAAAATGAAAGCATGAAATCCTCACTGGAATTCCTTTCCTACTGCTAGGATGTTTCTGAGGGGTTGAGTGGGACATCTGTAAACTTGTATTACATTTCTGAAATTCACAGCAGGCTGGGGAAGCATAGAAAGAAAAAAAAATAAAAGTTGCAAAAGATTGAGGCAGTTCTGCTGCGGGAAAGGAGTCACAGAACCATGGAAGCTTCTGCTGGGCTTGACCAAAGGCAGAGGAATGGAAAAGCAGCACACATGACCATATCTGGCATATTTTCCTAGGAAATCACCTTGCTCCCTTCAAAAGATGTGAAAAAAGGGGGAAAAATGGCATAATCACTGCAATTTTTATGGATTTTCCAGCTTTTTTCGTGTTTCTCTTCCTAAAAGGAAGCTGAAAATTGATTGCACTGCGAGACTCTATCTTTTCTTGTGAAAAGTAAGACTAAATGATCTACCCAAGGTAAAGCTGCTTAGCAATTGCTAAACACAAACTGTGTCAAGCACAAGGAAGGGCAGCAATTCTCAGTCCCATTCAGAAATTATTTTGAGCTTCTGGGAAGGCCAAACTTTTATCTGTCAGAGAAGGCAGCCAGAACCTGAGTTACAATACCTGACTGAAGAACAACCTGATGAAGTAAAAAGATAAAAAATGAAAAAAGTTATGGAACATTCTCGAATTTGGAAGTTTTTCTGAACTGCTGTACGTCAGGTAAGATCCAATCCTCACCCTGCAGAGCCTATGAGATAGCAAAGTATTTCTACAAATGTTAATATACACTTAAGATACTACAAACAGCAAATTTAAAAGCTGAATATTCTTTTCAGTATTTTCCTCTTTAGGAATGGAAGAGGAAAAAGAACATAGCCTGAAGACTTCTTCCACTCGCATTTACAAAGGATCTTTTTCTACAAGAGCAAAACTAAACGGATTAGAAGGCCTGCACAACAGCATGCTGTTATTATGATGCATTAGCATGCAAATTGAGATGATGGCTCTCCAAAATAATGCGCTGTCCTATTTATTTAGAACAGTTTCAAAGCAGTCGAAGGAATTTGTCTGATGCATTGAGAAGGAAGTTTTTTTCCCCTTACCTGTAGATGTTATTTCTCCAGTAAAACAAGCTCATCTCACAGCTTAATTGCCTTTTACTTACAGCAGAGCTGAAAAGACCACGAAGGAAATTGCAGAATATTTTCTTAAGGCTGTCAACTGAGGTGTTCAGGTGCTTCTGAAGGAACTCGGCAGTGATTGCCAGGGTAATTAATGAGAATGTTTACAAACTGTGAAGGAGACAGACATCAGGCGAGGAAGCAGCAGCACTGACAAGGTGTAATTGTGAGAAAACTAACTTGTAGTGGAAATCAACAATTCGAGAACGAGACTACTGATCAGGTCATATGAGGAAACACGTTCAAGGCTGCAGTAGTAAAGAGACGAGCTTAAAGCATGGATGTTTGAGCCCATTTTATCAGAGACACATCACTGAAGGATTGGAGATGGAAGATGAGAAGGCTACTACCTAAATGAAGGACTTCAGGGAAGTATTTAACAGGATTTTCTTTGAAATCATACCTAGAATCACAAAATTAACAAATAGCTGGGGCCAGAAGGCACCTGTGGAAATCTGCTCCAAGAGGGGTCAGCTGGAGCAGGCTTCTCAGGCCACTGTCCATGGGTCTCCATGGATGGAGTCTCCACAGCCTGGGCAACCTGATGCGGTATTTTAACACACCTATGCCAAAATTTTTTATTTTAATTTATTTTTTAAGTTTAAACAGAATTTCCTGTATTTTAGTTTGTGCTCATTGCCTCCTGCCCTGCCAACTGGATACCACTGAGAAGAGCACAGCTGTCGTTGCTGTTCCTCACCAGTTCTTTACACATGCTGATGTGTGCTTCACTTGAAGTACAAATTTGTAAAGATAAGAGGATAAAGGAAAAAAAGCAAACAGTGGCTGCTGCCCTTCTGTTAATGCAGTACCACGGACTACCTAAAATTTTATTGAAATAAACCATCTCAACTCTTCCAGAAGTTTTCTCATAAGATCTATTTCCATGAAATTACTCCCCTCAAAATCTTTTAAAGATCGCCCTTTTTTTTTTTTTTTTTTAATTAGGCCCACAATTGTCAGAAAATGTTTGTAAATATACAGAGCAACTGGGAAATTCAACTTCTCTTCTGCTATAATAAAGAAATAAAAAGCCCGTTGAGCATCGCAGCTCTGTTCTTGTTCACTGCTGTACAAATGCAGATTAAAACCACAACCAGATATGCTTTGCAAGTGGATCAAGAAAAGACAAAAAAATAAAAGCCAGAAGAGAGAGTATCAAAATCAGAGCAATACTGAACCACATCACAGAAATAAATGTCAAGAAACAGAGAACTGAATATAAATCCTGAAGATTTGGCCAGAGAAAGACTACCCAAGTTTTAAAGCTGTGCTTGTTAACAGGTGGGCAAAAGCAAGAGTGTGTTTAACTACCTGTGTCTTAAAAGGAGGAAATCTGCAGACCTGGAGATGCCTATAAAAGAATAATGCTAAAGAAGAGGTAACAACTAGTAAGGCAGAGCTGTTAAGGGATGACAACATGATTTTGCTGGGGAGAAGGAAACAAAAGATGAAGATTAGTTTATGGGTGAAAAAAAATGTGTTTTCCTAGAATTCACATATCAAACACCATATGCTCTGTACAAACATACAATAAATGCAGTGTATCACCTTTCTGGCCACTAAAAAAAAAAAAAAAAAAAGATTTGATAGCTTGCACAGGAGAACAAACTTCAGCAGGGTGCTTTTTAGCTTCCATGAGCTCCACAAAGCCCTCCTAAACCACCCCTCTTTCGCACTGTTGATTTCAGTTTTCCATACCTTACCGTTCCTTAAATGCATTCCATAGGCAATAAAACCAGGATTTTTTAGCTAAGAAAAGGTCTGTAACTGAGCAGAACTGAACATTCACCTCCCATAGTAAAAAAAAAAAAAATACTGAAGTGACTCATGTCCTCAAATGCTACTCAAGACAGACATTTGAATGGGTACCAAAATCTTTGGAAGTTAGCACTTGAAAGCATCTGTTGAAGCACAGCCCAAGTGAAGGTATTTTGTTTTGCTTTTTAAGTTTCAGAATAGATGCGAGCATTGAGAGAATATTGTTTTTCTGTTTCTTTTTTTCATCTTTCACTACTAATGATGCTAGAACCCTAAAAATACCAATAACCAATCTTGTTCTGCATTGCTGTTGATTTCATAAATAATCAGTCTTCCTCCTGGAAGCGTGAAACTTGTCACTCCAAGAAAAGTCTGAGCCTAAATGCTCTGGGACTAGGACAGTTACAGTGGGAACGATGAAAGCTTTAGGTGCTTCTCACTGCGGAAGGACAGCACATTTACACACTTTGAACAGAACCTCTGCTCTGACCAGATGTTTGGAACAAAATGTTCTATTTACCATTTTCAACATGGGCAAGTCTGTGCATGAGAGGCAGCCACACAAGGCACTGAGGAGGCGGATCAGCCATCAATGTGTCTAAAAACATGTTTAGCATGATCTTTTTCTGCAAAGAAAAAAGAAAGACAACTTAAGAAAAAATTCAATTTCAATTAAAAATTACAATACCAAAAGCTCTTTCAGCCTTAAAATCTCTCTACTATTCAGCTTCTGTATCCCAGTCATCTATCCTACGCTATAAAGATAAAAATCACAACTTTTTTCTCAGTGAGTTTCAATCTACATTATGCAAACAGTAACACCACAAAGAAAGTATTGGTACAGACACAATACAATCATACAAAAATAAAAGATAAGCAGACAAACAGAGAATTCCAAGAAACAGAGGACCAGCCAGTCAGGATTAGTTCCAGACGTGCAGTTAAGGAATCCTCTTTTGAAGAGAGATACAATAAATGTGAGAGGAGGTTATTTAACAATGTAGAAAATGGCATTTCAAACATACAGGCAGCACTGAAAAAAGCAGACACTTTAAAAAAAAAAAAAAAAAAAAAGCAACTACAACTAATATTCACACATTATCCACATAGTAAATGATTTATATTTTTTAAAGACAAAATAAGAAAAAAGAGGCAAGGGGAGAATTGAGCTAAGATTTAAAAAATATAACTGAAAATAAAATTAAATCATATGGAGAGGAAAATCACGTGTTTTAAGAGTAGTGTTTTCTAAACTCAAGTGAGCAAGAGCAAATTTCTGCTGCAAATATAAACAGATGGAGATAACTTGTAAAAAAAAAACAGCCAAGAATATTATGGATACAAAGAAAGACTGCATTGGCTTTCACAAGCAGGAAGGCAGAGGATTAAGAATTTCTCATAGGCAGCAGACCAGCTGGTCAGATCACGCTTTCTTCTCACCTTAGCATATGGCAGAGCTACTTCAAAAAGGATCCGTACCAGGGAGGGTAAAGCAGAGCTGGAGGAAAAGCCAGGTTGGTTTTCCAGGAGCTCTGAAACTAACTGCAGCTATCACTTGCAGCTCTCATGCCAAAAATTACAGGGGTAAAGAGGAAATTTATATTTAAGGAGAAAAGTTATATTTAATATATGTGTATTTACATATATTTTATTTTGGTAAAGACAAGTTTTATATTTAAGCATCAATATTTTTGTGATTAGTGGCAAATACACAGATCTGTCCCTGAAGCTAACTCCTTTGGGAGGTGAAGAAACCCAAACTCTTTCAAAAAACGCACATCTCAGCAAGACCAGGATGTGCTCTGCGTGTGCTGAAAGCCTTCTGGAAGGAGAGCCACAGCGTTTAAATTGAACTAACTGCGGTGTGAGGGTCAGAGCATGAAGTTCTGCTCACACAACGAGGAGCCACTGCTGATGTTACGAGGTCTGGGACTGATGTGAAGGCTCCTGATTCTGCTTTCACCTCTCGTGTTTCATGTATGACAGCACACCAAACGTTTTCTGGCTGCAGCCTTTTGCCAGAGCTCACAAAAGGAAAGTACCTGGCCCTGCTTAGGTGGGCTGTGATCCCTTTGGGTTTGACACACTGCTTACAGCAAGTATGGAGAATGCAGGCAGACGTTCTGGGTCATCACATCCGAATTAAATCAAAGCTGAAAGACACGTTTGGGGTTTACTGCACTGGCAGGAGAACGGCAGAGAATGTCAATGTCTTTCCTAACATCTAGTCTGAACCTCCCTGGGCACAGCTTTGAGCCATTCCCACGTGTGCTGTCACCAAATACCACCGAGAAATCAGGTTATTGACCAGAAATCACAGTTCGAGACACACATTATGCATCTGTCCACTCACACCACGTGCTAGCACTTCTGTCCCAAGAGGACTTTGTTTTAACACGACCTGCAGGGACCACACTGCTATGTGGCATTTGCAGGCTACATAAATTCATGGAGAATTCATCGTGGCGACAAGGTTTATGACAAGGAAAGACCAGGCAGGATAGGAATGCTCACGCATAATTCTATAATTTCAAAAGAATGCTACTTTTTGGTTAAAGTAAGAAAAAAAAAAAAAAAAAGTTTGCATCCCAGAAGAGGAGCAGGTTCTTCTCCCTGCTGTGGGTCACTCCAAGTAACACACATTTTCTGGAGGCAAGACTCAGGATCCCTTGGGCAGACGTAGGATATGCACAGCCTATCTTTGTTAGAACCCAAAGCCAGCAGGAGAGCTTCGTTGTGCTGTAAAGGGCTCCTTGGGGCAACGATGGCTGTGAAACCTCGTGGGTTGTTAGCCTGAGATGCCACTGCCGTGTAGTTCACAAGAGGGCAGCAAGGACACAGGCTTTGGGTTTGTACACCGATAACAGGATGTGTTGCAACCAGCTGACCGAAAAGAGACACGCAGCATTACCACCACTGCATCACCCTGCCTGGGTGCAGGCATTCTTGGTAAGGACAAAGCTGACAGCAAAGCAAGCAGCACTCTCCTCCTCCCGAAAATTAGGAATGCGGAGAAGGAGCCTAAATAACAGCTTTTCTCGGAGCTAGTCTAACATTTCCCGCTGGGTTCAGAACCTAACCAGAGTGCAAACACAAAAACATCACTCAGACACCATTTGTGATTCAAAAACAGTCAAATAATCTGCCAACAGGTTCCCAGCTCCAAGAACACAAACTGAAAATTAGCAAATGTGAAAGCGGTGGTGAGGGTCAAATGCCTCCCAGCAGAACGAACACATTTCCACACTGCTATTTTCTGTAATCACCTGCTGACACTCCGAACTATTGTAATATTTTTTCTCTCTTTTTTTTTTCTTTTAAATCTTGCTGTTAGCACAGCTACTTGTCTTAATGGCTCTGCTGTCTCAAATCTCCTTGCAGGTGGGAGCAGTGACAAGTTCTACCAATGCTACTCTTGTATTCAGAACCCCTGAGCCAACACAAAGATATGTGATTTTTTAACTCTGCAGTGAACAAAACAAGTCCACAGAATCACAGAATGGTTTGAGCTGGAAGGGACCTCAAAGTCCCCCAGTTCCAACCCCCTGCCATGGGCAGGATGCCACCCACCAGATCAGGTTGCTCAGGGCCTCATCCAACCTGTAGGTACCTACAGATGAGTGCCTGCTCACCTGGCCTCCTTGTTTGCTTCGTGCTGCTGCATTTCAACAGAATAACCTGAAACTTGACCTCTACAGAAGCCAAGCTTGGGGCTCCCAGGTCTCTGACAGCTCTGTAGAAACGCTGCAATTAAACTGCTTTGTAAATGAGACATAAAGTAGATAACTGCAATAGCGGGATAGGCTGTGCCATAAATACAGACGGATTCTGACTAAGCCAGGGAATGTCATGGTGATACAGCATCTCTGTGACAAATAGATGGACTGCAGCCAGGTGAACAGAAGTTTTAAGAAAAGTATGACATGATCTCATATCTGTGGAAGCACCCATTTGACCTTGAATAGTAAATTATGACTGGAAGCTCTGTATACATCTGGAAACCATCATAAAGAACGCAGCTCTTGCCAAAAGCATCCCAATAAACCCCATTTTGCATGGGCAACAATTATTCCATCTGTGACCCAAGAAACGAAACAGAGTTGTGCAGTGTATACCATCAGTGACACTTCACTTGTCTGCCCTCTCACCACTCAGGCAGCAGTAAATCATCAGCCTTCTGCACCTCCAAGAAGCATCTCCTGAAGGAACCATTGCTGGTCAGGAAGTATTTGTCTCTCGGTAGTTTAAGCAACACCAGGGAATGTTCCTGGCCCTAAAACTCAATTATGCATGGTTTTGTATTAGTGTAACCGTGCCTGATTTAACCACTCAGTCTCCCAAATCATTCCAGCATCCCGATTTGGTGTTAATATCAGCTAGAAATCGTTTTCAATAAAGTTTCCATGTAACCACCTTTCTTGAGGGAATAAGAGATGATTAGCATGGATGTGGTCAGACCATTCCAGTTGATCTTTGGACCATGGAACAGCTCCTGGCACTGTTTAGTTAACTAGTACAGATGTAGCTTACATGTCCATCATGTAAATGCCAAAGTCTGAAACCCAGCGGCTTTATTGATGCCATCTGGAAATAATTCAAGCAAAATGACATGCTGTAACAGAACAGTATCAGAGAAGCACCTCTGGGAAGCTTATTTTCAAACCTGGGAGGCATGAGAAAATGGATTCAAATCTGAGACAGATTATCCATGTACTTCCCAGGACCACTTCATTTCACTGCTTTCAAAGAAATGAGAGGGAGGTGTTTTGGGGCACTCTCTATAGCAGAACTAACAAATAAATCACCACTCTTTACCAACCTTGCCCTATGGTAGAGATTTTGCTATGCTGAATAAGATCAGAACAAAAGAATTTCTGAAAGTGACTCAATTTGAAGAAATACCTTTCTTGTTCACGGGTATCAGTGTGCTATGACATGCTGCAGGCAAGCAGCACAAATGTGCAAGTGGGCAGTTATTGCACCTCACCTGGAACACGATGAGCTTGCCATCAAGCAGACAAATCTCAGGCAGCTCTCACAGCCTGGCTGCCTAAACCAGCTTCTCTATGGCTAACAGAGAAATGGTAACTCCAGAGGGCGAGCAGGCATCTCATCCTAGGGTAGCCTTCAGAACAAATTGGGAAAAAACAACTCCCATTTAGCTTCCCTTTGCGGACAATGGACACAGCATGTATAGCTTACAATCTGCTGTTTGACCTTGATAGCTCTAAAGCGAGGCCACAGCTTGATATTCGACAGTGGTGTCCCTTAAACGAAATTTGATTTGATCAGCTTGATATCCCTACATGCAGAAATGGCTTGTACTGACTTGACAGAAAGGGTGGCAGGTTGGTGGGAACAAGTGATGGCCCACAAATGCCTCAGCCAGTACTGAAACAGAAAAAAAAAAAATAAAATTTCTTAATTACACCCTCAGTATGAAAATGCTCTGCCCTCAGTAACTTACGGATGAGCTGGAGCCCTCATCACTTCCTACAACAAAGGCTCTTTCCTAGTGTGCTGTGCTTCAAATATATTAATTGCTAGTTAACTTAAATTTAACAACAAATTCTTCAAGCAATGCTTCCAAGAATATAGTCATAACCAGAGTCTAAACATTAAAGTTTAGGCCTAAAATTATCTAGGCTTGTGTTTACAGTAGATTTAAGGTTTAATTATATTATTTTATATATCAAATTAGAAACAAATCCTTGGAACAAGCAAATTACAACAAAAGTGTATAAAGAGAAAAAAAGATCAGTACTGCAACATGTACGCCAAAAATTATATTAAATGGAACTATTTTGGAAAAAACAGCTATACCCATAAGGACAACAGTTAAAGTGGTTTAAAAAACAGGCTACGTGTACAAATGTATTTATTTTGTGCAGACTAAACCAACTAACAATTGATTTGTTGAAACTAACACTCTCAACAAGCTGATAAGATTAAAAAATTCAAGGGAAAGGTTATCCTTACTGTTTTTCTGACGGGTAGAAATGGTCACAAAAAGGAAACAAACTAAAACTGTGTGAAATCCTTTAATTGCCTAATGCGTAGATGCACTATTTTGAATTATTCAGACTTTCTTAAAATTGCTTAGATAACACACTGCGTATTACCAATCCCCCTCCCTCCAAACCCCATACAAGTTACACCCAAAGAAGACAGTGGACTTTAGAGGAAAGCACTGTATTAACAAGCAATATAAAAATCCTGTTTCATTGACTCTTACTTGTTGTGGGAAGCACGTCCGTACGGAATGCTCTGTGTATCCAAAAGAAGGCCCTTCAAACACAGCTGTTGGAAGTTTTAGAACTTCTTTCAAAAACTGATCAAACTTTGTAAATATCATTAGTCCATTTGAATCTGATATTTGAGAGAAAATATCTGTAAGAAAATATAATAAAACCCTAGAGTAAATACATGCTTGCTGCAGAAAAGAAAAAAATAATTTCAACTCATTTATACCCCAAGACATTTCTATTTATTTTTTTTGTTGTTGTTAAAAAAATCTGAAGACTATTTCTTATTTTACTTGCTGTCAAGGTAAAATTTACGAATGAACATGTTTGAACATGCCATGATGATATAAATCTTCCTGTTTCCTCCTTCCCATCTCTACCAGAGAAAAGACTCTCGTAGTTCACTAACTGGAACTGCAAGAAAGCAGAGGCTGGGATGCCTTGTAAAAGATTGTAGTTACAGGACACTGCGTCTTCATGCTTATGCCTTCAAAATAAAACTACGTAGAATCCTTTCAGAAACCTCCTAAAATTGAAGAAAAAAAAAAAAAAAGTTGTAGGATCACAAAGTCAAAGCTGTTAAAACTCCTGGTAACTCTAGTGCACTTCAGCAGCGTGTTGGATTTAAGTCGCCCAGCACTGGAAAAGAGCATCAGGAGCAGGCAGAGTGGCTGAACTGGGGTGTGATGACTGCTGCTGTCAAAGCTAAAACCTACAAGTCATGGGCTGGGTGAGTGGGGAAGATGAAATCTGATCTCATTTTGTTTCTGTGAGCACTGAAGAACTGAAATAAGAACTTCTATTTGACACCAAAAAAAAGATTAGTTTTTTAATGAGAAAAAGTGATGCTTTTCAAATTAGCTACGTGGGCCTAAATGCATTTCTGAATCCAAAAAGAGGATCAGGCAGGATGTTCTGCAGCCTTGTGTGTGCATGGAAAGAGAAAGGGAGGGAGGGTCACAGCAGCTGGCAGGGAGGGGGGCAGTTCTGCAGGCATTTCCAGCCCCATGCCATGCTCCAAGCTGCAGGCACACCATGGAAAGACGTGTCCTCAGCATGCTGCTCTGGCGTCCCTCTACCCCCTTACTTCACAAGGCTCAAACCCTCCAACCATTCCACGCTACTAACCCAGGGCTCCCAACTCTTACATCTCAGGAAAAGTAAAAATATAGGAAGAGATGGATAGATAGCAATGGAGGAAAACGATGTCATTTAAGGTATTAGGGCTGCTGCATACAGATAAGCCAGAACTGTCCTGGGATCAAAAATCTCTTTGGAAAACACAAATCTCTTGAACAGTAAAGCTTGGCTTCTGATCTAACTGCAGTCGGGTTAGTCTATAAAGGAAGATTTCTCTACGAAAAGCAGCAATATCAGTAAGACCTAAAATTTTCCAAGATGTGACAGATACCAGAATTCTTCACCACACAGCCCCTGAATCATCTACGAGGTTATTTAAGACACCATAAGAAATTAATCATCAAAAAGGATGTGTTGACAGAAAATAAGCTTAATTTAAGTGATCAAAGCCAGGTCTGTAAAAAAGACTATTTCAGAGAGGCATTTTTCCAGTAAACTGGAGAAATGGCTTCAGACTCCTGAATGAATGAGCCCTTGAAGAAGTCTACAGGTGATCCAACTACCTGGAGTTTTTATCACAGGCTAAATGGACAAGCTTGACGTGAAGGTCTGAAGTCCTTGCTGAATCATCTTATGAAGCATACTAGGAATAGGACAAAAAAAGGAGGGGGAGAAGAGGAATTTGAGGACAGGGGGAAGGCAGATTATTAAAGAATACTATATTTTTAAAAAATTAAGCCAAGCAGAAAAGTTAAGTTTCACCTGAAAACTGAATGATGAAAAAAAAAATCAGGGTGAATAATGTACACAAAAGGAAACTATGGAAATAACTGAAATTAATTAACTAATTAGAGCAAACCCTTCAGAATCCTAAGCCATTCAAGATCAGACTCACTCCAGACTGGCACATTCCCAAAAACTGAAGGTCTAATAATAGATCCGCTAAGGTGGGACTGGCAGAACACGGCCGCAACGTGACGGTACTTGTATTTAAAAAGTACAAAAATCATCTGGGTAAATACAGTCTATTAATCTAATTTCAACAGCATGCAAGATTTAAGTGATTTTAAGGAGAAAGTAATTAAAGCTATGGAAAGAAGTGAAATATGAGATAAAATAGAACAGGCTATATCAAGGGTAAATTAAAAGAAACCCACTAACCTATATCTTGCTGTCACGAAAACGTGGTTTTATAGTCAAAGTGAAGTCTACAAGGGGAAACCTCCACATGGGAAATTACTGGGTGAAATTGGAAAAGATAAAGATTAGTTGGATATAATTAAATAGTCATCTCCCCTTTTGAAGGGCAGTAAATTACCTTAAAAGAGAAAGCCTCAAGCTAAACAGGGGCTAACAGTGGAATTTTTCAAGATCCCACCTTAATGTTACAACAGGTATGTTAATAAAGTTTCCCAATGACAAGGAATTATGCTTTAATTCTCATATAAAGTTTCAATTCAAAGCTACTATGAACTTTTTTCAACAAGAGAGAATATAAAAAAGTTAGAACTGTACCAAAAGGCTGCTCAGTTCCAAAAAGACCAACATAAAAGTGCTCGTTCCACTCAAGATTTCCTTTTTCAAATATTTGTAGAACTTTACGAACAGAGCTCGTATCGTCTGATAAACCTGCCCAGTATTTCCCTCCAGAGTCTCTTCAGTTGCTCATAATTTTGCCATAACTGACCGTTGCTTTCTCTGCTAGGCATTTGCCTGATGCATTACGCAGTTATAGGTGAAAACCCCAAAATTTCTCTGAACAAGTTAAAAATAAAGAAAAACAAAAGCAACAATCAGCACCCTCATTTTCTAGGGTCTTGCCTCTGAGTCTATCCTTTCTCAATTCCTACAACATTGTCAGATTTTATTGTACAACTTTAAGAAACAGTTGTTAAATACTATGTTTAACAGCAGTAAAAGCTACAAAAATCAATTTAAAAGAATCAATTTGTGCTTTTTAAATGGTTGCCGTTTTTCCTCGTCTGAATTCAACACACAAACCGAGGTCAGAAGGACAATGCAAGGAAGTACAGGCCAGTCAGCCCCACCTTGGCTCCTGGGAAAATCATGGAGCAAACCCTCTGAGTTGGCCTTCAATGAGAAAGCAATGCTTTCACCAACCTCAGCAAGGTTTTTTGCTTTGGTTTCCCTCAGAACTCAGCTCTGCCAGGGGGGTGTCACAGCCTGGGTGGGTGAAGCACCAATGGGGAAGTGGCTGCTTGGATGATCAGGCTCGGAGGGTTGGGGACAAGGGATCATACCCTGTGTGGAAACCAGTGACAAGTGGCCTAATGCTGGATCTGCCCTGTTTAACGTGGCTACTGGTGATCTGGGAGAGGTGCCAGCGTGCACTCTTGTCAGGTTTACAGACACAAAACTGGGGGGGACCAGTGAGGCCTGCACCAGGCCTCACTGCCCCCTCTGAGGGCAGTGAGGCCTGGTGCAGGCTGCCCCAGGAGCTGGGGGTGCCCAAGGCCAGGCTGGATGGGGCTGGGGGCAGCCTGGGCTGGGGGCAGGGGTCGTGCCCATGGCCAGGGTGGCACTGGGGGGCTCTGAGGGCCCTGCCAGCCCAAACTGGTGCATGGCTCTATGATACCTAGCAAGGGCTGCCATCCAGCAGGACCCAGACAGGCTGGAGGAATGGGCCAGCAGGAGTTGTATGAAATCCGAAGGCCAAATGTGAAGTCTTGAGCAGAAAGAGAGCCTGGCAGCAATACAGCAGCTGTGCTGGAAAGCCCTTGGGGGCTCTGGGTCCCAAACTGAAGATAAGCCAGCAGCACACCAGGGTGGCAAAGAAGGCCAGCAGTGTGCTGAGCAGCACAAGCAGGAACCCACCCAGTAGATCAAGGAAGCAATTATCCTCTTCCACTCTGCATTTGTTAGACCCCCTCCCCTAGATACTGTGCCCAGTCTGGGGACCACCAGAATCACCAAATGGTTGAGAACCACAGAATATGGAAGATGTTCTGAAGTGAGCTCTGAGGACACGGTTTACAAGGTACAATATACAAGGACTGTCAGCAGGCTGGAGTGCTAATCCCATGACAGGCTGAGGAAATGGCACTTGTTCAGCCTGGAAAAGATTAAGACCATAGGAAGACCTAATAACAGCATCCCAGCACCTACAAAGAGGTTATGAAGGACACAGAAAAAGATGCTTTTGGAGGAAGATTTAGTGATAAGGGTTGGTATTGGAGAGGCCCTACGTCCAGTGGAGACACCAGGGGACCCAAGGACAGCCACCACATAGACTGAGCGTCTATGGGCATTCCCTGGAGGCATCTCTAAGGTGCAGGCATGTCTGTATACATGTGTATTTTTGCCACTAACAGGCTTTCATCCTGGTCACCTACAGATTGAACAGATTTGGCAACTCCAACATTTGGTATAAACAAATGAGATATAATAAGGCCCGTATAAAGCCATACACCGGGCTCGTGCTGTTTGAAAAGATGGGATACCACAAAAAAACAGATAATATTACCACTGCTGCTGCTTTGATCCACTGATTAGGACCGAAACAAACTTCTCCGAAAAACAAAATGCCCCCTCCCCCAAATTAAAAGCCCACCAAAAGGTTAATTCACCTACAGCAGATTAATTTTGGGGGCTGTCAGTATGTGAAACCTAGTATTTTGCGTACAGTGTTGTATGAATCTTTAGGGTGAACTTCAGCAAGCACTAAAGGCTTATCAGCCAGATGGTGGGAGGAAAGAAGGAGCTACTGAGGCAATGCAGCCAAGGAGCACCATACGGGTGGAAATAATGATTACAAAAGTTGGACAGCCCTAAAGATGAGCAGGGTGGAGTCTTAAATTACTCAAAGTCAAGTTTTGTTCGCAATTCCCCTGCAGAAAGGGCATGGAAGGAAACACTATTTACTTCACTGTGCTTGAATGCTAAAATGGAGCCACCCAAATCCACAAACTTCAACATTTTAATACAGTATTGCTTTGGTTTAAAGAAAAAAAAAACTATGCTAAAAAATAAATTCCATAGCAATAGGCTGTTTATTACTCCTTCCTTGCACACCATGTAAAGCAACTCCTTCCCGAGGAGCATCATGTCACAGGAAATAATCTTTTCCAGTGAGAGCAAAGCAGTATCATGGAACAACTCCATTTTATATGTACTGTCAGACACTGTATGGTCTGCAAACACACACCATTTGTCCACATTTTCAGAATTTAGAAAGAAAGCCTGTACATATGCAAGTACAGAAACCAAATTACTATCACTCATATAAATTATGAGATGAGAAAAAAAAATATTTACAACTTCCTGGTTTCCAGAAAGCCTCATGATCCAGCTGAGCCTGAGCTGACAGCCTGCTTAGGAAAGGGAGTGGAGGCGGTGGTGTCGGGGGAAGGAGTAAACTGGAAACAGAAGTCGTCCAGTGATGAAATGGGTCAGTAATCAGAGAGACAGGTGGGAAAGACAGGAAAGGGAAAAAACAAGACAGCATATTCATAACGAACAGAAGAAAAAGAATGTAAGAACAGCTGAGGCAGATCAGATCAAAAGTCTGTTTGTCCCAACAGCAGATGGCTGAGGCAAGCACATTCCCCGGAATATCCTTCCACTCACTCTTAGTAGTTTTGCATTCAGCAACCCTTGATGTATTTGCTGTCAGTGAAATTGGTTCAAGGAGTGACCAGGTGATGTGAGTCTGATACGGACAACATCCTTTGGCAAAGTTTAAAGATACTTCTTTTTTGTTGTTTTAACCTGTCACTGCTAATTTCACTTAATGCCCTTTCAGTTCTTGTAGTGAGGGGGGAAAGGAGCAGCTGTTTTCTATTCACCACTAACATGTTGCCATGATTTTATAGAACACTATCCTTTCACCACCATTTTTCTTCCCAGGTTGAAGAATCCTGCTCTACAGCCAGTTGTTCCTGATACAGAAGGTTTCCCCTACCTTTGGTGACCTTGCTGTTCTTCTCGGAAAAGATAAAGCAGATCTGGAAAAGGTAGAGTGACAGGTACAAGAGCAGGACTCATTTAAAGTATAAACACACTACTAATCCATACTAACCTTCCTATTTTGTTCTTTATGTCCTTTCTCCCTATTCATAACATTTTATTTTTTAACCACTACTAAACAGTGTCAACCTTTTCTTAGAAGTGTAACTCCAGGATCTCCCAGCTGAGCGGTAACTCCCTTAGCTCACCTTTCTGTGCACGACGTTAGGATTGCACTTCACTCCTCCAGCACGTGCCACTTTACATAAATTAACACTGAAATTCAGCTCCCATTTTATTTCAGTTACTCAGCTTTGTCAGATGATATTACAACTCTTCACAGACTATCTTAGCTATACTACAATCTTGCTTTGTACCAAACTGTGACCTTCCACTGTGTTTTTCCAGATTTATGACACATTTCAAACAGTTTAAGTCCAGCACTATCCACCAATTTCAATATACAAAAGGATCCTCATTGCTCTTTTTTAGGTTCCTTTTAGCTCATCTTTTACACATGCAAAGACCTCATCTTTCATCCCTTTAAAGCTTTAATGTCTTGGAGTGTTTGATAAGTGACATTCCTGAATACCTTTCAAAAACTCAAGAAGCCTGTATCAGCCAGAACTCCTTTGCCCATCTTTTCTTTTTTTTCCCTTACTTTAAAAAACTCCTAAAATTTCATAAGACAGTCCTCCCCAAAAGCCATTCCTTCCCCATCCCCATGAGAATTTATTTATCCATGAGTCAACTAATTCTATTATTTGTTACCGACTGCTTGCCCAGAAGCGTGGCAGGTATGCAGACCTACAGTTCCCCATGTAACTCTTTCCAAATACGACATTACTTTTCTTTTTCCTAATCTCTTGGTCTTTAGAAACTTTCCAGAAAGACAGGTGAAAAGCTGTTAATAGTTCAGCTGTTTTATTACTCTTCTTGACTCCTAGTGATACTCATGAACTTTTTCTGCTAACAGTAAGACACTTTTCTTTTTCTCTGCCCTCAGAAGATTTACAAGTACCTACTATCCTGTATCACACTTCTAATTGTCTCTCATCTTACACAAAAAAATGTCCTATTGTCTTTTCTGAAAAGCCAACAGCTTGATTCGAGGGAACAGCCTGGTTTAAAGAAAGCTATTCCCTCCTGCATAGGTTTCCTCTGCTCCTAAATCTCAACCCCTTATTAGTTGAAATCTCCATTTTTTGGATCACTTTGTCAGTCATGCATCTGTAGAATCATTAAGGTTGGATAAGCCCTCCACGCTCATCGGCTCCAACCATCCCCTACCTCTAATGTCACCCACTGAACCACGTCCCTAAGCACCAAGCATTGATACTCCACCTCTGTGTCTAACCTTGCTATGGCACTGTGAACTTTTCAGACATTAACAGCGAGGAGCTTCCAGTCCTTCGGTTTCTCTTCAACTAAGCAGAGACAACAACAGGGGCATGAGGGGGCCTGGGACTGTCCAGAAGTGGCACAGGAATGGCCACAGCCAAAGGTGCACATGAAGGAACTGCCATGACTTTATAAAGCAGTGGCAGGTCAGCATTATGGTTACAGGCACAAATAAAGAAATTTCCTTTTGATTCGTAAAATATTATACCTGACAGAACAACAAAACAGATTGCAAAGAGGTGTGGTCATCGGGTAGTGTTCTGTCATAAAACAGACAACACCAAGGGGTGAAGTCAATGCGAGTGACATACTGAAAACACTAAGGAGAATAACTGAGCTTTAATACTGAATTCATAAAAGATAGAAGTGCTGGTTTCCAAATTACATGTCCAAAATTCAGGAGCCATGTGCTCTTTTGAAAACAATGCTCCACATTCAGATAAAAGTGCACTAGGAAAATAGGGAGAGCAGATACTGGAGGACAGATCCCAGGAGTACAATGCAAATTAAAGGTCAGCTGATAAGATATGACCAGAATATAACAAAGCTACAGGAAATAGCAGTATTCAGTGAAAGCATTCAAAAGCCTTTCCTCCGATTGGTATGAATTTCAGTTAAGAATTTTTACAAAGAAAGTTACTGTAGCAAAGGAAACAGGATTCAACATAATTAGCAAAAAGAAAGAGAGTTTCAAATAGTATGAAGAAAAGCAGGAAAGCAGGCAGGGGGGAGGGACAGAATGGGACATCAAAATGTTAAGTTTTCAGGCTAGACACATCTGTGAAATAAAGCTATTAAATGAGATGTCCTTCAGGTGAAAGCATCTCACCTAGCCACCTTTTCAATCAGTAACTTGCACCTTAGCATAACCTCCAGAATGGAAGCTGGGCTTTGTTTGAAAACATCAAAAGTTTATTGATTCTTGTAACATTTAATTCCACTGATTAATTGACTTTTCCATTAACAGATCACTCATTACCATTTGCTTGATGTTTCAGTATTGTTCTGCTTACACGTAAAAACAATGCTCCTTTAATGGCCCAAGCTTATGCTGAATTGTTTATCTACTGTAACCTCCTCAAACCTTAACCTAATTGGATCCAAAAATCCTTTTTACTTTTTACTCAACAAGTAGTCTCTATGTTTTTCCCAGTGTTTGATCTTGCATACTTAATATATTTTACATTTGTTAAAAATGCTTAAAGAAGCCTTAAATATCCTCTGTAACATACGCCCGTCCTCTCCTCTTTATTTAACTTTAGTCACCTACAGCTTTGCTTTTAGATAGTTTTGTATTTACTACCAGATGCAAAAATAGCTCCTTCTGATACTGAAACTCTTGCAACCCTACTATTAACATGTTGATGTTAATAGTATAACATTTGCACTATTTATTCTTCATATTTTGTCAAGTAGTTTAATTTATTACACTAGAATTTTGTATAATTTTAAAAAAAAAAAGGAAGTTTAATGCTGTAAAAAAGTCTAAAGAATTACTTAGAGTGAATAACAACGATGGAGATCAGAAAGAATGATTTATTATAAAATAACTTTCATAAAGGGAATTTAGGGTGAGATGAAAAATGACAAACATTTGAACAGTAAAATCTGGCACTGACAATAAGACTAACTTCCCAGCTTTTCAGGATGGAAAAGGAAAAAAAAAATCCATTAAACAACAGTTTGCCTTGCCACTGAGAAGGACAGAAGATGAGAATTACAAGACAAACCCAATGTTTCTGGGTAGCATTGATTCTCTGTAGATAGAGCAGAGAGCTCACAGAAACAAGGTAAAAGAAGTAAAGACTGATGAAAAGAGAATAAAAAGGAGTTCAAAAACAAGAACAAAGAAGCTGGAATTAACATAACGAGACAATGCTGAGAGTGTCTCAGCTGAAGCAGAGGATGTATAGAACCCGCCCTCCCCACATGACATCAAAACAGAGGAAATGGCACCAAGTTTTGACATTACTATCATAAAAATCAGGCCTGAAGTTTTACATGTAAAGAAGTGTCAAAGCACTTTAAAATAAGTAAGTGCACTTGTAAGGCCTACTCAGTAACAAACTCAGTATATTGCATGGCCAGCAGATGGCATGTGCTACACAAAAAACAAACAGCAATTTTCACTTCAGGATAAAGAATACTGAATATGCAAAAAAAGTTAGCTTTCATCACATGTGACCCATAACAGAAAAAAAAACATTTCATAAAATAGTTTGATTTTGCTTTCAAATACTTACATCTTAGTTTGTCCAGGATTTTGCCACCACACATTGTTGCTAACATGGATTTCACTGAAAATACCGTCAACTTCCCATGGCCCTCACTGTGAAAAAAAATTACATGGTAAGTAATTACCACATAGAGTGAGAAGTAACAAAAATACTAAAAGACCTAGGAAGGAAATGCATAGCCATTAATTACCAAGGTCTATCAATACTATTTAACATTAAAACAGTGCTGCTAACATAAGCATTTTTAATAAAGCAGAATTCTTAACAGGTGTCTTATCAGAAATTAAGTTTTCTTGCAGAATTACGAAAAGTGCACAGATAAAGAGACTAGAATTTGTCTTGTTCATCCCATGTCTCCTGAAAAAAAAAAGTGTTAATCTCTTCCATTAAAACACATTTGTTCATTGTAATACATCTCTGTTCCTCTGCTATGCTTTGTTGGTTGCTTTAGATGTTTACTTCTCAATTTAAACTTTGATGTTGAAATAAACATTTTATACTAAAAATGGTACGGTAACTGACAGCACACTAGAAGGGTATGATATCCTCAATATACCACACGGAACAGGAATAACGTGAACAATGTTTTATTCTAATTTCAGCTAACAAAGCTGCTGTGCTATCAGAACAGGTGGCATATTTGGGGCATCATTTTATAATATCAGCAATTGTCTCTACGGAAGGCACGAAAAAGCCCATTCAGCACCGCACAGCATGCAGAAACCTGCAGTAAATGATATTAGATGGCCACAGCGTGGCGATCTTGGTGTAAATCCACTGTCACTGTGAAGCTGGCAGAAAGCGAGCTTAGTGGCTCAGAGGGGCAAAGGAAGGTGCATGGAGGGGATCGTGTTCCCAAGCAGAAATCCAAGTCTTTATCCCCGACTATAAACAGCAACAGAGAACAGAGTGAAAAACTACTAAGAAAGCTAAAACTTCATGGAAAGGGAGAAAAAGAATATTTAAAAAGTTCAATTAACTGCAATTAAATGTACAGGACTGATCATCTGTACTGCTATGGTAAATACAACAAAGGGGAAAATGCATCATTAGATTTAGAGGAGATCTAAGAAAACCCTCTAGAATACTTCTTGGTGTAAATGAGATGCTTCTTTAACACTCACACATGGAAGACTAGCACTTGGAAAGTGTGAGGAGTGAAATCACTGGAAGTAAATATTGCCTCATGGCACTGAAGTGGTGACGCGGCCTACTGCCACCGACAGACACGCAACCAGATGGAGACGCCATGAAGTAAACAAGTGACTTCTCTTCCCCCTTCACCCTAAGTTAATATGCAAACGGTGCCGTTGCACGTTCTGTGGTGAGGTTAAAGGCTCTCGACCTTTCTGAGGCTGAGAAGCATCAGAAATGCAGTATGCTGTTTCTCTAACATGGACTCAGAACGTGCTTTAAACACTGCCTCTATGGAAGAGAGGCAATCTCTCCAGAACTATACTTGCAGGAAGATCTATGAAGATCCCGGTACCTTTTAACTTCTGTTTAAAGAAACTAAACAAAGAGAGAAAAAATACATTCTTTTGTTATTTTGAGCTATATAAAGGTTATAAAGTTAGTGACAAGGTAAAGGCCTCAGCTATCCTACTTCATTTCTGTCTTTTCTCTTAGGTAGTTTCCTCAAAGTCAGCTCTATGCCAAATAAAAGAAAACAACAAGACTTTGCTACACCTGGTATCAGAAGTCTGAAAAGATCCATTATTTCATTATTTTCAAGCCTTGACCATCACTCTTGTCCAAGCAAATCTTGGTACCTAACTCAAATTTCTTTCATGTCTCAACTCCTCCCTCCCTTTTATTTTCAATAGACATTCCTCCTCTCACAACAGAGTTCAGCTTTGAATTATTTTTCAGAAAAAAAAAAAGTGAGTAAAGGCATCAATATGTCCTCACAGGACAAAATTTTATCCTTGAAAAATATCACACGGTGCCTTCAGTGAGATATTTCAGGTATTAGGCCTGCTTCAGCTGACATTCTGTTTCTTAATTGAGAAAAAAACAAAATTCCTCCCCATGCAATGTGGTAGAGAGGCGTAGTTATTAACTCCTTGCCAATGTTTAAATGGATTTTTGGACCAATGCTACTCGATCTGCTGAATTCCCTATCAAAAGGAAAAAGGACAGAACTTCCAGCGTAATTTTGGAACTCCTGCAGCAACCAGGAGTTCTCAGGATAGGGAACAGGACTTCAAAAAAGACTGGGCCTGTGTAGGAGGTCTCTTCCAGCCACCTGAAGAAAGCCTCCCACCCCACTTCTTCCTAACTCTGGAGGGGGTGCCCTCGGAGCCGCGATGCCCTCTATACCGGCCTGCCCCAGCTGGCTCCTGGCCCACCACCAGCAGGGCTCCACACATACGGGGGGCATCTCCTGGTGGGCCCGTACCACCCCTCACAGTGCTACACTCATGTTGGCTCTCCCAATGCATCAAACTTGCAAGGTCAGGGGCAGGGGCAAGACAAAGCTCTCACTAAAGCCTCAATCTTTTGAGCGTGTCCCCCAAAACATAACCATTTCTATTTTAAATTCTACATTTCCACTGTGATCTGTCTCAGAATCACAACTCATCAGTTATAACACCTCTCGCAATTAACATGAAATGAGACAACAGAGAAAAAACACGGGTTTGATTCTGCTGTCACAGCAGTACTCCTGCTCTGAGCTGTGTTGTTTTTAACTGTCCTTAGTGAGGTAGCAATTGTTCTGAAGTCTCGGACTTCTTTTGTGGTGGAAACCTACCTTCTCTTCAATGACCTTAAGAAGAGGTCATATCAATGGATCAAAGCCTGGACATTACACACAGAACAACTATTTGGCATATTCAGGGGTCCAGGTTGTTTCAGGTAGAACTCCTTAGTCTCTGTGTCAACTTCCTAGCCACAAGTACTTCTCTACTGCTTGGAGGGAGTGCAAAAGCAAAAGAAAGACGAGACAGAAATAATAGCTGACTGTGAGAAAGATCAGAAAATAAGCATAGGAAGTGCTAAACAACAGCGAAAGATTTGCAGTTGCTATTCAAAGTACCCACAGAAATAACTTCTATTCAAGAAGATTAGCAAACCAACCCCTGAAGAAAAGAGGCTGCAGAAGAAACTCATACAATTGGACACAACAAAGTGCCTCGGCAGCACTCTGAACAGGAAACCAAGCTTCTTCCAGCCAACAAATGAGAATTAGTCTGTATGGGGTCAAATAATGTATAATAGGATCCAAGCTGACTGTCAAAACAAGGCAGCGTTATTAAATGGTCTTGATCCAGGTTCTACAAAACAAGTTCACTTTTTAAAACATTGCTACACCACCAAGTTCACATCAAGTTCATCACAGTCCACAGAACGCAGTTGCATTGCAGTTCAGATACCTGGCTCACAGCACCCTGCAAGTTCCAGAAAGCACTAACTCATCTTTCTCAAGAAAGCACATTCTAAGACAAAGCATTGCTGCCGTGGCAATGTAAATCTCTGCAGGCACTACTATGATATTAAGTGTGAGCACGCAACACACATTTTCATGAAATAAAGAAATAGCATGCAGACAGATTGTCAGAGACTCATGCAGATGCTGGCTGCATTCACCTAACTAAAAGAGAAAAAATTAGTTTAAGAGTACAACTAGAGGAGTTACTAGCCTGTCATATGCTGCTATCATGAAGTTGAGGAGAAGGCTGATGGATTGCTCTACACTGATTTGGTGAGTAGAAGGAAGGCGTTTGTTTAGCTGGTAGTAGATGGATGAAATGATTGTTTCTAGTCGAGACACGTTGATCTCTGTGTTATGATCCAAAGTGTTAAGGCCATTATCTCGGAAGGCTTCAATCATATTCCAGATATCAACAAGATGAACTAAAAATAAAGGAAAAAAAATTAACTTCTGTTCTGTAATGCATACAAGCTTACTTTTACGGTACTGTTTCTGAATACTGTGTTAGCTTCTGTTTTGGAATTAACCATTACGTGTTCATATTCAAAGTGAGAGACAGTCTCAATACTCAGAGTTAGCGTCAGCTAGTGTAAAGCAACAGAGCAGTGCCCAAAGTCCTTGTGGCCATTTTCATTTCAGAAAGACATCAGCCATATTCAAAATCCACTATAAATTGGTTCCAATAATTTTCAACATCCCCATGCTAACTAGCAGTTCAGTGCTGAAGGAGGAACTTGATGTTCCAGTTAAACTACAACTGTTCCCAGATTATCTGGGTGCCAAGTCTAGAGCACAACACTTGTAAACATATATCTGGAACTCCAAAGTGTGTCCCTAAATTATCCCGCTGTATCTTAGCGCATCTAAATGTTAACTTCGTAGTCAAATAGTTTTACAAAACCACACCAAGTGATCTGCAGAACCACATTAAAAATGTTTTAAAATAGTTCACAGCTTAAAAGGTATGCATGATAGTGGGATAAGATGTCTAAGGATCAGCAGTAATCCATCAGTTCACACGGAGCGTGATCCAACAGTTACAAAGGACAGATTTATCTGCTAACTTCATATTTTCTTTGTTATCTTTATTACCTTGTAGAAAGGGTTTAAAGTAAGCCTCACCTTTAACATTTCTTAGGTAAAAACACTCTTTATATTTCTCACATAAAAATCCACAGCAATAAAAATCAAACTATGTATTCACACCAAGCATATGCCTGTGGATCACTGCACAATCCAGACAAGCAACATAAATGCACGGTCTCGTCTGTACATTCGTGTGGATCAAGGGTTACTCAAGGCATACGTGTGGCATCAGTGAATTGGGTACTAAGTGTGTAATGCACTATAATTACCGTATCTTAATACCTTACTACCAATTAAGAGGTATTTTGAATTCAAAAGCATTCATTATAGACAAGAACTAACACTTTTCCAAAGGAATGAAGAAATTGCAACCCATCAAACTAAAGGCACTGCAGTTACTGCCACAACAGCCCTAACAGAGACATATCCCTGGCTCAGCTGCGCTATGAGGGATCTTCATTCTACAGCTGCACGCATCCTCCACTGGACTCCCCAGCCATTCTCCTGCCCTCTGCCACACCAATTTCGTGGCCGTGGGGAGGAGGGAGCTACTCCTGAGTCCATTAGTCCGTCAAGCTTTTTGCTTGGTCTGGTTCAGCAAAGGAATAGAGCACAAAGTAGCATCACCTACTGACCCTCAGATTAATCTTCACTTTGGTGACCTGTTTAAGGTAGAAGGACTACAGAAGAGAATAAGAAAACATACAGTGACTAGTGTGGTGTGAACTTAATTCTTTAAGGCTGCTACACTGCCTGCCACCATGGTCAAATCTTGGACACTTTCATGCTAGTGACCATCTTACGCATCACCAAACTCATACCTGCATCTAGCTGTCTGCTGGCTTGTGCTACACCACGGTGGAACAGGAGCTAAAACACCTTGAGACTGTCTGCAGACAACACTTAGGGCAACTGAAATATGTCAATCTGGCCCATAATTATAGTTTTGTTTTTTAAATATTAGAGACTAAAGCTGAAGAAACCAGA
Source organism: Anas platyrhynchos (assembly GCF_047663525.1). NCBI lineage: Eukaryota > Metazoa > Chordata > Aves > Anseriformes > Anatidae > Anas > Anas platyrhynchos. The sequence goes on along the minus strand of NC_092589.1, from coordinate 120,682,056 downwards.
GTATCAGTCAAAAATCACTGCCTCTTTTTAATTGTACACTTAATCTCTATTTATTTTTAAGTTAACAACTACCATTGATGATTATTCTTGCTATACTTGAATTTCATATGGGTAGAATATTCGAAACCATCATGCATGAAAAATTTATGAAGATAAAGAGTAATTATAACTTACGATTACATCTTTTTTGTACAAACCGCAGTTTACAGGCTGTTCGATACGTTGAAAGTCTGATGACATCAAAATTCTGTGCCCCTAAGGATAAAAAAAAGTTTGTGTTTTTTCTTTCCTCTATGACATTCAGCTTATTTGATTACTTCAAAAACGGCATGACTGTTTCTTCACATACATCATCTTTGTCACGTACCCATGACAAAGATTTTCACGAGGTATTTCAGGAAGAAGTCATTTTCAACAGCGTATTAGAACTGAGGTAAGTGTTGAGACTGACAGGAGAGCTCTGAAGTCCCTAAATGGAAGCAATAAATCCATCAAGTTGCAAGCGTGTAAGGAAGAGGACTGCACTGATGTTGGAAGGCTCGTATACAAAAGAGAGAAGAGAAAGAAAAGGGGGGTGGATACTCCTACCACCATCTGCATTGCAGCCCCACCAGGAGAATGCTTTTCTTCTCTCAAATAGATCCAAATAAGGTAAGAAGCAGAAGAAAAAGCAGAGAAGAGAGGATCCTTTCCTCACCACCAACCTCCCACTTCGAGACATTTAAAAGCACGATTATACCTTCAAACAATACCACATCACGAAAGATTTGAACGCTATAACCTATCACCAGCCTGTACCACAACCACCAGTTCCAGCCAGCACTGCAGTTGCTCTGAATGTCACAAACTCGAGCAATTCCAGAAAGTTTTACATGTACTAACCCTCTGCCAAAGACTGAGCAGATCTGCTCATCTGCTGTCCTGAGCAGAGGAGCTGGGGGTGCCCCAGCCCTGGCAGTGCCCAAGGCCAAGCTGTATGGGGCTGGGGGGCAGCCTGGGCTGGGGGCAGGGGTCCCTGCCCACAGTAGGGGGGTTGGAAGTTGATGATCTTTGAGGTCCCTTCCATCCCAAACCATTCTAGGGTTCTACGATCAAATAAGATGATAAATGATGCAGGGATGATAAATGATACTGGTCTAAAGTCCGGTATTGATCATTTTTAATTTGGAAGCAGCCAACAGTCTAAGGCTTGAAAATCCCATTAATCATAAACAGAAATGCCTTTAAATGGGCTCACATTTCAACAGCATTTGTGGCTATGCCCTACAATCAATGGAGTTCTAAGGTGAAGTGAAACAATCCAGTTGCACGTGGGCAGGGGTTTGGATGCACATTGATCCTGCACCTCTTGTTTTCTCACGGGAGCGCATGAAAGAAAGATCTGCTGTAGTGTTTCAGGCTTCTCTAAGAAGTCACAACCTAGATGAGTACAGAACTGAGAAATGGAGAAAACTGTGACTCATACAATCTAAAAGGCTTCTAAAAGACACTTAAAAACAACAACAACAACAAACCCACATCCTGATGAAGTAGGTATCTGACTGCTATATCAGGGGCGGTGCTCAAAGGTGATAACTTATTCACTCCTACAGCACTCTGAATTCAGAAACCAACTTGCAAGCACCTCATTTGAATTACCTTTGTGTTTGCACCCACTGACTCACAGTTGCAAATTTCAAAAATACAGTCTTCTTGCCTTTCCGGTATTTCATGACAAATTTGCAAATACAGTGTCAAAGCATCTGCTTGGCCTCGCACAGACCTGTCCTCTGTCTTGAAGCCGCCGTGAAAGGATTGTTTCTTTTCATCACCAAGGAACGAGGTGAGAAGATTTGTAAAATCAGTGAGGACAATGACCAAGTTCCCAATCCAAGGCTCCCCATGGCAGCTTGCCCAAGAGCAGCACTGGACCAGCCAGCACCTGAGGAGCATCTGCATGACAGTGAGGTGCAGCAAACATTCCTGGATGATTTCACTGTATGGTCTACAGAATCTAGCATCTGATGCATTTCAGGAAAGTTATCTGGCCAAATAACTTAAAGTGAAGTATTCTGATTCAAGACTAGAACAAAGTAACTGATTTTGTGCTTCTTAAGCAATATCCTCAAAACAAAACTCTCAATTAGGGTGCCTGTGCCTACCTCTCAACAGACAGAAAGCACTGGAACAGACCAGGAGCCTTCAAAACATGCTTAGTCTAGCAGAATATTTATTTGTCCAGTCCTTGGCTAGCTTTGCACCCCATATCACAGCTACACGTGCAGTACAGCTTGATCAGCTTTCACCCTCACTTCCAGCCCTTACAGCTTTGATGGCTGTTGGGGCTTGGAGGCTCACCATTCTCTATCAAGACAAATACATATATGAAAAGGTTATTTAACAGCTACATGCAAAAAGAAAAAAAAAAAAAGGTCCATTTTCTGTCCCTCTCTTCCTTGTCACAAGCTCCAACAAGGTCACTCTTCTAACAACCCGAAGATAGACTAGGATGTGTTTTCAAGACAATTGAGCTCAGAATCACAGAACGGTTGCGGCTGGAAGGGACCCCTGGAGACCATTTGGTCCAACCTTCCCCCTCAAGTAGTGTCAGCTACAGAAATCTGCCCCAGACACTGTTCAGCTGTGTTCTGACCATCTGCAGGGTGGACGCTGCAGACCCCCCTGGGCAGCCTCTTCCAGGGCTCAACCATACCTAGGGTAAAACTGTTTTTCTCCTCGGATTCAGAAGGAACCTGCTGTTCTTCAGTTTGTGCCCCCATCCTTGTATCCTGCCAGTGGGCTGACAGGTCTGGATCTGTCTTCTTTACACCCTCCCGTGTGTATTCTGCAGGTGAGAAAGATGAGAACAGCCTGCACAGAGCTGTGACCCGTTACACAGCTCCGCAATACTACAAAACAAGCAGATCCTGGGGCAGCACGTCCAGCGTGGGTGAATGCCATCAGATCTACTTTTGTCTCCCATGAGCAGCCACCTACACACTTGCATGTTGACCTACAACAAACGATCGCTGATCGATTTTGCACATCGCAATATGAAAAGCTCATCTAGAGAGAAAAACATTTATGCATTCACCTTCACAGAGAAATATTCCATCAAGGGACAAAGCTTGAAGACCTTAGATTTCTCATCTGACATATTAAAGAGCTTTACAGAGAAAGGCTGTTCAACGTGCCCATACACCAGCACTTTCACTGATAAAAGCCAGCAAGAACCAGAGCTGCAAAAAAACAAAAAAACGCCTTAGAACAGATCATTCTTCTGATTATTTATATATCTAGTACACAATCAGAAGAAGTCTGAATATTTTCATTAACAATTTAGCCAAAGCTAAGAACTAGCAGGTCAATTTCTGTTGAATAACAGCCACAAATAAGGCTGCCAGGGGAAGTCTTTGAAGACAGCACTCTAGCCAGACATTATGGGTGCTTCAGAAGAAATCTTTTGCTAAAGTAGCTATAAAGGTATCAATTTGCAAGGTAATTAGAATATCAAAGTAAGAATCAGATGACTGAGGACTGGATTAACAGGCTCTTCATCAAATTAGTATCGAAGAGAAAACCGTATGGCCATGGGTGGTTACTAACAAGACGCCACTATCTGTAGGAACACACCTAGCTGTTCCTAAGCGATGGCAAGCCAACAACACTCTGAAGATAAAAGATAAATTTAATGCTCCAGCGTATCAGCCAAAGCTTTTCCAGAGGTGAAGTGCTATTATCAGTTTACAAGATCCTAATGAGATTTCACCTGGGATATCGCGTACAATTGCAGTCGTCTTTGCTGAAGTAGAACTGAGCAGAGGCAGAGAAGGAGATGAGGTGTAGAGCAGGGAGGCTGCAGGTGTTTGCTTGTGCCCTCTGCTGAACAAGCCACAGAGGGATATGACTACAAACCCAAACCCAGCTGGAAAGGTGGGGAGAAATAGTGTCCGAGACAGCTCTCACATGAAAGGGAGCAGATATAAATTAGCCAAGAATTAAATTGCTCTTGAAATTATAAGACACTTAAAACCACGGTAAGAACGATGCTCTGGAAATCCTCCAAAAAAATAGTAGCACTAACATACAACTTGTTTTAAGACACTCGTCAGCCTATATTTGGGATTACAGGATGTGCTTGCCTAACCTAGGAGTTTCATTCAGTCCCATGTTTCGATAGGAAAGTAAAATAATATGATGACACGCAAACGTACAAGCTTTTACATCTAATTACTCATACCTACGAAGGCTATGTCTCATTCCTTGAATCTAGATTATCTCTAGACAGGCACTTGATTTGTAGCAACAATCACAGCCTATCTTTCAGAGAATGGTCCCATACAAAAAACCAACCCCCTGAAACCCTCAAACTGTTTCACTTCAAAGCCACACTAATGTTGTGGTGCAATTTAAGGTAAAAGATGACCTTTTTATCATTATTTATTTTAGTAGCTGTCCACAAACCAGATTCAGAAATCACCACATACAGGAAACATGAATGTTCCCTAAAAAAGAGCTCTGCATAACCTAGGAATGTGAGACTCTTTAGGCAGCTGTGACCCACCTCTTGTGCTCTCCTCTTCACCAGCACCCAGAATGATTTTCACTGGATGAGGCAGTGGTCTTGTGGAAACAAGATGTAAATGACCTGGCAAAATTCTAAAAATGAAGCTCTCGGTAAAGAAGAAATGATATTATCTTCAAATTTCGTACTTACTCATCTCCATGAACAGCTGTCTCTTCTCCGCCATTGTCCTCCTCCTCTTCCCACTCTCCTCAATCATCCTGAGGACAAAAATCGCAAACACTGTTTGTGCTAGAATTTGTTACAAGAGCAACTTACTGCAAACAGGATTATTGCATTCCTCAACCGAAATAGTTTGGTTATATTTGGTAAGTGAGACCAGTAGAAAGAAACAGTCATCTGTCTGTAACTACAGCATTCCACAGCAGAGAGAACTACTTCGTGCTTTTTTAACACCTTGCATACAAATATGTAGCAATATTATGCAAAGTCCTAGGAAGTTCAGAGATTTTGTCTGCAAAACCCAAAGCAAGACAGACCTCTCTACAAGCAGCTAAGCCAACAATGCGCAGAGCCCTACAGATCCGCAGCTTGGGCTCTGGTTTCATCAGGAGGAGGCACGCTGTATTCCTCTCCCTTAAACTTGTAAAGATTTATTTAACTTTGACACCTCCAGCCCAAAACAAAGGCCCCACACTCTTAGGAAAACAGGTTAAAGATACAACTTCGAAATAGTGCAACGTACACCACAAGGTAAGGAGGCACAGGACAGTTTAGTACCTCCTACAGCTTATTTCGTTCTATAGCCCTAAAAGACAAATACTGAACTTCAATCAACTGCGGCACGAAAATAAGTGACTAAATTAAGCATTGGTGCAAATTTTCACTCAAAATTACTACATTATTCTTTCGTTACCCGATTCACCAACTATTTAAGTGTTTTTAAAATTAATATATATACGTATATATGCATCTATATATTAATAAATAAATAAAACACCAATCATTCTACAATCACACCAGAATCCAGCTCTTAGGGAGATCGCCAGCTCATCCTCGTGCAGCACGGCAGGACAGATTTCATTAGGCTTAAATGTCAAGCCAGGAACAGAAAGTCGCATCTTGGCACTTAACACACACTCCCTGATTAACAGCATCCCTCAGTAGTCCTCCAATGCCTGTTAATTATTTTCCAATAAAGATCTCAGCATATATTCGTCTTGGAAGCCACCAAAACCTTTACCTTTACCAGTTCATAAAATGAAAACAGCTGCTTGGTTGTGTAACATAACCTGCAATACACTACTTTGTTATGTTTCTGACTTGAGAAAAATCACAGGCTCAACCTATGTGTTCTGGTTTTTTGTTTGCTTTCAAGGAAAAAAAAACAACAAAACACAATGGCCTTTTTTCATACATGTAAGAGTTCAATTTTCGAACTCCTTTCAATAAATTCATGTCATTAAGTTAAATGTGCATCTGCAAAATCAGCACCTTGTCTTCTCAACCAAGGCTCTTCGCCACGCATTCTCTCAAGCTGTGCACCGAAGCACCAGTTCCAAAAGCCAAACTCCAGGACATGGTGCCTATGGGATTCACTGTGTTCACCCACATATTCCTGCTACCCTCACACACCGCCCCAAGCCTAAGAGCAGTTTTTCAGTACTAATATCCCTTTACTTCCCCATCCCATGAAATACGTGTGTCATCTTGAAGAACACCAGTGCCTGCACCAGTGAGCAGCTCTCTTGCAAGCACCTCTCTAAATTCCACAACAGATGGACTCCGAGGGGTGGATTAATTACTTGGTCTCTTAAACTGTTTTTAGTGAAGACTATTTTATGAAGACATAAGGCACAATACCACTTGAATCTTCTGCAACAGCAAAAAACCATCACGATACCGTTAACATCTGCCGGTCCTTGGGCTAAAGCTGCACGTTGCATCGAGTGCTGCAAATAATTGTGGTGCTGTTAGGTAGCGTGTACACATGAAGCCAAGATATTTCCGTAACACCAACCTCTTTCCCTACAGACAATGCATTGCTTTGCAGTTACCAGGATTTTTATTTATTTATTTATTATTATTTTACGAGGTCATTCAGGCTGCATGGACCACGGCTACGGAACAGTGCCCTACGTAATTCATACCCAGATTAGTGATGCTGACCAGCATGCAAGCTTTTAAAGGAGCTAGCACCATCCTTTATTCTCTCTGCAAAGCAAAAGCGTCTCATCTGCCCAGTGATGCCCTTGAAATGGGATGTGAACAAGCCAACTGGCCTCTCCACGCTCAGAATGTGCGCAGATAAACATTAACTATGATTAACACAGCCCGACTGACCACAACTCAGGAACTAATCACGTGTAGATTTTTCAGATGTGGTCGAAACGTGGTCAATGCAACTTGACCACGTAATTCTGTAATAATTCTGAACACCTGGTCAATGGAACCGTTCTCATTCTGTCACAGAACTTCGGCTTTTGACCCGAAGCCTTCCGGAACAGTAACCCTGATCAACTTGTTGGACGGCAGTAACAGAAAATCCAGATAAAATGATTAAAGGGGGTTGGATGAAGGAACATACTTGGTCACACTTAAAAGCATTAATCGTTTTATTACTGTTCTAATGAGAAAATAAAAGCTTCCAATAGGGCCAAAGCCAGCTTGCCAAAGCAGTGTCGTGTCTCCAGGAGGAGCCCAAAGCAGATGCCCAGGGAAGAACACGAGAAGAACCAGGGGTGCTTCCAACTCCAACTGCTCTGTGATGGAACTGGAAAAGCCTTGGGCAGGAAAGCACAGAATGAACAAGAAATAAGGACAAAGCTGGGGGTCGCAGCTCTGCACAGGACTAGCTGGAACGGCCGGGAGCAGCAAGGCATTACACGTGCGGCAGTGTTTGATGTGAACCAGCTGAAAGACGAGGGGTGAGGATCACAACTGCTACAGGCAGCAGAAAAAACAGCTCTTCCAAAACACAGTTAACTCAGAATTTAAGTTTTACTGTAACAATGGAATGTAACTAAAGGCATGTGACCTGTTGCTGTTCACACATCTGCTGAGGCTTCCTGAAGGTGTCAACTGCTACAAAAGTTGGAACTTCCAGGTGAAAAGCCATGCAGGAATCAACACTGATTCAGAAAATTAAATCATAACAGGATTTTATATTATAACTACCCTGCATGTTAATCAGACCTTTATAAGAACAATGCTGAATATATCATAGCACATGTGCCAAAGGAGAAAGACACAACTCTGTGTAATCTTACATGCCTCTATACTGGACAATAAAATAGCAAACAAAATCCAACTACTAACGGAGTCCTCCTAAACTTCCCAATCATCAGCCTGCATTCTTCAAGATTTCCTTCAGCAGACACCTTGTTCACCCTCTGGTCATTATCATTTGTGATGTTTAGGACTGTGAGAGAACAGAGTTAACCTGGGAACAGGGAGACCCCAAGGAACATACCCCTGACTCTTCAGCTGGATTTCTCTTCTGGGCAAGAACGTAACCTTGCTCTTACAGAAGAGAGGGGTCCTTCTCCCCTCCACTCCATACTGACGTGTTCTTAGCAGTAAGACAATGCATCAGTCTGGTTTTGTTTTGCTACCCCTTTCCTCACCCCAGTGTTTTCCAAGTTAAACATCTGTGTTCTGCGAGATGAAACCAACCTGTGGGTCTTTTCCTGCTTGCTGCTAACGAGACACAGAAGACACGGTCACATTATTGCTATTCTCACAAAATGCCCCGTTTGTCCTTTAACTAAAAAGCAGTCTGTGCAGATAACCGGCTCTGCTTCTGGTCACGGTGATGTGACAGTGAGTCTCCACGGTCTGTCCTGGATAATTTCTGTAGGTATTTCTTCCTCAAAAGAAGCTGCTCTGTAACCTTGAGCAATCTGGAGAGGACACGTGCATTATGACAGCCCTCATTTCACTTAAGGACTAAGAGGATGTTCAACCACTGCCTTTTTTCCTTAGAGGCTGCTAACAACTTCAGTTGAATTTGCATGCCAGAGCCAATCCTTCTGGCTGGATGTGTCCCAAAGTTTCAAGGATTCTGAGAAGCACGGAGAGCTGGAAGTAAAAGCATGTTCTACAGGTTCTGGTCTTCACATCAGTCCTGGCTCTGATAGCACGGGCTAAATTTACACTCTCTATCTACCAAAGGTGGAGGACTTGAAAGGCAGAACTTGCAAGAGAGCGCACAGATGCTCTGTTGAAGTCTGACTCAGAGTTTTCTCCCTGCAATAGCAGCACAGTGCTTGAATTTAAAGCGAGTGTGGTGCTGCTTCCACAGCACACAGCTCTGCTTTACGTCAGGAGGCAGAAACCTTGTTAAAGGAAACACAAAATCAGTAAGACGAACCCATTACTGGCAAAGAGCTTATCTTTTATCTGCCAGATAAGTTGGCAGAGGTGCTAATACTGAGGTCTAAAAGTCTTAACAGGCACGTATGCGGGAGGTGAAACCAGAAAGGAAGGTGTTGAAGTTCCTGCTGAAGCCAGCATCTGATGCTGTGGGTCGCATTTACTCATTTAACTTCAGAGATAGTGAGAGCAAACCGCAACCTGCTCCAGTTTCAGCTCGTGCTGTCATCAGGCATGTGCTCAGCTGATGTCTCCAGGCATTCAGAGCAGAGGCAGAGGCTGTCAAAAATTACTGAGGTGTAGTATTATAATATTTATTATTTTTTTTACTACAACAGAAAGAGTTGTACTAAGACCTACAGGAGGATGAGTTCAAGTTGCCTATTATTTACATTTATAATGTTGAGAATTAGCAGGAAGTATGTGCACTAAAGTACAATAGTCACTAATGAAACCACTTATATTTATACATGATTCTTATTGAATGTTCTAAAAAAAAAAAACAGAACATTCAATGCAATCACTTATTTGTATATACTCATTGCAAAAAAAAAAGTAAGAACAAAACAAGTACCTTACTAAAACATCGTGTAGGATGTTTTGTGCAGACCTTCAAAAAGAGTTCTCATTTATCCATTCCTCTCTTCCCTCTTCCAATAACACTGATTGCCTCATGAATTACCTCTATGACAAAGTTAGTATGAAAGATAACATAAATTCCATACTGATACAGCTGGGAACTGCTACTGTTACTGTCACTATTTGATCAATCTGCAGTAGAAAAGTAAATCCAAACATTTCTGTTATTCTTTTTCCCCCCTTTTCTTTGTTATATTCCATTCTTCTATTCCACAGTTCTCCCTTTTCTTTACCTTTGAAAATTCTCTCCCACTCCTACAATGCATGCGTGCATTATGTTTTTATAGCCGGCTGGATAAAAACTAATGATATAAATAAAAAAGTGAAACCTAACAACAGTTCTTCTCCTCTATTTGCCTTCACAGGTCCAGCCTCTGATGACACTAGCACACGTTTCTGTGGTTCTGGACCACACTCACAGCTTCAGCACAAGACCGAGTGCCAGCGAGCCCCCTCAGGAGGGCGTTAGGCCAATACTACAGGACCTGTTTTAAGAGGTTTCGCTCTTCTTGGAGCTCATCAGCTGTAGGTAACGGCCTAAATAACATTTTTTTCTTTTCGGATCAGTGGGAGGAAGACTGCGTAGTTGATTCAGCTAAGGCAGCAGCCCTGGCTCTTGCGCTAGCTACAGCCACACGTTGTTCCCCCCAGCCCCTCTCACACACATCTCCCACCCCGTTATGACTGCAGACTGCAAGCTGCCATCCTGGTTCCACATCCCCACCTTTGGTGTCTCCTCGCTGCTTCCTGATTATTCTAATTTACTGACTAAATCAATCAGTGTCTTAGCTAGAGAAGTCTGTTGGCTATTTTCTTGTTGTTTATTGTTTTCCTTTTTTTTGTTTTTTGTGGAGGGGAGGAGTCTTCAAATATATATATTTTTTTTAATCTGGTATTTCCACCTGTAAGACAACCTCTCCTAAAGAAAACTTTATGACTTGGTAACTGTTTTGCTGCCTCATCAGCTAACAGGAGAACAGAGAAATACAAGTTTATTTATGAATTATTAAATTTGAGTTTGTTCAGATTCCTGATGTTACCTTTTACTAGCAGAAATAATATTTGATAGCACTGCTAGAAGACTGCAGTTGCTATGTGAGGATAAAATCATATTTATCCTTATTTATGTTCAGTAAAATTTGTAATTAAAAAAATCAGAATACCACACTGGGATGTATGTTGATCTAAATGTGCTAGATACACAGTGAAACAAGTTTAATAATTTTCTGACAATTTTCTAATTAGAAGGAATCCACCTTCACTGGTGCTATAAAGAAGAGTTTACATCCCCTGTCAGTTCCTTTAGTTTTGAAGATTTTAACAAACCTGTCACTGAGCTGAAGATATTGAATAAAAAACTAGGGCATATCTGTGCTTGCAGAAAGAAGTTATTGCTGTCACATCTGCTTTAGGACTTCATTCGTTTTGGGCTTCTAAATTTCAACAGCTTCAATCTTCATTTGATTTGAATAATTTTAAATAGTTTGGTTTTGTTAAAGTCTAAAAATGAATTTATGTAAAGTACAGAGGAGCCTGTATTTACTTACCCTAGGCTGACCTCAGTAAAACAATACTGAAGTATTTTTTCCTCTTTGCTTTACTAAGACTTTGAACCAGAAACCAAAGATTGATCATTCCTTCACCTCTTGCTGTCCATCTGCACACCTGCTGTTGTCCTACTTTTTTGCTCATTTCTTCATTTTTCATTCTGACTGGGTTCATAGCCTGACCTCACTTTAATCAGCAAGCATGAATATATGCAATGATCAGAAGTATTCCTTCATTCCACTATGCCTGTCATGAGGAAAATGGAAGAGATGTAGAAGTTATCTCAAGGGGGCATATTTAACACATCTGGATCAAAACCCAGGGAGAAAAAAAAAAAGACAAATTGCTTATGCCAACAGACCAAAACCATCAGCTTTTTAAAGTGTATTTTAAACTTTCTGATAATTATTCTACTTTAACTGAGATTTCAAATGCTGCTCCCATCACTGAACAGAGTTCATTAAAACCATAAATAATTGCACACAAAACTATTAAAAATACTTTAAATGTTGCTTCAGTTTCTACAGGAACATGAGTAACAGAACATCTTTGAAAAATGGTACGTAACTTCTAGTCCATAGTTTCCTAACAGAAAGCTCAAATGCTTGCCAAAGATCTTCACAAGTCAGAGCTGGCTCCAGTCTAGGAGGGTGTAAGTAAAAAAAAACAAATAAAAAAAACACTGGACTAAGACCAAACTCATATTGCATTTCATTGCAAACAAACTTACAGATCAATGGGGTTGTTTGTTTAAAAAAAAAAACAAAAAAACAAAAACAAAAACAAAAAAAACAAACAAAAAAAAACAAACAAAAAAACACACGTAGCAGATCAAAACCCATGCACATACCATGCAGGGCATTTCCTTTAAATTAATGGGCAATCAAGTTTGGAAGAAAAATCAGTGCTAAGAAATAAACACCTCCCTACTCCATGCCTTGCCACTTCTGTTTAAGCTGTTAAGATTTTTGAGGCATAAAATGCCATCTGCTTTGTTTGTACAGCACATAGCGTGCAGCAACACGCTCAGCTGCTCCTCAGGGCTTTAATTCACGACCACAGCACCGGTCTAAGTCCCGGCCTGAGACCAGCAAGCTCATCTTCCCAGTTAGGAAGAAATTCATAAACAGAGATTCTACTAGATCCAAGTTAAAGATGGAACACAAAAATGTTTAATCACAGATTTCTTTCCAAAGTTGGACGCTATTTTGAAAAACAGCTCTGGATTACCTTAAGACAAAATACAAAAAATTCCCATCCGGGTAGAGTTCCAGTCCACCTGAGTCACCGTAGTGTTTAAGCAGTATAACACTTCAGCTGAAGTGTGTAACTGCTGTTCCAGGCACTGCACAAATAGAGCAATCCCTGCCCCAAAGACCTCACAGGGCCAGTGCAAGGCCAGAGACTGGCTGATGAGGTGAGCCATAAGCGTGGAACATCAGTTGCCTACATACTGCAAAGTTCTTGAGTTAAAGTTTTTGAAGCTGCAAAAGCAAAGAAAGCTTTAAGAGAACACGAGGCAGATTACAGGCATGTATCCATACACGTGCAGTTCTAGTAAGAGGGCATCCTTAAGCACAAGGAACAGGAAAACCACAGGCTGTTAAGGACAACGCTGCATGTTGAAGCATGCATTGTACAGTCAAATCCGTTTTCCAGCAAGTTAAAGGAAGCGTACACGGATGTTGGGCTCAAGGTGCCCAGAATACAAAAATGCTTTTCTTTAACCAGAGATCACACGTATTCTTCTTTATTGCCAGAAAGCCTGAGGAACAAAAATGATTTCTACAACTCGCCCTGTTATTTTGAGGGTTGAGTTCAAAGTGACACCTATATAGACTTACCGTGAGCCCGCAAACAAAAATGAATTGAGCAGCTAAAATGTTTTCCTCAGAATAAAGCACTGCTAACGCTGGGTAAGATAAATGAAATATTACCCCATGGTTTTCAAGCAGTAGGAAGTTAGAAGTACCCTAATCAATAGTTTAACTCTCTCTCAGGAAGGGAAGATGCCTTCTTTGTACCACTGGAGGGGATTTGTGCAGCCTGTGCTTCCTGGCTTTCCCAGCCTGACCCCTACAAGCCCCTGCTAACCTGCACGGCTTCCCAGAACTGCTTACTAGAGCAGGAGAGAAGCCTGAAATCTTCACGAAAATGAAATATTTATTAGGAAATGCTGTTACATTTTGCCCTTTTCTCCCCACCTAGAGAAGTGGAATGAGCACGAGGAGTACCGAATGCAGCAGCAGCAGGATAACACGCACAGGAGGGCATTGACCGAAGGCAAACTAACCCTGTTCTCCAGCTCACTGGGTGAGACCACGAACGCTGCTCTCCTCCCAGCCCATCCCCATCAGAAGGTAACACCACTCGCAGTACGTCACCACCTCCACTTTCCTATCGCCTGCTACCATCTTCACCATTCAGTGCAGTAACTCATGAGACCTTCCTGCCCCGTGCTCCAGATTAAAAGTTTCAGCCTGTAAGGAGAAGGTCCCAAACTGCTCCTTCGGTGCACCTGTAGAGATGGTCGATTCCAGTCAACAGGCAGTGACAAACACCTGGAAACAGGCTATTTTTGGTACCACAACTGGATTATGGAAAAAAAAACTTATCCAAGGTTTCACTCTTCACATAAGGATCATTTTATCTCCTGCATTAATTTAACATGTAAAGATATCCTCATTAACCTCATGAATCTACAAAGTTGTCTTTATCTGTTAAACAAGTGTTACAGGTTGTTAAAAAAGTATCAGAGATGAATGTAAATTTCTGGTACCACACTGACTATAAAGGAGTATCTGCTGTTTGTCACGGTCAACAGGAAAATGAACATATTTATAGTACCACATATAAGAAAACCTGTTTTGTTTTTTTTTTTTTCCAAAGTGTCAGAAGCACCTGGCACCTACTTTGGTCTAAAAATATTGGCTGTCCCCAAACTAGTTGTCAAAACCATCAGTGCCTCCCTACTGCCTCATTATGTCTTTGATGTGATCGTTCTACTGAAAAAAAACAGTAATTAAAAGACAAGATTCTATAAGCACTGCTAAGTGTTACATAAACAAACAAACTCAAGGACTGCTGTTGTGCTTGTTACGTGGCGCTCTGCCTGCCCCAGAAACACCCACCTCCTGCACACAACCCCACCACAACCTTCACACCCCGGCAGCTCCATTCAGCACTCCTTGTTGGGCCTCTCAAGATACGCAGGCTTGCTCAAATTCCACGCTATTTTAAAAATAAATATTTTTTTTTTAGCTGCATACATTAGGTGACCAGGACAAGAAACATTTTAATGTGCATACCTCACAGCACATCTGCTTCCACATAGTTTGCTGTCTGCTCTGCTACACACCTGCAGGTTCACAGTATGTTAACTGCTGTTGCTGCCCAGCCAAGTTTTAACATTTACTGCTGCCCGAGGTTTCTCCTCGTAGTCTATTCAGGTGTTACAAGAAGTTGACCTCCATGCATTAAGCCAGAATACACTGGAGTAGAACTGGAGACTTCCCTTGCTTCCCTGCCTCCATCCAACTTCTCACGTAGACCATATTCAAGAATTTCCTTCTAGAATTTTCGGTCCTTAATATTCAGCACTATGTGCTCTTTTATTTCTGCTCTGACGTACGTGTCTGTAACATGCAAGAGAACTGTTAGATCCTGTTTCAATCACCTATGATTCAACATCCCCAGAATCTGACCAACTTTGAACAGAAATGAAGATTCTTCTTTAAGAAAGGAGGGATAAAATAAGGCAAGTAAAACATCACCAACATTTCTTACCCCTCACTTCTAAAAAACTAAGAGCTTTTATCTCTCAGCTATGTCACTGCTTCTGTTTTGGAAAATATAAGATAGGGACTAAGCTTCCCCCCGTCTGCTTTATGACAAACCTCCTTCATCCCTCCACCTCATAAATGAAATAAAAAGCAGCACTTGAAAGCAGCAAGACAGATAAAGACTAAAAAAATGTTGCATTTACAGTCAATGCTTACAGTATAGCTGGTATAACTTCAAGTGTTTCATAACTACAGCACACATTGCATATGTATATCTCAATTTCAAAAAGTTTAAGTATCTGCTATTGTAATTCCACTCATTTTCAAACAGATAAAATTGGCCAAATGAAATTCCACAACTGATACTGCATTCTAAGGTCTCTTACTATGCCTTCCATATTTAGGTCACCTAAAATCTTCCTTGGTGTAAGTATTCTTTTACAGATCTGTATTACTTCAGCACAGCTGAGAAGTTAAAATACTTTTGTTTTTTCTGGTAAGCCTTGAAAGTCCACGGGACTGGAAAATATCCATGAAACTATTTAAGTTTAGCCACAGTTTATCAGTAGAAACCTGTTTAAACACTACATCAAACACACGCTATACAATCATGGTTTCTTTTCCTTAGCGCTCCAGGAAAAAAATGAAATATTAACTTAATACAAATGTTACGAACTCAAATCCTTATCACCAAATAGCATAATCCTGAAACCACAGAGATGATAAAAAAAAAAATTAGCAGCGATAATAGCAGGAGAACCAGGCTGTGCTCCGAGTGGAATTCTAAGAACCAGCCCTCTGTGCCTACAGGGAAGTAGCCTCCGTTTCTATTCGGTGATCACAATGGCACAGATGTGGCAGCCTGTAGTAAGAGAACTATAGAATCACAGAACTATTCTGGATGGAAAAGACCCCTAGAAAAGATCATTTAGTCCAACCTGTAGCCTAGTACTCAAGTCCACTCTACTTCTACATCTACAAGTTTCTTGAAGACCTCCAGGGACGGTGACTCAACCACTTCCCTGGGCGACTTGTTCCCATGCTGCACAACCTCTGCAGTAAAGGAACTTCCCCTAATACCCAACCTAAATTAGTTACCTTTCCTTTTAAAAGTTATAGGGAATTATATGCAAGGAGCTTTACTAGAAAAGCATCATTTAGGTCCCAGAAAGGCTTGTAAATGACCGGCTGCATGAAGGCAGACTCTCTGAGGTACACAGACTGAACGTACTGCGCCCACGTGCACCGTGCTCCCTGTCATGATGCCAACTGCTCCTCAAGCCACTGGTTTACACTTCAAGACTTGACATTCTCTCCCTTTCCAAAAACTGTCACTATACTTCCACAACATGCAGCAGATAATGTAAGACCTTGGTCAGCAGGAATTTTAAGTTGGTACTCGTAATGCCACCCTGAGGTCCTAAGTGGGTAATATAATTAAAAAGCATAATTTTTAAATGTTTATCAACTCTTCATGATACTGCAAAAGCCCTTCTTTTTGCATCACGGCTTCTTCGTAAGTTTTCCATACCATTCAGCACTTAACGTTAATTTCTATCACTATTGAAATGTTTACACTCTGTGATAAATGAGAAGTCTGAACACACTGGGGGCAGCACAGACACATACAAAGGAGTTCACCATTCTGAAACCATTCTGGACACCTACAGCCTAAGGCAGGAGGCAGAACGCTGCAAACGAACAGTTTGAGCCGATGCTGAGCTGCCCACAACAGCCTAGATGCAATCGTGGCTTCTGTATTCCCAGCAAAGAACTTTAATGGACATCGGTAAATGGGGGCCACACGGTTCTTACACAGAGACCTGCTGGGTATGTCCTCCTAACTGAGAGATCACAACAAGCAGGTGACAATACCTGGCAAAAAAAGTCCCAAGCACCTGGAAAGGAAGTTCCCTTCCTGGTCATGAAGGAGAGCTCAGCTGCAGACTGGGAGTATATCATCGAGCAGCTACACAACGAAGGCAAAAGTCCTGCGTATGACAAGAAGCAGACACCCAAGGAAGATTTAAACGGGGCAACACAGCCAAAGCAACAACCCAACCACCTGGGAAAGCTGGCTCTGGAGCAGCACCCTGGACAGGTGAAAGTACAGCAAGACTTCAAGGGTCACAGAAAGGATTTTGCTGGAAGCATGACATGAGCCGAATAGCCTGGAAAATAACTTCGGGCAGACTGCAGCACAGACCAGAGATTGCCTCTGCAAAACACTCGTTCTGATGAGAGGTCACTGCTTGAACTGCGCTACCCTGCCTATAGTGATTAGCTCTCCTCTTTCCAGCTTCCCTAAAAAGAAAGGCTTGTCAGTAACATTTCGCCCTTTTATCCAAATTCTCTGCTCATCTACAATATCCTTTCGAAAAGAGGAAACAGAAAACAGTTGTCTTAAACTGCTGCTTTTAGGTTACCTCCACTTCTTCAAGTGCACTTCATAATATCATTTAGCAATATAGGACCACGTACACTTCCCAAGAAAAGAAAAGAGTAAAATAAAACACAATTATTCGGGCCAATTTCTCAAATTTTACAACCTGTATTGAGGATTTTATCTTTTTGAACCAGGCACATAGAACGCTTTGCCTGAGCAGCCACAACAGACAGCGCCTCAGAACGTGGAAGCTCACACAGTACAGTGTCAATTTCAGGAACCTGAGTAAGAAACGAAAACTGAAAGTTCAAGACACTTTTAAAGGGCAGCAACTCACAGCTATTGAGCAAGCTCTTAACAGCTCAGATGCTATCAGACGTGCCTCCTCCAGCAGCACAGACACAGCTCTCAAAGCACGCTTGTGCCACCCAGACCACCCCGGGCAGCTCACCAGTCCCCTCAGAAAAGGGAAGACACTGCTACACCAGTGCTCTCCATATTACAGAGGTTCTCCTGGGTCTTCATAAAAAATTGATTAGGTTTCACCTTCCCCAGCTATGGGACGCGTTGCACAAGCAACGTAACCGCCTTTTTGTTTAAACTACAGCACAGCACCTCACAGGGGAACATTCACGCGTGTCAGTGACCCCTCAGAAACCCCTCGTTCACACCATAAATGAAAAACTTTGGTGTTTTTGAGTGTGAATGAGCAGAGGCACCACAGCTACCTCACGTCAGGTCCTGTGCTCGATGCCGCGGGTCAGCCCCGACCCGTCACACACCTGAGTTACGTGGAGAAGTCTCTCAGGGCAACTCTCGCTTTCCTGGGCTCAGCTCCTTCTTCGAACATTTACGGACAACCTAAAAAAATAAAAAAAATAAAAAAGGAGAAAAAAAAAAAGAAAGTTCTGTGGAAAAGCCAGGCTTTTTTTCAACACTCGACTCCTTCACAAAGCCAGGAGCCACGAACGCAGCCGTTAACGGTCCGGACCCCGCTGAGGTGAAGCCGTTGGCGGCCCAAACGCACCCGCGGGGCCGCCTCATCCCCCCGGCCCCCAGCAGGACCCGCACGGACCCCCCAGCTCCAGCCCCGAGCAGCACAAACCGAGCTCCCCAGCACCGCCGGGCCTGAGGCGGGGGCTCCGGGGGGCTGCGGCCGGCCCCGGGCAGGGCTCGGGCCCCGCTCCCCGCCCCCCCCCCCCCCGGCCCCTCACGCACCTCCCGGGGCCGCCCGCCCGCCTCAGCCTCCCCGCTCCAGCGCTCCCCGGCCGCCGCGCGGCGCCCAGCCAATCGCGGCACGCCTCCGCAGGGCCGCGCGGCGCTCAGCCAATCACAGCCCGCGCCCTCCTCCCCCTCCGCCAATCGGAGGGCAGGCCCGCAAGCCCCGCCCCAATCCCTCTCCGCGAAACGCCGGCCGGGAGCCAATCAGGAGGCGGGACGCCGCGCCGGCGGCGGACGTGCGTGCGCTCGCCCCGCTCGTCCCCCACCTGCCCCTCAGCCAATCAGGGGCCGGGGCTGCGCGCGCCCGCCGCGGGCTCGCGGAGCAGCTGCTTTGAGCGGCCCCGCGGGGCGCAGCGGCCCCGCGCATGCGCAGTGAGGGGGGGGGCGGTCAGTGCCGTCAGTCAGGCGGGTGGGCGGTGACGGGGCGGCAGGGCCCCGGCCGCTCTTGTCACGGAACCACCGAGTGCTGGAGCTGGTGGGGGGCTCTGGGGGTCCCTGGTCCCCCTCGGGCTCCCCCTCTCCAGGCTGCCCGGCCCCCGGCCTCGTGCTGCGGCTGCTCCAGGCCCCTCAGCACCTCCGCAGCCCCCCTGGATGTCCCCCAGCAGCTCCGTGTCCCCCTGGGGCTGGGGAGCCCACAGCCGGGCACAGTGCTCCAGTGCTGCCCAGTTTAGCCCAGTACAGCCCACTGCAGCCCAACTTAGGCCTGTGCAGCCCAGGCCAGTGTGAAAGGTCCAATTCAGCCCAGTACAGCCCATTTTAAACCAGTGGAGACCAGTTCAGCCCAGTGCAGCCCAGTGTAACCCAGTTTAGCCTAGTTTAGCCCAGTGGAACCCAGTTTAGCCCAACAGCCCAGTGCAGCCCAGCACAGCACCAATTAGCCCAGTTTAGCCCAATGTTGCCCATTTGAGCCAGCAGAGCCCAGTTTAGCACATTTTCACCCAGTACAACCCACTGCAGCCCAATTTAAGCCTGTGCAGCCCAACCCAGTATAACAGGTCCAGTTTATCCCAGTGCAGCCCAATTTAGCCCCATGCAGTCCAGGTCCAGTTTAACCCAGTTTAGCCTAGTTCACCCCATTGGAACCCAGTTTAGCTCAACTTAGCCCAATGCAGCCCAGCACAGTCCCAATTAGCCCAGTTGAGCCCTGTGTTGCCCGTTTGAACCAGCAGAGCCCAGTTTAGCACATTTTCACCCAGTACAGCCCACTGCAGCCCACTTTAGGGCTGAGCAGCCCAGCCCAGTATAACAGGTCCAATTTAGCCCAGTGCAGCCCAAATTAGCCCCATGCAGCCCAGTTTAGCCCAGTGAAGCGTATTTAGAATCATCTAGATTGGAAGAGACCTCCAAGATCACCCAGACCAACCTCTGAGCTAACACTACCAACTCCTCCACTAAACCACTTCACTCAGCTCTGTTGCCAGGGTTGGCAGGGAGCTCTGAAGACCCCTGGTCTAACCCCTGCCCAGCAGGGTCACCCCGAAATCCGAGGGGTTTGGGTACCCCCAGAGAAGGAGGCTGCACAGCCTTTGGGGCAGCCTGGCCCAGCTCTGTCACCTCACAGCACACAGCTGCCCCCTCACATTCACGGCAGCGCGTGCAGCCTCCCTCCCGCTGCTCAGCCTCCCAGCGTGGAAATGCCACGGCGCCTTCTGCAAAATGTTCTTTCTCTGTGCCTGCGGGAAAGGAACGGGAGTCTTGGTGTGCGGCGAGGAGGGACTGCTAACATTGTACGCGTGGGAGGGAAATACTCGGTCACGATGGGATAAAAAGATGAGAGAAAACAGCACGGCGTAGACATTCTAGCTGGTGCTGCGTTAATGTTTATTGTGAGCTATATATGTGCACGATAGTACATGTGGTTTTTTTTTTACTGAATCCTGGAGTTAGGCCCGCTGGCAGCAGTGGAACCAGATCGGGCAGAGGAGATACGAAGGGTTGTTTCTGCTGGCTGCATCTACGCTGGTAAATTAGGTAGCAGCAGGATATAGGCATTGGCACTGGAATGTGATTGTACTGTTAACTGCTGGAACAGTTACGGGACCAATATATTTTGGCGTACATCTAAGCTCCAGACCAATCAGTACTGTCCCAAACAACTTCCAGGCAATTCTGGCAATCCTGCAAGGGGTAGGGGCCATTCCAGGTAGGCATTTGGGATAGAATCACCTTTTTGCAGCCTGCAGGCTTTCAGTTCTGTGCCGTGTGCTCTCACACCAGTGAACAACCTTTGGGTGTTGGTCTAGAAGCAGCTGCTGAATTCATTCGATGCAGAAAGGCTTACCTGAGGCTTTTTGCAGGGTGTGCAGTGCAGCGATTGTAATCTTTCCTTGCATCACAGGTGTTCCAGTGCCTTCATTTGTCTTTGTGGCTTTTCACTGGACTGACTCCAGTAAATCTCTCTTGTACTGGGGAGACCAGAGCTGAACACAGTATGCCAGCAGTGATCTCACTGGTGCTGACAAGAGGGGAAGGATTGCCTCCCCGAGGCTGCTGGTGACACTGCTTAATGAATCCCAGGATGCTGCTGACCTTCTTTGCCTTGAGAGCACGTTGCTGGCCACCAGTCCTTTGCCAGCTTGTTTTCCAGCCAGTTGTCCACCAGTTTGTACTGGTATGTGGAGTTGTTCACAGTGTGGGACTTGGCACTCCCCTTGAACTTGAAGAGGTTCTGCCCTGCCCATCTCCAGCCTTTCGAGGCCCCTCTAAACTGCATCACAACCATCTGAGGACCAAACACTCCTTCCAGCTTTGTATCCACTGCAAACTTGTTGAGGGAGTTCACTGTCCTATCATCTAGATGGTTAATGAAGATGATAAACATCTGGACCCCATCTGAGCCCCTGGGAACACCCCTAGTGACTGGTCCCCAGCCAGACTTGGGGCACTGACCATGACCTGCTGAGCCAGCGCTCAGTCCACCTCACTGTCTGTGTACACTTTGTATTTGGAGTATGTCATGGGAGACACTTTGAGGAGCTGTGCTAAAGTCAAAGTAAACATCCGCTGGCCTTTCGTCATCTCAGATGGCTATCAGCTTGGTCATTTCACCATAGAAGGCTGCAAGGTTGGTCATGCTTGATTTTTTCGTCACTGACCACTCCACTCTTTAGGTCAGAGGTTGGACTCGATGATCTTGAGGTCTCTTCCAACCAGATACCACTTTCCCAGGGACTGAGGTGAAGCTGAATCTCTCTTGCCTTTCTTGATGAAAGAAGTGAGGTGTGCTTTTGCCCAGTCCTCAGGAACATGCCCTGGTCACCGTGACATGGGAATGGGTTCCTCCTGACACCAGCAGGCTCCCTCAGGCCTCCTGAGCAGGCAGCAGCTCCTGGTGGAGGTGTAAGACACCATTTTCTTCTGTCCTGAAGCGTTGCTCGGTGTAAACAGGGCAATACAGTCACACTAGTGTGTACTTAGTCCCTTGGCCTAAAACCTCTCCTCAACAGAAGGGAAACCAAGCCTGGGCTGTGGCCCAAACCGGCCTCACTGTCTGTGAGGGGAGATTAATGGCTGGGCTTTGCACAAGACTCCTTCCATTCCCTGGTGGCCTTGCAGTATGATTTCCTCCGAGATGCCGACGTCCATCTGGCAGTGTTGCTCCATTGTAGGCCGCAGCCTCTCCAAGCCACGCCAGGAAAAAGAAAAGGATGAAGCACAGCAGTCGTACACGGGATACTTGGGCAGCTCAAGAGAAACGGCAGCCGAAGGTGCACAGTGACAGTATTTCCCTGTGATGTGCACACTGCTGTAGGCTCGAGAAAATGAGCTGAGAGCATTAATGGTGTACGCAAGAGAGGCTTATGTGAAGGAGGTACAAAGGCTAAAGCAACAGCTGTCGTGCTCCCAGCTGGTTTGCTGATGGTGTGGGATCCTAGACGTAGGAAAATATGGACAGAAAGCATTTTCCTCTGCTTGGCCTGAGGCCCAGGAGCCACTTTCTAACTTGGATTAGAAAGACAAGAGAATTACTCCATTATATAAGATAGAAATCTAACCACCTGCAGGGTTAGATAGGGGTTTTAAGAGTGTTAATAGTGTCCCCATGTTGGACTTTTGTGAATAAAGAGACATTTAAACAGCTGTATCTTTGTGAATCTAGCCCCTGAGCAGAGTTCTTGTCATCTAATCTGAGAAATCTAAAAATGAGATAAATGAGTCTGATCTGGGCACCCTGAGACCGTTGTACCTATTCACTTAATTAACTTTCAGGCAGCAGTTATGTGACCTGCAGTAAGCACCTGTCTTATGGTGGCAGGAATTGCCCTCTGAATTCCCTTTGTCTGCATTGCCTGTAAGGGAAATCATAACTTCCTCAGATCTAGACATCTAATTGTGAAATGGCAACGGTGAGATAAAGTAATCTTATCTTGTGTTTCTGGCATAGAATCAGCAGCAAGTGAACTCCACGGCCTCACCCTTATGGGTAACAATTGCTAAAGGAGTGCAGCAGGTATAGTGAGGACTTCCTGAGTTAAGGTAACCCAAGCCAGTATATATATATATTTTTTTTATTTTCTGTGTTGAATTTCAACATCATCTGTGTGCATTGATTGGAGTGCTCTGTAAAACTGCATTGTGCAGTGCTACATTCAGTCCCCTGAAGCATTTAAGAAGAAATACTGGGCACCAACAGGGACCTGACATGAAGGGACAAAAGCTACACTGAAAGTGTGCAGAAAACAGTACAATAACTGAGCTTGGTGCTTCAGCTTGAGGTTTGTTTGTTGCTTCCACAGCGCTGTGGATTTGTAGAATTTAGACTTTGTCGTCCAAGAAACACTCTGTGTGGCTATGAAAGAAACCACTGAATGAGAACAGGCCATAAAGAAATGAGAAAGTAATACAGGATTGTTACCAGGTTCTTTCAATTGCATAAAATCATGTTAAATTAAATTTATAACACTTTGATCATCAGCAGTTGAAAATCTAGATTTTATAGTAAATTGCTTTATTGTCTTGCTGCTGCTTAGTTGTTAAGGGATAACGAGTATTTGGAGATCCTGTTCATCTCACCTCTGCGTACTAACTTCCTCGTCAGAATTTGTGAGAGACAGCGAATGCCACATTCGAGAGATAAACATGAAGAAACCCCACACTGTCATTTTCTGCTGCTTCCCACTGTCACAGCTTTAAAATGCCTGCATACAGAGGAATGGATTCTCCCTTCAGTTTGCATACACACAAATTCTCCCTGTATTTATGGGCAATAGATGTGTGCATTGAGAGAATAAAATATTATAAATACCTCTTATTTCAAAATATCATTTTCTTTAAATGATGAACAAGTGGATTGGAGCTGGTAATATCAAACAGCTTTTACAAGCCCACGGTGTTCCTCTTTTGGATGCAGAAATGGCTCCACAAAAAAGCAGAAGAGACATTCTTCTGTAGGCGTCTGCTTTGATGACACAATTCTGACAGAAGTTTCTGTCAGAAGAATGTACTTAGCATTCCAGAGCAGTGGTACCGGTTTAAAAATAACAGGAAATTTGGCATAGGAAATACTTTCCTTCTTGTTGAGATCCTCAGCTTCAGTGTCATCATATGTCATTTCATCCAGTTGTGAACAAAACACGAAAATAAAAGGAAACCTCAGATGATGTCACCTCAGATCGGAGCACAAGAGTGAATTTACATTTTGGGGCTGTCACAAAGATGTTAAGAGGGACAAAAGCAAACCCTAAGTGAGATGACTGTAGATGTAGAAGGTTTATAACATTCTTTGTTATTGCTTTATTTTAGAAAAACATCGTGCTTGTTTGGAATGTGGTGTTCTTGGTGCACAGAAATTCTTGAATGAGCCTCTTTCCTAACACGTGCTTGTTTAACCTGGCTGCAAAAACTTCTGGTGATGGAAAATTCTCTATCTTCCTAGGTAATCTGTTTCAGCGTGAAATTATCCTTACCACCAGCGAGTTAGATCTGTGCTATTCTCTGTCCTTCCTCCACAGGGTATTGAGCAACGACTCCCTTCCTCTTCACGGTTATTTCTGGATGGCTGTGATGTTCCTCAGGCTTTCTCTTCTCGCAGTCAAACAGCAGCCCTCCTCGTAGGGCATTTTTTGTTTTCTGTGCAGAAGCATTCAGCTGCTCTTCTCTGGACTCCTGCCCAGTTGGCCCACTCATCCTTCAGCTTCAGTTCCCAAAACAAGATGCACTACTCCAAGTCAGTGCCATCCTGGTACTGTATACGGTAAATAACACCTTCGCATGACTTACAAATAGTACTTCTCTTTAGGCATCCTGGTATTATATTTTCCTTTTTCGCAAGTGTGATGTTTGTCTGAAATAACTCCTCCATCACCTTACACAGCACCACCACCTGCCTGTCCCCCTTTGTGCTGTGCACTGCACGTACACGTGCTGCCTGTGCTGCCTGTGCTGCCTGCTGCTACCGCAGTTTTCCCAGTATTTGTGTAAAAAACTGCTGGGCACAGCTCTGAAGGGGAATGGGAATATCACATAACATCAGCACCGCGTTTCTTGCATTCAGCGCCCGGCACGGTGTGGAACGTAGCCATAACATCAGTTTACAAGTCTCCACATTCCAGACCTTCAGCAGAGATTTAGCCTTTTGGTTTAGTTTTTATCACTAACCAAGCAGACCTGAACGGAATTAAAAAAACAAAAAACAAAAACTGCTAGGCCTACTCCACTCCGTTTCTACACATGTAAAAAGCTGTGTTTTGGACCAACTTCAGGCAAGATAGCAGATTTTCAGTGAGTTTGATGGGAAAGGGCTAAACCAAATTTAGTAGCAGTGAAGAAGAAATGAAAGCAGAAAAAAACAACACTGGAGTTGGTTAAGCTTTGTATGGAGAAGTGAAGGATTCGCAACATCGGTAGTGAAGTTGCATATCAGTGTAAATGACATGTTTTCCATGAGTCTAAAGTTAAAAGAAATATTTTCAACAGGCTGTATTTGTCTCCTTTGTGGTTTTTCTTAGCAACACAAGAGTATTAAGGATTCTGTCTAAAAGAACCGCAAAGAATCAAGAGGAGGGGGCGGCACAGAGCCTGGCCTGCCCGCGCCAGCACTGAGTCATCAGCAGCGAAATCTCCCCCAGTGCTGAGGCAGCAAACTCAAACCAGAGTCATCCCGAGGGCAAATGTTTTCTCAAAGATAAATTGTGCAAAACATGGCAAAAATTGGAGTGGGGGTGGGGAAAGGCATGATCTTTTATGTTCTTTGCCTTTTACAACTGTTGCTTTCTTAGCAAAGTGGCAAAATTCATAGATTTCAGAGTGCAGAGCAGGTCGGCACCACCCAGCTGCTTGCTCCCCACCACCACCACCCCAGGTGGGCTGGGGGACAGAACGGGGAAGGTAAAAGGGCAGGAACTCGTGGGCTGAGATAAGGACAGCTTGCCAGGCCAACAACAGCCCTGTGCAAGAAGAACAAACCAAGGAGCTCGTTCTTCTCATCTCGTGGTAGAGACAATGGTGAAATCACATGAAAAAAATCTCAGTTCAGGTCTCACAAGGGGAGATTTCAGTTTTTCAGAAACTGTTGCTACAATTGGAGCTCTTGGTGGCATATCAAAGAGAAGGAGCATTAAATTAATCTCGGACACTGCTTGCCTGAGTTCACTGCTTGTTTCCTCTGGGTATGAAGGATGTTGGTACGGGGTGATTCGACAGCGGCACATTGCATCACTGGGTGAGTTGGACCCTCCTTCACATGCCATCACCAAATCTGACATAGTGCACCGCTTTCATTTGGTGATTAGAAACGTCAAACTGGAAGTAATCTCTTGGATCAGCAAGAACAGCTCCTCTATGTCACTGACACCATGCCTGTAATCCACTTTGTAAATTTTCGAGGTTAAATTTTGCACCTGCCCATCTATTAGAAGATGTTTCAAAAATCCTATTTTTGTGTATCTGTAAAGCATTTCCTGGCTTTCATTCTAATTCCCTTTTCAGACCACACCAATCCTATGCTAATATTGCTCTTTAGTTCCAGTAGCAATTTTCTGCTTGTTTGAAATGTGTTTATGAAGAGCACGAAACCTGCCTCCATTTCGTGTCAGTTCTCTCAGTGGCAGATCCTCTGTCCCCGTGCTCAGACTGAGGAGCTTTCCTGGAGCCTGTGCCAGGACAAATTCCCTGTCCGTGGTCGTGGCTGATCAGGGCTGTGCATGGTGTTCTGCACAGGAATGCTTAAATGTACTAGTTAACATTTATTTATAGTATTTATATTAAAAATTCTAAATTTTAAGATTGCCAAAGAGTAATTTTTAGCTCATGCTGTAGGTTTTTATTGTCTCTGCAGTTACTGAGCTTTAAATAATTTTTTTCAGTCACCCAGAGATTTGACCGTGCAGAGTTTTGTCTTCTTCCAGATGGCTCGCACCAACCTGTTCTCAGATTTCTTTGCTTCATTCTTTACCAAAAAAACAGAAACCCAGAGCAATATCAGCAGGCACTGCCAGTTTGCTGTGTGCCAGGCAGCGGCTTTGTGGCTGAACACGGTGAGTGCCAGGTCACAACGCTTTGACACCAACCCGGAGCTCTGAAACACTTTGAAACGTTTTCCTCAGCCTGGCCTCGATGTGATGTTCTTCCTGGCTATTTGTCTTCTGACATCCTTTAGTAATTTTTAACCTCATTTCTCCAGATGAAACCTGAAGTGCCTCCTTGAAGACAGGCTTGCTTTTAACATCACACCCCACTGTCATCAGACTCCATTGTCTATGCTCAGGTCTAAGTAAAGAAAAGGGAACTTTCCGTATATATTTTTAATTTAAAATTTTCTTGACACTGTTTTTGTAGGTGCCAGCCCACCTTGTAGTCTGCAGTCCTTTGCTGGATTCCTGAGTAATATGGAAGGCAAAGACAAAACCGTCTGGCCTGGTGCTCCTGGTTATGTTGTTTGAAACACAAAGCAGGACCCGTCTGCTCTGCCAGCTCCTCGCTGTCTGCAGGACTCCAGGTCTCCATTTTCCTCCTCTTCATACCTCTGCATTCATGTGAGAATTAGGAGCTAATTCTTTTCTAACGCTGAAGGATGCATTTGCACAAGGCTTTCCATCTTGTACATGTTACTGATATCTTGATTTTAATTTCCTCTATAGCACGTTTTTTTTGCTCTTTCACCATTACAGATTTACACATTTGTAGATTTACAGATTTATAGAAAAAGATAGATTTACACATTTATAGATTTAAACATTTATACATCAGAATTCACCCAACCTCAGTGTCCAACTTGTCTTTGCACTGTTGATATTTCATCTGCAGGGGGTGGATAGCTCTTGTTACATGCTGTAACAGCTCATGTGAGACTGGTCTACACTTTGTAATGCTACCATCATTTTCACATCTTCTATTTCCCCTCTTTTTTGGTATCAGTATTATTGCTGGCCTCTTGGGTGATATCTTTCATAACCAGACTGCTACTTCACCCTTCATTTGCCCATTTTCCTTTTTCCCTTTTTTTTTTTTTCTTTCTTCTCATGTGCTTGTGCTGCTGTTTATGCATAATCTCTTGGTGTGCCGTGCCATCAGAAGTGTTCAAAGGTAGATGGCTCTGAGTTTAAATCATCTGTCAGCTTTTCTTACCATTTACATGAAGTTCTGCTGTACATGGTTGTAAAGAGATCCAAGGCCAGTCTAAAATGTGGGTAAGTAAAAGGGTAAGGTTGAGAATGGGCTATCTGAGAAACTGGAATAACAATTTTGGAATCTTTTTTTTTTTTTTTTGTAATAATTTATTTTTTTTAGTTATGAATGCACATTTTTGGTCATTAGCAGCCATCCTAGTACCAAAAAAAGTCCTTACAGCCCCTGTATATTTGTATCTCCAGCTGTGGGCTTAGCAAGCAGCGTTTGTTGCTTGCAGTTTCCTGTGCCTCAAGCTGCTCTGCACCTCACAGGTATTCCCTTCTGACAGCCAGCACAGCGACTGAGATAAAGCAGGAGCTGAGTTCATGAGAAAAGCAATCTCTTTTTTGTTCCTGTTTAATGTGACAAGATAATTCCCTTGCTTGAGCCACGAGTGTGCTTCTTATCTATATTTAGAAATTGATTCTGCAGTTTTTCTTTCACTTACGAGGTGCATTTATTTTTTTTTTCTTAATTGCAAGTTGGCAGCGAACAAAACAAACCAGATGATGATTATTAAACTGAAAGCAGAGTCTGTTAAAATACAGATGAAATGTCTGTTTAATAAGATAGGCTTTGCATGGCTCTCTTGCAGGGCACTTATCACAGCTGACTCCTGCTCTGAAGAGGCGCATGGAGAGCTGAAACAAAACAGGCACGGGAAGGTACAGCAGCCTTAGAATATGAGCACCCATTTGTTACAACCGGTTAGGAGCAATTAAAGGTTGGACTAGATGATCTTAGAGGTCTTTTCCAACCTAAATTATTCTGTGAATAGCTGGGATGTTTTTCTTGAGGCAGGTTTTTTCACTGCATAACAGGATTCTGTCTGCTTCTGCAAGTGTTTGCTGTGTGTTGTAGGGGCGATAATGTTGGAGCCTCACCACACCACCAGATGGACCTTTGGAAAACTTCATGTTCTCTGTGTAAAATGGAGGAAATGAGACAGCAAAGTAAGGAAAGGATTCTTACTTCCATGTCTTTCCATAGTTGGAACCAAGGTAGGAAGTGAATTTTTCACTTTGTGTCGTATTCCTTTTGTACTTTATTCTCTCGTCTTTTTTGATATTGATAAAATATTTTTCATCCTTATTTCCACTGATGATTTTTTTTTTTCCTGAAAAAATAATTCTTTCTTTTTCATGAGCTCCTCCTTGCACTGCTGCGTTACTGCTGACTGGCTGAAGCCCATCATCCGGGAAGTCATCCTCTTGTGGTCTAAGGACAGCAGGAGTTGGAGAACCCTGCACCTCGTGTCGATGTTTTTTCAGTGTGATCGCCCTTGCAGATGAAGTAGTGGGTTGTGATGAAGCTGCTCTAACTGTTCAACATTTTAATTAATCAACAATTTACCTTTAATTTAATTTTAATTGTTAATAAATTAACAATTCATCACTTCCTAGGAAGAGGCAGAGTCCACATTAGATGTGCTGGAGGGCGTGCATCTTTCATACCACCCCACTAGCGCTGTTCCTAGCGTACACATAAGCATTTGGAAAAGCAGTTTGCCCTGTGGTCAGCAGGGAGAGGCTTTGAAACCTCGAGCAACAGATGGTGACCTGGCTTTATTTATGCCTTCGATGCTTGGATTTCAGGCTTCGCTGCTTTCTAACTGTGGGCTGTGCCCATCCTCTCTCCTCCTGGGTGTCACAGCGGAGTTCAGTGGGGCTAACAAAAGCTTAGAGTTTTATTTATTCATTTAGCAAAAAGGCACAGCAACTGATGAGTTACATGAATTCAAAAAGAGAAAAAGAAGCTCGAGAAGAAGTCCCATGACTTTTTGCTGACAGCAGCTCAGCTCCTGCAGGGTGGGAAGCGAGGAGCAGAGGTTCTGGTAGGTGACAGGTTACCTGCCTGCTCAGTTCCTCCAGGACGGGCAGTACTTGCTGCCACAGGGAATGACAGGTAATTTTCGTTAGATGCCCATGAGGAACTGATGTTGCCAGAAATTACAAACAGTTGTTTGTGAGCTGGTTGGGGAGGGCTGCTGCTTTGCAGGGTGCACAGCCACGGGTAATACAGCAGGAGCTTGTGACTGCAGGGCTGCAGAGACTTTGTGCTGTTTCAGCCATGCACCGCGGGGTGTTTAGGAGCCCTTAAGATGAGAAATAGAGCATGAGTGCATGAGAAATTATTCACATTGATGACACATTACTGTGGGACTGAGATGGTACGGTACTAATCTGATATAATAACCTTTAAAGAGTAGAACAAAATAGCCGAAGCGGTGCCAAGGACATGGCATCACTGTTAACACAGACATGACAATGAAAGGAATAATTCAAATTGCTCATAAAAAAATTACTGGGCTCTAAAATTTCTCATTCGGGAAAACAAGCCTATTAAAGCTTTCCTAGAGCACAAAGCCCAATACTCCGGTGGAGACACACCATCCCCGTAACTCGCTTCATGCACTCTCTTGTGTCTTACATTTTGCCAACTGAGTAGCAACTTTATTTCTGAACTAAGTTTATCCACAGCAAATTTATATCCATTTGTTCTTGTACCAGTGCTGAGCAGCTGGTTTTGCCCCTTAATGTTTAGCCTGCTGCTAGCTCGCCCTGCCAAACCTTCCAGCTTTTGTTTTAACTTGAACTTCTTGACTTCTTTCTTACCTGTCAGAGCTTTTTCCTTTCCTGATTATTTGGAAGTTTTTCAGTAAATTTGTTCCAGTTTTAAGTAGTCTTTCCTGAATGCAAGTGAGCAGAACCACACAAAATACCTCATTACCTTGTGCAAGTCGCTGATTTTATCTCTCCTGGCAATACCTGGGCTGGACTTTCAGAGTTGTTTTTCCTTTCCCGTGGCTGTATCACACTGACAGCTTATAATTACAGGGTATGATTAATGAGTATATCAAGGTCCTTCTCATCCCTGCTACTTCCAGTTACTGAACACCCACTCCTGAAGCAGAAGCTTGTTATTTTTTCCCAAATACCAGTTTTATCCGTGTGTGCGTTGCCGATACTTCCCAAATTTGTGTTGTTGGTTAATTTTCTTGGGCTACTCCTGACTTCTGGTGCTAATGTCACGGATGAAAATCTGAGTAATTTCAGTAGGATCCCCCATTCAAACCGATTTCCCACTTCTGGGCCCATCTGTATTAAGACCCCTTAAACCAGCTCTTTATGTTTACGTCATCTCAAGTTTTATTACCAATTTCCCACATACCAGTTTCCTGTATCATGTGTATGACTGAAGATATTCCTTATGTGACCAGAAAACAATTTACACTGAATTAGTCTGTGGTGAGATTATCTGTGGTGAGATTGTGTTGCTTTCTGTCCCATTTTTCAGCATGGCTTCAAGTAGTTTTTAACTTCAAAACTTCTAGAACCTTGCATATGAATGATGTAATTTTCTTTTATTCTTAAATATAGAATATTTTCTGTATTTGAAAGTGTGCAGTCCTATATTATGGAATACTTTCTATCAACCCTGTGCTCCACAGGTTTTTTGATAAACAAAACCGTGCATTGCCTGAGCTGCAGCATTGTGTCAGCTCTTTCAGGAAACCCTTGTCATCTGGTTGAAGTGGTACGTGTAACAATGTCCTCAGCTAAAATAGGGGAATAGCATTTCTTTTGGTTTGGGTCATGCCTGTGGACCATCTTTAATCACCACCTTTTCTACTTTTTACCTTTTTTTTTTTTTTTTTTTTTTTTCTCTGCATGAGGTGGTAGATTTATTTTATTTTATTTTATTTTATTTTATTTTATTTTATTATTTTATTTTATTTATTTTATTATTTTATTATTTTTATTATTTTATTTTATTTATTTTATTATTTTTTTTCCACTAGTTGCAAACTCCAACTCAGCTGGCCTTGTATTCTCGCTTTGTACTGCAAGACACTTATTTCTTTACCGAGCCTTCCTTCTCCATTCTGTGTTATTTACACTCTTGTTGTGATTATTTACTCGGTAGGTTCACAGCCCCTTCGCGTTGCCTTTTTATGCTTGAAATACAGATTGTTGGTGCTTGTAACAGATTAATTGAAAAGAAATCTCAGGCACCTCAGTCCTGCTGATTTTATTAAGTTGTTAATTGTATCCAAAGTTTACCTGACAAATCAGGAAAGTTGGTTTCAGATTTACTTCTCCGAACTCTTCCCTTTATAATAAATGACTTTGCTATCATGTGATAGTTTTTTTTCCTGTTCCTTCCTTTCCCCAAATTTACAGCTCAAAGCCCTTAAAGTGTTTCAGCACCCCAAGAAGTGAGGCTTGAGGGAACTGCAAAGTGTTTATTAAACCAGAATTTTCCCCATGAAATGTATGGAAAAGACTTTACAGATATCGAAGCCAGAAAAATGTAGTGCAGTATTGTTTATCGGGGTCCATTAGAAAGACAGAAGGCAATCACTGAAAAATCAACATTAGCAGCACTAACACCCATAAAATCATATGCCTTTTATTTAACATAAAATGAAACATTAAGATAAAATACACATTTGTCCATGTGCTGAAGAACTACGGTATTTTACATTCACTTATAAAGCAGGTAGTTTTACATGACAAAAATAAGTGAGAGGAAGAGGACCAGAATCTGCAAGAAGACAGAAGCCACGGGGCAGGCTTTGCTTGTCCAAGTGCTACCTCCTACGGGCACACAGAGCCTCGGGTGACAGGGTAGGAATAAGCCGCTCTCAGCACTCCTCAGATTCCTCTTAATGCTGGTGAGAAGCTAAGGTGGAATCCTACACAGCAAAATGGGTGCAGACCGGGTGACAAAACAACCTTGGCCAAAATGCGTGGCTGCAGCATGAGGGACCTCATTGTCCCTGATGTATTGCTCCTGCTAGGACTGGCCCACGGAGCTCTTACACGCCTTTTCTTGCCTAAATTTGACTTTGCAAACAGGCCGTGACAGGGCACGGGCTCACGGGGGCACAGAGGA
The DNA here is from genome assembly GCF_047663525.1 of Anas platyrhynchos. Taxonomy (NCBI): domain Eukaryota; kingdom Metazoa; phylum Chordata; class Aves; order Anseriformes; family Anatidae; genus Anas; species Anas platyrhynchos. Next base: position 120,649,097 of record NC_092589.1, on the reverse strand, counting down.
TGGACGGGGAGGGAATCACGGCGCTGGCCCCGGGCTCTGCCACGAGGTCACCGGAGCCCCCGACCGGGTTTAATTTCTAAGGGGGGTGGGAGGGGATGGGAGATGCAGCAGTACCAGGGGAATAAGGAATGTTTCTTAAAAAGTGCAGCAGATCAAAAGTCATCCTTACTAGCATATATTTCATCTAACCCATACACCTTAAATAGGAAAACGGATACAAAAGCTGTAATTCCGTCCCAGCCCTGCGGTAACTGCCCAAGGGAAGACTGAGATGAAGCCGCTCTCGCTGTGCACGCTCAGCTGCACCCCCGTGCAGCCCCCTGCATCCAGACCCGACCTGTACGCGCCCCCCCACCCTTACAGTGCAACTCTGGGGAGCGACAGCCCTACCCATGTAGGTAGCAACTTTTGGCAGTCACTGGGTGCCTCGTTTATTGTCTTTTCTTTTTTTCTTTTTCTTTTTATTTATTTTTTTCCCCAAAGGATTCCAATAATAATCGCAGCAGTATATACAAACACCCATTGCCTGCCTTTTCAGTTTTTAAATTTTTAAATTTGTATTTTAAAACCTAACTTGTTAATGCTTTTTTTTTTTTTTTTTTTTTTTTTTTTCCCCAGTTTCCTTCCCCCTAAGTCCCAGCAACAGAGTTGCTCTGAACACCTCCAATTTATACAAGTCCTGCAATTGCTTGCAGGAATAAAGGGGAATATAAATGTGATTTGAGATTCACCTAAGCCAAAATGGGCGTCATAGAAAAGGGGGCAAGGCAGGTACTGTGCCTTGCACGCTGTGGAGCCATTTCCACCCTCCTCTCCATGGGGAGATTTGTGTTCTCTCTCAGTGCAGAACCAGCAGGGGCTGCAGATCTCAGTCTGGTGGGGAGCATCTCGAGCAGCCCAGGTGAACAGAATTCACTCAGTCCCTAATTTCTGCAGACGGAGCATCTCTGCAGCCAGTGTTTCACCATAATTCCCACAAAAAAAAAAAAAAAACAAAACAAATCCACTTTGACAGTGCTTCCTTGAAATCATCGGACTTTTGGTATTGTTTGAATTCCCCATAAGCACCGTAAGATGCTCACAACAAGAAATTAACCTATTTGTGGAAATTCCAGTGGCACAGCACAACTGAGCGGCTTCTGGTTCTGTTTTGGTTGAGTAGCTTCTGTACCAGCACGTCTCTTTGGCTATAAAGGTAGCGTTGCTTGTATAAAAGATCCACCTCTTTGTCTTCTCACCAAGGATGATTCTGGGTGGTTACGAGGCAAAATGAACGGATCCAAAAGGAGACACAGACAGGACACAGGACTGGGAAATGTTCTGTATGCTCTACCTGAAACTGCTGAACTTCCAAAATCCCTTCTCTGCCGCACTTCTGGGTGCTCTGCTCCCTGCAGGCTGCCAACAGCAGCCACTGCAGCGTGCAGGACCCACACCCTCTCTCCCTCTTTTCATCTTTTCCTCTTTTTTTTTTTTTTTTTTAACATTATTACATGCTCAAATCCAAACAGCTCAAATACTTTTTAATACATTGAAAATGTAAAATAAAGAATATATGAAGTACATACAGTATATATATACATATTTCAAATACTTAAAATTCTTACGTAAAATATGATTTTTCTATATTATTTGTGTAAAAATACATTTTAAAATGGTGTCAACTTGATTTTTCTGTACATACCCTCTATTCCAATTTAAGTCCCTTTTAAAAAGGCGAAAGACAGACAAAGGTTTAGTATCTTCTAAACTGTGTTTACAGGCCTGTTGTCAAAACAAGAAAAGCATGTGGTAAACAGTATTGGATTTCTTCTTTTTAAGAACTCCCATTTTTATTGCATTAATGGAAAAAACTGAATCTTTTCAGTTCTCCTGCTAGTAAAACTATTCCTGGCCTTGCCGAGAAACTGCATGCTCCCAATACCCTGTTCATCTAGTTCATAAATCATCCTTTGTCAATTTTATTTTTTTTAGATACTAAAATATATATTACTTAAAATATATTACTGTAAGCTCTTAAAGTTGATCTTCAGTTATATCAAACGTATAGCATTAAAAAAAACAAAAACAAAACAAAACTTAGTTCATCGAGACAATTCTGGCTATCGTGACCGCAGCGCGCAGCACGCCCCCGGGACCCCCACTGCAGCCCCGTCCCCGCCTGTCCCCTCCCTCCCTCCCATCCCAGCAGTGTCCCCGTTCCAGTGCAGGTGCCCCAGGGCCCTCGTTGTGCTCTCCCCACCACCCCGCTCCCCACCACTGTTGCTGCTCTGGCTGCTGGAGCTGAGCACAGCGCTGCTGGGGCGAGCAGAGCCCCCGTGGCCGGTGGCTTTGGGACAACGCTCCCAAGGGAAACAAAGCAGCTTCCCCAGGGCTCCACGCGTCCCAGGTGAGGCTCTTCCAGCACAGAACACGCTGCTCTTTCAGGCACTTCCCCCCGCAAAACCAAAATCTTTTTCCAAGCTGCTTTCAGCGACCCGAGCGCCGTCCGCCCCAGCTGAGGTGCAAGCTCCTGCCCCAGCCCAGGCACCTGCTCCTGCCCCAGGGTCCCCAAAAGGACTGGGGGGGGGTGACCTGGCCAAGTGGTGACCTCCTGGCCATCAGGGCCCTGGCCAGCACTGCCTTCCCCATCACCCCCGTGACTGCCCAACAAAGCACAGCTTGCTGCCTTTCCATTTGATTTGAGACATGAACATCTCCAATTTCCCTCCCCACGCTGCCCATCTGCACCCCAAAACCTCGGCCCGTCTCTAGGCGCCTTCACTCCTCCATCGCAATCACCTGCAGGAGGTGGGAGGTTAAAAGCCACGGGTCTCTTTGCATTCCTTGTTCTCACGCTGCCGGGCTTGGATTTACTGGAGAACGGCATATTTTTAATACCTACCCACCAAAGCCCAATGTTTTAAGCTGTGTCACGATCTGAATTACACACCCAAGGAAGGGCAGGCGATGGAAGAGCGGAGACAAATGGGGGGAGGAGGGCAGCAGGGCAACGCCACGCAGGGAGCGCTCCTAAAGGGGCGCCCCAGGATTTTCCCTTTCTAAAACACATTATTCAATAACCAGCACTGGAAAACACGCAAAGCTCTCAAGGTTTTATATAGCCCTGTACTTGTATCGATCGTTACACCGAGCCCCATTATTTCTAACAATTTCCTAACCGCTTAATGCCCTCTCGCAAACCCTTGGCTATTATTCCTTGAGTTCCACCTTGTCGCTCGTAGCGTCTGCTAAAATCAAAGACACGCGATTAAAAGGATTTATTATCTGAGACAGGAACAGAACAAAAGCAGCCCAATGAAAGTGCTCAGCTGTTAAAGTATAACTAAGGCACTGAACAGAGTTGTAAACTTCCAAGTGGGATGCCCACAGGGCGCAGCACAGCCCGGCAGCCGCTGACACTCGGTGGCCGCCCCCAGCTCGGTTCCTGCGGTCCTGCTCGTGCACAGCAGCTCCTGGCTCTCAGAAATGGGCCTGGAGACAACCCAACCCCCAGGCTGCAGGGGAGCTCGTGCAATTTAAAGGCAGTGACCCGTCGGAACCGCAGCTGGAGCTGCTGTTTTAGAAGTCGCTGGGTACCGAAACCTTCCCAACGCGACAGCGGCGACAGATGGAGCAGCCTGGGGACGCCAACAGCAGGCAGCAGCTGCGTGCTGCTCCCTCAGCATCCTCCCCTTCCCCCTCTGAAGCAGCCTTGTCAGCCGGCAGAATTCACACCGATGGACGTCGAGGTGTGAACAGCATTGAGCCAATTACGCCAGCAAAGCCTCTTTGCTTTTATTTGAGGCTAAAATGACTTTTTCAGCCTGGTTTGTAACCCCAAACAACCTTTAAATTGGATTATGCCGAGGGAACGAACGTGTCTCGCTGAGGATTACGTTGCCATAACTTTGCTTTCATGTCTAGACAAGGCTGGAGCTAATGAGGGAAGGGAAGATCCTGCTCTCCCCGGGGTACGCCGCACGAAGCCGTTTCACGCCGCGCCCTATGATTTCAAAGAATGGCAGAAATTCCTGGTGCAGCAGCAAAGAGGGAAGCAGGCAGCGATGGGGCGCTGTCCAAATGAGCACTTACGTACAAACCGACCCGGGGAACAAATCATCCCTGCTACAGCAGCTGCAGCAGAAGTGAACCCTCCTGGGTTCCCCGGGCACGCACGGAGCCAGCCGTGGGACGGTGCAGCCCTGGCGTGGGGCTGCACGGTACGACAGAACTGGGAGCACGTCTTGCATTCTCTTCTTTTTTTTTTTTTGAGGTGTAAGCGTAAAGTCTGTATTTCTAACCCTTCAATCCCGTCCACCACTGGATGTCTACAAGGAGCGATGCACAGTCGGGAAGCAGGAGGCACTGCTCCCCGGTGCATTTATTACGGGCAGAACTACGAGCACGGTGCACACGCGGCCGCTCTCGTTAACTCACGCACGCTGACCCTGCTTCGGAGGACACCACGCTCTGCTGGACAGGGAAGGAAACACTTTTATTGTGAAGCCATCGAGTCTGCAACTCTCTGCAACCATTAACAAACAAACCAACACCCGCTCCTCGCAGAACCACACGGCGCCTCCCGGGCAGAGCTCCTGAGCTTACCGCGAGGGAGAGGGAAGCAGGGAAAGCAGTAGTATAATCAAACGGGAAGAAGGAAAAAAGGCTTTAGGACCCCAGCTCGTAAAACAGCTGTCACCTATTTTGTTAATATTGCTTCATCTTAAAAAGGCCTTTGGATTCAAAGTGAATTCAGTGCTTTTTCCATCAAAAAAGATACATAGATCTGTTACCTGACCAAGCTCCAGGATGGCCCCCCTCCCACCCCGCACAGTGACACCATGGGACTGGACGTGACTATCCAACCTGACGCTGTTCTGGAAGAGAAGTGACCCACACGTCCCCCGTGTGGGGCGGGCACGCGGCGATTTGTCACCACGCAGATCGGCGAGTGCTTTATTAGCCAGCCTGTTGTCAATCCGTGTCATCCAGCACAAAGTACCGTTCTGCATCGCTCAATTCCCACCACCTGGAGCGCACGGAGGCTGAGCACCGGCTCCTGGGGGTGAGGAACGCGTCCCACCAGCTGCACCCCTCCCGAGCTCGCCCCGATGCACCAAGGCGCACCGGCTCGGCGTCCTCCGACGGACACACGAGGTCCTTGCTTTCTTTCCCTACGCTCAGCTAAATAGAAAAATCTATAGAAATTGGAGAAGTCTGACTATCTGTGGAGTTTTTAATGAGCCACAAAAAGCTTCCTAGAAAACAGTAGGGCAGAGGGTGACGTTTAGTGCACTTCACTTGCATAATGTGCTGCAACAACCGGCGGTGCTCAGCTCCGGGGGCCGCACTCCCCAGCTCCCTTGAAATAATGCCTAACAAAAGCAGGTTTCTGCCGAGTCCTGACAGTCCAGAAATGAAATGCAGTTCATATTTGCGATCTCTGCTTTAAATGGTTCCTGGAATTACCAATACTCACAGTTACTGAGTTGTTTTAGTGATTTAAATCCTTGAATCCTACGGTTAGCACAGTTGCCCTTTTCGGTATTTGCCAGTAGCAAACCAAGATACCTCCGTCCCTAAAAGGTTACTGCAACTGCCTCCTTGGAGAGGAGAGGATATGCGAATCAAAAACACCAGCCAATATTGCACAACCCAGTATGCCTTCTGGAGACAGCCGTGTCACAAGGGAGAGGCAAGGACTTGAAAGGCCTGGGTGATGTTAACGCCTTCCAATTCTGAAAAATTGAACTAAAATTTAGAGCAACACAGCAAGCCCGTTCAGGGTTTCCTGCTCCAGTGCTCTGTCATCAGTCAGAACAAGCGTTTAGTTTCGTATTCTCCGGCTCTTCTCTTTCCAAGAGAAGCCCAACAGGCTGATGTTTTGCCGGGGGTTCATTCCCCCATCTAGAGCAGAGCTCAGCAAACATGCTGGATAGCAGGCTGGGGTTAATGAAACTGCAGTACAAGTCAAACGCTATCTCCTAAAAGATTGAAAAAATATTTTTAAACAAAATAATGTGACATATTTACATAATTCCTTAAGTGCAAACTCTTGTCACAATTCACGTAGTTGAGCTCAATTTAGACTCACTGTACAAGAAGGTGCTCTTTCTTTAATGAAAGAAGAACTCTACTCTGTATTCCTGATTCAGTAACGTGTCTCTTGTGCAAGGCAGTAAATTTCCTGTTTCTTCCCAACGTACTTCCGAAAGCAAAACCAACGTCCAGCCATCCTCCTCCCCGCTTCACGTCCCGGTTACCGCACGACAAGGCAGGAGACACAGAGCTTAGAGGGGCCGATGCAATCGTCATGGCAGAAGGCGCCGCAGCCCTTGCACATGATCATGGCTTTCAACCTGCAGTAACATTTGGAAGGGGAGTCCTCCATGCCGTGGTCTTCAGCGAAGGCTTGAACCGGGATGGTCTGACCGTGGGTGCCAGAGTTCATCGCTTGGCTGGTGGGGATGGTGGTGACAGTCACCGAGAAGGACATGACGTTCCCCATGCTGCTGGACAGCTGATTGCATTCCGACAGCCCGCTCATCAGAGACCCTTGGTTGACGTCCGGGGAGGTGGAGACGTTTATGGTGCCGCTGTAACTGGGCCCCAGGAGCTGTGCTGCAGCATCTCCGCCCAGCTTCGGAGGCTGTGGAGGAGGGAGCTGGGGAGGCTGCTGCTGCGCAGAGTCCGAGGACGGCACAGAAGGACTGAAAAGCTCGGGGCTGCCGTGCATCTTTCCCCTCATTGCATGTGCCATTTGCTCTTGGGCGGCTTGGATAAAATCTCGCGCTAGCGTCGTTCCGTCAAACCCCGGAACGTTTTCCCTGCTGCCTGCTGCTTGCTGAGACGCGGCCGATTCCGTCTTTACACCCTTCTTAGCAGGGATGCCGTAATCTGAAGGGTTTGTGTGATGTGACCCCTGTTCTTTTTCACACTGGCCGGACACCTGTGAAGCCTGGGGCTCCTCTTTCACACTGACACGTTCGCGTTCGTCACCGGTACTCTCGTCATCTGCATCTCCTTCCTCGCTGCTGCTGCTGCCCTGGCCGGCCATCTCCTCGCATTCCCCAAATTCTGTTTTCGGAGCCTCAGCAGGACTGTTCAGACACAAGCGGTTTTCCGGGTTCAAGGAGAAGCCTCTCCTCAAACTCTCCGAGCCGCGGCCGTAGGTGGAAATGTTGAGCAGATAATGACCAGACATAGCAGGCTTGGAGGTCCTCCTGCCCATGAAACCCAGCACAAACCTCTGGCTGGTGGAGCTGTTTTCTAACTGGAAACCTGAGTGAGAGAGGTTCAGTTGTGAAGGCTGAAGGACCGGGAACAAATTCTGCCTCTGGACCCTCTTGATGAGAGTCTGAAGGATCTGCTCTTGGGTTGTTTTACTGAGCGGCTCCGGGCACGGGTGCTGCTCAACGCCGGGGTCCTTTCCCGAGGGGACTGGAAAGGTCCTTGGAATGTGAGGCAGGGGCCTGCTCTGGCAAAAGATCTTCCCAAGCTGCTGTGTGGGTAAACCCGATTGTCTTTCACCACCCTCGGCTCCAGTCCCGTTCCCTGCTACACTCGCGGCACTGGGTGCTGCTGCCCCTTTTTCTTCGTTAGAAGCCAACGGGACAGTTTTCATTTCTGCTTTGGTGAGAGGCTTCGGCAGGATTTGTTCCAGAGGGACATTCTTGCCCTGCAGCAGTTGGGTGACCAAAGGGTTGTTAGCAGGGATACTGGAGCTCGTTTTCGGGAGGGCCCCACTCGAGCTTAGGTGAGTTTTAAGGCTAGGTGCTGCTGACAAAGCGTTGGAGGAAGGGGCAGATGGAGCAGATGTTACCGCGCCTCCAGCCGGGGCTTCTGAGCCTGTGGGTGTCAGAAGTGAAGACGAAGACATCAGAGGGGAAGGATTTGTGCCTTTGGAGACATCTGGGCTGGTCCCTCCTAAGGCCGCAGGCGCTACCTTAGTGACATTTGTGTTGGCACCCGCTGTGGACGCGGTGACACCGCCTGTTCCATCCCTGACAGCCGATGCCCCGCTGGCCTGGCTCGGACCTGCTGGAGCAGAAGGTGCTTTCTCTTGTTTGTCACTGCTGCCAGCGTACGGGGAGCCTGGAACCTGGGTTACAGTCACGTTTGGGGGGCTCTGCTTTATCCTGTCGCTTTTCTCTAATGCTGATGGCGCTGATGAGGAGCAGGCGGTGCCCGTATTGCTGCCTGGAGTTCTGGGTTGCAATGTGGAAGTTTGCTGTAGTTGTGCTCTAGAGAGATTGTGAGCTGGTGGCTGGTCCGTGGCCTGGGTCTCCATTTGGGAACGGGGCCCTGGACAATGGGGAAGAAACCTTCTCGAACTTCCCCCGCTTCCAGTTCCTGCCAGTTCCAGTGCATTTCCTCCAGTTCCAGTTTCCTTGGTTCCGCCTGGTGCTGCGTTACTCTTCTCTCCTCCACCACCCGGAGGGCCCCCACCACCGCCGGGCCCGGGCCCTGGCACTGCTCCCCCTGAAGATGCGGCCGCGGCGGCGGCGGCGGCTGCGGCGGCGGCCGCTGCCCTCTGGGCCCTGACTTGCTGGGCTTTGGCCTTGATGTCTGCCAGAGTTCTGGCCCCTGTTCTTCCCGGACTGGTGACTGAGGTTGGGAAACGTGCCCCGGGAGAGACCTGGCCCGCAGGAAATGGCATTGGGGAGATTCTGGAAACAGGAATCTGAAAGAGAGGAGAAGAAAAGTAGAATTGAGATATGGGGAACGTTCGACCCGCATATTTAAGAACAGAAGCGTTGACATGTGCAGTCCTAGATAAATCTGAAAAAATTCTGAATTATACTTCTACCCCCTCTGTGTCTTTCTGTAAACTGGTAATATTCTCTATTTACCATGTCTTCAAGTACAATGCCAAATTTTAGTCCTTTCTTCTAAAACACGTTCTCCGCTCCCCATACCATTACAGTTTACTTTATTTGTCTAAGTTCCTTCTTTCTAAAATGCAAATGATGAGAACAGGGCACTAATATTGGTGCTTTTCTGTCTCCATTGTAGGGACTTAAACTAGTATCTTACAAGGTTAACATTTCTCTTCACAGATCTGCAACCCCTTGTGGACTCCCAGTCATCTCCTGATTAACCAGCTCCCTGCTTCCTTCTTTCCTGAGGACTGACATGTCTTTGCCTTACAGAGGAAACTATTTTCAATCACCCATAAATTCATTCTGTATTATTACATTAAATCCCATGTTTATTACATTGCAGTGGAAGGTCAATCGCTCACCCTGTGTATTTGTTTTTTCCCAATTTTGTGTTATTAACAAATTTTATAAATACTTGCCTACCTTTGCGCCGTACTTATTAATGATCTTAGTTGAAACAATGAACCACTTCTAAAATTTAGTTTTTGTGTTTGTACATTTCTTAGTAAGAACAATCTTAATAGCAGATGACAATTCTTGGAACATGCAGAAACACAGCACTTCTGCAGTTTTCCACTTCCAGCTTCTGCCTAAGGCCCCAAATGAGGCCCTGTTCTACAAAAACCAAACTTGTATTCCTGAACACAACTATAAAAAAAAATCTGTGCTGGCTCATCCATTTACTATTTCCTATTGAACATGGCATCACTGAAGAAAGTGTTAGTGTTATCTGTACATGTGTAATCTTGTAATCCTTTTCTGAAAGAGTATCAAATGTGTGAAATGGGAGCGTTTGTTACTTACCAGTGGGAATTTCATAGAATCATGGAATAGCTTGGGTTGGAAGGGACCTTAAAGACCACCCAATTCCAACCCCTTGCCACAGGCAGGATGCCACCCACCAGATCAGGGAAGGGTTGCTCAGGGTCTTGTCCAGCCTGACCCTGACCACCTCCAGGGATGGGGCACCCACAGCTTCTCTGGGCAACCTGTGCCAGTGCCTCACCGCCCTCTGAGTGAACAATTTCCTCCTAACCTCCCATCTAAATCTCCCCTCTTGTAGTTTAAAACCATTCCCCCTTGTCCTATGATTATCTACACAAGTAAAGAGTGTACGATTATCTTTGTGGCCCTCCTCTGGACCCACTCTAACGTCTCCACATCCTTCTTGTGCTGGGGGCTCCAGACCTGGACGCAGTGCTCCAAGTGGGGCCTCACAAGGGCAGAGCAGAGGGGGTCAGTCACCTCCCTAAATTCCCTGGAAAATTAGTAGGAGGTGTGTTATGCATCCTATGACCTAGATCTCAAGTGCAAGAGAACTGCATTGTCCAGGCCAAAGTGTGGGACCTTTCATGCTTCCTTCCTGTTTTCTCTGTCTTTTCAGTGATTTATTGCCAATTTCCTTTCATTCTCACTAAGACTCAGCACTAAATGACTTTTGGAATTGGGGTGTTCCCTAAAATAGCCTTTCCCTGCTACCTAGTCTGACACTCCCCTGCATTCAGGTGGTATAAATGATAACTGTATCATTTCTATGTGGTCTATATAAGCACAGGCAAATAATTTACTTTTTGGACTTGATAAAATCTAGCGAGCTGCTGATAGCATCCTCTCTAGCCCTGTTATTGTACCGAGGGGGATACTCACACATCTACAAAGTTGTGTGCTCTCAGGCTACAAGTTCCTTTGTAATTACAGTCCTGTAATTCCTCTGCAGCTCTCCCCAGCTCCCACCGTGACCTGCAGTGCTCCTTATTATTTTCAGTCTTGGGCTTGCATGCAATTGCTAGAGCTTCTGGTCCAGCAGACCCTTTAACAGATGCATGTGTACAAGAGGCGGAGCTGAACTCAATTAGCCAGCCAGCTGATTCCCTTTATCAAACAGCCAAGCTTTTGTGGGTTCAGACCAATTATTTCTATCACTGTAATAAGGAGGTAACATAATTCACATTCGTAGCCAGAACTGAAGCTCCCACCTGAGCTGATGGATACAAAGCGCCTCGGTGGCTCTGCCCTTGTTTCTCCTTACCTTGAGTGGGGGTACCCGCGGCACCGGGGTCCCAGCTGCAGGAAAGGACTGTGGCTGGCTCCGAAATGACTGGTGGTGCTGGCAGTTCTCCATGATGCGGGGCTTCTTCTCCGGAGTGGTTACACCTTCCTCACGGCTCTCCGACTTCCTCTTATGGCCTTCAACGCTGACCTCCATCTCCTCATTTGCAGGGGACTTCTTTTCTGGTGTTTGTGGAGTAATCACCGGGCTCGCCGTGGTTGCTACTACTTCACCTGCTTCAGGGCTCTTTGGTTTGCTCAGGGCCAAAACTGAGGTACTCACAGTCTCTTTTACTGGCACTTCCTTTGATGCAGCATGCTTCTTCTCTTCCTCTGGCTTTTGACTGACAGCAGATGGTGGTTTCTCTTGAGTGGATTCTCCTTGTGTTTTCTCTTTTAAAGACAGAGGGTGGTCGCTAGGCTTTGCTGCACAGCCATCTGGGGAAACTGAGGCCTCTGCAGGTTTGGCTGGTTTTGGCTGCGTGTCCTCTCTTCTTTCCTCTCCTCCTTTTTTTGTTGCGGGTGTTGCCTGGGCTGCTTGTGCTTTAGACTCTGCTGGAGGAGTGATCTCCTCTTTGAGTGGTGCCAGAGAGGCTGGCATGCATTTTGGCTGTTCAGCTGCTGGATTTTCAACCTCTGTCTCGGCAGGGCTGGTGTTTGCTGTCAGTCTCTTGGACTCTTCAGGACTTAGTCCAGAACTAGCAAGAAAAACAGAATTTTTGTTTTATGAAACGTTCTTGCAGAAAAGTATGAGAACAGAGAGGATTCTCTAGTTATGATACCCAAAATACATTTATATGTATTATACATATCATATGGTGACATTTGCTGGAAGGGAGCTCCTGAAAAGTGTCCCACCATTTCTTCCAGAAGAACGTGGCTAGTGCCAGAACTGCTGAAGTACCTTGAGGTTAGAACCAACATTGCTGCCTTTCCCCACCATCAAAAATCTGGGACTATTTCCCTGTACTGCTCATCCATCTTTATTTGTGAAATGCCACCAGATCACTTGCATTCTCAACCTGGTTATTTTAAAAATACTCATTCCTTTACTCAGTACTCCATATGTACAAGCATACACACCAGGCTCCTTGTCACTCACGGAACCCCAAACTATCAACCCATGGAATGACAAAAGTAGGGCTTACAATAGCCTGAATGCTCTAGAGGGTTAAAACACCACAGACAAATGGAAGAGAAACTAGCTGACAGTCCAACGAGAAGCATAAAAGCTAACTGTAAAGACGCAGGATGAGAAATTCAGCATCAGCTATTTATGTGCAGCTTGTAATTTCCAAGTTTCTTAGCACAGTTATTCACACAGAAACCTGAGATCCTTTCCAAAGCCTCAAAAAAGGGAAAATCTTGAAGCAAAAAGAAACAGAATGAAATACGTGTATTTACAGACCTGGGAATTTAATCAAATGTAGGTCTGATTGAAGATGTGGGGGAAACACAAAATTCTACATAGCAGGTGACTCACAGTACACTCAAACACCACACACCTGTGGATCCTCCAAAATACTGACACTAGAAGAACCACAGGAGGGGAAACATCTCAAAGTATCACAGTAAGGAGGGGGAAAGGTTAATATGTAAGGATCTAAGGGACAGCACACATAAAGAAAACAATGCCACACCAGTTAAACCATTAGAACTGTGGGCAGCACACTAACAGCACAGGAGCAGGTACGTCTGCACAGGCAACGAGGGGGATAAAACAGACAGCTGAAGGTCTTACCTCTGGCCATAGTAGCTCTCAAAAAAATGCTCCTTCCACAGCTCAACCTTCTTTTCTTTTTCTATCTCTTGACGTATTCTTAGCTGCATTTCTGGGGTAAACTCACCTGCAAAATGCAATAAGGGATATCTGCATAAAATGAACCAGGATAAGCACAGAAGCCTTCACACTTCTAGATGAGAGATGTCCCCTCCACAGCTTGTGACACCATCCCTGCCTGTGACACCTCAGCATTTTTCTGGAGCTGCAAGGTGTTTCCTTGCTGCCTCCTCCTTGCAGTGGGTGGGCAACAGCTTTCTGCCAGACAGCCCCAACTGCTTTCAGTGTCAGTGTCAGCTCTGGCTGCCAATAGATGCTTTGTGTGAAACGGTGCTTATTAAATAAATACGAATATATACACAAAAATATGTTGGATGTATGCATGCACTACGTAACTGCCACTTTCTGAAGGCTGAGAAGAGATTGCCAGGCAGACAGCAAAGCAGTATGGCACTGTGAAATGACAGCCATGGGTGGCTGTGGTTCAGTGTGTGCAAGAACATCAAAAGCTTCTTGCTCGGCGTGCAACTGTAAATGGACAGTTTGTGGTGCACAGCACTTAAGTCTCCTCAATCTCGGGGAAAAAAAGGAGGAATTCTAAAAAAAGACGTGTCAGCATGGGTGCCAAACGTAAACATGGCAGGTAACCCCTGTTTGTCATCCAGGACACATGCATGTGTGATATTAAACTGTGGCTGACTCCAAACAGCCTTCTTATGAATCATCAGCAACTTGAAGAGTAGCTGAAGAAAGGAACAGGACTGCTCTGCCCACAGTGCCACCGAGCTTTGATGCTTGGGCAGTGACTTGCTGCTCGGTGAGAACGTCAGTGGAGATCTCCAGCCTTTGCCCTGATCACTGCAAGCAGGTTCTACAGCAGTTGTGTTTTCAATCTGGTGATCTTTGTGTAAACATTGTTGTACCCTCTGGATGTGTACTCATGAATGGACGAAAGGTCTTCTTTATAGAAGACATCAAAGGAAAACCACTAAATGATGGGAGCCAAACCAGGGGCAGTTTCAACAATTAAGCAGTACAGACAGCTGAGGTCTATGCCTGGTCTGGTTACTGGCACAGATGTATCCAGAATCCACAAAATATAAAGGGTGACCCAGAAGAGGATACATTTTCTATGGAAAAGCCTCTTAAAAAACAATTGTCTGTGATGAGTAAATGGCATTCCCTTCTTGAAACGAGTCCTGATTGATGCTGCTGTCTTTATAAAAACTCAGCTTCATGGCTGAATTCTGTAGAGGAAATGGTCCCTTGCCAACGAATGAGCGCACTTCTGATGATCTGATCTGATCAAATCATGGAATTAGCACCTCTAATTCAAGATGCAAATGATCGCTGAAGGTGCAGGTGTCCTACATATTAGTAAAGGGCTGTCTTTAGAGTATACAAAAATTATGGCTCAAAGGATTGGCTGTCCCAACTAGATGACTACATTGATGATGAAGTGCATTACTCTGGGAATATAATTTACCTTCCCTACTGAGCTTAGCAGTGGGTTATGTTTAGCTACTACAATTTAAGAATAACACATCTTTGCTATCATTTTACCAACATTTTAAAAGCACTTTTCCTTCTTTTGTCATTTCTTCCAAAGATTTGCTCATTTTTCCACACCAGTTCAAAAGGTAATTCCCTCCTGCAGCCCCTCCTGTGAGTTGTAGTTTACAAAGAAGTAGGCTTGCATTTGGTCTCATGAGCTATACTGACTACAGTCTTTGCCTAGTAAGTTACTCCAGTGTTTCAACTCCTCCATCAAGTATCTTTTACAAATTCCCCCAAACATTTGCTAGCCAAAAGCCTTCTAGCATTTTACTTCTTTGTCAGGGGAAGTTTTACCTTCTGACAACCTCTCCTTCCAGCCTTGGGCAGCTGACGTGAAGAACTCGTTGTTCAATGCAGAGCCACTCAGCTTCATCAAACCATCTGCCCCAACCTGGAATACGGAACAAAGCAAATAGCATTAATTAACTGAAAAGGCAGATGTTACGTTATGTCATCTGAAAACAGAGCAGGAGTTGCAACTTTGCCACAAATCCTGCTAGAATTGGTCTTCATCTCATTTGGAAGAAAATAAAAAGGCTTTTGAAGGCTGTGCCAAGTTTGGGATCCAGGAGGTTCTGATAAATTTTCCTCTTCCTTGCTTCAGCCCAGTTGTTTCCAACCTGGCTGCTGCACAAACATACGTGAGCAGCACACGATACAGGTGGCAAGGAGAATTGCAAGGAAACAGAGCGGCATGAAAAGCTGAAAAGCTTCTTCAGATCCACTTTGCCCTGCAAAATCAATGCAGGAGATTGCCTGAAGTACCATCCAGAGCAACAGGATGCTCTCTGCTGTTTTCTGGGAAAAGTAAGGACATAAAAGGTACCCTCTTAAAGCAAATCTGAAACATATATAATCATTTCCCTAAATGCCTCAGGAAAAAAAAAAAGAAAAAAAAAAAAAAGACAAATAAAGCTCAAAACCAATTCAGTCTTCAAAATACGGTTAACCAAATAGGACAGTCAAGCTATAGCGTAGGGCATAAATGAGAATGAAATAAATAATAAATGAATATAAATAAATATTAAATGAAATAAGGCTAAGACTGGAACATAGCATGGTGGGACATTATCATCACAAATAAAAGTGGAATTTTCTCGGTTAGAAACACAAAAATACACGTATCAGCCAGGAAGTCACAAAAACCTGCTGTGGGCAAAACAGATGCGATTCCATTTCTTGGATAAGTAACACAGTAAGAGGTAATAAATCAGAGCAAACAAGCAAAATCTTACTGTCCAAATTTGGGATATATCTGATTACAACAGAAGATCTGTGGAAGAACTTGCAATGGTGCAGGATTTGGTAAAAAGAAACACTGCTTGTACTGAGGCATCATTTGTAATTAAAATGCTGGCCAGGACATAACAGGAGGTTTCATAGTTAAGACTGAGTTAGACACTTAAGTTAGGAGCTGCTGCACAGCCAGCCACTATCGAGATGTACAAAAGCAGAAGCTTATTTTCTAATCCAAACCCTCACTATTCAGCTACAGGGCTGACTGGGTTGTGTCTCAGAAAGTGCCCCCTTTCTGTTTCACAGAGGCACCCACTGGAATAACTCGGAGGGAGGCACTACCACGCAGAACACAACAGTTCTGTGCCCTTTTGCATTTCACCTCTTCTCCTGTTTACTACAGCAAAGTCTGATTTTTTTTTTTTGGAACGCATCACAATTTGATGTGGTCGGCTGCTCTCAGACATTTACCACAGTGAAATGTAGAATTTGGCTCCTCTCAGGAGCCAAGCATATTATTTATAAAGTTGTTCTCAGTCAAATTCTAATTGAATTTAAGGATAATTAAACTTAAAAGTCAGGACAGCAATGTCTTGCCATCTGCTGTGAGCGTCTTGCCAGTAAACTGCAGCTGCAAACTCCACCACGTCGTATTTGACACATACCGAATTATTGCAACGGCAACTGGACTTAGAGAACAATTCCTTCAAGTATTTATTGGACTAACAAGTCCCCGATGAATGCTGACTGAAGATAAGAATTTGTGAGACAGCAAAAAATGTTACAACTCTTCCGAACTCCAACTGAACAGCATCTGTTCAGGAGAGCAGCTGGTACTGGTTTGACCAGCGCACAGTAAAACATCTTCAAGGGACTCTCAGATCTGATACAGAAGGCATCCCCCTGGAGTGGCATCTTGAAGCCAGCCTGGATATCTAAAGGACATTTGTAACAGCTCTAGGCACATACTTTAATGCATTTGAATTAACAACCCTACGACTGCAGTGGAAGCACAGTGCAGAAGCCCATTTTGCTCTAACGATCCCGGGCCAGTTGAGGCAGGAATGATGATGATAAATATAACACACAATTAAGGTAAAAGGAAGGAAGTATTCTTGGTTTAGCTATAACTTCTCTGGTATTCCACGTGAACACGTATTTAACTTCACTTCCTGAACTCACTGTTTTTTCTTCCTTTTACACGAAGTGCAACATTTGTTCTTTTCTCCTCTCTTGGTATCATCCCTGTCTTCCACAAGCTGCTGAAGAAAACTGCTGTGGTGTTGAGACTGCTTCAGCCAGATTTTATTTATCCCTTAGGATGAAATTTATCAGATCCATCTGAGATGAAAATAACTTATCAGTAGGTTCTCTCAGCAGTTTTCAATGCTGAAGGATGAGTCCTTACCCCCTTGTCACTAATGGTAATTGTTCCAGTTAACATAATTTGTTTAGGGAAGAGTTGGGTGAAAACCTTCATTGTTTCTTCTGTGCCACTGCCTGAAAATATTCACCCATTCCTCCCCACCGAGTACTTTTCTACTTTTTCAAATCCATCTATTCCTGCACAAAGAAGTTTCAAGCAGACAATCCACAAAATATAAAGGGCCTCCAAAGCTGACTCACTTGTCATGCTTGGTACCTCTACTCTAGTGTGTTTCAGGTCAGGACACAAGCTCTTTGCAGTCTACTCTGCAATCTGGACAATATTAAAATGCAATAGAGAACTCACTCAGTTTTCACTCTACCAAATCCAGAATTTGACAGCAGTAACACAACATAATGGGAAACAGAAGAGGATGGAACTAAATTCCTCCATCCGTTCAGGCATCCTGTGGGAAGGCACCTGTACAGAGGGCTGCAGGGTTAATCCTGTATTGATGAGTCTGGGGGAGGACAGGAGAGGAAGATGCTGAAACCATTGCTCCAGGCCCTCATCAAGTCCAATGTAACAGAAACATTTTTCTCACCGTAGCTGAAAATTTGCAGTTGACTGAATGGAATCAAGCCACTGGTTTATCAAATTGGAATTATTTTATCTGGTAGCAACAAATACCCAAACAAATCACTGAAGAATTTTCCAGTATTTTGAAAAAATACTGGAAAAAAGTCTATCCCATTAGATGTTGACATAGTATTTGGATGTCTTGTCTGAATTACTTCTGGAGATGCTCCCAACTGCCCCCTTCTCATCACACCAGAACACATAACTCACCTGCCTGTCCACCTCTGGCAGCAGCAGCAGCAGGCGCTGCTGGCATTCCGTAGGCAGAACAGAGAACGTATGCTTGTTGATCAGTGCCCGCAGGTTCGTGTTCACGAGGATGGAGTCAGGAGTTTCCACATCAATTTCAGCACACTTTGTTCTCTTCAGCTGCCCTGCAAAGAATGAAAAAGACCCGAGTAACATCTTACCTAAGTGGGGATTAAATGCTCCTTTAGAGTTCACTCTAAAGCAGCATTTCAAACCTTAACTTGAAATCTTACATGGTTTACCTTTGTATAAAGGTTATATATAGCTAACAACAAAATGTGGGAGGTCCTTTCTGGCACAGAAAATTTCCATACCTAATACATCATACTCTGTGTCAGTTAATCAAGCTTTTCTATGAATCCTGGTATCTATCTGGGGACTATCAAGGATTCTTTTTCAAGGGGGTTTCTAGAACTGCTTTCAGCCACATCAGTTTTCTATTTTAAGCCTCTAGTTGAGGTCAGTTTGTTCTTCTGGATTTCTTCTTGGACTTTACTACCTTATTTTCAGCAAGAGCATTCCAGAAAAAATCATCAGCTCATTCTGCTCGTGTTGAAAGCACAACACTAGACAAAGCAGTAAAAATGCAATAATTCTCCTCTTTCCTTTTCTGTGTTTGAAAGCCAGGAAATCCAGCCTTAACCCTTACACTGCTGCCAGCTTCGTGTACATACTGCAAATTCAGAAGCTATTACTGAAGAAAGCATTTGTACCATGTACACGATTTCCTTTGGATTCATCTACTGTCTATTACGGGCAAAATACCACATGCTTGGAGGCTTAGATTAAAAGTGCATTAATAGAAAAATGGCTAGTGTTAAGACAGACCCTGTGCCACCTGAGCTCAGGGATCACAGCAATTATTTTAAGGTAACATACCTAACAAAATAAATTCATGAGGACTTGTTCCCTTTGGAAGACTGCTCTCTCAGAAGTTGTTCAGGAAATGGCTCTGCAGGTTTGTAACTTATCAAGACTGGCAGAATTTCCTATTCACAGTGAGAGCTGAAGCTAGACTGTCAAGCAGGCACCTCAAGCTAGCTGCACTGTTCCCATCTGACTGAGAGTTCACTGATACAAGTGCCCTATGTGGCACCTGAACATTCCTTTGCCTGACATTTTTCTCCCAATATTTCATTTGTATGAACATAGAACCTGGAAATTGTTTTACCTCAATGGGTCACAATCCTTTTATTTTTTTATGGCCAAGATAAGAATTGCAAAAGCAACCTTATCTCACATGGCACTGTAAATGTGTCTGAGCCTTGAGGTAGTGGAGGGAGAGAAGGAATTCAGAACTGAGGAGACAAAAAATTTGACAAATCAGCCAAATGTGATACTAATAAGTGTAATAGAAACAACAGAACTAGAAGCAAGGCCACATCCTCCTCATTGATAAAATTACCAAAAAATAATCAGTAGCTCTTCATTAAATTATGGCTATCTGTTGTCAAAGAATGAGTTGCTCAAAACAGCAAATCAGATGGGGGATTAGAGAAACCCCAGTGGACTCACGGGTGAGTGAAACTTTTGAAACTTTTGAACTGATGGGATTTGGGGACGGTATGCAATGAGGAGTTATGGGCTGAGAACATACTCTCTTCCTTTTCCTGTGACTTCCAGAGGCAAGGCAAGGTGCCATTTAAATAACAATATCCTATTTTATTCCACCAAATGTATACAGATGTCTAAAATGCAGGCATTGGCACATCAGCTAGCTGTGTGGAGGACAAATGAAACATGCCCTCAAAATGCCTTTTTTCACCAGTGATAAAGGAAATCTTGAATGATTAGCATAGATGGAGACCTCAGCATGGCCTTATGTTCACTGAGGTTAATTTCATCATTGGTATATGCAAAAGAAACCACAAAAGGTCATGAAAGCTGAGAAAGATCTAACTCAAATGAACTGAAAGGAAGCCAAATAACACTGGGGTCTGAGCTATAAAGATCTGGGAAGGAATTTTTTATTTCATTTTTATTTTTTAATGTTTCCAAAGTATCTTAAGCACATGAAAAATGTCTGATAAATAATGCAAATCCTTCTTTGCTTCTCAAACTGTAAGCTGCAAATTCAAAGGTAGAAACCCCTGATGATAAGAAGTAAGCCAAGGCTTATTTGTATATGGCAAGTTTGAATTATTTATCCTAGTTCATACAGAAGGTATTAGGAGCGCCTTCCAGGATTGTCAAGAAATCACTTTAGCAATGGAATTAAATGCACGTTTTAGTCAATTTTGCTATTTAGGCTTTTGTTCTGTCATTAGAATAACTAAATCTCTGTAAGCAGAAAAATAAATATCTTACTTGCATGGAGTCTGTCAGATCTCTGGAATGGCTTCTTCCCCAGCCCTGGCAAGGAGTTATCGAGCTTAACAGAGGGAGAGGAACTGGAGGTGGAGTTCTGCGGGCTGCTTGACTGTCCATCTGACTGCTTTCCTTCCCAAGCTGCACAGGAAATTGAAACATTTAAACACGGGGATGTACAAAGAAATATTACGAGACATCTGTTTGGACTGAAATAAAGATTCTTTAACACACGTCCCCTAATCCCGGCAGCCCTGGGACAAGCACTTCTGTGATACTTACATGCCTTTATTCTTGTAGCACTCACTTGCTTCCCAACAGGCTGAAAGCAGAAGAGCCTTTTGTAGCTATCAGACTGTCACAAAATAAAGAGGCACCCATTCCACCTCTGGTTTGAGTCTACTTCCCGTTTGGTCCCATTTGATTTCCCATCCATACCCAATCCAGTGATGATCTCATTAAAATGTCCTTTTAGAAGCAGCTTTAGTTCCTACTAGAATTCGGTGTCACAAAAAACTTCCTACCTTATGTGCTTTCTAAATTTTTACCCATTTTTCTAAATTTTATTATTTTTCGGTAATTCCTCCTCCTCTTTCAAACAGAGGTATTTTCATGTCCTCATCCCAAGTCACCACTTATCTGTACCAGTGATTTTACCACCACGGTTTTTCCTTACAAAGCAGAGCCACCCACATCCTTTTTTCTGTAGCAGTGTTTTTTACTGCTGGTGGGAAGAGCTTCTTCCCTAGATTCTCCCTGCCTTCCTTTCGTCTTTCTAGGTAACAAGTTAAGAAAACGAGGTCTTCTGTGCTCTCTTCAGGTGTACATGCAATAGCAGGTATCCACTCAGGTATGGAACGGCGCCGAATCCCATGTCCTTACAAGGCCTCTCTACCATTTTTGAAAAGAAATGGAGACTGGGGCAGATTCCCCACAATACTGCAAACGTTGCACCTACGTTCAAAAGGGCATAAAGAAGATCTGAGAAAATACAGGATAGTCACATTCATCCCTGGGAAAATAATGGGGTGTGTGCACGAAGGAGACGATAGTGCCTGGAGGTGGTCAGCATGGACTTACCAAGGGTAAATCAGGCCTCAGTAGCTTGATTACGTTCTGTGATCAAATGACTGGATTTGTGGATGAGGGAAGACAGCTGGATGCCAATTACCTCAACTTTAGCAAGACATGTGACGTTGTGTCATGCAAGACTGAACACTCTGAGACATTGGGGTCTGGGTGGTTGGACAAAGGGACGGGACAATGGCTGGATGGTCAGACTTGGTGATGGTCTGCCTGGAGGGTGGCAACAAGTGAGTGCTTCTGGGCTCCTGGCCTGCTTCACATTTTTATTCAGGGGACACAGGACTTGCTGAAGTCTGCAAGTGCCACTAAACTGTGGGGAGCGCACCCTGAGCCCAAGGACAGAGCAGCCACCCACTGGGGCCAAGCCAGGCTGGAGGCAGGGGACAGCAGGAACCTCACGAGGACAAACACAAAGTCCTGCCCAAAGGGAAGAAGGGCCAACAGGGCAGGCTGGGGCAGCTTTGCTGCAAGGAACCAGGGAATCTTGGTGGACAGCAGCTGAACTTGAGGCAGCAGTGTGCCCTGGCACCCAAGGCCTCCTGGGCCGCACAAGCAGGGCCACAGGATCCAGCAAGGAGGTTAGTCAGCACTCATTGCACCTCACCTCCATTCTGTGTCCTGGCCCAGGTTCTCAAGTACAACGAGGACATGAAAAAACAGGGATGAAATCTGCCGAGGGCCACCAAGATGCTCAGGGGAGGTAACACTTGCCCTGTGAGGTGAGGTGGAGGGACCAGGGCTTGCTCAGGCTAGAGAAGAAAGGGCTGAGGGTGGCCACCTTGTTCCTACAGGGGGCCATCGGGAAGATGGAGTCAGGGTTGTCACAGGGGTGCAGAGCAGGAGGTTGAGAGAAAGAAGGGTATAAGGAAAAGCTTTTTGCCCATGAGGACAGTCTAGCAGGGGAGAGAAGGCCCAGAGAGGTTGTGCCATCTCCATCCTTGGAGGTTTTCAAGACCTGACTGGACAGAGGCCTGAGCAACCTGATGGAGGCCAGGCTGCCCCTGCTTGGAGCAGGAGGTTGGGCTACAGGCCTCCCTGAGCTCCCCACACACATGAACTATTCACAGTTACTGATCTATTCTACAGTTCTAACATTTTCAGAGTAGTGCCAGAAAGGCTGCATAGGGTGACAGGCAGAATGTACCACACCTTAAAAACTGCAAGGTAGCAGCGAAATATGGCAAGTCAGAGAGAGAAGGAAAAAGAACACAACAAAAAATAGAAATGCTGGAGGAAAATAGTTAAGTTCACCCATGATGAAAGTGGATATGGGATGTGTGAAACCAAAATAAGGAGAGAAATTGATGTGCTTTGACCGCCTGTCCCAGAGGCCCGGTGTGCTGCCTGTGCAGGCCAGCAGGATCTCCTGGCCATATGCAGGAATGGCAAAAGCCTTCCCAGGACCACAAAGAATTAAGACAGAAAACACTTTAAGCACTCTGTGTAATACAAATTTAGATTACTAACTCTACTAGTCTATTTTAATAATTACTCCATGTTAGCTAACAATGTTATGTGAGTATCCCAGCTGCTCTGGGCCCTTTTACTTCTCCCCTGTTCCTACTTCCCTAGGAGAAAATGCAATTCCTCCTGGGGCAGGGAGCTCAGATGTGTGCTCCTGCAGGAACAGCGCTGAGAGTTGTGCTAATGAAGCATTCAGGTTTAATCCTAATAAGCAGAGAAATTGCAAAAGGCTTTTAAATTATCATTTTCTACCAAAGGCTTTATACACCTGGCACTACATCTTCTTCACACAGTCACTGGAAATGTGTCATTTTCTAATAGATTGATTTTGACTTCCTTTTCACACCACACCAGCTGAGGTGTGAGGGACACAAGCACAGCTCAGGACTGATTTTCAGACAAGCACAGTGAGATTAACTGCTTTCCCCTGGGCTTTTCTGAAAGGATGAGAACTACAAAGCTGCCTGGGAACAACAGGCAACAGCATCAGTCCCCACCTCCCTTACTCTGCTTTGAAATGATGCATGTAGTACTGTCGATAAGCACGCCTGCTTCTTTCAAATGGATGGATGGAGCATCGCTGCAACCTTCATATGTCTGAACAGATGTTACAAGAAACATTCCAGCAGTACACAACCAGCAAGCCAGGACAGATTGGTCTAGTTTGGGTTTGGATTTGTTTAGGGCTATTTGGAAAGGGAGAATAAACAAACACACTAAAACACAGAAAGAATTTTATACTAAAGAAAATCAGGAAGAGATGAGGAAACATCTCCAATTTTGCAAAAGGCTGTAGAGAGAAAAAATCAAATAATCTGCATGTCCATGGTGGATAGGACAGGAAATCTTGGTTTTAAACCAAACCAAGAAAAGATTCTGATTGGCGGCCGATAAAAACAATTTAAGGATAAAGTTAACAAAGCAGGAAGGGTGAGACTTGCTGGGAGTTTTTGGCCTTTGCATCAGTGGGGTTTCTGAGAACAGGCTGAAGAAAACATCTGTCAGGAATGCACACGAGATCCTGCCCCGAGGAGAGGATGTGGACTAGATGAGCTCTCGAGGGGCTGGTTTCCAATGACTACAAAGTTTTTAACCTAGCCAGTGAATTTCAGCTAAACGTGTCATTCATATAATCACACCGAGAAGGTCCAACAACAAAGTGTTGTTCATGCTGCTATTACCTTATCGCTGTGTAATCCTCTCTGGCTGCTTCTATGCCAGTAAATTAAATGGTGTCACTGGGCATCCCCCTGGCCCTTGGAACGACTGGCACACACTGGCCACATTCTGGCACAAACTGGCCACATTCTGGCACACACTGGCCGTGTTCACAGCTTTAAGCTTTCTGTCTCCCCAGGCAGGGTGGCCGCACTGATTGCTTTTTGGGAGTGATGCTTGGCCTGTGCTAACCACCAAACCATGCAGGGACTGCCTAAGAGACTGCTAGCTCATCCTGACTGCTAGCCAAGGCTGCACCAGGCAGGGGATGTAGCAGACTGGAGGGACTGAGTTCCAGCTCTTGTGCCCAGCACTTTGGCAATGATTAGCAGAGATGCAGAGATGCAGTTTCTTTCTCCACAGGCAGTTGCTTCTTGTTCTAAGCACAGGCTTGTTGGCTGAAGGACCGACTGTTTGGAACTGGAATCAGGATAACAGATGCTATAATAATAATAAAGGCACAGCCTCCTTCTTTTGAAAATGGTTTGGTATTACCCTGGTTATCAGGCTTTGCCAAAAAGACATTTTTAAGAAGACTAAAAATAGCTTCGGATTTGAGATTGGAGATACAATTTTGTTGTGATCTTTTGTGTAACGTTTTCTCTCCCATTTTGGGGTAAGCTTCACAACTGCCAGGCTCAGCCACGTCATCTGTGCAGGGACACCTGGCAGAAACCCTTTACAGCGAGCACTCTTGCTGCATTTTTCTCAGTGGAATCATTTTTCTGGTCATCATCTTTCTGAGACGAATCAAGATGAGTCAAGAAGATCAAGGGTGAAGGATGGAAAAAATGAGGTAATCATCGAGGGGGAGGGAACTGCCATCTCACAGCAGGGTCTGAGTCTGACAGCACAGCATTTCACCCATGACAATTAGTATAAAAGCGCAGGGACTTCAGATGAGGACGGGATGTGTTGCAGAGGCCAGTGAGGTAGGATGAGAATCAGCAGGACTGGGAACTAGAGGAGGGGATCCTTGCTTTTTGGTAGAGATCCCAGCCTCGAAAAGTGAACCCTCTTTTCCCCTTGTACACAACGCTGTTGATCCTGCTCCTGCCTCTCCCTGCTCCACACGACATTCACCAAATGTGTACCAAAACGGTGCTCCTGACTTAGGTCCCCACACACATCGCTCCCCGTTATAGCTGCAGAAATCCTTCATGCCAGTGAATAAACGAGCGATAGGACAGACATGATTCACTGCACAGAAACATGAAGTGATGTACAAAAAGAACAACTCTTCTAACCATACATACGTAGTGTTGGCCCTAAAATAGAAAATAACATTTCGGGAAAGAGTCTCAGAATTTCAGCAGTTCTAGAAAAATGTCTGCTTTTGGTTGAGGCTAAAAAAGTAAATGGAATGCTAGGAATTATTAGAAAAAGAACAAAATTTAGAATACCAAAATGCTATACGAATTCACAACGCATCTGCACCCTGATTACCATGTAGTTTTCATTCTCAGCCTCCATAAGCACAGAGCTTTCCTTAAGAGCAATGAGAAAAAACAGTAGGGTTATTCCAATTGAAAGAGACGTCTACTAAAGTCATGATTGGCAAGAAGTTGCTGAAAAAAACAATAGTTGTTCACTGCCTTTTTCAAATTAAATGGAATCAATTAAAGTTATAAGGAGCCTGGCTCAAAAAAAAAAAAATTTTTACACTGTAATATTTGCCATGAGGCATTTACAGAGTCAATGTACTCATCCTCCAGATTAGGCAATGCAGTGAAGAAAATGCCATTGAGTCCATGAAATACAAAGGCATCTCCTCCTGCTTGGAAGGTGTCTGAGGCACAACCTGTGGAGTTCTCCAAGGGCACTGCCACGTGCCTACCCTGTTTGTACTGCGTGCTGAACAGAGGCCAAATGCCTCTGATTTTATATGCACATTGTTCTGGTTTCTGTCTTAAGTACGAACAAATTAGCAATTGGTCATCTGGGAGATGGTACAGAGGCACTACTGGTAATGTTTCCAGATGACTCAACAAACTGTGGATTGATAAAATAATTATGGACTTGGTCTACAACGTAATTTAATTGTACAATGTGTAAATCACAGAATCCCAGCCCCCCCAGGCTGGATGGGGCACCCCTGGGTTCCCTGTCACCCCCTGCCCCAGCAGGGTGCCCAGCCCCTTGTCCTGGGCTCGGGGAGCTCTCCCAGGAGCAGCCCCCGGCCCCTTTTGGGGCACCCCTGGGCCCAGCAGTGCTGTCCCAGGGGCTCCAGGCCCTTCGGCGTTTTGGTTTTGGTATTAATCAGTCAATACAAACACAGAAGCATTTGCTGTGTCCAAGAGAAAACAACTTAAGTCATGTTTACAGAACCAGGAGCTCATCCTGGAAAGAGCAGTTACGCTGAGAAGAGTTTGGAGGCAACTGTCTAGAAATAACTACAAAGAATTTATGGTAACTAGTGAAAACCTTCTGCTGGTAAGGAAGCAAATATGTTGTTGAATGAGCAAGAGAAAAGCAGTGATCTCTTTAATTTCTAATGTAGCATAAATGCAGGAAGGCGCCTGAGGATCTTTCAGACAACAACGTACATCTTTGGAACAAGACACGAAAGCCACACTACAGAATGAAAAGACAGTTTGAAGAGAAATAAATACAAAAAAAGGAACACCATCTAATTTGCCTAGCCATGAGAAGGACCTGACTACAGTGTATAGGCAGCTATGGGGGAAGACATTTGTCACAGAAAGAAGCTTTTTAACTAGACAATGGCACAGCCAGACCTATTCACGATCTGTTCCTAACAGAATGCATTCCTCGTAAAATCAAAGCCAGGAAACAAGAAGCTGGAATATTTCAGAAACCAAAAGAATACCATATGGAAAGGGGACTTTCTCCTCTCCTCCCCTAAGAACTAGAAAAAGCAAGTTGCAGAGAAAATGACCTTAAAAGAAAAGACAGGAATGTCACTGCCACGTACCGGATTTTGTAGGTGCGGAGTCACTGGCTGCCTTGACAGCCTTCAGGAGGACATGCTGGTTAGACGACACGGGCATGCCTGCTCTGCATTGCTGCTGCTGTTGCTTCTGCTGCTGCTGTTTCAAGGCCTGGGGAAGAGGACAGAAGAACATGAGCAAATAGATCTTAAAAATATTCTTAGAAATTATTAATACATAGTTTAAACATCTTGTTTTACAGCAAACAATAGCTGGGTTCTAACTGTAAGTCCATCAAAAGCTTAAAATGACTTCTGAAACACATTCAGTTTGCAGGGGACACTGCTAATGTCTATTTAAATACACTTCTACAAGTAGAGACATTTCCTACCTTTGCACTTAAAGCAAAAAGCTAATGGTTGCAGAACTTCTTAAGTTGTGTGTTTCGTGAAAAAATGATCTCTAGAGAAGGCAAAGAGAAAGTATTCCAAATCTGGAGTTGGTTCAAGAAGTAATTATATAAATAACTTCAAAGTAAAAGTTCCACAAAGTAATTCATTTCCATCTCCTGGAGAAGCAAGTAGCAACTTACTAAAAACATTCAGCAGAGACGATACCTAGTAAGAAAGACTTTTTTAATTAGGAAAATAATAAAGAATAGAACACTGACATCCTTTGTTTCAGAAAAGACTGTTAAGGCAACTGTAGTTCTGCCTAAAATACACAAATGACTAAGACAAGGAAGTAAGAAGGCAATTTGGTTAAACTGCAGCTTTTACCCAAACCAAACTGTCTGCTTTCCAAAAATGAACTCAAAACCCAAATAAATTTGACAGAATAAATTGCAACAGATAAAGTATACACCTGAATTTCAAAATAGGAAGTAACAGAAAGTAATATGCTGTTATATATACAAATGAGTGGGACTCAAATAATAATAAAATACAGTTTGAACGAGGAGTCAGAATAAAAATATGCAGGAGTCTGGAGAAGCTGCCCTATGACGAAAACAGAAGGCAGACCTTCAGACACAACTTGAGAAAGACGAACAACAGGATACAAGTCACAAAGTGGCATGTTAGATTTCTGTTTTCCGATCTGCTAAATAGCTCCTATTTAGCCACTTGTACCGTGGGCAAAAAATATTCACTGAAAATTAATACAATATGAATATAATAACTGAAAATAAGAATATAATAACTGAAGAGAAAAAAATGAAAGTTGCTAAGAGGAAATATCCTCTGCTATCACAATTAATCTCCTGTTACCGAGGTCAAAAGATCTAAAAAAAAAAAAAAAGGAGAACAAGAGAGAGAGAGACCTGGTATTGGAGAGACCTGGTATTCCTACAACTAAAACAAAAATCTTTAAACAAGTTCAAGAAAGCTTTTACAAAATCTTCTCCAATTTGAAGACAAACTCTTTTCTCTTTTGAAGATGAACCGCAGGCAACAGTGACTGTCAGAAAAATATTAAGAGTATGAAGACCGCCAGTATGCTCAAGTGTTTGTGTGAATCCCGTATTTCTACTACACAAATCACTTCAAATATTTAAGATTTTGTATGTTCAATTCACCTCCTATTCTGTACGCTATTTGACTGCTGCCTTTTCCTTAGCTTAGGTAAAACAATTCTGCTTCTGTTCATTGTGGCCCCACAGCTCTCGCTTGTGCAGTGTCTCAGGTGCCCACGCCAGTGGGGGAAGAGAAGGAAACAATTATCCATCAGACATCTCTTTTTAAACTCCGCATCAACTTCACACTCATGTTCTGTTAGAATCATCTCTGGTTCTTTACATCTTTACATATTAAATGTTATTATTAGAAAAATTATTATTATATATTATATAATATATTATAATATAATATATATTATATTATATAATATAATATATTTATTAATATATATTTATTATTTAACATATTATATTATTATATATAATATATTATAATATAATATATATTATTAAATCTTTACATATTGAGTCCTGCCCCAATCACAGAATAATTCAGGGCTTGTTGTGCCAAGGCTGGCTCCATCAATAACCTCCTCAGAAGTACTTGCAGGGGGCAGACGGAGCCTGCTGTCTGGTTTTCTCCTCTGCCTCCTCTCCTCTGGGCTGAAGGAGCCCCATTGCTCCAGCACTATCCCATGGCATCCCCTAAACGTGCTCCAGTTCAACGTTGGCTTCTGTTGGCCCCAAAACAGGACGCAGCATTTTAGAAGAGGTCGAATAATGAGTGATAATAATGATGATAATCAGCAGAGAGATATCATCACTCCCCTCCACCTCCTGTTTGTAATAGCCCAAAAAGCTGCTGGGGCACGCTGCAAGCTTCACCTACAGCTTGTGTCTACCAAGACCGTGAGCTCTTTTTCGGCAGAGCTGCTCTTGGTGCTATGGCAAGGAGTTATCCTGCCCCTTACTAGTCTGAGTCCTCGCTAAATTTCATGAAGTTCCTTTCAGCCCGATCCTCCTGCTTGTCCAGGCCCTGCTGACCAGCAGCCATGCCCCTGAGCGCATCACCAGTGTCCTCTGCATCCCGTCTCCTGCAGGACACTGAGAAAAGATATTTAACAGGAAAGGTGCCAGGATAAAACCACGATGAGTTCCAACTTGTAGCCAGCCTCAAGGCTGAGTATAAACATACAGTTTGTTCAGTATCAGCAGCATCTCCTTGAATTGTCACTGATCAAAGACCTTATAGCACCAGTACGTTCCTCACTGTCAGCTCCACTACGGATGCCACCAGGGATGGCAGCAGGGACCAGGAGCTGGTCCAATGCTCCCATCTCTTGCTCCGGTCCTGCTTACGGCCTCTGACAGCAATGGTAAAAATGTACAGGGACACACCTAACGGGGAGAAGTTGTGCTGTGCTGCTCCCTTCTTCACGCAAAAGGCAACAAAGACTTCACCTACCGAGAGCTTTTGTAGGGTACAGCCCGCCCCGGTCCCTGACCTTACTCCTTCTGTGGGTGCATGGCAACAACAGATAAAAAAAAATGGGTGAAGACAACAGCCAACAGTATAAACCTCATCAGAACAGAGGTTGCGACTCCTACTCTCCAAAACCCCAATGATATCTGAGTTCTGATGCCTTTGGGACAGCTGCTCAAGCTAGGTAAGGAGAGGAGATGGGGTCAGTGGGTTGGAGAGGACCAGAGGAAGGAATTAGGGTGGTTCCTGCATTTTCCATCAAAGGGTCAGAAATCACCAGTCTGGATCCAGACTCTACATTTCAGAATCTCAATTACTTTTTTCCTGTATCAGCAAACTATCCCTGTAACCAAGGAGCTTTTCCCCATGCCTGTTTCATCATTCTAGCAGGATGAGCACTGACATGCCTCTGTCACTTTGGATTCAGATATTGCAAACCTCTAACTCCGGATTCTTCACAAGGACTGGCAGGAACACGTGGCTTGTGCTGAACACAGCCATCTGCTCGCTTACTGCGCTGCGTGGTGTCGGCACACCACTGCACGCCGTGCTATTTACATGTATTTTACAGTTTTATCTCTGATTTGCTTATGAACTAATTCCTGTTTCTTCTTCCTTAAAGGACCCGATACTTATCGTCAGCATAGCAGCAGCACGGTGCTCAAGGGTTAAATGTCCTCACTTGCAAATCTGCTCTCTTCCCTCCAGTGATAATTACTTAGTGCTTAAGACAGGAGCCTGAATCCAGCCAGCTGTCTCCTCCAGTGCACACTAGCAAATAAGCCGGGTGTAATTAAAAATGAGAACGCTTTCCTTAAGATACTGAGTGAAACAAGAATGATGTTTTTCCTACTACTCTACTCATAACACTTCTGTCTCCTTCCTGCTCTCAACATTTACTCATTCTATTGTTTTTTAGGACTTTTCCTGCCCACAGGAGCAATCCTGTTTAGGAAGAGGTGGAGGGTGTGATATTTGGTCAAAATGGCAGAATTCCACTGGAACCAAAATGAAGCAATGGATCGGACATGCAATGATCTTCATTTGACCCAAAGCCAGAGCAAACTTTAGGCAGGTAAGTTAGAATGTCTGAATGGTTACAGCATTCTTCAGCAACACCTCTGTGCCCTGAAGATAAGTTACCACGACGCTACAACTTGATGCTGTACTCTGGGACAGAAAAATTCAGGGAGAAGAGCTGCTGTGATGTTAGATGCTAACCATCAGAAACTGCTTTTGGACCTACAGACAGCTGCAGAACTGTGAAGTACAATCAGGTACGCTATGCTATGCTATGCAGACACAATTTGTTTCCCCATTTCTCTTTCTGGGTTTCTGATTTTTTTTTCCCCAAGCCAATGAGATTCTGAACAGCGAAACGGAGGACGCTGTCTGAAGATTGGAACTCACAGGTTCTGACATATTTTACTACATACAGAGACAGAGCTGGAACAAGGATGCTCAGGATGTACACATCTCGGAATATGAAAGCTGGGGAGTGGAGAAGGGAGAGAGCAGAGGCAGAGAGGAGCAAATGTAAAGGTGAGGAAGGCAGGTGGTAACAGGGGCAGAAGGAATTCGGACACAGAAAGTGGAAAACTCTGAGTCACGTAATGACAGGCTGGGAGGAGAGGAGAAAAGTAGATGGAGTAGATGGAGTTTGGAAATAGGGGCCCACAGAACAGGGAAAATGAAGAGGAACTGCTGAACACAACAGTGGAAAAAGGACTGTTTATAACAAACCCTACATGAGTTTGATCACTCTCTTAAAAAATAAAAGAGTTTGTGGATGTTGGAGACAAATGACAGCCAGCCAGGCTTAAAGAGGGATTAGGAAGGGATGGCAAAGAGTATAGCTGATATCATGCTGAATCAGTGAGAAGCAACATTCTGAGGATTCAAATGAAAGTAGAAGCCTGACTTAACTTCAGAAAATCTGCCTGAAGTGACAACACAATCTCACGCCTTTAATTCACCTACCAGCAGCAAGCGATGCCATAGTAACATTGCTGCCTCTGCTGAGAAACAGCAAAGTGGAAAATGAAAGAGAGAAGATTCCTAAAGCAGGCATCTCATTTTGACATCAGCCTAACTCGCTGGAAACAAAGCTCCAGTTTATTCAGTTTCCTTATCTTGTCATGTAATATTCTCCTCAACAATATGCCCTAATTAGATCCTTCTCTCTCACTGCAAATCCTTTTCCAAACACCGCAGGCATCTCTGACAGCTGAATACCACTCTGAGCGTTGTTTCCCAGCTGGCAAATTCAAGAAAGCAGGCTGGGCTGGTAGAGGTAAATCCTCTCCGGAACACATCCTGATTTCATCAGTCTGTGACAAGCTTCCGTAATCCCTCGACTAGCACCTCCTCTGCAGCTTGATTCATAACTCCTTACAGATTTTACTCGACTGAGGAGTAAATCTAACCCTGTTAAAGCATTTCCTTTCTAAGGCTCATGGAAAACTAAACCATGCAGCTGGGGAAACACCTGCAAATAAGGAACTCAGGGGACTAATTCATCTTGCATTTTTCATTAAAAGAAACAGATCATTTGAGGTACAAACACTTACCCGTTCCATCCTGAGTGCCTGCAATAAACACTACCTACAGAACAGTCATTCCCCAAGCGTGGAAAATAACCAGTCCTCCTCTTTCTCTCCCAATGCCCAGCAGAAGTGCAGTGCAAAGTCAGTGTGCAATCCTTCCCCTTCACCCCTCAATAAATGCACACTTTGCCCACAGAATTCCTTGGAAGGGGAAGTACGCCCCTAATTAGGGGATGAAGTCAGAGGACTTAATTCTTTTCTCAAAAAGCTGTTCCATTTTCTAAAACAGGCTGTCGAAAGCTAAGGACACTCAACAAAAGGTTGGGTGAAAGTAAACAACGTCTTCTATCCATTATCTAAAATAACAAAATTTCCAGCTGCTTTTTTAGGGAAAAGGCAAAGCACTAAACAGCACAGTATTTTCAATCTCCTTTAGGAGAGAGGGATGTTTTAACAAAGCCCTGTTTACTACGAGACAGGCAGGAAATCCTGACTTACTTCCTCGCAGAGTGCAGTTCCACTTAGATGATTTACCAGAGAAATAAAATTACTGCAACAATCCCTAAACGAGGTTCCAGACCGTGCTGCTTACCTGTTTGAGCGCCTTCTTGCTGTGCTTCTGGGACGAGGAGATGACTTTGCCTGTTTGGATGGAAGGTGATGGGCAGCTGGACTGGGGGGAGGACGTCTGTGACAGCCTAGATGACACTGCAAGAAAAAAATACGTATGAGCACACCGGGCAGCCCAACCTTTATACGTTTGCCTGCAGCACATTAGCCAGTCCTCACCATTTCAGACCATCTCACGAGGCTCATGAAAATTGCACCTCTAGCAAGTGTGACTTGTGTAAGAGAAGAATCATTTCTGTTTCCTAGCCCTGTATCCACAAGGCAGCTGTTTTCCTCGGAAAGCCAACAGCAATTCCTACGGCTGACTTCAGACCTTTCGCCTCTCGTCCATTTCTTTTTCATGATTTTAATCACGCAAATAGCTGCTATCAAACAACACTGCAGCCTGAAGAGGCTTCAGCTTCACACAGGTTTAGCTACCTGAAGTCCAAATAAAAATACAGACACAGATAATGGTTATCTTCATCCGGAATGACCCGTGGTCAGGTACCTGAATGCCCGGTGGCATTTCTGACCAGATTAACTCTGCACCACGTGGAAGAGTGGGAAGAGAAATGACACGGAAACAAAGTGGAACATGACTATCACTCGCTCCTTCTTAAGACAGAAATACGGGAATATACTGGATATGCCAGTACATGAACAAATACGCTCACTGAACGAGCCTAGAGAGTGGAAATAAATCTGTTCCTCGCCATGTGAAGTCCTAAAGCTTGCTGTCACCCGTGTCAGCAAGAACATCAGTGAGATAACAGCTGTAATGAACCCCAAAGCCATGAGACTGACGGGGTGTGGGAGCAGCAGGTTAAAAAAGCAGCGTAAGTTAGCAAATTCGGGGTCTGTATATGTATCTACACATCAATTAGTACAGGTCATCACGCCAGCTGGAAGACCAAGGAAAAAAAACTAAGTGCAAAAGAATGTCTGATCCTAGAGACAAGTGTGACCCCAATGATAAGGGATAATAAATAGCTCCCCGTTAACTGCTTGACCTACTGCTTCCTGAAGCAATTAGATGCAGCCTGCACGAGGCTAAACTAGGATCCCTTCCTAGCAGAAAGGAGGTGAGAGATAATAAAAACAGCTCTTCGTTAACGAAAGGTGTGTTGTGGTTCTGCAAACACCAGAGAGCAATTGCAATATAAGGCACTAATTAGTAACAGCAAATTATACAAAGCAAAATTCGCATGTGTGGCATAAAAATGAAATGTCAAGAGCAAGTTTCCTAGAAGGCACATGCAATGGAGATGAGGCTGTATCAGGCTGAAATGCCATTAAAAATAACTCCTAGGCCATCACGCATAGTAAAAAAACAGTAATTTAAGTCACTGATGAGATTGCCATATCCATGTGGATAGGTGTATATAATAAAGGTGACACAGCTGAACAGCAAGCGTAATTACCACTTAAATAGGGGAAAAAAAAAAAAAAAGCTGTTGTAGCAAGCCCTGGAAAGCAAAGGTTATATCTGTACTTTAAAACAGCAGAAAGAAAGTTCCAGAGACGCGCTGCCTCTACTGCCTTTGTGAACTCACATTTGTCTCTCGGTCTGGTTGAAATCAGAGTTCAAGAAGAAAAAAAAAAAGGTGTTGGAAAGACCACAGCCTGGTAACACCTGGGGAGAGTTCATGAGAACATAAACTCGCAGGAATTCTTTTAATGCATCAATAAGGAGTAACGGGGAAAAAAGCGAGGTTGTTGCCGAGAGTCTCTCAGACTTCCAGAGATGCTCAACATGCCCCCTGAAAAAGGTTTCTAAAAATTGTTTGGCACTTGTTTAAAAAACACAGAACTGGCCTTACTCTGATGCTGGATCGAAGGAAAAAACGGAGTCCAACGTTAATCAGGCAAGGAATTAACAAATGTTCTGCAAGGTCACGCGCTGAGCAGGGCGCATTTCAGTGCTGAGGGGTAGACTGCAAGCAAGTACATTTTCGGAGGAAAACAAACAAGCTACAGAAAGAACCTGTAGTAATCCAAATTAACCCTGTCAGCTCAGGAGAGATGGCTGAGAGGTATTTGAAAATGACCTGCAAGGTGATGCAAGGAGTAAGGATGGAGAGATGCAGTGTCTGCGGGTTTATGCTGGCTGTCTCACCTGCGTGCTGTATTGCTGATCACATAACATCAAAAAAAAAGATATTACAGAGTTTGAAAGGCTTCAGGAAAGTAAAGAAAATGGTTAAGGACATGAAAAAAACAAGGAACACTGAGATTTGCTGTTACTCTGCAGGAAGGGCCGGGACTGGAGCATGAACCAAGTGATGCAGCTTCACGTCCGTGGGCAGCTCCCAAATCCCAGCTCCCAACTCCTGGCTCCCAGTTCCCATTTCCAGCTCCCAGTTCCCAAATCCCAGCTCCCATTTCCCAGACCACTGGCGTTTGTCACTGTTACACACAAAGAAAACCCAAGTGCCGCTCAACATTTGCACCCCGTGCACCGAAACAGGCTGGCTGCTGCTGGTTCTGAGACACGTGAATGGAACAGAAACCACATCCTCTCTGAAGCCTGTCCCTGCAGAAACCTGAGGTTCTGCGCGGAGCAGACGCATGAAGCCAAGCGGGCTCCTTTTCCCCGGTCTCGTGTCCTGTTCACGTTTTAATTTTCACGCTGCCTTGTAACCACAAAAGCGACCTGCCGAAGCCAGCGGTGGTGGTGCAGGCTGCGATCCCCGCCTGGGAGGAGGACTCACCCCTGGAGCTGACCCAAAAAGCTGTGCTCTGAGGTTCTGCGCATCCTCTGAACGCCCCGGGTGCTACCATGGGCGCCGAGCTCCGGCCGACAGCTGCGACCACGGCAGATTCGGGGGAACAAAGAGGAGAAAAAACCGAGCGAGTCACAGCTGCCTGAGCTCAGCTGCGGGCCCCAAAGCGAAGGGGGGTGGACGAGGGGATAAACCCGGCAGAATACACCCCTGGGCCCTTGGGCCCGAAGCTCTCAGAAAGTTTACAGCCTCTTAAGAACTCAGCATGCAGCCAAGTGGAGGTGTAACGCAAGGACGTGCACGTACAGAGAAATGCTCTGACTCCCCCGAGGACAGGGCTCGACAAGCTGAGCTTGTTTCCTTTAGATTTAAAAAGGACTTAAGTGAAGAGCGCTCTCTCTTCACTTCAAGCTTTCTTAATTGGAAAAATATGCGGAGCTGAGCTGATGCCTCTCGATGCCCTTAAATCCTAAGAGCACTTCTGGGGGGGGAAGCTGCAGAACTAATTGCAGAACGGAAAGCAGCACCTGGGAAAGCACTGAACCCTGCAAGACACCCATTTAAAACACTCGGTGAGCTGCTTTGCACAGCTTGTCCTTCATCAGCTGAAGATTAGGGAAGACTGTGGGACAGCACCTGGCAGAAAAGAGTTTTAGTCGATTTTGTGCATTAGAAACAGTGAACACAACCTGTCCCAAAGAGGATGGAGATGTCACCCGGATAACAGGAGACAAGGACAGAAACACGGCTGAAGGGCAGTGCCAAAAAATCCTCAAATATCCAAGAGTGCTGGCCTGGAGAAGCAGTTAAACCTAAGCACGCAGAGCCAGGACAGCTCCAACACTAACAGCTCCGCACGCTCAGCCCCAGGTTCTGAGCCAGCTGCTTCGTTCACAAGGGTTTATTACTTCCCGCTGGTGGTTTGGCTGGGACAGGGGAGTGCCAGGTGACATTTTAACAGCTCTCGTAGATTAAAGGAGATGAGACGGAGTGGAACATGTGTCAGCCAAAGCTCACGAAACCCAATTTTAGATAAACTAAG
Organism: Anas platyrhynchos; assembly: GCF_047663525.1. NCBI lineage: Eukaryota > Metazoa > Chordata > Aves > Anseriformes > Anatidae > Anas > Anas platyrhynchos. Next base: position 120,612,529 of record NC_092589.1, on the reverse strand, counting down.
AATGGACCCAGTGTAGTCCCGTGTCCCAGCTGCTAGAAAAAAACGCTGCAGAAGGTACATCTGCAGTCAATTACGGCTGCAAAACGTGGGACAGAGGCTCCCTTACACTTCAGTCTTCTTAATGTAGTTGACACAGAAGTATTTCTTCTGAGAAACTGCATTGCAATAGAAATTTAATTGTGTTAAGGGACAAATTTTCACTCTGGCAAAACCTGATGACATTTTACAAGGTATCAGGTTCCTTTAAGGTTTGCAAACCCAAAAGCAGTGGTCAGTCTATTCTCTTCCATATATTTACAAACTGTGCTAACAGCAATGGGGAGATACAGTAAGATTTATTTAATAGCAATTTATTGAGGAAGAAAATGAATAATTAATCCTCTTGGAAAAACTGCAGCAAAATACTGCAAATTTCGGGATGTAAACGAAGGCCAGTCCCTCCTAACATAAACAGCAGGACAGGTATGGGTTCATCAAGATGCTGCCTCGTGTCGTTGCTTTGTAGAGTCCTGTTCAGACATCACTAAGGTCCTGTGCTTGAACCCCTGTGCCAAAGGAAGGCACTGGCTCACTACAGCTCAGATGAAGCAAACGGGGGATTTTCCAGCATTCTCAAAGGCAATGGGGAGAGCCACCATCCTTCTGACCCTCCAGGACTTCAACCACGCTGTGCACGCTCTGCTGTCCCTGCCCAAAGCTGCTCTTTGCCCAGTACCTGACACCAAACACCACGCAGCCGGACTCGTAATTCGCATCTGGTGCTGAGTATTACCACTGAAAAATAGGGAAAAGTGGAGATGCCTGAATTATTTTTACTTTTTTTTTTTTCTTTTCCTTTTTCTTGGACATCTCATCTTAGTCTGGTTACTCTAGGGTGTGAAGTTAGAGAGATATTTGCCTGTTTGAAATAACAGGATCACAGAACCACGGAATGGTTTGGGATGGAAATCCTACCGCATACATCTGCTCACTAGCTTAAAGGAACACTTAACAGCAATACTGCAGCTCATGTTTGTCCTTCACAAACAGCACCAGATAAACAATGAGAAAACACATGAATGTGGCTGATCCCACTCTGTGAGAGCTAGATGAACAGCCTGACCGCAACGTGCCTTTAAGCTCAGTATTTCTGGAACTCAGCTATACGGACCTTAGCTCGTTCAGCCACTAATTTACTGTTTGATTTATTGCCTCACCCTCCCCTGTCGCTGCAGAACTGGGCTGTTGAGAGCACGGCGGCTTAACCAACGCAGGAAACCACCTGGAGGAGCACCGAGCTGGAGAGGAGGGACCAGAAACGCAGAGGGAGAGCTTGCACGGTCACACTGGGGGTGATGGCAGAAGTCACGCTTTTTTGGCAGGCACTCGGGTAATTCCAAAATCAGGATCAAGAGTAAGATTTTCTTAAACTGATGTTGCAGAAATGACCGGCTGCCTGCCTCAGAAGAGAGCAGTGGGAACTGCTGAAGAAAGCGAGCCTGAAGAATGACCTTGCATCATACAGCAGTTTTATTTCAGTGACTCCAGAAGAAAATTATTCTTAGAGCAGTCAGCTCAAGGTCAGCCTCGGGTGTTCACTTTACCAAATATTGGCACATGGATACCTTCAGTGCAAACCATTTAACAGCACAAAAGGAAGCAAAACTACTACAAATGCACTGGAAATAAAGGAAAAACTGCAGTTGCTGGAAGAGTTTGAGAGGTGAAATACTCTCAGTTCAGAAGAAAGAAAGATGTAACAGATTGATAAACTTTGATCCCGACCAAGAGTTTCTTACATGAGCTAGGAAGACAAGGAAAACAAATCCAGCCAAGTATTCCTAGTGCAAAATGAGTGCAAGGACCCTGTATCTTGATACCACAACGGGCTCTGTGATGAAAGCAGGGGTGCAGCCTCCTGACCCGTGCTCATCACCACGGGGTTTCACTGGGTGTCTCATCCTCCAGCTTTTAAAGATCAGAGCTAATTATCGTTTCAAATATACCATGCCGTAAAAGAAACTCTCATCTTTGGTAAGTGGGATCAAACTATTTTGGAGCAGTGAAACCGTTCTGCTAAATTTAAACTCAGAGCATTGGATAAAAAACTCTGGATAAAAAACAGAGAGCCTTCTGCTGGATAACTGCTCTGCCTACCTGCACCACAGAAACCAATGCCTTAGGAACGGGTCACACAGCCCGGTAACCCATTCAGAGCACCACAGAATGGCTTGGGCTGGAAGGGACCTTAAAGATCAACTCCAACCCCATTCCACCCACCAGGAACCTGAAATCTGTAACCTGCTGCCAAGGTAAATTTGGTTTACTGCATGGCACAGAAGAAGAACTCTTCTGGATGGTCTGCAGGCACGAGACACTTATCCCACCTTTAACAGGACCCAAATGCAGCGTGGTCCAGGCTCAGTAGGAGAAGCAGCCCCAGCGGCACCGGCCCTACGCCTGCTCTCCTTGCTGCAGGACTCGGGGAGCGCCACGTGGGCGCACGGACGAGGGACTCACCTCTGCTTCCCGGCTGCAGCTCGGACGCAGGGACTCTACTGGGGCTTTGTCTCTGCTTTTGTTTGGGCTTGGGAGAGTATAACGTGAAAAGAATTAAAATAGTAGATCCAGAGTTCCTGCTCAAGGGGCTGCGTGCATTTGCACGGGGTTTTCTGCCTTGAAAGCTACACATTCAGAAAGAAAAGGCTGAACTTTACTCATTTGGAAAGAAAGTACAGTCAGGCTGAACTAAAAATACAATACTCCCCCCCTTTCAACTATGTGCAGTCACAAGCTTAAAATAACCCAATTTTAAACAGCTAATGGGATCCAGATGTATTACATGAAAAACTCCCAGTGAAAGTCATTGAAACACGTTTTGAGAAGCACAGAAACATCTCCTGTTCGCCCAACGCCGCCTTTATTTTACAGGTATGCAGTTTGTCAGAGCTAGAACGGGAACTCCAGCTTGAGTTCATAACAAAACAAGACCAAACCTACAAGTGAGACGACATTTTAGAAAAGCTCTCCACCACACAACTGCTCCTTGCTAAAATTAAGGAGGGAGAAATGACCAAAAATATCACCCAACTGCAACTTTCCGGAACTCCCGCTCCTGCACCGTGTCCTGGGTGAAGTTAAAACTTCGAGTGCTGTGACACGGATTGCACATTCCTATTCCCACATCAAACACTCGAGGCCTCGTGTCAGAGGGACAGGTCACTGATGTGCTCTTCGGGGCCCCGCTGGGCAGCGATGCTCTCCAGGACAGAACATCACCCATCAGCGCTATCGAAGTGCCAGATAACATCACTGTCACAAAGCCTTATCAACTACGGAGATCTCCCAGCTAAGCAAACCCCAGGCTTGCCTAAATGACACAGAAGTAGTTCTGGTTTCAGCCTCGGGGCACAGGGAGGGCAAGGGACCACCTTCATTATTCAGACACGCAGCACATCTAGGAACACCAGCCCCAGACCGGGGCCCTGCTGCAGACGGCATGTACAAGAGAATGAGAAGCCCCCTCCCCAATATAAAACAAGTTAAATTAAAAGAAACAGTAAAAAAAAAAAAAAAAAGGCAATCTCTATTCCTATCAATTCTGAAAGTTAAGCGTTACCACGTTTCCTGGAGGATGCACGGTGATGACAGAGGCAGACAATGTCACTCCCTGCATGTTTGTAAAATAAAATCATGATCACCAAAATGCTCTGAATTTAGAGATATTTTCCTGATCCAAACAGCATTCTTTCATCTGTTGGAGTGTCAGGTAGTTGTTTTACATACATGTTAAAAAATGACACTCAGCAGACACCAGCCAACACCAGCAAGTTGTTCCGAACTGTTTTTTTTCAGTATTATAGCACATCTGCCTTTAGGAAAAAGTGAGGACTTGTAAGGGTGACTGCTAAATGGGAGTTATTCACGCCATGCACTTTGGCAGCCCAGGTATTTGACAGGGGCTGTCACTGCCATGGCTGACAAATATCCAGTGCTCACTGGGAGCCACTTGGCAGCTGAGTTGGGCTGCTGCTGCTCTCCGATCTCACCGAGAGGAGAGGGTTGTGTTTTGCCAGCACTACAGTTCTGTCCAGCTGCATTTTTCCTGCAGTCCGAACACGCTACACTTGCAAGGAGCATGTGGTACATCAGCGGAAAGATTTCAGCGCTTTCTTCTTACTCGTTTCCATGCCACAAGCACTGCCCTCTTCCTAAAAAAACACCTCTAAAGCTCAAATAACTCAGCAGTACCCCTTAGCTCCTCTCCTTCTAGAGCCTGGAAAGCAGAAATGGAATCACTCAGGTCAAGGCCGGTATGTGTAAAACCAAGACCTGACTGTAGCAGCCCATCCTGCCCAGGCTTCCTGATGCAGAAAATCCAGGTGCTGCAGCTTTGTACTTTCTGCTGACAGCACACAGGCACCTGCAGGTTGCCCCAAGGAGAGAAGAGCCATCCAAAATTTACAAAAGACACCTGCAGTGCTCCATGTTAAGCCCAGCAGAGCCTGAGAAGAGGAGCAGTGCTGACGAGGAGTCACCAGGAAGGCTGGCGGGCGCCTTCACAGCGCTGTGTGGCCCAAATCCGCACACGGTGGAGATGTCTGCACGTGAACACAGCTGGCACCGGTGGCTACTGATGGCCTTGAAATGAAGAGCGAGGGGAGAGCATGGAAGAAATCACAGAATCACAGAATCACAGAATTTCTAGGTTGGAAGAGACCTCAAGATCATCGAGTCCAACCTCTGACCTAACACTAACAGTCCCCACTAAACCATATCCCTAAGCTCTACATCTAAACGTCTTTTGAAGACCTCCAGGGATGGTGACTCCACCACCTCCCTGGGCAGCCTGTTCCAGTGTCTAACAACCCTTTCAGTAAAGAAGCTCTTCCTAACATCCAACATAAAACTCCCCTGGCGCAACTTAAGCCCATTCCCCCTTGTCCTGTCACCAGGCACGTGGGAGAACAGGCCAACCCCCACCTCACTACAGCCTCCTTTAAGGTATCTGTAGAGAGCGATAAGGTCGCCCCTGAGCCTCCTCTTCTCCAGGCTGAACAAGCCCAGCTCCCTCAGCCGCTCCTTGTAGGACTTGTTCTCAAATCCTGTCACTTCATGTGATAACCTAAGAGGGAGGAGGAAGCACGAGGCCTAGCGCGGCTCGGCGCCTCCTGAGGCCTATCCCAGGGCCTCAGCGGGCACGGGGCTGGCACGGGGCTGCCAGAACCCAGCCGGCCCCTTCTCGATCCCACACAGCAGCAGAAAGGCAGGGCAGCCTGTTTGGGAACTGCACACGCTGCTGAGGCAGGCCTTGGTGCTGCTGGCCCCATTTCTGGCTGGCAGGGGAACGCCACTCGGCTGTGAGCACAGCCCAGCGGGGCAGCCAGCCCCACACCTTCACCAGCCCCAGAGTGAATGGGGCTTGGCAAACCAACGTCTGCACAGTCCTATGGCTTTCTTCTTGGTGTCACAAGGATTTGTGGTTTCACCAAGCACAGTAACTACTGCAGCCTGGAGCCCACCCTGTGGAGAATTTCACCTGCAGGTTTGGTGTTCTCACTAAACATCGGGTAGGGACACTGAGACACAAACACACGAGGCTCATAAAACTAAAACGAGGGAAGACAGGACAATTGTCACCTAAGCACGTCAGCAGATTTATTTTGAAAAAGGCCATCATGTTACTCTCTCGCAGCAGAAAAGCTTCTAGCACTGATGTTCAACTCCTAAAGCGGACAGTTGTGATGTGGCTGACCCCAAACAACTGTTCTCTTTCCCAGTATCCTGCTGTGGCTCAATGTGAACACAGGGCCTGCCCCGAGGACCCTCTGAAATGGCCCTTTTTGTTCTCTGCAGGTATTCTCATTCTCTGGATCTTGGTCAAGGTGCAGCAACCAAAGAGAAAGTGTCATTCAGATAGGTTATTCCTCAACTTCTGAGTCCTTTAGGAGGAATATTCGGAGGAGCGGGACAGCACTGGCAAGGCACTGTGGAAGCAGAAACTGAGGCAGACCTGCTGGGAAGCACGAAGGAGCACACACGCAGCACCTTCCTGCCCTGAAATATTTATTCACCTTGCCACACAGCTCACCAGTTCGGCTCAGTGACAGCCGACTAACATCACGGGAAAACACAGAAACCCACTTGCCTGTATTAAACCACATACCTGTGCAGGGCAGTCACCAGATGCCCAGGAATGGGCAGCTTTAAAAAAATAGAGCAGAAACTGCAGCACACACAGGGCACTGGTGGCACTCGCTGCCAGGCAGGTTTGGGGGCAGTACCACGGCCCCAAACAGCTTACCAGAACCCACAGCTTTCCCGCATGGCTTCCAGGGGGAGCTGAAAAAGGAACTTCTGTCAGCTGCCATCACTGGTATGGTTATGTTTTAATAACAGTCTGCTTTTAGAGAATCCACTTGCTACATAGCTCAATAAGCCTGAGAGGACTGTCCCTGAAGAAGCCAACATCCACAAACACGAGGTCTGATGCCTCCACCAGGCCCCTCCATGAGCTGCTCAGGCACAGGGCTCCAGCCTTCTGGTCGCTGCTTCGTTGCTGGAGGGCTACCGAGGCGTGCTGGCTCCCAGCAGGGTCGCCACAAGTGCCCACCCCTACCCAGGGCCAGGGAAGAGAGCACAGGGCCCAGAGGCAGGGGAGGAAGTCTTCTGAGAGCTCTGCTGGCCCTGAGCATCTCTGCAGCAGCTGCTTGGAGACCAACATAACGGGACCGTGAGCTTCAGGTGCTGTGTTATGGGACACCAGAGCACGTTTCTAGGTTGCTGACTCAAACGCAGAGCAGATCAGAGGTGGCCAAACGTGAGCCGTGTAGGAAGCAGACGTAGGCGTCTGAAGAAGGGAAGATGTGGTCGCGTTTCTTTGAACTCCCCTCCGGCTTCGTGCGCTGCACATCGCCGCCGTGTGAGTGCAGAGGGGGGCCAGCACGGCTACCCTCTTCCTCAGGAACATCGTACACAATTAATTCATTAGCTCTCAGGTCTCTTTGATCATTTCTGCTGCAGCCTGTCTCTGTCAAGACGCATTCCAAGAGCAGAAAATAAGCAGCTTTAAAATCCCGTACCCTGCTCAGGGAGGTACCGCCTGACCTGCTGAACCACAGGGAGCTCTGAAGACACACAAGCCCAAAAACGAGCCTCTAAGGATGGTGCAAGGGCCAGGAGGGAATTGTTTCATTTCTTTGTGTTTCATGGACACACCAGAGCAACAAGCAGCCACGCCTGGGCTGTGACAGTGGCGTTGCTGAGGTGGCACTACCACAAGCATCCAACGCTTTGAAGAACCATGAATTACTCACTGCACTGAAGCTTCCTCATCTTCACCCTGTGAAGTACCTTTTTTCTTGGTCGGTGAAACCCCACACGGCTGATTTGGGCGATTCAGGAATTCTCCAAGTAACTTTTATGTGGGGAAACTGGAGGATGACAACCCCCGCGATCGCCTTGGGTAACACCAGCGCAGGCTATGGGGTGAGCACAGCTGGCTGGCAGACCCGTGGCTTGGAATCCTAAATGAGGGGCCAAAGTGTAGCCATACAGATGAACGTAACCTGTATCCATGTATTCCCTTATCTGTTTTTACTTACTGTCACTTGTCCTAAGTGACTTGAATGTGAGGTCCTGAGGGGCAGGAGTCCCACTTGTAGCCTCCAGCACGGCGCAGATCCAGTCGGGTTTGCAACGTGTCCAGCTTGGGGCTTTCTACCGGAGAGCAGGAAATTTAGCTAAGATTAAATTTATTTTTTTCTCTGCTATTTAGGGACCATTTTCTACAGACCACTGTCAAAAACGTCAAAATAAAGCTATTTCGGCTCTTCCTCATGCGGTTGTTCATGATTAACTCCTCTTCCTGATTCACTCCAGATGCAAACAATCGCTCAGGAACAGAAAGGTCCACATGTAGAAAGAATTGTGAACATCAGTTCCAGCTCACACCCAAACTAATTTCTTCTGGAGAGCAAACAGCGTGTAAGAACCAGTCTCACTGCTGGCCCCAAGATCTCCCCGCTCCTGCTGCTGTGACCCGTGCCCTTGCCCAGCTCCTCAGATCAGCTAAGCTGAGTGTCTTGGAGGCTTGGAAAAGCAGGCGTAATGTCATGAAAACAAAAAACTGTTCTTTTTTTTTACAGCAAGAAACTGCACAGTCGAATTTCAAGCCCTGGGCTGAGGCGCTGCCATGGCAATGCATTACACTTGCAAAAAGAGGCCTTTAAGTGGACAGAAAATCAATTTTCCTACGCTTTATTCTCAGCTGCAGCTGAAGATATCTTGCTGCTATTAAAAGACATTCCCATTTCTCCAGACAGACACTGAAAATAGAGAAACCAACCCCCAAATTGAAGTTTGGCAAGTGAAAAGACGGGCGGGCAGACTGAACTCCTGCCGCTGCCACTTCATGGCCCACCTGCTACATGCACCGGTACGACAACAGCAAGGAGAGGATGGGCACAAGAGGCAGGGACAGCATTCACAGGACATCCACAAGGACAATCGCTCGCTTTGCACTTGTTGAGGTGTTTGTGGTCTGAGCCACCGGCTGCTTCGGAAGCAGGAATCCCCTTACGCATCTGTCTGCACGGTATGGAAAGGAATCGGGAAGTCTTGAAGATATCGGCTCATGCAGCCCTATGTGGCTACCAGCAAAAGCTTTAACAGCTCTGACAATCAGGAAATTACCGTGGGGTGTGTTGAGAGGAAAAGAATTCATTCCTGGGCTAAAAGATGTCATCAGCTGAGAGCAGGGAGCGCGACCATACCGCTCTCACTAAGAACAGAGACGGTCTGAGGCACTGGTTTCTGTATTTCACTTTTAAAAGGTTTAACTTCCCACAAGTGATGAAAACATTAGCAGATCTGGCTGGGAAGCACAGTGACAAGAATGAAAACTGCGGATTGTTACAGAGACACCAATAAGCCATCTGCAACCACACTGCACGTGGGACAAACAGAACAGGGAGGAGAAGTGAAGGAAAGTTAAAAATAAAAAAATGTACTACATATTGCTATGACACCTTCACAGCTGAAGATGATGACCAAGAGTTTCCTAAAAGCTAGATTTTAGTAAGGCTGAAACGTTTGTGTCCTCTCTTGGTGAAGCAAGATGTTGTCAGTCACTCAGGGCAAACGCTGCACAGCATCCAACACCTACAAAGACTCCTCGCAGCCCTACAGGTCAGTAGTGCAGGCACATATAGCCCAAACGCAGCTCTCCTACTTTAAATAAGGGCCGAACAGGAAATTCAACAGATTCAGTGTGGTTATGACATCCACCACGGCATGGCCAAGTCCCACAAGAGATGATTTGCATGGAGCTGTGCCAGCTGCAGACCCGACCGAGCACGCGGCCTTGGCACCAGGACAAATGCTCCTCGGAAAGCCTCCGGTCAACAGGGGTCAGAGCCAGCAGAATGACAGGAAACTAAACCTTGTACCTGATCTTGAAAACTCTGTGCCATTTCCATCCCAGGTCTAAATATAACCCAGGAAAGCACAGCAAGGACAGAGCGGCCCTTGAATGAGCAGTGAGGGCCATGCGGGCTGGCAGAGCTGAGCAGCGGGAGGACAGTCTGAAAACCCTGAGAGGCACAGCAGAGCCAACAGGACGGCTGCTCAGGCTCAAATATGAGACAGGAAAGCACCAAATGGACGTAGAAGATGCCAGGTTTAAAACCAAAACAAGCGAAGGGAGATGCTCCTTCACCGGCACGCTGAGCTGAGCAAATAAATCCTTACTCAGCACCTCTGAGCCTGGGCTGGGGTTTTCTTGTCTAGGGGCACCACTGATCCTCAGCCACTCTGCTCCTAGGGCAGAGCTCGGAGGAACAGCAGGCTGCAGAGCAGCTTCAAACACGCCTCTCCTCCAGAGAGGAAAGGCACCTGGCACGTCTGTCCGCACGGAAAAACCTAACGTGACACAGGACACGGAGCTGAAATTAAAGCCACCGAGATTTTGTTTGAAATCCCGTGTTCCGTGCGCTCCTGTGACACGGAATGACAAAGTGATTGCAAACATCTCCCAGGCAAGCCAGAGAAGTCGAAGCAACAAGGAGCACGAAAAGCAGCTGTGCAAGCAGTCCTTGTCCCCAGGCAGTGCTGCACAGGCTCGTTTGTGCCCCTCTGCCCCGGGTACTGCTGGCAAAATCCCTCCTGCTCGGCCTGGGTGCTCACACCAAGCACCCCCAGCATGTGCTGCCAGACTGCCACGGGGGAGAGATTTCAGAAAGAAATCAGCAAGAGCACTTCCATTGGATTTAGTGCCGACAGCAGCCTGGCTCCTGGGGTTTTGAATGGGCTGCCCCTCACAGTCCGCATCCATCTCATCAGCTGGAGACCTACGTCGGAGCCCAGTAGGACAGCAACGCTCCGTGCTCAGACAGAAGTGGTTTCGGGGCTCCACTGATGGCCCCGAGCAGCTGCAGCCACAGGCAGCAGCTTTCAGTTCCTCCCCGCTCCCCCCGGCAGCTCTGAACCCCTCCATTCATCACAACCGGCAGCTTTTGGGGTCAGACCTCGCCTCCCTGCAGCCACGGGACGCCCTGCCCAAACAGGCTCTTTTCCTAAAAAGTGCTTGCCGTAAGAAGTGGCTGCCCACTGTTTTTCAGCTGTTTTCTGAAGAACAGCTTAGGGACTTACAAATCACATTTCCCTGCATTTCAGTGGAAACATCTTGGGGCCAAGCGGCACCTTAGAAATATCACACCCACGGGAATATTTAAGGGCACCCCAAAACAGTAAGCCTTGGGACTTTCAGTTGGGGAAGAAAAGGTGTCAGCCCTCAGAGCAGTGATTTTACCCGAGTTTCTACACACTGGCCTCAAAGCACGTACAGCGAGGGCTGGATTGTTCAGCCCAGAGGGTACAAAGAAAAGCCAGCAGGGCCGGGTCTGAAAGGTTGGGGCGAGCATCTCCAACCCCTTCGTTCCCTGCAGCCCTGCGGCAGCATCAGCCCAGGAAATGGCAGCACAGAAGCTGCTGGTGCAGATTCTGCACCCAAAACCCACCCCCGGGCACACCCGAATGCCCCCAAACCTGCAGGCAGGTGGAAGAGCCACAACCACAGCCTGGCTGCTCACACACCGTGTAGTGGGGGGCAATCAGCCTCGGGTGGCTCACAGCCCGTTATGAAAATCCACAGGTCACCCCAAATCTGGTACTGAGGGACAGCCCGAGCGGAGGATACGCCAACCAAAATAAAGGAAAAGGCACTTTTTTGGCTTTGCACTTGCAGATTGCTTGCAAAAACTGTATAATGTGACACTCGGCGACTGCTTCCTCGTGAGTCACGAGCAGCAGCAGGAACTGGAGGAATTCACAAAAGCTGCTATTTCAACCGAATCTTTGACAGGAAGAAACAGAGTGACATAACCCAAACAAAGATCTTTCTTGCATTTTTTTTTTTTTGCAAGTGCTAAAGGCGTGCGGCAGCAAAGCCCTTTCTGAAGCCAGCGCCCTGAGCAGCCCGCGAGTGTTAATTACGGCAGTGTTAATTACGGCAGCTGAGAGCCACGGCCAGAGCACAGCTCCTGCAGCACAAGCCGGTGACGCCCTCCAACTGCGAGCTGGCCTTCTGTGTGTCAGGACACGTGAGACTTTCCTCTGTACTAAAAGCTGAATTTCAGGTGTGGAACAGAGTTGTGTTTCTATTTCCCCAAGTACAGACCATCGGCAGTGACCACAACAAGTGCAGGGGTTTAATTACGGCAGGTATTCTTGGCCACTGTCCTATTTAAGGAGTTTCTGGTGAAACCCTATTTTAACCTCACTAAAATATTCTGTTTTCAGTAAATGAAAGTGAGACAAACTTGGCACTAAACGGTAATCTGGTTGAAAAAAAATTGGAGCCACGAGGGCTCCACCAGAGTGTGTGTGTTGCATACCAACACCCAACAAGCTGGTAACCGGCTAACGGAGCGGGGCCATAATTGTGCCGTTTGCTCCCTCCTTTTCCCTTAACATTCATTTTAACATCTGATCTTTTTTTCCTTTTTAACACAGCAACCACAGGTTGTGCTTTGCTGCAGAGCCCTGTGATCACAGCGATCCCCAGGAGGTGCCAGCTGCAGAAGCCACACAAGATCCTTCTCCAAGATGCCTCTGATTAGAGAGCGTGCACCAGGAACATCCAACATGTCAGGAATTACAGGAAAATCCCATTTTGGCAGCTGTTTCTGTTGTTAGAAGACACGAAAGCCTGAGCGGATCTATACTGGAACAAAGTGGATTTTATTTATTTGTACCAGCTCGCAAAGCCAAGTTTGTGCACTGCTCCTGTTGCACTCAAGCCCGCTGAAGTTTTGCAGCCGGCCACAGAAACCAGACTAAGTCACACACATCTACTTCCAGGCACCGTAAGCACAGACTAAGTCAGTAAATTTGAGCTTAACAACCCCAGACGTACAAATGAGGTGCGCCCAGAGACCGAACACTGCGTTACTGTACTCCTTGCTCATGCAGCGCCTTACAACAAAGGACTTGCAAGTTGCCCTCGGTGAAAAGGTGATAAAAGCATCTGGAATCGAGGCATTTACACTTCAAGTTTCAAGATGATTTGAAAGAACACGACACCAAAGAGTCTTGGCCGTAGCCTTTACGATTACTGTACTGTATCCAAAAAGGCTTTGCTTTTATTGTCAGACTCAGAAGACGGCAGCTGAGGAGCTGTTTTGCTTCAAGGCCAAAGAAAAGCTATCTCTGTCTCACCGCTGCTCGAGGAATCCCAGCCAAAAAGCACCCACTTCTTCCCCTAAAGTGCAAATCTGCAGCAGCTGCCTGCTGAAGCAGCTTCATCTTACCTTCGAGTGGAATGGCATAAAGCTGCTCCATGAGCATGATTTCTTCTTCTTGAAATCTGCAATCAATGCTCCTGGCTTCCTCCAGCCTTCCGCTTATGCACAGATGCACAGACAATAATGCATGAGGGTTGTTTCAAATTTTTTCCTCTGTGCTCCTGATTGGCTCAGCGCAATGCCCATGTGGGTCGACAATGCAAGGTTTCTATCCTTTTTCAAATCAAAGTGTCAGTTTTGCTGCTGTCAGAGCACTTTATTTTTGTACATATAAGGAAGTGGCTGTTGATGTTATCTGAACGCGCTTCCTGTTTTATATGTATATGAGCAAAAATAATGTCACGTTAAGCTAAGCTGCAGTTTCGGAGAGCTCAAGCCAAAGCCTCCAAGCAAAACACGGTAATGGGAGCACATCTCATCTGCTCGCTGTCTACCCCAGTTTGCATCCACTTCGCTGCCTCTCCTCGGCAATCTGCATTCTCCCACCGAGAGCTCTCCTCGTGAGCTGGCCACGGAGCTGCACGCTGAGCATCGCTGCCTCCACAGCTTCTCAGGGGGTTCGGATCACAAAGGCTCGCCTGAGTTGACATCTGTACCTCAAATACTGCACAGGTGAAAAAGGAGCCAGTGCCACGAGAAACTCTGCCTGAATTTGGGCCATCCTTAAAGCAGGGGGACTGGTTTTTTAACCAGGAAGGAGTCTTCTGAGTGTCTGATGTACGCGCTCAGTGCAGGAAGTGGCGCTGTAGGAGAGCTGCGTTCCAGAGCTGATGCTGCAGAGCACAACACCAAAGGAATCCTTCTAACGGGAATTTCATGTCTTTCTGCTTATTTTAAGGCAGAGCAAATCAATGTGCAACTGCAAGCTTGGTTCCATCCAGAAATCCTTCTACTCCCGTGGAAGAGAAGAGCAGCAAAGCACACGGAGGCACCTCCGAGGACCGCTGCCAGCGCCACCGCAGCTTACGCCTGTCGCTGCCAGGAGGCACTGCCACTTGCACGCTCCTTCACTTCCACTTTCGCTCAGTGCTGGCTGCAGAACACCCCCCAGAGACAAAAAAACTACAGCTGGGAGCGAGCTGAGGCTGTTTGCACTTTCTACTTTCATTATATTTTTCACAGCAACTTCTGGGATATGAAATGCAAGCTACTTTTATAGGTAACAGTACAACGAAACTGTGGGTTCTGCTGAAGGAAACCAAAAGAATCCTTCCAGAGGCAAGCAGTAAGTAAATGAAGTGCTAAAACTTGAAGAAACTGTTGTTCCCCGTGGAGCTCGTGGCACAGCTCCTTTCTGCATGTCTCCAGGAGTGGCAGCTCCCTGCAGCACAGCTGCTCTGCGCCCTGAGAAACTGCAACTGGCACGAGCAGGGGTTCTGCTCGGTGCAAGCTCCTGCCTCTGAAGGAACAATAACGAGGAGTTGGAGCGTGTGAATGATGAAAGATGCTGTACAAGTATCAGAATTTAAAAATATTCTGTGCAAAGATTTTTTTGAACCATTTCCCGCTGTAGTGCCTTATTCTATCTCTTTACGCAGATTTGGATCGTTTCATTTCGGTGCAAAGCTACGTCACGGGCAAGAATCGGAGCTGGGCAGATACAGCAGGTGCCTTACGCAGGGACAGAAGACCGACAGCTATCACACCAAAATGAAGTATTGAGACCCAGACCTAGCAAAGTCCCACTTGCTGCACATTTACGCCCTGGTACTGATTGATTTGAATGTCTGAAACCAAGCGAGCTTCACCAGTTTCTCCCGCAGCTGGGGCAGTCGCATCGCCCTGCCGGGCACTCTCCCGTGCCTGGGGGAGCACACGGTCCTGCTACAGCTTTTTGCACCCCTGCAGCAGGAGCAGTGCCTCTTCTCTCCACCCAGCCACTGCTTGGAAACGCAGGAACGTGATTATCTTTGGAACCCCACGAGCTGACAGCTGGGGCTTAAAAGAGATCAACCCCATGAGCACAAGCCTTGTTTCCAAGCCCCAAAAAAACAAATATCAAACGTGAATCCAGGTGAATCTGGGCGCCCCGGTCAGCCAGCTGAGCTGCACGATGTTCATCTCACTGCGGCAGATAATGGAGCTGCGATTCTGCCCCTGCCTCCCATTCCCGAGTCACAGCTTGGAAGGGAAAACACCACTAGAAACCCAGGAGTTGGAAGCTTGGTGCATTTTCTGTTTTTCTTTTAAAGACATTTTACCTGAAGAAATATCTTTTGCTTTTGACCTTCCTTAAACGTTTCCAAACCCCCTCGTGAAACACGGGCTGACACAGACCTGTAACGCCTACCAGGGGACTCACGGCTGAGTTGTCAGATACAACTTATTTAGAGAGAACAGCGACGTTTCATGTCAATGATTTATTCAAATGCACCACATGTGCTTCACTCTCTCAGTTTTAGTGCTTCCATTTTTATCTCCAAAGAAAACCGATGTTATGGGGGGAAGAGGAAGCAGGAGCGAGCAAGCAGACGTTCCTGCTGCCTGTCCTAAGTTTTCCTGGATACCAAAAGGATAAGCTCAGGGGTGAGAACTGTCCCCAGGGACCCCACAGGGGCTCAGAGCCTCCAAGCGCATGGGGCCAGCAGGTTCCTGGGGCTCCTCGACGAGGGGCTGCAGTGGACGGCAGCGAGACGAGGAGGAGGAAAGGGAGAATAACAGAGAAAGGAAACAGGCACTGCAAAACAAAAACTCAAGAAATCACCAGCAAAGCAAAAAGCACTCAGGGGAAGCCCCTGGTGTGGTTGCTCACTTCCTACGGCTTATCACTGACACAGCAGCATGAAAAGTCACCGAAAACGGCAAATTTGTCAGTGTGGGTGAATTGGAGCCTGTGCAGAGGATAACGCGTGGCCACACAACACACGTCCACCAGCACCCACCAGCACGGGTTTCAGGGCATCAGATCCTCATTTTCCTGCAATACCCCATAAAACGAAAAGGTTGTTCATTCCCTCTCATAATGTAATAGTGAAATGTATTTCCACCTTCAGCGTTACTCCGAACGAGTAAGAAAAAACTCAAACTCTTCAAAAAGCCTTTTAAAGAGTAAAGAACTTATTTCTGACTTTGAACGTTCTCTTGTGCAACGCAGGCCAGGAAATCTTATTCTTGCAAGAAGTTTCTGACTTCCTGGTGAGTACAGTTTTTTATTTTTACATCTAGAGAGAAATCTCTAAAAATATTTCATATGCCACGTCACGGTAATCCTAAGCACTTCATAAAAAGAAGAACCGCACCGAAACACAGAAACGAGTTAAAAGGAAATTAAACAGCCCGTCTATAAGGGCAAAACACATGCCCGGGGCAAAGACATCACTTTAATTAACCATTGTAGCCTTCTAAAGAAAATGTTTATCAAACATCAAACATGGCTCAAGATATGATGGAAAGGAATAAGCATAAAACGTTAAGTTAGAAATAAGAGGGAAGACATCGCTTTGTGTGTTCACAGAACGCAAACGTTTTGAACCGTTTGTGCGTTTCTGACCTCAGAAAGGATACGGTGAAACTGAGAAAGATTCAGCAAAAGAAAGAAGGGTGGTTGGAGGGGTTGCACAAGGAGTAAGTGAAAAAACAGCAACAAAAAGAGAATGGCAAAGGCCAAAAGGATCACGGCACACTTCGCTGTGCCTGCGGGGATGCACGGGGAGCTGCTGGAAGACCCCGGCGTGCTGGTGCTGCCTCGGCAAGTGGCTGTGCTGCTCAACACAGAAATACTCCGTGATAGTCCTAAGGAGCTGAGATGCTCAGAAAAAAACTGAAAAATGCCTCAAAATGAGATGCAGGTTGATGAACATCCAGCAACCGGCAGCTTCTCTGAAGGGTGTGAAGGCTCCAGGCAGGACGGCCTCCTGCAGTCCGGAACACCCAGACCTGGCTGCGGCTAACCATCAGAAATCATCCACGCCAGGCACAGGTTGAAATCAGGAAACAGATTTTCCATAGATATTCCTTCAGAGGAGTAAGCAGAGACTGTTCAACAGGTCCAGCTCAGAACTGAAATCCACTCCTTGGTGGGCCATTCCCCTTTTTTTTTTTTTCCCTAATAGCTGAATTTTGCCAGTATTGCTGAAGTCCCAAACCAGACACAGAGTTTCAGCATCGTCAGTGCTCGCTGCACAGCAGAGCAGTTCCTGCCCTACCAGCTGTTCTCCTGGCCGTGTATTCCCATCCCACATCAGCCTCACCCTTCCTGCAGTGCTGCCACGGACTGACTCGGTCGTGGTCTGTGCTATTGCAGCACTCTTGCCAGATCTCCTAGTTTTGTGCTTGTGCCTTTATCTTGTCCTTCCGAAATGTAGTAAATACGCACTTGTATGAGCTGTAATCTTAATTTGGACTTCATCAATTTAGTGAAGATGACCACTGCGTCCTGGCTCTGCCTTCATGCACTCTCCTGCCTGGCTTCCAGGTGCTGCGGGTGCTGCTGGCAGACGCACCGAGGTTGTCTTGCTCTGGAATAAGCCTCCACACGTTGTTTCCTTTACAAAACTATCCAGATTTTTGGCCCAGTCACAACTGCAGCTTTTAAAAGCAATTCATGCAGGGTAAGTAAGAGAAATGCAGTGGCTTGTAATGACATTGGGTTTGCTCTAAGATGTGCGGCACATCCTGCTCTGCTGAAAACTGAGAAGTAGAAATCCCAGAAGCACAGAATCAAGTAGTACCAGCTCGTATCACAGCAGCGAGATGTAACAGAAAGCACCCGTCAGAGCCCTCAAATTCTGAGCTGCTGCAAGAGCCCTACCAGCCAGAACATTTATTTTATCCTGTCGTCTTCTGGATAGTCCCTGGTGGCTCCCAAGAAAATAAGAAAAGAAAAATCAATTTAATGCTCAAAAGAAAACTAACGTGGTGTATGGTACTAAACAAACACGTCTTGCTGTCCATCATGTTCTTCATGTTCACAGTGGCTTTTGTTATTCAGCACTTGAAAGAAAGCTCGTCCTTTTAATACGGCCAAGTGAGCAAAGCTGACTGCAAAGAAAAGCTGTTTCAGGTCAGCTTTGTTACCATCAGCAGTCAGATAAATCCAGGATTCTTCCCCTCTCGGTTGGCTTAACTCCTTGCTTGTAACAGAAGCAGCAGGAAGGCGCAGTTAATTCATGTTAAGTCGAGAAGAAGTTGTCATAGACCTGGGCTTTCCAAACGGCACAAAACATGGCAGAGATGTTTTTTTTCTGGAGAAGAAGGCAGCACAAAGAACGTGCAATTGCAGCCGTTTCCAGCAGAGCAGGAAGGTTTCCTCCAGAGCTATCCCTCCAGCCCCACAGCCAGTGCCCAGGGGTTTCGGTTTGGTGTTCTGAGGAATGTGCTGAATCTGGAAGTCAGTATGTTAAGAGAAATTTTAATTTTCCCGGGGAAGCCTCTCGATGCAAAGGGACTCGTGGCTGATTTACATTCTGAAGCATGAAATTTATCTTTGGCAAGTGGCCTCTGAGACCTAAGTATTTCCAGAAACATCACTTTCTTTTCCCAATGCATCATGCAGAATTCTAAGTAGCCATTTCTTAAACTTATTAGGAACCAAGAAGACGATGGAGGAGGCCGAGCTTCTATCCAGGGCAAGACCTCAGACAAAGACACCGCCTGTCGCTGCTTTCCAACCCATTCCCCTGCACAGAGGTGCATCACCTTTTGGGGGAACTCACTCCTATTTGTGCACAGCATTTCAATATTTCAAACCAAATATGAGTGGCTCTACATGTCCTAGGGCAGACTTCCCTTTATGCCCTTTATTCCCTTTATGTTTGTTTCACCATCCTAGATGGTGAAACAAACACCCCCATTAGGGCATCTCTGCGTCCCACAAAGGTCGGGCAGCTTCCACCACTGCTGCTCACCCCCATGTAAGACCTGAAACCCAGAGGCAAGAGAAGCAGCCAGCCGAGGTGGGGCACCTCCGTCTGCATCCATCTCAGACCCGTAACGGCTGAAATATGGGATGCACTTGTGGGCAGGAGGCAGGATGCAAGGACTCGGAAAGGTTTGGCTACAGACACTGCCAGCCAGCTTATGGGATTTAAACTGGGCTGTACATACAGGATGACTGTGCTCCAGTTTTTACTCCTGCAGTACCGGGTTAGCACAGGTGAAATCCAGGCTCCACGGAGCTCCCCTGGGTCTGGAAGAGGCTCAGTTCACCCGCAGCCCTAACAATTCATGCACAGAAACGCCACCCCTGGCTCAGCAAACACACACGTTGTTGTTCACAAGTCTCTGCAAGGGAAGCTTAAGGATAAAGCCATCTCCCCTCAAAGCCTGGTCATTGCGTGACACTATGCAGCAAGTTGATTAATAATTAAGAGTTACTCAGACAAAGGAACGCAATGCTCAGAGGAACAGAAGGCAAACACTCGGTACCACCACTGGCCAGAATGACACCTCTAATGCTGGAGTTCTTGACCTCCAGTGCACTGCAGCACATGAAAACGTGATCTTTTTGCTGGAAGTCAAAATGCCATTTCTAAAAAAAAAATCGGTATCAGACAACAAAGAAGTTAAAAATTGCATTTCTGTATTTGTCCTGGAACTGTTATTTTCAAATTCTCTGCTTTGAGTTGTGGGCAACTTTTGCTGCAGATTTCAGGCTACAAATTCCCTTCCTTCTTCCTCTGGTTCCCAAGGCACAGGGGGTCCTGGCTGTTCAGCCATTTGGTAACAGGGTATGTGAAACTTTTATACAGATGTATACAAATGTAGCTACACAAGCCTTGGGATCTTACTGTAAGACACATTTTCTCTTGCAACTTCACATTCCTCTTTCAAATTTTTACATAATATCATCACGTTGGAGGTGTAGACAATGTACCCAAGAAAGCCCTTACTATATTTTGAGAGGTTTTGTTAGAAATGCAAATATTTCAGCCAGACTACCTATAGCTTTCCTTTAAAAGGATGAATTTGTAGTCAAGTTTTACTTCTAAGTTTTTAAATGCTCAAATCCTATCTAACAATTTACTTTCTTGTTGTTGCTTGCACTGTGACTACATGGGAAGCCCCACGCAAGGTCTGGTCCCCACAAGCCTTGCACACATCCCATGGACAGAAGGGTTTGGTGGACCCCACTGCTCTATCGTAAGGCTTCAGTGGCTTTAGGAAATCACTTACACTAGACTATCCTACTATATTGGAAATACATTTTTGATTTTGTTTCATTTCAGCCAGGAAATTCTGTGCATGACTGAGTAGAAAAGGAAAAAGGACAGGATCAGATTGAAGGGAAAGCTGTAACATCAGCAGCTGCATCAAGAGCTCTGCAGGAACACCCAGATGGGAGAGGTGCTGCCAGGGAAGGAGAGAACAAAGAATTTATGATAAATGTAAGTTGCATCCTCATATTTTGATTTTTTTTTATTGATTCAGCACGTGACATCTAAACAGATAAGCAGATTTATGAGCAGAATTTTGAAGGAAGAATGAAAATTCATACAATATTTGTCAAACGAACAGGCATGGGAACTAGAGGAGGGCAAAAGGGGGCAGTTCAAGTTTATTACTAACACAGGATGTAATTATTGTAATGCATTGGCTGAGAGCTGTTCGTTTCTGCTGGTCCTGATATCCAACAAGATACATTGCCTCTTCAGAGTGGCAAAGATATCAGGATGAAGAATTCATCAGAGTGAAATGCATTCATTACCTTCACTTGGTACTCCCCTGCAATACCAAATGAATCATTTCATGTAAAATCCAGAATCTGGATAGCCTCAAAACATCGCTGAAATTTACCGTATAATTTAAGGTTGTAAATCATTTAATATTTAATTGAATACCTAAACATCCTTTATTTTATGAGGGAAGAGAGTCCAAAGCAGGACAGCACAGGAGGGCTGAAGCCCAGACCCTACGGGACCCCTCGGTTCCCACAACAGGCCATAACCTCAGAGCTGCTGTGCTCACTCCTAGCCAGTGCTGCATCCAAACATCACCAAGAGAGGCCAGAAGCAAAAGGTGCGGTCATCTCAGGAAAGGAGGGGGATGGCAGAGAAAACCTGAAAGAAAACGATTCCGCTGTTCCTAGGTCTGAAGCACAGCAGGCTGGCGCTGACCTGCATCAAGCAGTAAGTACAGGCACCTAATTAAAGATATTTTTGGTCCCTCGACAGTGAAGCTGTTCTTGTGACATGAGTTCTGCCAGGAGCACAAGCAGTAAAAACAGCCCTCGGGCTACTGTACCGGCCTGTCTGGACAAGGATTGGCAAAAACCTCAACGTCCTTCACCAGAGACAGCTCCTGAAAAGGAAAATTACCTTTCCTTTTCCATCTGCTTTTCTTCCCGTCCTTGTTAGTGCACCCATTGCTGCTGCTGCTGGTGCTGCTGCTGCTGTTCTCGGAGCTCTGCGAGTCGGACTGCGCGTCGCTGCTCTCCTCCGAGCCGTCAGAGAGCTCCTTCAGCCCGTCCGGAACGTCCTTCTGCAAACCAAGCACACAGGCAGGTTACCCACTGCACGACAAGCTCTCCAGTTAACACAACTCTTAAAAGGAGCATTTTGCTTTATTTTCCAAGCACTTGTTGTTAATTTTATGCTTGAGAGATATGTCAGAACTGCTTAGCTGCCGGCCTCTAAAGCACGCCGCCTTTTGCCAGTCCACATAAAACCCATACCCTCCTTGCACACCCCTTTAGTTGTCTTCTCTGTCCTCAATCACCATCTCTAACACACTTCACCCACAGGATTTGAGGCTGCAGAAAGCACCAGCAGCTGCTCGCCCGGCCACACCTGAGCCCAGGCTGCCCTCTAGTGATCAGCACCATTCTGATTTTAACCTACTTAGGGCTAATTAGTGACAGCACCTTGAAATCTGCTAATAGGGACTTCACTTGTGGCCATTACCCCTTCCCGACTGCCTGAAGCCCCTCGGTATGCCCTTTGCCAATGGGCCATGCATGCAGCACAGGGCAGCTGCAGACACAGAATTAATGGGCATTAATGTCCTAGAGAAGACATCACCAGAAATAGAGAAAAACCTTTCTATTTACACCAAGTGACACCAAAGCTGGTAAAAATTAAGCTTGCCTACTCCTAATGCTCACACTTCTTTCTGCGAACCTTCTTTATGTCGTAACTTTTGGAAAGATGATTTTAGCAAGCTGGGACATTTACCTATTTTCTCATTTTTTCAAGATGTCTCTTTTAAAGTTTTCCACCTGGCTGTCTAGCTACCACTCCTATAGATGTGTCTGGCAAGGCGGAGTGCTCTGTCTTTATCACATGTGGTAAAAGCTGACCCGGTCAGACTTCTCCAAATATTGCGTTAGAAATATTCCTGCAGACTGGAATCTCTCAGGCTACCAGTGAACAGAAAATCCAGTCCTGGGCCTTTCTGATGCAATGGGGTAATAACCATGGGGGAAGCAATAAATAACAATGCAAGGGGTAGCAACCAGATGCACAGAGGGTTCCTGGGATGATGCCGACCACCAAAAGTCTCCAGCCGCCAACTGAAGGACCATCTAGACACTCCAACCTTCTGGACAGTCAGCTTTAACTTTTTAAGTAATATGGAGGGAATTGGAGGAAAATGAGGGTTCTGCTTGTTTGCCTTGGTCTGGATTTCCAAGGATGACAGCTGTTTTTCCTAAGAACTTTGACTTTTAATTAAAATCATGACCTTCAGTTTCTCTATCGACATCAATATGTCAATTGCTCACTTAAAATGTGAATCCTCCCAGGCAAGACTAAACCTTGGTGTACACCTCTACAGCCTGAAACAAAATCAGCCCCTGAAAGCTCATCCTGCACATGCAGCCCTTGCAAACACTGGAAAATATTACAAGGAATTGAAACACCAGAAGTTACTAGAAATTCAGCACTTTTGCTACAAGTATTTAAAGGTCGTGTAACTTGGTTTATTCTTTAGTATTTGGGAGTGCTTGGAGTTGATTTTCCCCAGGGGACCAAGCAGAGTGTTCGGACTGTAGGAGAAGCACCCAACGTGTCCTTACCAGGGGATGTGCATCTTGGAGCTTTACGAGGAGCGCTGCTGGCCGACCCGTGCCATTCTGTGCCACTTCAGCCCCACGGCATCTCAGCATTTCTAATCAGACTAAATGTGTAGCCACATTTTTGAGAGCTATAAACCATGTCTGATGGGCTCTGTCTTAAAAGGGTTCCTGTTCACCACCGTGAACAGACTCGGCACTCCCAGGCATGGAGTGCTTGGTGTGCTTTGGATCACAGCTGGCTGCTAGAATTACGCAATATTTGGGTAAAGGAGGAGATTAGGTATTTGATAACAGAACTAGAAGCAAAGGGACAAAAAAGAGCAACAACAAAATCCTATTAACAAATATTAATGAAATATTTGGTTTGATTTCTTGCTGCCCTTTGGAATTCTCCTTCGAAGCGTCTCCTGGCAGCCACCACCAGAAACAGCAGATCCTTTAAACATCATTTCACAGAACTGACACACTCCTTTGTTATGGTTCTCTAATCGGTTTTACAGATCTTTACAATCAAATATAATAATAAAAAAAACAAAACTGAAGGGAGATCCTGGCAGCCTACCAGTCTCCTTCCTACTTGGATCCATGACACAGTAATCCGGTCCAGGGAGCCAGCAAAAATGCAAGTGCAACTTTGCTTTACTCGCCAGGGCTTTTATCAGAAGCTTTCTCTCTTAAGAAGTGTGATTTACCCGACACCTGGCTCTCCTTCTCTCTGCTGGAATGGCCATCCCTGCTCCTCAAAGCTTTCTAATGGATAAGCCAGCACCTTGCATTGATCATGGATCCCCCGAAGGATTTCTCTTTGAGCCCATCGTCTTCACAACTCCTCCTCCTGGCATTACACTGGGACCAAAGAACAGGGACCCGAGGATGGTGCCATGTGGCTGGCTGTCACCGCAGCTTTCTTGACACTCCACTGACGTTACCACCTCTGGGTCACAGAGCCCCAAAGAGGGAAAAACAACAACAAGACTGCAGTGTCCTTAGACATGCAGGGAACAACAGGGTTCTGGAGTAACTCAACCTGCTGGTCGAGCCTCCTGCCTAACGCAGTTCATTACATTTAATGAACTTATTCCTATGCTGAGTTAAGTAACATTGGAGCTTTGCTGAAGCTTAAAATTAAGAAAAATAACCAGTTTTAACTTACAGTTCTCATGAGGATGACAAATGGAGTCAAACCCACAGCAGCTCTGATGGGTTTTGTTGTTCAAATGCCTGCTCACTTCCAATCCGACTTTGCTTAGATTTAAGCTCCTGGCGCTGGACCTGCCTGTGACTTATCCCATCAAAAACACGCTCGCAATCTTTCAAAAGAGATCTTTTTTTCATATCTAAAACTATTCTGTTCTTTGAAACTTTTCAGCATGGCTTGGCCACATCCTGACACAGAATTCACAGACAATTACTCAACCACTTGTCTTCTACAGTATCACAATCTTTTCCTGAGTCATAGTGTTCTGACAAAACACCTTCTTCCTGCTCTCGACTTAAGGTCGGCATTCCTTATGCCTAAACCAGAAAACTTTACCCGTTTTCATAATGAAACAAATTGTGTAAGAATGAGACCCCAAAAGACAACTACCTTCCCTCCATTGTTGGCTGTCTCTGATAGTCCTTACCTTAAACATATATCCTCCTATCAACATGATGTTTTATACTTTCACTTCAATGCCAGCCTCTGTTTGGTACAATAATGTTCAAAAAAGTTTGTGGGATGTCTTGCAAAGGAAATTTTGGAAGCTCTGAAGACTCTGATGGCACACAGGCACCAGCACACAGCTCCAGGTGACAATCTTTGGTGTCACCTTACATGCAAATACTCACAGAAACGTGCCTTTCTAGTTTACAGGGTGGAGGCAGATGAGGGTGAGAACAGGATTCAACATAGCTAAATTTTTGATGATGATCACAAGGACATCTTTTTCTGGGCGGTTCTTAGTCCATTCCCTTGGTAATTGAATGGGCATTTCTAAAGCATTTCTATTCCATTTTAAATATTTTAGAAGGAGATGAATCTCATCTTAGAAGTTACTTCTGCTGGGGTGAGATGAGGAAAGCAGCTCCAACAGAGAGACATACACTGAGGGGGTCTGTGTTTAGTGGGAGGAACCCTAACTTATCTCACAGTCATCAGTTTCAAATATACAGAGAACTGAGAAACAGTGTCAGCAGGCTTCATTCTAGTAGTTTAATTGGGGAAAAAAGTTTCAAATAAAGATTATTTTTTAAATACCCAATCAGCTAAATCAAGGACTCCTCACTTTTTCCTGTGAAGTAATTTCTGCCTACTATTAACTGAATAAGGATAAAGGACTTTTGAATTTCCAGATATAAATTGAGATTAGTGAAGGTAGTGTTACCTTTATGTGGCTAAAATTGTATTACAAATTTAATTACTCTTTCATTTCTGGGTTAATGATTAATATCAGCAAACTGATAGTTTTATTCACGGTACTGCAAATAAAAGGAGCACTTTGGTTGTATTTTCAGCACACAGGTGTTTGCTGGCAAGCATGAGAGACCATGCTTGCATTTGGAGGGACAGTTTGCACTACAATTCATGCTACTGAGGAACAGTTCCCTCTTCAGGATTATCCTAATACAACATGTCTTAAACAAATAAAAGTCACCTTAGCATTCAAACAAGACTGCCCAGCTGAGGCACTTACCTTCAGAGTGTACACTCCCATCCGCCCCGGGACCTTATAGAAAATGCCCTCTTCCCCTCGGGAGTTTGTATGTAACATAGCATTCAGGCATGCAAGAGGAGAAGTCCCACTGAAAATAAAAACACAGGATTAATTTTTGTATTTCTCTGGTCAGTGCTAATCTTCTGCTGGGAGACGATCATGGTCCCTCACCTGACCACCAAGCATGCAGCAGTAGAAGAGCCCAGATCCAACCTGTATTCCCCAGAATACAAGTTGGAGCTGCCACAAGAAGCAACAGTGAAACCAGTCCAACGAACCCACGCTCCAGCTCCAGAAAATAGGCAAACAACCAAAAAAACCCCCAAGTTCAGGCTCTCCAATAGCTCTTTGCAGAACGTCAAGATGGTCACTCATTCTTAGAGCTCTAAGTGCTCAAAGCTGCTCAGCTAAAACTCTGAGCACATCTCTTGCAAGCTACTGACTGCAGAGATATTTACTTTTCTGGAAAAAAAAATGCAGCGTGGTGAAATGAGGGTTGTGGGATAGAGAATGGAAACCAATTTGGCAGTTTTAGCAACTCCCTGAAAAGAGCCGAGACCTTCAATCCCAGCCCCAAGAGCTGGAACAGGAGCTCCATCCTTTTCCCTGTGCTGGTGGGGGTTTCTTTGCTTGTTTTTTAAGCTCTCCCACTGCAGACAGAAGCAGAATCAGTGGGCACAGAAGACAGGTAACTTTTGTTCCCGTTGCTGGGTCAGGCAGATCACACAGACTATTGAAGAGCTGCCACTGCTTGTGCAGCGCGCTGGTATCTTGCACCACCCCTGCACGGGAGATGCAAGATTCAGTGCAAAGTTTTCACCTCCCAATAACTTGTCACAAAGGATCAGACTGGAAACATGAGATTGACTAAAATCCTAAATTTGTGACTGAACGGCCAAAATTCCTGGGTGGGAGCTGCAGCGAGATTGCTACTCATTTGCAGTATGGTTTGCTATAAACATTCGAACGAATCTGCATCCAGAGCAGGGAGATGAGCCCTGGGAGGAAATTGAGGTGGAGGTGAGGCAGAGCCCAGACCTCTGGCGGCTCAGGCAGCTCACGCTCACTCCAGGTTAGACAAAACAGCAGCAAAAGCTTAGCTCAGTCACTGAAATCTAACATGAGTGGAGGCTGATATCCTGGAACAGATTCCAGGGCTCCTCTGCACAGGGGTATAAACCTGCAGCTGGAGGCACACAGGGAATGCTGCATCAACACCCCCAGGCTGGATGGGGGCACCCCTGGGTTCCCTGTCCCCCCCTGCCCCAGCAGGGTGCCCAGCCCCTTGTCCTGGGCTCGGGGAGCTCTCCCAGGAGCAGCCCCCGGCCCCTCTCGGGGCACCCCTGGGCCCAGCAGTGCTGCCTGAGGGGCAGGGGGAGCCTCTGGGCCTGGCCCTGGGCAGCGCTGAGCAGAGCCCGGCTCCGGCCTCTCCGCACCTCCCTGCGGGTACTGACGGCCATGGGGGAGCTCCCCCGGAGCCTCCTCTGCTCCAGGCCCAGCAGCCCCAGCTCTCGCAGCCTCTCCTCACAGCACGGGGGCTCTGGGCCTGGCAGCACCCTGGGGACACGGCCTGGGCTCTCCCCGCTGGGCCCAGGTCTCTGTGCTGGGGGCCTAGGAGTGAGATAAAGCAGCTCACAAACCACAGGACAATCACCATCCCCAGAGCACAGCTAATATTTATATTATTAGACCCAATCCCACCCGTATTGACTGCAGGGCTCTGAGAATTCAGCCCCTGATGGGGGAGCACAGCTCCAGCTGGTGGGACATACAGGGAAGGGGCACCGCGTGCTGGTGGCAGGGGTGAGGATTCAGAGCCACGGACACAAGCCGTGCGTTATTAGGTGGTTTGTGGGACCAGATGGCCACCTCCTAACCTAAATTATTCCATATAAAAGGTCCTCCTCCCTGGCTCCCCAGAGCAGTGCCTCAGCACACAGCAGCCCTGCTGCCTGCGTGACACAGCTGTGTGTGAGCCGCGCTTGGCCCAGCTCTACGTGGCAATACAAACACCATTCCCATCCTTCTCCCACCACGGCTCATCAGCTTTCTCCCCGCTGCTGCACCTAGAAAACAACCAGAGTTTCATATTTCTGGATCCCTGATGGCACACTGAATAGCACCGAGCGTGCCGACGTGTGCCTGCACTCAGGAAAGGCCTCAGACGGTGACGAGAGGCCTGCCACGTACCTGACCCTTCCTTCATCTGAGTACATTCTTCTTAAAAACTGGATCAAGGCAGAAAATCAACGCTAAGCCAAGCATTTTACAAAAGTCTAGGCAAAGCTGTGCTCTGGAAGCTCACCAAGGAATGAAGTCTTGGCAGGACCTATCTTTACAAAAGCTATACTTGTCTGGCATCTATACTGCTCCTGCTCGGTTCCATTGTTTAACAGCTTACCCATCACTTCTGCTTTCATTCTTCTCACATTCACCTGTCTACAGGCACTTGCCTTCCTCAAACTCTCTTTAGAGATCTGGCACAAAGCTAACATTATTTGAGCCCTTTCATGCACCTTATTGGGAAAATTTTAAGATCAGTCAACAAATCCCACGTAACTTTCAGAAGTTTGGGTTCAGTTTGGGTGTAAGATACGTGGCCCTCGTGTCATATTGCATCTTCCCTGCTTCTGTGACGAGCCCTTGGGAATCAGCTGATATTACACTGTTATTTTTGTGTCTTGCCTTTTTTTTAAACAAAGGCCATCCCTTCCTTTTGCAGGAACACACACCAGCTCATCAGCCACTTCTGAAGGTTCCCTTGACCTCAAAAACAGTGGTTAGAGAAGCATCTCAATGGGAAGATGCTGCTCCAGAGGTATCACTGTCTGCTGTTTCATGTCAGTCCCTCCCATTGCCCCCATCCTGCTGCACGTATGGAGCCGTAGTCAGTCAGGTACCGCTGCCCGTGAGGTGCTGTTAACGTGCAAGGCATTTCAGAGGTCTCCGAACAGGACTCAACCTTCAGAAGACCTCAACTCTACTACATGACTA
This sequence comes from Anas platyrhynchos, assembly GCF_047663525.1. Classification (NCBI taxonomy): domain Eukaryota; kingdom Metazoa; phylum Chordata; class Aves; order Anseriformes; family Anatidae; genus Anas; species Anas platyrhynchos. The sequence continues at coordinate 120,584,105 of NC_092589.1, read as the reverse complement.
GGTCCCCACTGATATGGTCTTTCTCTTCTGGAGAGCAAGCCCCTAACTCAATTTCTGCATCTTCTGACCTGAAGCAGGCTCCAGCTTTTCTCGCTCCCATCGGTCACCTTGGACTCTAACCAAGCTCAAGCCGTGGTTGTGGCATGAAGATCAGGGCTTTGAGGTGCTGTTGCTCAAATGTTCCCTGCTCACAGAGGACTTACATGACTGCTTTGAGGACAGGCTCATTGCAGGCTCTTGTACTATCTGTTAGCTACAGAAAATTGGCTTGACACAGTACATTGCCTCATGGACAACACGTGTAGTTACTGGGAAAGGAGAAAATAAGGTACATCCACACTGAATACCAAAGTTTAGTCACGTGCTGTCCTTCCAACAGCATTCCCCTCCACCACCTGCTGATGAGCTGATGATCAAGGGACACAGAGGCTTGCTTCTCCCCTCCTACCTACCTTCTTTACCAGGTTTTTAAGTCTCCATGCAAAGAATCTTCCAAAATGAGCTAAGACTAATTTTTGCTTTTCTCATGTGTTAAGTTCCTGTATCTCCCCATCCCCACAGACCCCTCTGTATTCACTTAACAGCAACAGCACCCCAAGGAGCTGGTGGGCAGCCCAGCCTTTTGGTAACAAAGGGATGCTGCTGTCAGCTAAATGCAACGGGGAAGTATTTGTCCAGATGCTGCAATCTGATGCAAGTGAACTATTAAAAGCACACAGCCACTCTCACACAAGGCGTTTTGTACACTAGCAGTTTAAGAACACACTCTGAATGTAGCATGAGGTCCTGTAACCCCTCTGCTGCTCCAACGTGTAAGGCATGGCTTTTGGGGGTTTGTTTCTGGAAACGGGAATGTTTATGAACCCAAGTGACAGTCTCTGTTCGTACCATCTGCAGCATCCTTAGCTGGTGTGTGAGATGTGCTGTTTAACAACCAAGTCGGTACAATGCCAAACTCACTTTCATGCCATTGACCTAGGAGGACCTAGAAGGGAGGTGGTTGGTTTTTTTGTGTGTGTGTTTTTTTATTATTTTTTTTTTTTTTAAATGAGGTGTTTGGGTTTTTTTAAATGTAAATCCGTGCACATGGATTAAGATACTTCACATAGACAGGGCACACTTAGTATTTTACTGAACTGGAAAACTAAATTGTAGAATTTCCCCCAAGAAGTAGTTACTATATGAGAAGTTACACAGGATGTTTTTATTAAAACATTAAGCAGCCTACATATGTACTTTTTTTTTTCTTTTTTTACAGCTAAATAAGCAGTTTCAGTATTCGTTCCAGCAGGTTTTTCAGTCCATAAAGATTTTTACATCACATGTACTACTCAAGTAGCATGAAAAAAACATAACATTTCACATTAGGCTTCCACATAGCTGAGAGGCTGCACGACAGTGATCCAGCTGGCAGGTTTTGTGGAGAGCAGGTAGAGGATCACGGCTGGGCTCTGCCTACAGCCAGCTCCAGCCTGAGCTGGGGCATGCCTCTGTTGCTCCTGGCACTCAGCAACTGCAGTGGCTGCCTTCAGTCCTTGCTTTACTTCTTAATTCAAGGGAGGGGAAGAGCACGACTTCAGTTCGCCAGTCCCTGCCTCTCTGATCACCCAGCTGCAAAGACAGACTGGCAGCAAATTCATGGTGTCAGAGCAGGGACTGTAAGCCATGCTTACACCTCAGAGCTTTATCATAAAACAGCAACACCAACTTGTTTGCTGCTGGAAGCCTTAAACCACTGTACTTTTCCACATCCTATGTGTTATCCTTCCTTGCAGCATATTTCAGCTTGGGAAAAACTAGGGAGTAACACGTCCACCCAGGCAAAGACACCTTCATGAGAAGCAGGAGACACGGTTTCAGCACACACAAAGGCATTAAAGTACAGCACCTAAAGTACAGCACCAAGAACATTGGTACTTACAGATGCTGCAATAAAGCAAGTACTCACCGATACTTACCCGGTGACCACCCAGCACAGTGAACAGGCTGAGCAAATACATGTTCTTAAACTCTGTATTATTTATTATCTGTGTTATTTATTATTATCAGAGCAGGCACAGATCTTTTAGCTATACAGCTACATACAACGCTTATTGTCAGCCCAAGGAGCGGTACTCCATGAGCCTCTCTAGAACCATTTCATTCCTCTGTGTTGGGACAAATATCAGTGCCTGTAAAGTGTCTATTCTGTTACCTTGCTCCCAGCCGTTCTCCTCCTATTGCTGTTCTCAGCAGCACTTTCCACTGAAAATCGTATTTTAGGAATTATTCTCATCTAACACTAACTTCCCTGTTAGAAACATAAAATTTAACAGATTTATTGGAACTTACGAATCTATTTATAAAGTGTTCATATTTATAAACCTGTGGCTGCTACATGAACTACAGCTTGTATATTGATGACCAAACAAGGGTTTCTGGTAACTTCTAAATATTTATTGTATTTTGAATATTAACATTTTCCATATGTGCACTTTCATCTCATTAACGAATTAAAATTTCACCTCAATTAATCATCCAGCAGAAGTGACAGGTGCTCTGCCTGCAGAGCAGGCACATGCTCCTCTTACTTGATTGGACTGCTGAAAGGGCTAAAAGAGGTTAATAACAATCTTTATAGCTAAAAGGTAGTTTATGAGGCCAATGGCATACAAAATAGACATTCTGAGCTGTCACCCCTCCGAGCATTTCTCTAAGCTACTTCACTTTTCCAGCGGCCGCGTACATACCAGGTCCTCCTTCTGAGAATTGCCAAACTTAAGCCTTCATTAAATCATGGCATTTTACATTCCACATTACATTCAAAGCTTCTTCAGACTGAGCAGGGAAAAAGGGGGTTGAAAATGGTAAATGCACACAAGGTTAAGACGAGACATCCCTACTGCGAGCAGCTGCCTGTTCAATGGGAGAAGGAGGTGAGAGCGTTTTTCTTTCCCTGCTTCCAATTCCACTACGTAATCCTTTCCAATCAGCCTTACCCCTGCAACCTCAGGAAGCAAGGGGATTTGTTCTGATTTGAAAACAAAATGGGACTGAATCATTTTGTCCAGTCATCTATGGATGGGATACTGGATTGAAACCCTGACAAATTTTCATCCGTGCAGTATTTGACCTCACACTTGCACTCAGAATGTCATGCAAGGTGTATTTATCAGTCAAGAGGCTACTTTATATTAAAGCTCCATTTTTCAGGTGTCGTTTACGCTGTTCCTCTGTGTGCACACCCAGCAGATCCCACCACAGGGCCACCACCTCTGGCTCCAGAGCATCCTGCAGACAGAGGCAGCACCTGCTGCTGCGGCTCGTGCAGGAACACTGCACGGAGTCGGTGCTGTTACACCAGGTCAGCGTGGTAGCACTCAGCAACCCGGACACCACAGAAGAGTTAATTATCCTCTGCTGTAAGTGGAAGCTTAATATAAAGTGCATCTGACAGGGAGCATCTCCATTTCACATCATCACTGCAAGTGCACGGAACTCGATAAAAGGCCCGGGCTCGGCTGTGTTTAAGGGTGAGGGTTTTCCCCGTTTTGTTCTTTTGAGCATCCCTTCTTCCCCACGTTCCATTTGAATCAGACATTCACACAATTAGCTTTTGGCTTATTAGTAAATTAAAATATGATTTTTAAAAACGATAGGTTTAGATCTACTGAAGTGTCACAGGAGAGAGAAGTCGTAAGCAGATACCGCAGTACCGACTTGAAGCGTGTTAACACACATTTATGATTTAGAAAAGCAGTTTTATTCTATGCATTAGATTGTTTCAGCCCATATACTCTGCCAAATGACCCCGGGACAAAGATGCACAAAAACATCATGCAAATCAAGCACCCCATCCCCACACATTCCGGACAGCGATGTTAATTTATGAGACATTAAGCATTCACATGCTATTAGCCTGGTATTTTCCACAGACTTGCAAGCAGATTAAGATTTCATGTTTGCATTACACTCAAATGCTAATGCAAACTGCATGCAGGAAAGGTAGATTAAGGTAAGAGAAGCATTAACACTAGTTTTACTACTATTTCTTGGTTTCTAAGTCTGTGTGAAACAAGCAGTTGCTCTTTAATTAAGGCTTTTGCAGCTTGCGTTAATACAGAACAGTAGCTTTAGAACAATCAGCAGTGGTTCTTACCTTCTGGAGTTGGAGTGCAACCCAAAAAAAGGAGAGAAACACCCCTTTAAAAACTTTAGCAAAACAATCATCTAACCATTAATACGAACCCTCCTCCCCATCCACCAGAACCAAATTAAGAAAGCTTTGGGCAGATCTGCAGCAATACTACAGCTAGGCTCTATCATACATATAAGTATGGAAAATGTGCACCCGTCAGGCTTTTTTCAGCTTACTTTCTAAGAAACTGGCATAGATGCACCAACCCCAGGTAACTTCCAACCCCCCTGGTTAGTGAACTTCTAATAGAAGTCACGTTGACCCTTTAGAGGTCCCATATGTGGCCAGGCACCATACAGAAGTTGACAGAAGTTCACTTTTCTTTCCCAAATTATGCCCAGAGCTGTGGGTACAGCAGCAGCCCTACAACCCAGAGGAGCAAGATAGTCTGTGAGCAATTTATTGGTTGTGCCACATGTACAGCATCATCTCAGCCATGTTCCCAAGGGTAAATCCATGGGCTGGCCAAGTCATTAATAATGCAAACTAATACAATGCTCGCTCCACTTCAGTATTCCCACTGATGGGGGGTGGGGGAGAGCAGAGGAAAGGAGGGAGGGGCTGGTTTTGGTGTTGTTTTTTTTTTTGTTTCTTTTTTTTTTTTTTGGTGGGGGTAGAATTGGCTACAAGATTTTTCATGTGATAAAGCCAATTATTAAACGCCAACACTTGAAGTTCCTGAGAATTTGTGCAAGATCAAAACATGGTGCCCTGAAAACCTGGGTGGTGCCAGTGAGCTGGGATGGAGCTGCATTTGTATCCGGGTGTAGCAGAGGGCACTGGAGACCCTTGGATCAGGAGCAGCCTGGAGAACACTGCAGTGCTCTTCAGCACACGCTCAAGTTGAATTTCTTTATAAGCTTTAATTACTGGTCTGCTAAGACTGATATGACAACTGGATCTGACCTACAGGGACATTACTAGATTCTGACATCATACACTGAGTCCTGGATGAGGTCAAAAAGCCCTTAGATATTGTTTACATGTGTAAGCAAAAGCTTCAGGTTTACAGCACTTGATTAGCTTCACCTTAGCAGTGTCCATATGTAAGGTACTCATCTGTGTGCCCCTTGAGAGCCTATGCAGTAATAATTAGCACTTTCTGGTTTTAAAGGACAAATTCATGTACAGAAACCTTCCTCTAAGGCTTTTGAGGCACAGAATTAAGACTTCAAAGTTTCTGGTGTCCACCACTCGTTGTCTCTGCTACAGGGCCGTGGGCTGGTTCAAACTGAAGGTAAATCCTACATCTAGCTGCTTGCTGAGATCTCAGCCCCAGTGTTTTCCAGAAGAGAACGCCAACCTGTTGGATTCCTATAGCACTCATCAGTGGAGTGTTACACCCCACATTTCTCCCTGCAATGGCTGTTACGCTCTCACGTGATAAAAATGAATGTATAATTTTATTTTGAGGAGCCAGCAAAACCTGCTACTATTCTAGTTTCTGGATAAGAGAAGTGGAAGATGTGGTTGGTCAGGGATTTGATACCTTTACGAAAGTGACTGCTCTGGAAAGTCACCTAGCTGGACTTTCTCCTAACATAACGAAGGCGTTTCCTGCTAATGGTAACACAATCTTTCTATATAACCATCCTTTAAACCTCTTCCTATTCTTCTTCCTTCATCCTCTTCAACTTATTTCTATATAGCCATCCTCCTGAATTCCAATCTTATGGCTGGATTTAGATGATCTTTAAGGTCCCTTCTAACTGAAGCCATTCTATGATTCTGCAAGTCTTCAAACTACTCTTTTTCAAACCAACATTTTTCCCTACATGCATTATTTATGTCACCTACCAACTCATCTCTATCCTTCTGCAGATATTGGGTGGTGCAGAGCTGATGACTTCAACAATTAAACGCTAACGAGGCCAAGTCCTGTGGGGTTTGCTGGACCCAAGGCATCCCTCAGGATCAACAACTTTTCACTCTGCGGCCTACAAGCCACCGAGGCAGGCTCCAGGTGAAGCACGGGCACTGCCTGCGAAGATTCACAAAACACGCCTGAAAGACGTGGTGGCCTGCAGGCTGCCATTCCCACTGCCCTGCAGATGAACAGAAACGAGCTACGGGGGGTTCTAGCACTAAGAAAGCTTTTTATAAGCACCTTGAGGTCACCTGGGGCTGGTAGAGGCCAAGCACTACTGGGCCTCACGGGGAACCCCAGTAGCAGAACCTCAAAGGACAGGAGGCACGGAAGGCCACAAGGCCCCTTGCCACACATGCTGCTAGCCCTAGAGAAAAGCTACCTGAAAACACAGCCCAGAACACCCTCCCTCCACCAAACACCACCTGCGGCCCTCAGACACGATGAATGCTGACGGCCACTTGACCCAGAACAGCTTTAGCCTGTACTCTACACCAGAGGTTTCACGCACAAATTCCACTTCACTAGAAAAGGCATCACAAGTACCTCAAAGAGCGTGATGTTCTGGTGAACTTCAGCTGAAAATGAGCTGAGAGTTGGTTATTTCCTTCAGAAAAAGCCAAATCCAGCTTTGTAACTGACTAAAAAAAAAAAAAAGACCTTACTGTCCCAGCAATTATTGCCCTCTGCTCCAGCCCTCCTCTCAAGCACTTACAGCAATTAACAGAAGCACGCTGATGAAGGGGCTTGCAATTAAAGCCAGCCTGCCGGTAAGGCTGGGCTAATGCACCTGCTTCCAAATGCCCATTTCCCATCGGGAAAGGCTCCCACAGTTCAGATGTAGAGAGGTCAGCAATACCTTTATGGACATTTATAATAGTTATCTTCCAGCTGAATGAAAGCAACCTGACCAGAAATAACGGAGAGGTGGAGATGACCCAACCCTGGTGGTTCTCAGGAATGAAGCATGAAAGGCCCTGCCACACACTCAGTATTACTAAAGATTACTAAACCTATACAACTTGAACCCTGATTGTTCCAGCTCATTTGAAGATTAAATTCAAATTTTTAATTATTAAAGATTTTGTAAAGTAATTTAAATGTTTGTCAGCTGACAGCTTCAGCTAGCTACAGGGCCTTCCATGCCAGCCCAAAACTTTCAACTTCACACACTGAAAGGGAGGAAAAATAAAGGGAGGAAAAGCAAAGCTGCTTTGTACTAACCCAGCACCACCTATTTGCAGTATCATACCTCCGGTCACCCATGAGAAACGGCACTTTTAACTGCACTCTTTCCACAAAGAAGCCCGTAAAGGCCTTGAGGTATTGCAATGACTCACTTACAAGAGGCACTGAGGCCAAAAGGCCACCTCTCCCCCGGAGCTCGAGGCTGGGAACCAGGAACTGGAGCAATTCAGACTGGGAGGAACCTCTGGAGATTGGGAGGAACCTCTGGAGGTCACAGGCCCAACCTCCAGCTCAAAGCAGGAGCACTCCAAGTGTCTCAGGGCTTTGTCCAGCCCAGCTCTGAACACCTCCCGTACAGGGAGAAGCCTTCCCTGGCCCTGCTCTAGTGGTTTACCACCCCATAGTGAAGATTTTTTCCTATCTAGTCCGAGTCTCCCACCCTGTGGTTTGTGCTCATCGCCTCTGTCTAGCACTGGGCTCCTCCACATGTGAGCTATCAGCAGAAATGAACACACCAGACTGCAAACCACCAGATTCTGAGAAGCAGCTTTGGATAAAATAGCTTTGAAATGTGCTGTGGTGCAAGCAGAGCGAGCTCCAGAAGCTTCCTGGTGTGGTTACCAACAGCGAGTGGTTTCAAAGACTTCAGAGCAGTCTACAGAGAAAAAGTTTGGGTTTTTTTGCAAGCTTTATATTACCTGGACCTCACGTTGAGAGATGCTGCAGCAATCACCAGGCAAATTTAGATCTAAATCTGATTTTATGGAGTTGTGTAAATCTTTATTTGGATAAATTACTACAGCAAACAAACCAAGTGTGCCACATCTGATGCCTGCTGCACCCCGTGAGCAGGTCCGGAAGGCCCTCCCAGGCACACACCATTCCCATCTCATTTACCCCATTCCAGCCAAGCCCCTGACGGACCAGAGGCAGGAAAGTACACTTTAAATAAGCTTCCTGGCTTCAGCACGTCACTTTCCAGTTTTCCAGCTTCCTGCTGCCACAAGGAACTGAGGCAAGAAACAGGAGCAGAAGATGCAAACCTCCTGGTCCTTGCTTCCCCTCTCAGGTAATGCCTCCCAGGTACTTCTCAGCCCCCTGATCAGACCAGAGGACAAAAAACAAAACTAGATACGAGTTCACCAACATATCAAATGGCCTGGAGCCATTTTAAGAACAACAATTTTAGGAGCACCACAGCAAAGGCTGCTCTGACCTGTGCAGATTTCCTCTGTCAGAAGCTGAGCTCTCCGTAACAGCTCATCAGTACAAATAGCTCTTCAAAATATCAACAGCTTTAAGCTGTCAGTGTGCAGACCTTCATTAAAAAGAGGTAGCAAGCAGACAGCATAGCGATTTCTTTCCTTGGTGTTTTGACTATGGACATGTACGTCCAGTGAGGCACCGGACATCAAGGATGAAGACACTCATCCCAAAATCTCTTCTGCACATGCCTATAACCAAAAGCTACTTCCCACCTCTCGAGAGAACCTAATTACTTGGTTATATCATGCACTATGCAGGCCACACTCTGTGCTTAGGGCTGTGAATCTAACTTACTGCTTAACTTGAAATAACAAATTTCTCTCTGTGCATGCCTCCTCCAAGAAATCACCACACAGACTATCAGAAGTTCTACCAAGATAATCCTGCACAAGCCAGGCATGTCTAAAAGGTGGGCGATTACATATAAATGTTTCTCAACTACAGTTCTGACAAGAACCAGACTGAGCTGATGGAAACACTTCATTTCTTGAAAGCAAGAAGTGTCCAAAGCCATTCCGGAGTGTTTTGCAGGATTCCGCCTACACTGACCACCCTCTGCACTTGTGACAACGCTGGAGGAGTTCAGAACCTACAGAGGAAATGAGTTTAAGATCTGCTTTTTGGGAGGTAAAATGATCAACGTAATCATATCCAAGACTTACACCCTCACAGTGGCTGTGCAGAGCAGCCCAGCTCTGTGCAGCTCCCTCTCCAGAAGGGCCAGGCACCAGCTCGAACAAGAGGCCGTCATGCTATCTGCCAGACACAGGATGCACGTCTCTTCCGTTGTTGGATAGTTTCGGTTTTACTTTTTTTAATAATTTTTTTTTCCCCAATACATTTTCTCCATAGGAGACTTTCTGCCTAGACTTCTACTCTAGGCTCACAACGGCTTAAAAGAGCAGCTTTCACAAAGAGGTAAATCCAGCAGTTTGGACAGAGGCAGCTTTTACAGAGATCCCTTTCCCTGTCGAGATAATTTGTCCTCACACCCAGCGTCAGTGGGATCCAACAGGAACTTCATCCTTTCCAAAATTTAAAAGCCTTTAAAACCCCTGCATCCTTCAGAATCCCCCTCCCAGGGGGGTGTATTTGTCTGTGTACCTGGGTTCAATTCTCGGAGAAGGGTGATGCTGGAGGAAGACTCTACTAGAACCAAGCCCCAATAGAGCTCAGCTCCCCCAGCCCTGGGTTATCTCCTAGCTCTGCAGCAGAAGATAAGGACATCAACAAAGCACTGGAGAACAGCTGTGAAGTATTTTAGTGGCAAAGTGTTCTGCCAAGAAGGAGGAGAGTCACTTCACTGCTCCTTAGCTGACGAGACTGAGACAAGAATATTCTGCAGCAAACAGCTTCCCTCCTCCTGCCACCAGCACGTTTCTGAGACCAGTCAATGAGGGAGCTGATCACCCAAGTTCATCCTCTTCAGTTCTCTTGCAAGAGAGTGAGCAAGTAGAGGATCCTTCCCTGGTCAGGGGGATGCTCACTTTGTAGTGCACAGGCTACTGCAGAAATAACACAAGCCTGACACTTCTTTGAGCTACCCAGAAGCTAAAAGCCCATGTTTGCTTTGGAGGAGGGTAATCAATATTGTCTTCTTCACTGGTTAGGAAGAAACACTGCTCACATTACCAGCCCACAGAGGACAGACTAACCACAGAAGTACAGCAGGCTTCTGATTTGCAGATAGCAAAATAGGAGAGAAATAAGGGAAACCAGTTAAGAACCCTTATGGAAGTCTGAAGCTACAGAGCTGGCAGCTCACTCAGAGCCCTGCTTGCAGTTTCCACCTCCTCAGGATGGAAGTCGCCTCCCCAGGGATGCCCCGAGCTGGATGTGCAGAGCATCTTGCAGGGGATTTGGAAGGAGCCGTGTCAATGAGAGGCACACACTGAGCACCACCAGGAGGGCAGGAGAAACTTGAAAGCACTCCAGTTACAGCACATGTATCTCTAGTCCAAGCAGGACCAGTGAAAAGGGGAATTTGGCTTCTATGCTTTATTCCAAAATTGATTCAGGAGTTTGTTTGGGTATCTTCATGTAACAAACTCAGAAGAATATTCAAAAGCAGCAGCCAGAGTACCAGAGCCCCATGCTTTTAATTTCACTGAGATTAGATGTGCTTCCCTGTTCAAACACCAACTCATTCGCATTTAGGCAAAGCATGGACTGAGGCTCACACTGGTATTTTTTTACACAGCCTCCTCTGTAAACTCCCAAAAAACAGAACATTCACAATTATTAAGAGAAAAAGTCTAAGGAAGATAGCCTCCAAAGATGCCAAGTCTTTGGGCACTCACACTAACAGACCCAAGGAGAACTCAGAGACAAGCTAACAATTTTTTAAACAACAGCTACTTATCTTCAAACAAACATGATTCTGTCGCTGCCTCTTGCTGCCCTCCTATCCTACGCACTCAGATTTAGGGAACTTATACAGCTGGTGTTGCTGGGTCAGCACCACAATCCCGTGCATCTTCAAAGCCTTGTTTGAAAGCACGTCCCAGCAAGCTCAGACTCGTCCAAGCTACGTTGCCAGCACAGAGATAAGGCAACATAGGATACTGGAAACCAAAGCCAGATGTGGTTACACTGCCAATTCATCGAGTATTTTTTTTAATGAGTTCTATTTTTGCAGTTTACAAGCAATGACCTGTAGGAAAGGACCTCAAACAATTAAGACAGCCTGCCAAAATAGGCAAATAAAGAAAATCAGGATAACAGATCACACAAGAAAGATAGGTCTGGCTTCAGGATGCCTAAGGTCTCCAAAAGAGACACGTCAGAGTACTGGTCCTGGGCTGGCCTTTAAAATCACGATTTAAATTGCTTACTCAAATAGTGTGATAAAATTACAAACACAGGCAAGATCAGCAGCCAGTATCACTCAAGGTATCCGTGTTGTTCCAGAAAAACATCTTATAAAATACCTAGCCTCTTCCCAAAAAAAACCAGCCTTGTCCTGCAATAAGAGAAGTCACTCTTCCCAGTTTCTCCACATTCAACTCCCACCTTTTGTCCCTACAATTCCAAATCCCCTACAAGAGGGCCAGCACTTCGAGTCCTCTGAACTTTGCCAACCTGCCCTCAAGCTTCCTACCAAGCAGCAGCACAACAGGAATGAAAGCAAGAGAGACCTGATCTGTGGCCAAAGAAACAACTGCTGGGCACTAGTGGGCTCCCCATTCTCTGCCTCATTTCAGAAAACCCACAGGAAAGTAATTTGTCTCTTCTAAAACTAATTTCCTATCTGGAATTTGAGATTAAAAGACAGGTGTATCTACAGATAAAAGAAATAGATGGTGAAATAAAAAAATCATGGCAGTCAAAATGGACATGGTTTAAACTCATGCACCATTTCCACCAACCTGGGAGTCTCGCAGCTGCTTGCTATCTCAAGACAACAGCACAGGGAAATTGCTGTAATCTGCTCTTGAAGGCTTTGCCATGGTTTCCTGCCAGAACTTCCACATGAAAGACTGAAGATCTGGTGAGCTACACACACTCATCTGACAATTTTTACATCTTATCTAACATGCCTTTTCCTTTAAAAAATGCTGATTTGTGCTAAGTCTGTCTGTCACAGGCTTTGACTTATCAGCAGCTCAATGCAGCCACCAATGGACAAACATTACTGTTAGGAACTGAAGCTGAATTGCTTAAAAACTGGTAAGTCTTAACCTAAACGAAGCTTTACTATATCACTCTAATATTTAAGAGGAAAGATCACTGCACGACATCCAAACATGGATGGATCAGAAGATGTGTAGCTGAACTGGAGAAATCAAGTTTGGGATCTGACAGCTCCCACCAACACCTTTTGTTATTTGAGGTACTGTGGAGTTTGCAGTCTCCTGATGCTCAGCAGCAGCTTTTAGAAAGGGAAAGAACTTGTTTGATATTGAAGCTGTCCTAAGGCTGGCGAGCCTCTGATACCACCAGATGTGGTACTGCCCCATGATGATGTGCACTGTCAGGATGGGAATTACACCCTGCTTTTGTCACATCCTTTAGAGCTAAATAAGGACAATTGGGATTCCTCACTTTAAAATAAGCTGACAAATTTCCAGAGGGGACAATACCATTATGTTGTCCATAACTTGCGTGGAAGATCTTGTTATCTACACTTGGGCCCTTCTGTACTTCCTGAAAAGCATCTGTATTGCTGTATTAAGCTGGCAAAGGGGAATGGGGAAGATAATTAAGTCTAATTCAGGTTGGTTGTGTCATTCTGAAATAGATGAGCTGGCATCCAATCCTCTTTTCTTTTTTTTTTTTTTTCCCTTCTCAGAAAATAAATATTTTCTGCTTCATAGTAGCTCTGTGTATCAACAACTAAACCTGTCCGGCTCAGGGAGATGTCTATGAGCAAGGACTCACAAGTTAAGCTCTGGTAACAGCAGTTCCAGATTTGTCACCTGAATTACTTTTACAGCAGGTCAGATCAGGAACACCTGAGTTGTGTACTGGGAAAAAGGGGCACCCAAATGCACAATACACTCCTTGTGCAGGACAGTAAGATCACTAAAACAGAAAAGCACGATCCTGCAGATGAATACTAAAAATAGCCGAAGACAGTTTTCAAATAAATTGTAACTGAAGCTGCCTTTTTTTTTTTCCCTTCCTAAATAGTTTTAAGTCTTGTTTTGGGTCATTTCCATTAAACTATCTGTTCATTTGTTTGTTTGTTTTTTTTTTAAAGATTAAATAAAAAGTAGTTAAAATTACCTATATAACTGGAATTTGAACCTGATCAGACCCTGTTCATGTCATACACAAGCTGCAGATCAGAGGCGTGCAGCATGTATTTCGAAATGAATGACCATTGTCTAGCTTCCTCAGTGAGAAGTATCAGTGACTTTGGGGATTTTTTTTTTTTTGGCACCTGGGATCTGGACACCAATTCTAAAGACATTTCACGTTTTAGTCCCAAAGATACACGAGTTAGGGGTTAACAGTAAACTAAGTTGGAATCAAAGCGTTATCCTGTTTTACTGCTATGGATGCTTAACTTACCTGATTTCTTTAAGTCCTTCTTTCTGGATAACTTGAAGAATCTCTTTATGGCTCATAGGTGTATTAGGATACTTCTCCAGGACCTGGCAAAGTAAATTGAAAGTACATCACTCATTTGCATTTTTGTGTTAGAGTTCTGTTGCCCAGAAAGCTGCATTTAATGATCTAAACATCTCCTAGGATACAACCAAAGAACCACTGACACTCCTGACTATCTCACAGCTCATAACCAGCCCTCTCATCTGAAAAGCAGAGAGCAAAGAGACTCTAGGAGACCTGCGTTAGTGCAATTCCCAAATTTTATTTGAAATGCACAGCCCCTAGATAACACTTCCTAAAGAGAAGGAAAGCCATGCTTTACAGTCACAGAGGAGCTTTATCACCACCCCCTTCATCTGGGAGTTCTTCAGCAACCACTGAAGTACTGCAGATACAGAACTTGTGAAAAAAACAGATCCTTAAAGCTTGCAAATTTCTGAGGTACCAAAATAAAGCCAGACACAGCTGAGGCAGCGGATAGCTACTGCATACAGCCACCCACCCCAGCACTGCTTTAATCAACCGTCATGCTCTGAACCGGCACAGCTCCTGCTCACGGCCGTACAGATTTATCAGATGCACCAAGGACAAAATCTGTTCTTTAAAATATAATTGCAAAATATCAATTGCAGCTTAAGTCCCCAACAAGAGTCAGATTCTTAATGAGTTTTTTTCACTTTGGGCATTTTTTTCAGTGGCAATCTCTCATCTTAGCATGAATGAAGGCACAAATGGGGCATCTGCAGAACTTCCACCCGTTAAGTCCGTGTAAGACAGGAGGAGCCTGCACTACATCAGTTAACATCAAAAAAAAATAGATCAAGTTAAGGCAGCTTTAATACTATTGACTGGTTGATTTTAAGAAGTTTAAGGAAATTTGATGTCTAATACTGTTAGGGTTCTTCACAGACAATTCACATTTAAATTTCAGAAGTTCTATTTAACTGGAAGTTCTATTTATTTTATTGGGCTAAGAAAATATCTCCTGCATTAAAACTGTTGAGCATGCCCATCCCCTCCTTCCCCAGCCCTGATTAAGCACACCCGAGTGCCTCTGTCTCTCATTCCACTTTCAAGAGGAGCAAGAGGCAAGTGTAATTCACACCAGGAGACAGACAGATGCTTAAGACTGCCAAAGAAAGATACCTTACTTCCACTTTAACTTGCATTCATGCTTAGTGAAATGTTATGATTGACCAGAAAATTACATAAAAAACAAAAAGGAAAAAACTTTTCCCAATTATAACCTCGTATGTCCACGGAAAGCTCAGAATACAACAGCTCTGCTGGACGGGCCCTTCCAAGATCATCGAGTCCAGCTGCTGACCACCTCAGTGCCTCTACATATTTCCTGCAGGTAGCCTGGCCCCACATCTTCCCTCCACAGGGCTTTTGGCTTTTTGTTGTTGAGCTCAGCAGGGCGATCAGCCTGGAGCCTGCCAGTGAACCACGATGTCCTCAAAGCACCACGTGTGCTTTGAGAAGCTGCTGGTCATCATCCAGCTGTCAGGAGGGGTCCTGTAGGATCCCACACACCAGTTCCCTGCACAAGCCAGGGCCAGGCATTTTTATCCTTCTCCTCACTTCCTTCAGTCCCCATAGGATCCTAAAGCCTCCCTGCAGGTACTGACGGCCATGGGGGAGCCCAGGAGAGCCAGGAGCACAGCAGCAGAACCAATACACGGCAGTGAGGGTCACACACTGCTGATCTCGTGCAGTTCAATATCTCCGCGTGGGTAACTGCACAACTCCAGCACAAGGTTTCATTGACTTAAATCATCTGGGATTCTGCTCAGAGATTCCATAAAAGTCTTATCTGGCATTATACTCGAAACACAGCTTTATCTGCCAGCTCACAGTGCAAATTCCAGTGGAAAATGACTCGGGAGGACACACGAGAGCATTCTTCATCTGAGGACACGCCGCAGGTGGCTGAGTACGCAGCCGGGGCGCCGGGCTGGAGCCACTGGTGGGGTACTGCAAAAACCAATCAGTACAATAGGGCCTGTGCCCAAACCCACCAGAAGACTGCATTAAGCCCCAGTTAAGCATTAATGTTGAGTTCAAAATAATGCCAGCCTCACCACACCTACGCAGGACCACACAAGGAGCCTTGAAGCCAGGCCACTCATTGACCCCATGCAGGATGCTCAACAGAAGGATGAGAATCTTCACTCTGCGTCTCTCCCCTCCCCACATACACCGGTGAAGACATTAAATCCCATGACATTGAGCTAGCTTGCTAGTTGCTTTAAGTCCCAAGATGCCTTTTTAGTTGCTAAAAAAAATAAACCACAAAAGCTAGGCCTCCTCTGCTGAGAAAAAGCCTTCAGAAACTGGGATGTTTCTGGGCAACCATGTCTAAGGAGAAAAAGAAGAATTCAATACATTAAGAAAGGAGGAGACACCAAAAAATTATTATGGTGCTGCTGCAGAGAAAGGAACCGCTCTCCAGAGGCTGTTGCGAGCACTGACCAACGCGTGCCAAAGAGGGGCAAACACACAGAGGGCAATGCCAAGTCAACGCTTCCAGGAGCTTCACTCAGAAGCAGCTGGGAGAATACTTTGGGGAAAAATTTTGGGGAAAAAAATATCACAATTGCCTTTTTTTTGTTGTTTAAGAACGTTATAAGGCCTTTTTTTTTTTTAATGCCAAGCCAGTCTTGAATGACTTCTTTCTGCGGGCAGTTCCTATAGGAGTTGGGGTCCCATGGACCAACTTCACGACAAGAATCAGAAGATCTCTGACTTTCACTTAAGCCACGTGGAAACACAGGGAAAAATAAATGGAGACACAGGGAGGATGGAGACAAGGATGCAGAAGCAAGTCATAGGAGAGAAGCACTCAAAAAGCTTTGCACTCTCATTTTGCCTCTGCTATGACAACATAAAGCAAGTTCCAGTCAGAAGAGAAGCACAAAGTGGAAGTTTGAGGGATTTTAGCCTCTCTCAGCAGTTACCTGTAGCCAACACACAAGGCACAACGCAGGAGGAGGCTCCTCAGAAGCACTGCTCCTGCGCCACAGAACCAGCACTGAAAGCCCTTCCAGCATCTGAAGTTCACAAAGGCATCGTCTAACAGGGGGAAGAAAATGCTGCCCTATTGCAAAAGGAACACAATTCATTGTCCAAAGGCTTTTGGATCACTGAAAACACTTTATCCGTGAATACTACACAATTAGGTACGGTTTAAAGAGAACAAAGTCCTAGGAAGGGTCCAGCTTTGGGAAACACGCCCAATGCCTAAGCTCGGTCTAGACGAGCTCATCTGGAAAAACCACGTTCCAGCCCAGCAGCAGAGGGTTTACAGGACAATCCAGAGCTTGTTTACAGTGCTCAGATGTTCCCCAGCAGCCTCCGAGCACACAGCTCTGAGCTCTGCCCAGCCCAAGGACACGGCAGGAGCGAGCAGCTCCGGGAGGCTCCCCAGGGCATGCAGCTTTAGGCAGCGCACCCACCTCCACGGGTACCCCAAAGGTGAGGAAGGAGCACTCAAATCCCCACGTTTTGCTCCATGAAGCCATCTTGTGCTCTTTTAAGAGACGTGTTTAAGTCTCTGCTTGATAAGCAGAGCAGTGCACACCTCCATGTGCTGCTCTACAGGCTGAGCCAGAAGAACCAGGTACGAGGATATTAAAGAGGCTTCAGAAGGTAGAAGCACCTCATGTAGCTTCTCCTCTCCTCTGCCCATTTAATGCCATGTTAGATCTTTTACTCAAGGCCTTTTTTTTTTTTTAATTACCATGTGCAATAAAAAATATAGCCGCTGTTATCTGCCACAGAACCGAGGCAGTGGCATTTTGAAACTAAGAGTCAGGATTTATAGGAGGGTTTACAAGCTCCTTTCCTACTATGCTCAGCATCAGCTGAGCCAGTCTGAAGCACAAACCAGCAGACACCAACAACGAGGTATCAGGAAGCCACCTCACTGTGAGAACCCAGCTATTAATACTGGAAACAGTGTGCAGCACAGGTGAAGCTGTACACCTGAGTGTCGTCGATGCTCAAATGATGCTGCCTCAGGTGCCAAAATGCTCATTGTTAGCAAAAGCTGTTAAAAAAAGTTCTTTATTGCAGCATATTCTGCTTTGTACCATGAAGCTGTCCTGGTTTCTGCAGAGTTTTCAAAGCAAACAGGACCATCAAAAGCCATTCCTTAATTTTACACCTTGGAAGAAAGGCAACTTTCTTCCTCCTCGAGTAGCTTTGTGAAAAATAATGCCTTCTTGCTACCTGCAATTAAATTCAAAGGAGCAAATTTCAGAGGGTAAGCAGCTATACCAGGCAGACCTGGAAAAGAGAGACGCCCCTAAAGCACCAGCCTGTCACACAAAACCTCCCACAGAAACACCCCCAGCGTCTCCGCTCGTCAGAGCAGCTCTCTGTCCCCAAGCTCCCCAGATTTACGAGCACTGGCAGGACGACTCCACCTCACCCCAAGCCGTTTCCTCGGCTAAGGGAAGCAAACCTCCAGGCTGCTGGGGGTACCCGAGGCAGGACAGGCAGTGGGATCCCTGCCATCGCAGCACCCCGTGAAATGGGGTGAAACGGGGCTGGCTCAGCAGTAAGAACACGGAAGCACCTCGGTGGGAGATGCTCTGAGAGACGCTATAAAAGGAAAGCAAATTTGTCGCTGTAAATTACTTCAGCACTTCTCTTATTGCAGCTCTGCTCAGCTCAGGCTCAAAGTCCACGCTGGTCTCCTCCCATGCCGAGCTCTTGCTGTCCGACCCGGAGCAATGCTCCTGCACCAGCCCGTGGCTGTTCCCAGCTCTGAGGGCAAACTGGGAAGCTGTTTGCCCCCAACAAGGGCTTGCCGTAGCTACTTAGCCTCTGGAGCTCCCAGGAAAGCATCTGCAGCCTGAATCTGATGGTCCTGAGGACCACGGGGCTGGCAGAAGCGGGTCCCAGCAGCAAGGAGCAGCGAGCAGGATGGAGCTGGAAGCACCAGGGATGCACCAGGCTCTGGAGAGCACCCTCAGGAAGATCTCACAGCAGGAGCTGGCAGGCAGCAGGGTGATGATCAGCAGGCAGGGCAAGCAGGAGGGATTTTAGAGCTGAAAAGCAAAGCAGAACGCCAAATATAATCGTTCAGGGCTTGCTGCTTTGGGAGCAGCACAGCACACATTTGCCACCCCACAAGCAGAACAATCACCTTCACCTCAAAGCTTTCATCTCGTTTCCACCTTCAGATGAAATCACACTTCTCACCCCACGCCCAGCACAAAAGCAGCCGGATCTCAACGGGGCCTCGAAAGCAGCGTTCCGAAGGCACACCAAACACCGCTGAAGCAAACTGGGCTCCCCAGTACAAAAAAAAGACAGGGATCTCCTGGAAAGAGTCCAGCAGAGGGCCACAAAGATGAGACGGGGCCTGGAGCATCTTCCCTGTGAGGAAAGGCTGAGAGACCTGGGGCTGGTCAGCCTGGAGAAGAGGAGACCGAGAGGGGATCTCAGCAATGCGTATAAATACCTGAGGGGTGGGAGGCCGAGGGGTTTGGCCAACCTCTTTTCAGTGTTTGTGGGGACAGGACAAGGGGTAATGGGCACAAAATGGAGCCCAGGGAGGCTGGGGGGTCTCCTTCTCTGCAGATATCCAAGGCCCGTCTGGACGCCTCTCTGGGCAGCCTCCTCTGGGGAACTGCTTTGGCAGGGGGTTAGAGCCGATAGTTAGAGCTCTGGGGGTCCCTTCCAACCCCTACAAAGTGGGGGTTTCTGTGATTCTGTGAAGCCAGCCACTGCTAGAGAAACGAGCACATGAACCTAAGCGCAGTGTGCCACAGTCTGCAGGGCATTTATCAGCCTCCCAAGTCTCCCAGTGAGCAGAAATCCTGCTTACAGGTAAGTCACCCACCTCCCTGAACATCCCCAGGCAGGGCAGGTAACCTCCCCATTTCAGATTTTATTCATTTTTTCAGTTATTTGACAGAAGAGGAGGAGGGGAACCACAGGAAGGGAATCCTTGAACAAAGCTCAGGAGCACGGCGAGGCTGTTATTACACTGACTTACCAGGAAGCAGCTCTGCAGGGAAGTAACAAGAACCTCAGTGCCACAGCTCTGCGCTTAGCCAAAGGTTATCAGGAGCACTAGGAGCAAAGGTGCTCAGCTCGGAGAGGTTACAAGTTGAAGATCCAGTCCTAGCTTTGGAGGCATCTCCACAGATGTAATTTCACCTAGAAACTTTCTAGGAAAACGCAGTCTAGACTCATGTTTCCTTACATTCTTCATTTTCCTACAGCTTTTGACTACAGAAAGTAAAGTTACCCACCTCCAGAGCTTGGAGAGGCTGCAGTGAAGCCCCCAAACACGACACAGGATTAACCCAACACACCACTCCTCATCTTCCTCCACCCGTTTCCAGCTCCGACTGCTCACCTCGGAGGTTTCCACCCAGAAGAGCTGGAGCATCACACAGCCACCACAGCTCTCATCTCCTGACTTCACTGCACCACCCAGCAACCCGAGCAGCACCAGGCTGTTGGGAATCACGCACTTCTTTCCTGTGAAATGCTGGAATAGGGCACTCGACCACACAGCCCAGTGCAGTAACTGCTGCTGGATGCTTCACAAACATTTATGTTTGGTCTGACTGTCAGAACAGCAAAAACAAACCGAGTGGACATCTGCTTTCAAGAACAAACAAGCATCCTTAGGGGAATAATGCACTCGCAGAACTTCATGGAAGATTTTGTGCCATAGGAAGCCTCACAAGTGAAACCCCACCAGAGGCCAACGCTGTTTCTGGGGCTGAAGTGCAGGTCTTTGGTTTGGGGCACACACTGAGGAGCTGATCAGCAGGCTGCTTTAGTGCTGCATCACGCCAGCTCATCAGCCACCCATGAATGCAGGCACAGGCAAGGCAGCACTGCTGGGTTTTCATCCCTCTGGTGGGCTTGTTTGGGGATGAGGGGCAGAAAACAGCTTCTGGGGTGCACCCCACACACATTTACGTCCCCTCTTACCTGCTTAAGGGGAAGCTCACCACAATCAGGGGTTACCTTAGGGGTGCCCCTGGGGGAGGTCTTGCACCTCACAGCACACCAGCCAGCATTTAGGCACATCGATGTGGTGTACCACGTGCAGAAAGCTCCATCAGGCAGCTGCACTCCCTTGTCAATATTCTTTCAGTGGTATATCCAACAGTAAAACTTGCTAAAGATTTCTACTCAAATCCACGTAGATCATCAACACTGCAGCGAAGTGCCATAGCTCCACTGCTTCGTTGCCAAAGCACAAGGAACCTGCTGGAGATAAAGCTTTCCTGATGCCCACACTCTTCTCTAAAGCCACCAGACAGAAATTTGGCTAAGCCAAAGCAGAAATAATCCACAACTCCTTAACTACCTCCCTGCTACCTGCCCCACACTGCAACCCCCAAATTCCATGGGAGTAAAAATGCATCAGCTGGGCAGCTGACCCTCATCTGCTGGCACAGACAGCAGAGCAGAAGAGTTCTGGCAAAACAATTTCAGTTTCATCCATCAGCAAGTTTTCCCCTTTGTCTTTCAATATCCTCACCGCCTTGCCTGGCTGTTTGTGCTGCTGGGAAGTTAGGATACGATGTTCCTGATCCGGCTCAGCTTTCAGCCCTGCGTACAAGGAATTTCTTCTGTTCTCATTATGGTCTGGCATCTCACTGACAAAACAAACACGAGGTTTCAGAAGCACTAATAGCATCCACATTGAGCTCTGTTGAAACAGCACGCAGCCATTTCTCCCCCCCCCCTCGAAGTGCCACGCCACCAAGCTATCTGTCTCGGCATTTCTAAGCACCAACACGAACAGCAAGGGCAGCAGACTGAGCTGTACTCCTAGAAATTACAGGCTGGGAAGGGAGCTTCTGAACACTTCCACTGCTGTCTCTTTTCCAGCAGTTTACATCAGGAACGAGCTCCTTCCAGTCAGCTTCAGCTCGAGGTCTTGAGGAAATTCAGCAATTGTTGAACCAGAACAGCACCGAGTGCTGACTGCAGGACGAGGAGAGGTGGACATCAGTCCAAGGAAGCTGCTCTGAAGCGAATCCACAGCCAGGTACCAGGCTAGGAATGGCTCTGAGTACCCTCGGCACGCCGAATTAGCATGCACCGCACCGTAACGTGCTTACACCACGGGCAGGCGGCGTCCTTCCAGGGCCGCAGTGAATCATTCATGAATAAAGGAGCTAAAACCCTCATTAAGGGAATAAAAAAAAGACATCCCCTCCCCCAGACCGGCCCAGCACTGCCTTACTGGGTCACGCTGCGGGGTTTTCTTTTAGGGCTCTCCCTTTGCCAGGAGGGAGATTTGGCCCTAACTGCCTGTGGAAGCGAGCTCTGCGCGATCAGAGGAGGCTCTGGGACCGAGTCTGGGACTTGATTTTGGTTTTTAAACACTCTCCAAGCTCAGAATATGAAAAAAAGCACCCTAATCCAGTAGTGTTTTTATCAAAATTTGCTGAAAACACATGTTTGCATTCCTGCTATCGGCCATCTTCTACACAGAAGGAAGAGAACTGCCCAGGCTAACGCTGTAAACGCCATCACCACTTCAACTTAGGCTCCTTCCTGGTACTTGCTGGAAGCAGAATTTAAGAATTTCAACCTCGGGAAAGCCGTGGAAACCACAGCAACTTGAAAGCTGTCCCACCCCACGCCGAGGGCCCTGCGGTGACAGCCGCTGACTCGGCCTCAGCCCGGGGCGAGGAGAGGGCCCCTCGCTTCCCCACCACATGGAGGGAGGTGAAAAATGTCCTCCAGAAAGGGGGGATCTCCACGCAATGAAGTGTTTCACACAGAAATGGGTCTGCTACAGACAACCAGGCACTTATGACATGAAGCCCCCACGCCATGGTCACTCCAGAGCACTCCCAGCAAGGAGGGGGGCGCAGGGCCGGGCCGAGGGGCCTGACCTACATTGCAGAGCCTTCCCCGCTCAGCCAATTAGCCAAACACCATCAAAGGCTTCAACCAGAAATGAGGTCAAGAAGGAACGGGCGATTCTGTGCCATCAGGAACCTGGTGCTGTTAGACAAACCAGTGCTCACCGCCGTTTCTCACAGCGTTTAGGCCCGTAGCGCGTCACCCCACTTCCAAACATGTCTGAGGAAACAGCAGTGAGAAGAGACAAGATTTACACATCGTGTTTCACCCCGAGGACCTGGTGAGGCAGGTGCAGAGCAGACAGCTCGGAGGACACAGGGCCAAGCAGCTCCAAGAAGTGCAGGGCTTCCTTCTGCAGTCCTCAATGAGGCAGTGAGGTGAGCGCCGACCCAAGAAATGGCACAGTGCTGCTCTGCAGAGACAGGAACCTGGCTCCAAAATTGTCAGTGAGCAGTTCAAGGACACAGCGGAGCAGGAACTGAAGTAGTGCTGCGAGTAAACCACTTCTGGATTCAGAAGCCCATCAGCAAGATGGCCGCAGACTGATCCTGTCAGACCTCCGCCTGGATGCCCGCTAAGCTCAGCTCTACGTGAGGAAAGAGCACCGACAGGATTATATCGACCTCAAACGCTGGGAGAAGCCTGAGTCTGTGACAGACAACATGAGAAACAACTCTACCAAAAAAAAAAAAAAAAAAACTTAAAGCTTTTGGACCTAGCACTTACATGCCTTAATTTAGAAACAGGGGACGGGAATGGCACCTCCAAGGCGTGGGCTTGAATGCAACCTGCTGCCAGCAGCAATGTGCATTAAGGAGGGAAGGGACAGAAATTACTGGGCACTAACAGCTTTCAGAAGTTCCCTGTGTAACCTCTCAAGGTTTGGGAAGGCCGAGGAGCTGCACAGCAGTGGCACAAGGAGGTCGCGGTGGTTAAGCAGACCCTTGCTGACCTACCTGCACCTGGCTGTGTTCTGCCTCTGCCACAGCACAAAGATTCAAGTTTGGATGCAGAATACGACAACGCTGTGATCTGTGCAGACATGATCTTCAAATATATGTGGCCCTAAGCTCCCAGTAAGTGTTTGTGCACGGTATTTGAGCTTAGGCCCCGTACCTGTGAGCTGTGGAAGGAGCGTGGGGCAGCCAGTGAGGCTCTCCCCGTGCACGTCAATGGTTCCCAACAAAAAAACAAACCACAAAGCAAAAGGAGAGTAAACACCAAGCGGGTCAGAGTCCCGGCACCCTGCACGCAGCAGCCCAACGAGGAAGTCTCAAAAACAAACAGCCACGGGGGGCAAAGAGCAGCTCGCAGGCAGCTCCTGCAGCAGCCGGGAGGCACAGCGGGATGACCGGGGGCATGCAGGGGAGCAGGGGGCTGCTAAACCCAGGGTGACCTGCTGCTAAACTCAGGAGTTTTTACTGAACCTACTGCCAAGAAACTGCATTTGTCTGAAGCCACTGAGCCACTCGCACAAAATCCTGCGAGCTGAGGGTCCTGATGCTGGAGTCCTGCACCCCAGGTGACATCTCCCTTCCTCCCGGCTGCAGGGACACGTGTGTGGGCAAAGTGGTAAACAGGATTGGGGCCCTAATCCAGGCTAAAAATACCTTTTCTATTTGTTTATTAATTAAGGGACCAGATCCGTTTTAGGATTCAGTTTGCCAGGCAGCCTCAAACACACAGGTGGCCCTGCTAGAACGGAGAGGGGCCAGCACCAAGGCAGACACGGTCCTGCACCTCCCCTGCCCCGAACACACCATGAGGACCCTCAGGGAGCAGCCAGCCACCTTCCCGTACCCAATCCCACACCGTTGTAGGGTTTGTGCCACGTGGAGCCATTGCAGACCCTCCGCTGATCACCTGGGACCGTGTCCTTGGCTGGCAGCCTCCGAGCAACATCACTGACAGCAGGCAGAGTGCTGCTACCTGCAGAGCCTCCAACTGAGAAATCATCTTCAGGCCCCAAGGTCACTGCACGAGCAGTGCTTAAGGTGCTTCAGCTTACCTGAAACACCAAATATTTATTGCCAGCAATGAGAAGTCTTCTTTTTTCAAGCACCACATCAGAACTCCACCTTGCTCTGAGTAAAACTGTTAATAACCAGAAGAACCTCAGCACTGCTTAACTCCTAAAATTTGTCCTCAAATAACCAGAACCAGGGTAGAATTACCAACTATCTTCCTGTAGTAAGAGTTACCATCTTCATGCTCTTTTATCCTTGCTGGAAAATTAGTGTTCTCTTCCCCACCTCCTTAGCTTTCACATCAATCAGAGCTGCAGAAGAGACCTCGGGAAATTCAGTGCCACTGCCCTGAGAGGCAAGCAAGCACCGAAAGCCCCCATGTGAAAGTGAAGAGCTGACCATGAGGCTACGTGCCTGGCTACCCCGCACAGAAACATCCCAGAACAAACTCCTACAGCTCCTCACAGCCCCATTCAAACCCAGCTGGACAGACCTCAGGCTGCAGAAGCCTCCTGTGGCTGGGTGCTGGCACCATGCTCCTACTGCCTGCCAGCACCCCCCGAGCTGCTCGCAGTGCTCAGACCCGCCTGTCCTACCCCAAACCGTGGCTGTGTGCCTTCCAGCTGGAGGTTGCTGAGCTCTGGTGTGTGTGTTCTGCTTTAAACACGGCAACCAAGGCTTCACAAGGCATTATAATTATAATTTGGGCTCTAGGGCCCCGTGATACCCCTTCAGCTACGCAGGAAAGAGATGACCAAAGAGTCAGATGCAGAGAAAGGACGACCAGGCTTCACGCAGGACACCAACATCTCACAAGATTTCTCTGTAAGACCACAGAAACCCCTCAGGAGGGCAGAAAGTGCACAGGACACCTCCCCTCTCACCTCTGCAGTAAGGTCTCTGCAGCTGCTGAGGTACCCACGAGATGCAAGGACGGAGACATGACCCTGAGAGCCCGTGCGCAGGGATTTCCACACTCAAATAACCAGGGAAGACACAGGTAAGTGACCCGAACCAAGGCAGCTCTCCTGCAGGATATTGTTTTTCCACATTCCTTCCCCTACAGCGAAGGGGAAACCTGAACACTCATTCTTTCCTTCTAAGACTGGAAAACATTCAGCAGTGCACAGCTCAAGGAGACAGGAAGCCTCAGCAGCCTGGAACATCAAATGAAAGGCATCTGAGGAACACCAGCTGCTTGGTTAAGGAACGGGAAATATGCACAGAGAACCAGGTAAATCAATCCAATTAATTAACGGGGTTAAGAGCTCACCTACAGCTCCAAACCTTTGTCAGCAGAGAGCCGAGAGCCCCCTCCAGCAGGCGCACGGTCAGGTACTGCCCAGCTAAGGACAGGAATGGAAAAGGAGTTTTTGGAAAAGGAGTTTTGGGAGCGTGTTCCAGGGGGCACTCAAGGACTGGAGACGCTGATAAACGGGGGTTGTACGGGGTGCCTTGCCCCTGGCTTTCAGGTTAGTTACCTTCATGTCCTGAAGCAAGCAAGGAGGCCCAAAAGGAGAGGTGTTCAATCAGGAGGTTTTCTAAGACATTATTTAGTGAAAGGAAACCTGAGTTCGGGCAAGAATGAAGTCTTCCTGATTAAGGATAAACTCGTTACTGCCATTCCAACTGCACTTCTGACACAAGAACTCTGTTAGCAGCCCTGGGAGCAGCTTTAAGAAGAGGTTTGCAGGCTGAGCTGGAGACAACCGCAGGGAGGTGAGCAGGAGGACTCACAGAATCACAGAATTTCTAGGTTGGAAGAGACCTCAAGATCATCAAGTCCAACCTCTGACCTAGACCAGGTGAACTTTAAGGTCCTTCAAACCCAAACCTCCCCAGGATTCTCCAGATCTTACGTGGAAGAGAAAGAGGCTTTTGAAGTGATGCTTCACGCCAACACCTCAAAACCAAGATAAGCAGCCTGTGAGACTTCAATCTCAGCTGAAACCTTCAAACCTGGCCATCGTTCAGCAGGCTGCTGAGGAGCCTACTGCCTGTTACGTAGGAGCAGGAACATGGAAAAGAGGCAGTGAGATGTGAGCACGGCTTTCCAGTTACTCGCTGAGCTCTGTTCACATTGCAGAAGCCACAAGTGGCAGGAACACCAGCCTGCTGCAGCTCCCCAGCAGCCACAAATCCCTCAAAGTGCTCGGTTCGTACGTCACGTGCCAGAAGGAAAGAGGGGAAAAAAGGAGTAAGTGGGCTCTGGTGATCTCAGGGGATGACATATTGGGGCAGAGAACGGATGGGGCTCAGAAAAAGCTCCTGAACAGCAAAACCGTAAGCCATAAGAGGGAATGTTTATTGCTGCCTCTAAGAGGTTTAAGAGCCAGTTCGGATTTCCCCACATGGAAAGGGAGAGAGAAGAATTTGCCCTAGCAGAACGTGGGTTGCACCACTCGTCTGACAAAGAGCAGGGCGATTTTTGAGCAGCAGGGTGGTGATCAGCAGGCCAGCCTCACCTCCATCCCCGCAAAGGTGATGGCTTCGACACTGCCTCCCACAACATCCTTGAGAAGAGGATCCTGGGGTGCATTGGAAAAAACATGGCCAGGAGGTGATCCTGCCCCGCTGAGGCCACATCTGGAATGGTGTGCCCAGTCCCAGGCTCCCCGGTTCAAAAAGATGGTCAAAAAAGATTTACAGAGTCCAGGGGAGGGCCTGGAGCATCTCCTGTAGGAGGTCAGGCTGGGTGACCCGGGTCTGTTCAGCCCGGGGAAGAGAAGACAGATGATCTGATAAATGTTTATAAATATCTGAAGTGTGGGAGGCAAACGGACAGGGCCAGGCTCTTTTCAGTGCTGTGCGGTGATGGCACAAGGGGCAACGGCCAAAAACTGGAGCATGGCAAGTCCCACACAGACACGGGTAAGAACTTCTTCACAGCGAGGGTCACAGAGCTGGGACAGGCTGCCCAGAGCTCGGGGAGGCTCCTGCTCTGGAGGTCTCCTTCTCTGGGGGTAGTTGAGACCCACCGGGCTCAACCTGCTTTTACCAGAGCGGCAGGACTTGATCTCCAGGGGTTCCCAAAATCCTGTGAATCTTACCCAACTTCTATCCAGAATCCAACAGGTCGGAGCACTCAGACCCTAGCAGAACCAGCGCAGTTGCGTGGAAGGAAGACGGCGTTCGATGTACACAGGCACTGAAAGGAGCTGCAGCAGAGCAGCGACGATGAATTATTTCGTGCTCCAGACAATGAAGTTTCGATCTGGAAGTTCAGCTCCCACCCCACAGGAGCTGCAGCAGTGAGGTGACGTCCACAGGACTTCCTGCCTGGAAGCAGCCGCTCCTGGCAGCAGCGGCTCCTAAAATCAGGGGGCACTGAGCAAGGGCTGCTTGGATGTTTGCACATGGACCTGCTACGGAGCCACACAATATCCAAGGATTGTCCACACGCACGGCAGAGTTTGGGCTGGCTTCAGAGCACCACAAGCAGGAGGAGGATACAGCTTCTGCTCCTGGTCCGATGGAGCTCTCACACTCAGGTTCTTCCAGTCGAGCTTATCTGGAGATAAAAGCAGGCTGAACCTACCTGAGAGCTGGCACTGAGATCATAATCTTCTTCCAACTACACTTTGATACACTTCGACATCGAAACAGAAGTCTTTGGGTTTTAAACACAACAAAAAGCTGCAGTGTTGACAGGCGTACAGCCAGCTCTAAGCAGAGAAAGAAAAGCTTCACACGGATCTGAGGAGGATAAGGAGCTTTAACGAGGAGCTTTATCGGGCGCATTTATCATCATCACACCGTGTCTGTCTTAGGAAGAGCCAAACACCCCCTTGCAGCATCAACACACCGAGCTCCTAAACGTCTGCTGGAGGGCACTCGGTACAAGCACCTGACCATATCGGACCCCAGGACTTCTGCAGGAGAAAAGCAGCCTGAGCCACTGCCCCTAATTTCATCCCAGACCCTTGTGCCTGGCTCTCCAGTCAGTTTTGCACCGACCTTGTCGCCTGCCTGCGTCTCACCAGCTTGGTTTCACCACACCATGGGGGGATGTGAAGAAATCACATCAAAATCCTTGTTACAGGCGAGGTGAGGAACACTCTATGCTTCCCCATCACACTGCGGACAACAGCCCACCTTCTGCTCCAGCACCCCAGCACCCAGAGGCGGCTCTCCCCTGCTCCACACGCAGCTCGGGACCTCCGGAGCAGGAGGGGATTTCCAGGGATTTATCACCCTGCGAGTTCCACAAGCCCGTGCAAGCCTTCAGCATCCACAGCTCCCTGCAAAGGCAAGTCCCACAGCTCACATCTCCTCCCGCGCCCCCAACGAGGAGCTGGTGGGTGGCATCTGACGCCCCTGGACTCCTGCCCTGGAACAGGAGGGTTCCCCTCAGCCTCTTTTTCCTCCTCCTCTAGAGGAATTCAGGTAATCTCACTGCCACAGCTGTCGAGCCGTCAGCTCACGTGGTTGTCCTCCAAGCTTTCTTCTCCACCGGGCTCCACCCAGAGCAGCAGTCGCCCTTCACCACTCCCGTGCAGCGCGGCGCCCTTGGAGGAGCAGCAGAAGGGAAGCAGCAGGCGCAGCTCCTTATCTCACTCCTCACATTTCATTCGAAGACTATCAATAACCAGGACAGCATTTCCAGCACGCCCCACTGAAGCTGCCCCATTTGGGAGATGAATTCGGATCCGACTCTGCGAAGATCCCACAACAGCGGTGTTTAAGGGAGAGAAGGGAAATAGGACCACGTGTGCTGGCTCTGTGCATTTATTCCTCCAAAGTAACCACATCCACGAAGAGCCTGGCAGCCACAGCGAGCTGGGTGCTACCCAAGGGGGAGATCTGTCCTCCTGCAGGAGCAGCAGCTCACATCTGGAAACAAAACAGCCTCCTGTTCCCAAACACCCCCGTGGAGAAGCCTCACACTCGAGGTGCACAGGACGCGCTCTCACACCTACCCCCAGCTGGTTGGAGACCCCCGCGTGTTGCAGAGGTCCTGGTGCTCTCCCAGCCTCAGATACGAGCTCCCTGAAGGAAGCCTGCAGAGCTGTAAGCCTGGATGAAGTTAGAGGAGAGAGACCAAGCCAAGTATATCCAGGCTGCACACTGAAATCAGTATCTCAGCTGCATTTATGGCTTTAAATAAGAACACAAAGAAAATGTGTTTGGGATCCTGAAGCATCCCTTGGTCCTCTACCTTCAGGCCATTTACCTGAAGGACCATTAAGATACCTTTTTCTGTTAGCAAAGACAGCTAACTGGATGCAGTTATACCCCAAAAGGCTCAGAAAGCCTCACCAGCAGTGAGTCCAGAAAGCACTTTTCTTCTCAAAGCCAGCAGAAAGACTTGTGCTGGCACAAAGCAAGCGCACAGAAGTTTACGCCAGGTTCAATCCTGTTGGTTTCTCTCTGGACAAGATTTGAGGTCCTCCCACAGCACGGCCTGAACCCATTTGGTGCAGAGGACACGAGAAGGCTGAGCAGGCAGGCGCCTGCCCAGCTGCGACCAGCAGGGATTTCCCCAGGGTTTTCACACCACAAGCCGTGTCCCCACTGCCACCTGGGGGGACCCCGGGGTCTCATGGCATTACAGTGCTTTGGGGACAAAGATGGGACCCCCAGAGACCCCCTGCCAAAGCAGTTCCCCAGAGCAGGCTGCCCAGGGAGGTGTCCACACGGGCCTTGGATATCTGCAGAGAAGGAGACCCCACAGCCTGTCCCAGTGCCCCGGCACCCTCCCCAGGAAGATATTTCACAGGTAAACTGGGCCAAAACCAAGCTCTGATTCACAGGGCAGCAGCTGACTTCACGGGAAGGTCTTAAAAAAAACCTGTCAAGATGCAGGAAGAACACATCCGAGTGCCACAGTCCATAGGAGAGGGTTTTTGTGGGACAGAGCAGCCGAAGCTGCGGCTTCTCGTCCCTGGTGAGGCATTTCTCACCCCTGGATGTTGGTCGAGGACTGGCAGACAAGCACCCAAAAACCTCAGCGCTGTCTGTGAGGCCGTCAGCTCCTTCCAGTCCGTCTCCAATTAATGTTTCACAGACTGCTCTGCACTGCTGCGTATTTCTGCAGCAGTCTTTGAACCTTCGTGGACTTTCAAGTTTCTGTATGAGGGAGCAAACAGACCTGCAGCCAGCTCCTGTGCTCAGATCCCCCTAATTCCTCTCCCAGCACATCACACCCTCACGGTGTGAGTCTCACCGAAGCCCCCCCCATTTATTCCCCCAGCTTCCCGCTTGATTTTGCCCCGCTGCCTTTTTGGCCGGATCTCCAGATGCTGCAGGAGCTGCTGTGAGCAGCAGCACAACCACCAGCACCACGACAGAGCTCACGGCTGTGCCTGAAGCATCCTCCACAGCACGGCTCTGCTCCTCCTGCCTCACCAAGAGCCTTCTCTCACCAGGTTCTCACCCTCCGAAGCCAACAGAAGGCAGTTTGGCTGCACAGGAAGCCAGCACGCAACAAAAAACACAGCTGGAGCAGCTCAAGCTCCCAACAGGTAGCACGAAACGAGGCATTTTGCACTCCTAGACGGGCAGATGATGAGCGGGGTGGGAGCTTTTACAGGAGGCAGCGTTGGGCACCGCGCTCCTTCCACCCTCGCTGTGCTCCCGCTGCCCCCAGCTCCGCGCGGCGGAGCCGTTCCGTCAGCTCCCACACGACGACGTGGGGACTTCCCACGAAAAACAAACACCCGATTTCTTCACGCCTGGCACGTGACGCCTTCCCCTGAGCAAACAAAGCGCGGAGAGGGCCCGCTCGTGGCTCCCGGCCAGCTGCAGGATCGCTCGCCCGGGGTTTGGCCGGGTCCCCGGCACGCCACCGCGCCCTCGCTGACCGCGCGCTGTCGCCTCCGCAGCAGCAGCCCCAGGAGGATGCAAGCAGCACGCAGGGAGCTCCCCACAGCTCTCAGCTCCTCGGCTCTCCTGGCAAATTGTGGCACAGGAATTGTACAAAGCCCAGCCCCAAGGAACAGCAACTTGTGGCACGGGGGGAGCGCGGCGCTGAGCTGCCCACGTAACGCCGCGACTCCTGCAGTCAGCCCCTTCGACCCCAGCACAGGAACACGCAGCCAAACCAGAGCAAAGCGAAGCTGCTGCAGATTTGCTCTGATGTCTGCACCTGCTCAGCCAGCCCCCGTTACGGCTGCCTGAGCCCCGCAGCTGCCTGTGTGAGCTCAGCAGTACCCGGGCACCACGAGGTGAGGAGCGGGGTTCCTGCCTCAGATCCGTCTGAGGGGCTACGAATTGAGCCCAGGCACCGACTTCCAGTGGAGTTCAAGAACACCCCAAATGGTCACCCAGCTCTGAAGGGCTGAGGCGTAACCCTACAGACACACACCAGTTCTGAGGGGCAGCCCTAAAACCATTTGGTTTACTTCCAGCAGCACGCACAGTTCAGCACGCTGCAGGGAACACCTGATTTTTGGTAAATCAGCTCTGTGCCACTGGTGTGTCCCCGCAGTTCCTTTTGCCTGTACCTGCAGGGTTTGCTCCAGGTCGGAGACACCCACTGCGTTTATCTTAAACCGCACAGCACCCGCTGCTTCCCTCCATGAAGCTTTCTGCTTTAAGTGCAGGGCCACGCAGCCACTGTCCCAAGAAAAGTGGCAAGCCAACAGTCAACTGCAGCTGCACATCGACTGAATGAGCCAGGAAATAAGGAGGAGGTTGTTTATCAACAGTGACTTCCTCCCTGCGCGCACTGCCCTCGTGGGGCACGCTTCCCTCACCTCCCGCTGCAGCCCTGCTCCAATTCATGGATGTAGACGTAGGAAAATGGGCACAGATTAAGCCCCACCGAAAAAATCCTATCCACACGCGTACCCGCTGCCTGCCCATCACACAGAAAAGCCACAGGTCTGTCACCTAGCACCATTTTTCAAGCAAACCCTGAAATATCAGGGCAGATTGAGGAGATTTGGCACCCCCCAGCACACTGCCACCCCCTGCACCCTGCCCAGGGGGGGCTCCTGTCTCCATTTAGCTCCTGGGGAGCCCGGGCTGGCAGCAGCCCCCTCCAGCAGCACGGCTGCAGTGGTTTCCGCCTGGTTTAGCTCCCCGAGCTACCCGCGGTGATGCAAGAGAGAGCAGGGCCGGCCCCAGAGCTCAGCAAACCCCTGAGCGGGGTGACACAGCTCGCCAGGACAGCTGCCACCAACCCCCACAGCCCCCAGCCCTCCCCCGGCAGCTGCCACGCTCCTTCCACCCCCCACGAGTGGAGCTGCGAGGAACTTCGCTCCCTGAACGAGCACAGAGGCACAAACCACGACAAGAAAGCCCCAAAAGGTGTTACTTCAAGCTGGAGACACGGGGAAACTTTTCAAAGGCTGAAATTGGAGCTGGACCGGAATATTTTAACACTCCTGCTGAAGACACGGAGAGAAATATTGGCCAAAAGGGAGGTTTGGGCAAGCATTTGCTCAACTTTTCCTCGTTTCAGCACTCTCTGCCGTGAAACCAGATACACGAGCCATGGTAACACATCACCTCCAGACTGATAACTTTCAGAGCAGCTTTTTAAAGTATGTACTTTAGCCTTTGATTGGCTTTTTGGAACAGAGCAGTGGATGGAGTGTGAGCAGCAAGCCACAGTGGTGGAAAGAGATTTGGTTACAACCAAAAAAGTTGTAGAAAAGAACAGAAAAAAGTTTCACACTTGTGTTTGCTCTGTGCATTGGAGATTCTGCCATTCTTTATGAAAAAAAGGAAAATAGATATATTATGGTAGAGACATATTAATGGGTATATATGTAAATATAAACAGGAACGTGCAGAGGAGCTGGAGCCCACCTGCGGGCCACACCTCACACTCCTAAAATCGTTCCCAGCACGGCCCCTCCTGCTCAGGGAGCCCCCAGCTCAGTGCCCACAGCCAAATAAATCCTTATTTATGCACATTTTATGCTCGCAGGCCGCACCCGCAGCTGCCCGCCCCCCTGCACCTCCCCAGGCCCAGCTTTAACCCCCCCCCCTTGAGGAACGCGCCTGGTTTAACCCCAACCCCCCCCCACCCCCCAAACCCCCCCCAAACCCCCCCAAACCCCCCCAGCCCCCATCCCCTCGCCTCACCCAGGCCCCAACGCCCCCCCCCCCCAACCCCACCCCCCCCGTACCGTGCGGGCGGCCTCGGCCCAGGTCCTGCCCTTCTTGCGGCGGCCCTTCTCCCTCATGTCTGAGGCGGCGGCGGGCTGCGGGGGGGCTGCGGGATGAAACCGGGGCTGCGGGTGCCGGGAGCGGTGCCGGGGGCGGCCGGCGGGGCGCGGAGGCCGCCCTAGGGCTGAGCGCTGCCGGCCCCTGCGCCCGCCGCCGCTGCCATGTTGGGCCCGGCTCCCAGGGGCCGCGGTCATGTGACCCGCCCGCCGCGGGGCTCCGCCCCCTTCTGCGCCGCCGCGCGGCGGGGGGCGGGGTCTAAGGGAGGTGGGCGGGGCTTCGGGAATGGGCGGGGCTTCGTGGGGCGGGGCTTCCGAGAAAGGTCATTGGGCGGTTTTATAAGGGGGCGTGGCTTCTGAGTGAAAGGGGCGTGGCTTATAGCGGTATTTAAATTAGGGGGCGGAGCTTCTCGATGATGGGCGTGGCTTCACCCGGGTGTGTTCACCCTGGGGGCGTGGCTTCCGTGGGTAGGGGCGGGGCTTGCGGAGGGGCGGGGCCTCGCCCTGCGCATGCGCGCTGCCGCCCCGCCTCCAGCCAAGGGCCGTGGCCCCAGCCCCCCCCCGCCCCCCCCCGTCCCTCCCCCACTGCCACCCACTGCCCCCCCCCCCCCGTGTCCCCTCCCCCACCGCCACCAACGGCTTCCGGCTCCCCTCCCCCCCCCCAACCCCCCGGCCACCAACTGTCATCAGCTCCCCTCCCCCACCGCCACCATTGACCCCCCCGTTCCCCTCCCCCATTGTCACCCAGTGCCACCAGCTCCCCTCCCCCACCACCATTGACCCCCCCCCCAGCTCCCCTCCCCCACCGCAAAGTGCCATCAAGTCCCCTCCCCCCACACCACTGATCCCCCCCCCCCTCCAGGTCCCCTCCCCCACTGCCACCAAGTGCCACCACCTCCCCTTCCCCCCCCCCATTAGTCCACCCCCCCCCTTGGCTACCAGCTCCCCACTCCTGGTGGCCATCACCGTGTCCCCATTGCCACCACCACGTCCCCATTGCCACTACCATGTCCCCACCGCCACCACCATGTCCCTAAAGCCACTGCCACCACCATGTCCCCACCGCCACCACCATGTCCCTAAAGCCACTGGCACCACCATGTCCCCACCACCACCACCACCATGTCCCCACCACCACCACCACCATGTCCCCCCCACCACCACCATGTCCCCACAGCCACCACCATGTCCCTACAGCCACCACCACCAACATGTCCCGAAAGCCACTGGCACCACCATGTCCCCACCGCCACCACCATTTCCCTACAGCCACTGGCACCACTATGTCCCCACAGCTACCACCATGTCCCCACAGCCACCACTGCCTGTGTCCCTCACCATGCCAACTTCCCCATGCAGCCCCTGCTGCCCCCCAAGCCCACCGAGCACCAACCTTCCCCATCCCCAGCCTCCAGTGGCCACCACAGCCCCGTGTCCGCGTGGCCAAGGCCCTCAGCCACCACGTCCCCACCACCCAGGTTCTCCCCCTGGCACCAGCAGTGCCCTCAGAACTGCCCCCATCTCTGCAGCCCACCTCCCTCTGCCCAGGGTGGCCGCCACCATCCCAGGCTCCCCAGCTCTCTGTCAGTGCCTCCCAGCTACCCTGCCCTCACCGCCACCATCACCCACACCCTCCTGCAGGCTCTCATGGCCCTTGTCCATCCCCTTCATGCTCCATGTGCCCGCAGTGCCCCCATCCCACCCCTTCCTCCAGCACAGCAACCCACCACCATCTTCTCTCAACCCACACGAAGCATCTCTGCCCTTGGAAACCCCACGTGGCGTTCCCAACACACGCCGTCTTCCACATTTATTTCCACCTTAATGTGAATCTCAGCGACATGGATGGAAAATCTTTATATAAATCTTTATTTAACTATATAATCACGCTGTTTGGAAGCCAGCCCTTGTCACACACCTGTGAAGGACACAGGTCCGCGCAGCACCTCAAAATGGCTGCCCAGCCAGCCCCATGGCTTCACAGGAAAACAAGCGGCTTTGCCCAGCAGGCAGCACCGTGTGTCCCCATCTCTGTGGGGAGGGAGGGTGGGAAGCCATGGTGTGTGTCCGTGTGGGAAAGACGCCGTGATAGTGAACTCTGCCAGAAATGAAAATGAAGGCCTGCATCCCTGATGGTGCCTGCGCACCTTCATGCTCAGTGAGCCACAAGCTTGTAGGCAGCAGTTGTGTAAGGAAGCCAAAACACAGCAATGGGCACAAATGTGAAGGCACGAGGGGTCCTACAACCAGGCACTAGTGGTCCTACAACCAGCCTCGAGTGAAATGAGCGAGTTTACATTATGAACTCCTTGAAGAAAATCTCTTACAGAGGCTGTGAGAGGGCTGAGCCAAACCAGGCCTTTCCACCTCTAAAGCAAATCTAAAACTGACTGAAGAATTACAGCTTGCTTATACAGCTTGCTTATTTTTTCTGAAATGTAATATGGTTTCTGTACCAACTTGTGACGTTATAGTGGCCCTCAGGATTTATGTAGTGAGTTACAAATTCCCTGAGCTGCACTTTCTGGAAGAGGTTTTCCTGATGTCCAGCCTGAACCTCCAAACAGTCCTGCCACTGCCCCAGTTCCACATCTCCCAAGACCACAAACAGCTTCACCCCGTCCCTTTACACCCCTTCAAGAAGTGTTTGGACAACACTCTCAGACACATGGTCTGATTTTTGATTGACCTCTGGGGAATTCAACTTGATTATCCTTGTGGGTCTCTTCCAAGTCGGGATATTCTATGAACTATGTTCATATGAATTTGAACTTGATATTCCTGATACTTGAACGTGATATTCTATGAACTATTGATATTCTATGAATTCTTGAATTGATATTCTATTTCATATGAATGTGTAGGCTGCTGCCACGTGCCCCCTCTCCCCGGCCCAACCAGCCCTGCTGCCCCAGCCTCTCCTCGTGGGCCATCTGCCCCAGGGCCTGCAACATCTCAGTAGCTCCATGATGGCTCTCTCCGGTTTCTCCACATTTCTCTTGAACCGGGGGGACACGAAATTAAAACTTTATTCCACATGATGTCCCAACAGTGCCACAGGTAGGGAGATCAGTTGTTTTCCCTGTCTGCTGGTGGTGCTCCTCCTACCATGGGCAGCATGCCAGTTGTCTGGTCGGTAACGAGATCGCACTGTCAGCTCATACCCAACCGTCTGCCCTTTTTATCTGGGCTCCTCGTGTCCCCATGAACTGTGTGAGCTGCCTTTGTCATCTCTCATGGCTCAGTGTTATCTGTAACTGTGCAATGGCCCGGAGGCAGTTAGGAGGTGGACCGTGCTAATGCAGCACCTTTCTGGATGCTGCTGTCTGCTCTTCACTCTCACTTATTTAATAACAGCTTCCAGGGTCTTAAAGAAGGAAAAGCTTACATTTGGGGTAAAATAAAAATAGGTCTTTCATCCAGTGAGCTAAGGACATATGTCTTTGTGCAGTA
This sequence comes from Anas platyrhynchos, assembly GCF_047663525.1. Taxonomy (NCBI): domain Eukaryota; kingdom Metazoa; phylum Chordata; class Aves; order Anseriformes; family Anatidae; genus Anas; species Anas platyrhynchos. The sequence continues at coordinate 120,547,157 of NC_092589.1, read as the reverse complement.
CCGTAACCATCCATCAATTGTTTCAATTTAGGATGTGATCCATCATGTTATTTCGCTCAGCGTTTATATAAAGCCTGGAGTTCTGAATCTTAACTTACTGGATGAAGGACTTTTCATTTCCAAACTGGAAGTCAGGCAACCCAGAAGTTATTAATCACTGTCTTTTTTTGACTGACAAATGACAGCAGCGGCAGCAAGCAGCCCTGACAGCACCTGCGTGCAGGAAAGGACAGAGCAGCAGCAAAAATATGTTCTGCAAAAATTTACACAAAACCTGAAGTTTTTAAGAGGATGGTTGAGCACTTATCCCCAGATATGTAAACTGAATTTAAAAATCTTTATCTAGGAGATTTTATCCTATGACCGTTATACTCTTTGCACAGTCCAGTAGCTGGGAGCTGCCAGCCAGAAGCAGAGGTACCCTTGTCATGCACACTGCAGCTGCAAAGCATCCAGCAATTAAAGATACCAGCGAGGTTCAGGTACCAAATGTCTCCCAAAAAGTGAGAGCTAAATCACAGGCCCACTTAGGGCTTTCTCTACCCTGACAAAGAGGTCAGATTCAGTGAACAGATTAAAGAATAAGTTAGCGCCAGTCTCACTGCCACATTGCCTCATCTTTGACAACACCTTTAAGTGTAGGGCAGCCTGGTCCAACGTCTGCTACAAGTCGGCCTGCTGTCATAAAGATCTTCCAGCCCTGAGGAGAAGGGCCTGGGGGTGCTGGATGATAAGTCTAGCAACAAGATGTCCTTTGGAAATTACTGTGTCACTGAATTCCCTATTTCCTGGAGCTGACACCCCCACACTATCAAATTGTTCACATGCAGACACTGATGTAAATCTGGTCCTAACTCGGGCCTCAGTCCAGGTCTTGCAACTCCTCATGGGTAAGAAGTCAACAACCAGGCCCAATGCAACTGAAACACACCCTCAGGCCCTCTCCCCCGCCGTCTGTTTTGGTCACCATGGATATCACCGGTGTCTTGACCATAAATTCAGGGAAGTCTTCAGTCAGGCTGTTTACTTGGGTCTGCACAGCCAAGGTACATCTAAAGCCTGTAGATTTTGACTGTGTGAAATACCCAATGTAGCAGCTTTCCTCTCAGTCAAACATAAATCTCACCCAGGCTGTCACATACCCAACCTCAGGTACTGCAAAATCTCTCTCTGCAGCTGTGAACGATGCAGTCATGCCCTGATTATATCCATCCGTTCTCTTTCCATCACTTTCTAATCCAAAATTGGTCTTCCCCATGTAGCTCCTCATAGGCACTTATGTAAAAAAGAGATCCCACTCTTCATTTTCAGCAGCTTTCACATCCTATCACACTTACCATCTAGCACTCAAATATATCCCCAAATGCACTCAACCAGTACGATCAGCCTCCACTGATCAGCCTCCACTGTCCATTTGATTGATTTTTCACATAAACTTATTTCTATGGCTTAAAATGTTACTTTTGTCACCCATACTTATCTGTTGTCTCTTCTTTTGTGCTTTGATAATCTTTGCTCCCCAAATGTGCTGTATCTCCGAGGTCACAGGGCAATTTTGCTCTTTGGCTAAGAGATCTGAATTCTGCCATACAAGTAGAAAGTTCTTGGTATTTGACACTGGCTGTTAGGAAGGCAGCCCTTAGATATGTTTCTTAGTGGCCGTATCCAGGGCATTCATCCCACGGTCAGCCAGCTGCACTCCCAGCTCCAGCCCAGGTCCACGCCATTCTCATGACTTTCCTTCATCCCAGCCAATTTCTGGGATGGAATAAATGGATGGAACACCAGGATTGATGGGAGTAGGCATCAAAATTCCTTTCAGAAGACTCTTTCTGCTCATGTCACCAAAGCACATTTCCTACAGCTGTTGTCTACCACATTCCCACATTATTCTAAGCCTAAAATTCTAATTATTCTAAGCCTAGGTTTGTATACTGCTCTCCTTACCATCCCCCCTGCACTGGCACCTGGCGATGCATATGAAATGAAGCAAAGCTGGGCCGGGATGTGTTTCTTCGGCCTTACACCTGGCTTGCTTTTGGCACTCGGTTTTGGCATCTCTGGGAGGAGAAGCCCCTGTACAAGTCAGTAGCCACTGTCTGGTTTGCACTCTGGAGCCTGAAAGCTCATCTTCCAGAGGAAAAACAAACATAAACAGGCATGAGTCACCGCACCATGTATTTTTTTCTTATTATTACTGCTACATGTACCGTAGCATGGTTTCCTCGTCCGGATGACCATGGAAAGCACACAGAGCCAAGGCGCATAAAGCTAATTTTAGAACTGCAGCCAGTAGATAAACTTAAAAAATAAATTAAAAAATAAAACTCCTGGTCCTAGTGATAGGACCAGGAGTAATGACTTTAAACTAACAGAGATTAGAGTTAGCTGAGATATAAGGAAGAAATTCTTTACTCAACGGGTGGTGAGGCACTGGCACAGGTTGCCCAGAAAAGTTGTGGATGCCCCATCCCTGGAAATATGCAAGGCCAGGCTGGCTGGGGCTTTGGGCAACCTGATCAAGTGGAAGGTGTCCCTGCCCATCGCAAGGGGGTTGGAATTAGATGATCTCTGAGGTCCTTTCCAATCCAACCCATTCTAGAATTCTGTGATTCTATGAAAATCATGCGCTCCGTGTGCTTTGTTAACAGGCAAGACTTCCCTCTCGCTTTCCCAAACAGGAGAAATTAAGATGAGGATTTATAGAAATGTCCTGGTTTCGGCTAGGATAGGAGAAATGATGCACTGATCCATCCTGGAACCTATTAGATAAATTCTGTCCCCTCGAGGTATCTCGGATGGGGTTCAGTCTTTGCCATCTTACAGCCAATTTTGTTTCTCTTTGTTTCTACCCAAAGATCAGAATCTCATTTCCCTGACAGCTCACTATGGCATTAGGCACGCATATAGAGCCTGGCAGGAGACCTCAGCCGATCCTGGATTTCAGAGAACCAGTATAAGTGATCCTGTTTTGTTTTTGTTTTTTTTTGGTGGTGCCTTCAGTTCTACCTTCTTTCTGGCAGTGTTCATCAGCAACTGTGCAAGATGCTCTCAGCTGAAAGCTCGACTTGTCCTGGATTTGCACTTGTGCCCGGCTAAGTGCAAAATGCCGCCAGCACAGGGGTTTGTTCTGTTTAGAGACAAAGGTTTTATCAGCAGGGTTATCTGCAAAAACAAACAAACACACAAAAAACAACAGCTACAGATAAAGAACCAAACAAAAAATCAGCAAAAAATGAAACGTGGCTAGTTCATTCTTTGTGGAGTTTTAGGACACACTTTGGGCATTTTTCAACCTTGATTTCTGGGGTTATTTTATACGGAACTTATTTACATGTGCAAAATTAAAATATTGAAGCTCAAATTCTTATCTAGTCGTATTCTTCATCGTCATGGGCTTTAAAGGCACAGCTGAATGTTGTAAGACTTGAAATCAAGTTGTGGGACTTGCAAGTTAACATTAATTTTGTAAAGTCTCTTTTTCTCAACTGCTAGTAAAACTGGACAGTAGAAATAAAGATTTTTTTTTTTTTTAATCCATTTTTCCTTGGAAACCCCTGGAAGCCAAGTGGGAGCTGCACTGCACTGGGTGCTTCTCCAAGGACCATTGCTCTCGGCACGTCTGTCCTTCAAAAGCAGCTGCACCAGGCACAGAACTGAGCTGTTGGTATTTTTTAAAAAATCTACATATTCCTCTGTCTTCTTTTAATTGATTATTTATCTCAGCGTGGCAGAACGTGTCACAGCTGAAGCCCAAATTACAGCTTATTAGAGACGCTTCCGAGCAAGTAGCTTGGTTGGCCAGCTGCTCTCAGAGGTCATTCTCCTCGGGTCTAATTTTATCTCTCGAAGCTGTACACGAGGAAGTGAGGCACAGTTCATTGTAAGTCCATCCTGGTGCTGCACGGACCCAGCACTATCCCACGTCGTAAAAATCAGGAACAAGGTTATTGCCATCATTTAGCTTTAAGCTTAAATAATTTGTATGTATTAAACAGGAATTAATATTAAAGCGGAATTGATGAGGCACTTTAAATACTATTTCTAAACTCGGATTCAGTGAGCTGATTGCAGGTAGATCCTTCCAGCCAGGAAAAAGAACATGCAAATGTCAGGCTGCTCAGTGAAAACACCCAGCAGATGGCTTTTTGTCGTGGGGGATGGTTCTGTGGCTAGGGCTTTGCAGTGGTTATTTTAAGTTCTGAAAGTGATACAAAAAGCAGGAACCCAAATCTTTGTGCAAAGCACTGACTGCAACCTTGAATGAACACCAGAACGATGACATGGACGCTTCACCAGGGTGGTGTTTTGTCTTCTTGGCTCTTGTTATCCATCCGCAGGATGGCTGCATTGCCAGGAATGCAAATGCCTGAGCTGTGGTTGTACAGAACCAGCTGAGGTCCGCTAGGAGTTCCCTGGTTAGGCAAAGCATTAACCCAGGGGGATCCGGGCAGGCTTTTTCCAGAATCAGCTCAAAAACCTCCCCACGCTCCTCAAGAGTTTTCAGGCCCCTTTGCCATTTTTTTTTTCCTGGTTGATTCCCCTCCTTTTCTGTGGGGTGAGACTTTGGGGAAGCTCCGGTGTCCTCGGTGCACGACGCACTCCTGAAGCTTGCAGTACTGCAGAGAATTCAGGACAAAGACACAAAAACTGCCGTGGTTTTCCACCAGTTCTTCTGCCTCAGCAGCTGCTCAGCCAGCTACTTTCTGTCTCCCCTGAGTGCCTACAGCGGGATCTTAGCACCATACGTTGCCTCATGAGGCTGTCAGCGGCTTTTTTTGGCTCCAGTCCTCATGTTTTCCTGGAGATAGGTGCAGAGAAAAGGAGAAGATTCCCTTTGAAGGAAGGACTTGGTGTTTAGGACCGACAAGGGAGAGTTTAAGTCAGCTTTGAACTCTCCAGCTGCCTCACGATCCCTTGGGATCCTCCCTTTACCTTGAAGATTTCTGGCCATGCAGTGATTTTGGTTTGTTGCTGCACCACTCTGCTTAGTTAAAAGCCCATGCAATGAGGATTATCTTCCGATGAGTAAATTTGGCATTAAACATCAAAAACCAAAACGTGAGACCCTGTTCAGAGAGTGCTGGTGTCTGGCAGGCTCTAAGTGACAAAAGCTGCTTGGAAGTGCAGAGTCACTGAACTGGCTGTGGCCGTATGACTCCTCGTGAGAGGCTGTACCTGAAATCTCCGTGTTTCACTCTGTTTAGTAAAATAGTCTGAATATCATCCAGTAACCACACATTCCTCCCAGCAATCACAGCAGTCTTTGCTGAGCACAAGCCCAGAGCAAGATAAGCACTGAGACGACTTTCAGTGTACTTCTGCTATCCAAAATACAGAGAAGGACGCCCTGGGTGTGGGTTCATTTCCAAAGTAAAGCTCAGAGCGATGATCCCACCTGTACCACGACTTGCACCAGCACCCTAAAAATCAGGGAGCCACGAGAGCAGCTCTGGCTTTTCGCTCACGCACACGAGATGGCCGTGCACGATAACGGCGAACAATAAGACCGCTTTGTTCTGTTTCCATGGAAAGGATGCGAGCTCCATTTCCCTTTCCGTGGGACGTGATGCACCAAGCGCCAGGTGCGAGTTTCTGCAGCCGACGGGTCCGGATCCTGAACCATGAGAGCAATGAGCCCCCATGCAGCTGCACCACGGGGCTGCTCTCCGGCAGCTGCACTTCTCCTCCCGTGCCCTCAAAGTGCACAGAAAGAGGAAGGGCAGCCTGCAGAGCCCCCAGGTATTGTTTCTCCCTTTTTAGGGGAAGTCGCCGCAGTGCTTTTCTCTTCTGTCCCGAACTTAGCTGAAGGATGAGGCTGTGAGCGACGTGAGCCATCCTTTTGGTCCCTGTTGGTCTGAAGCCCTCCCTGGCCCCGGCACACCACTGAGCTTTGTGGCAAACCTTTGGCTCTCCACGCACCGTCTCCATCTCCCAGTAAGGACAGATGAAGGGGGCACTCCAAAGCTATTTGTTGCTATACTTATCGCACTATCACTGATAAAATTCACCCTACATTTTAAACCAAGATTTTTCCTCAATATCACCTTGTCAGAATACCGACGGGGCTTTTTTTCCCCAAACTGAGCACTCCTAGGTCTGGCGTTTTCCCCATAAACCTTGCAGGTGTTGTCACTGTTCTGTAGCACGGCCACCCCAAACTCCATCCACATGCTAACCGAACCTAATGCCATTCAGGAGGTCTCCAGGAATATTGCTGCTGCTGGCAGAAAGCTCCTGACACTTTGCCACTGAAACCTCCAGGGCTGTCATCGAGCTGTTTTGGGGTGGCTCTGCTCGCATTCAGTGTGAAACCAAATGGAGGAAAGCACCCAGGGCGCTCAGAGGAGAAAGAAAATTTTTTTTCCTGCTTCTTTCCTGCTCCTAACATTTCTTCGGAGACTGCTACAAGGGGAATCACGTCCCAGCTCCAGATGAGCGTGGAATGGCGTAGGAGGCCAGCGGCTGGGGCTGGCCCCCGCCTACGCCACTCGGCAAGAATCGACGCTTGGTTGCGGATGTACCCACGAAGCAAGCGAGCAAACAGGCGACACATTTTGAGGCAGAACAGTCATAAATAATTTATATACCCTTCTGCTGGCACAGAAGTTGGGACTGAAGGGATGAGGGAGAAGCACATCCTGCCAGACGGAGCGGAGAGTTGGGGAAATGGCACCGTGGAGGAGGTCACAAAGCACCACGGTCCCTGGGGACAGCTCACGTGGGACATCCGAAGGCCACAGCTCCGTGTCAGGATGGGCAAACTGGCTCGTGGAGAAGTCCAAGTCACTGCTCCATCTATTTCCAAACCAAATAATGTCAGCAAGAGAGCGATGCAGAGAACAGCACGTGCCAAATAATATCGGTATCCTTGCTAAAACCATTAACGAGTGAGTTAACAGCCTGAAGAAAAGGAGGTCACTAGAGAAAGGTGTAGGGAAAGATTAGGAAAGCCATCGGGGAGAAAAAGGAAGTTTTTGGGTCTTTGCACAGCTACCGTAGTGCAGGGAACAGTCCACAGGGTGTCATCAGAGCATCGAGGAATGGGAAAGAAGAAACAAACCCAAACCCTCCCAAACCTCTCCGATAATCCCGGTTTTGTGAACAGCTTTTGTCCTGGGAAGGCCACACTCCGTCTTCACAGCGGCTGCAGCCACCTTTGAGCTGAAATGCTTCACCAAGCAGTGAAAACCTTTTAGTTCTTTCAGTCCCTTATGAGAAGCAGATCTCGAGGCACTTCCCAAGGATGACAACAAGCCTCGGTGCTATTTTAGCAGCGGGCGAGCTGGGACGGAGAGCAGCTTGCTCATGGTGACTCAGGACACCGAGCAGCCAGCTCATGGTGACTCAGGGACGGCACCGGGGGAGCTCTGTGCCCTTTGTGCCCTCCAAATGCTCCTGGGGCCCCCATCAGAGCAGCAGCAGCTCCACCACCTCCTGCCAAAGCAGTTCCCCAGAGCAGGCTGCCCAGGGAGGCGTCCAGATGAGCCTTGGATATCTCCAGAGATGGAGACCCCCCAGCCTCCCTGGGCTCCTTTTTGTGCCCATTACCCCTTGTCCTGTCCCCACAAACACTGAAAAGAGGTTGGCCAAACCCCTCTGCCTCCCACCCCTCAGGTATTTATACACATTGATGAGATCCCCTCTCGGTCTTCTCTTCTCCAGGCTGAAACTGCCCCGTCACTGTCATCTCACCGCCTCCTGCACCGCAGGCATCAGCTACGGCTCTGCAAGCAATTATCCCTGCCTGGGGGGGGGCTGATGCTCTTGTGCCTGGTCAGGGGTCTGGGCCGTGGACACTAAAAGCAGCTTTAAGAGCCCGAGAGCAGTGCCGGAGGCTCCCCAGGGAGGGGCGGTTGTTGCAGGGGAGAATCGGAGAGAATCTGAGCCGGGATTTAATGAGAGCTGCCTGCGCAAAGGCACACACATGGCAGACACTTGGGTGGTGGTGAAGGTCAGGGACCCACAGCAGCAGCTCAGAAATGCCTCTAATGCCTGTAAATCCCAGCCCCCCCGGCTGGCTGGGGGCACCCTTGGGTGCTCTGTCCCCCTCCTGCCCCAGCAGGGTGCCCAAACCCACGGCCCTGGGCTCGGGGAGCTCTCCCAGGAGGTGCTGGTGGTGGGGCTGCACCCCCAGAGACCCCATCCAACCTTCACCATTCTGGGGTTTTATTTATTTTTTTAAAATTATTTTATTTTATTTTTATTTATTTTATTTTATTTTGCAGCCACCGCACTTCCGTGGTACTTGAAATTCTCCTCGGTGTACGGCCACGGCAGTCCCAGAGACCTGCGGGCATTCGTCCTCACAGGTGGGCTGCAGATGTTTGGCCCCTTCGAGAATTTTTCCTTTATAGGAAATTCTCCTTGTCGTTGGAAATGTAAATGCCTGAGCACAGAGCCCTGCAAACCCTAGGAATCAATTTTAGGGTTATGACGGGAAAAGGCCTACAAAATGTAATAAGAAAGAAACCAAAATTGTTATATTGAATTTGCCCTAAACTGTAGAGACTTGTGAACAAATAAAATTTCTTTTGGACTGCCAGTGGAAGGGATTCAGCTCTTTAAAACGATGTCTCTATAACCTGGTCGTTATTCGTGTCAATGCTGCATGGGGCTGTGTGACCCTATAGGGCTATAGGGGATGGTTCCAGGGAAGGGAAGAGACCTTGAATCCGAAAGATTTTCTCTGCTGCTAAATCCACTGCGCGTTGTCAAATAAATGGCAGTAGGCAATTGTAAAAATAAAAAATAAAATAATAATAATAATAATGATAATGATGATGATGATGATGATAAATAATAATAATAATAATAATAATAATAATAATAATAATAATAATAATAATAATAATAATAATAATAATAATAATAAAACAAGCAGCAAACAAATCCCCAGACAGAATCAGCTAAGCCAGAGAACACAGCAGACACTCCCGGGTGTTTCCTGCATTGCAAATGGTGTGGGGACTGGAAGCATCAATATTTATGAAGCCCGATAGCTGAGGGCATCCCCACGCTGCACAAAACCTCGCTGAGCTCTCCCCATCGCGTGTGTGGAAGGGGTGGGACAGGGAAGGGGAACAAAGGCTCAGGAAGCGTTCGTCTCCGTGCAGCCAAAGCAGCAGCTGCTCCTCTGCTGCAGGGAAAATCAAACTTCCCCGGGACTTTGTTTTAATCAGGCAGTGCAGAATTTGCAAGGGAAGAACGCTCTTGGTGACTGGAGCACTTTTTTCCTGCCTCAAGTCACGTTTGTTTTTTCTTGCCCCGTGGGATACGTGGCGTGCGCGGTGCCAAACCTGACGTTTCGGGGTATTTTTGGCAGTTCTGCTTGGTGTGGAAAACTCCTTTGACCTTCCCTGCACCTTTTTCACACATGATTTCCGAAACCGTTTGGAGCAAATGAAGCATGGCAATGCTTGCAGTTGATCATTTTCCCCTTTTTATTTGCTCCGGGCACTCTGCCCTCCTGCTCTGCTCATGGGCAGCCGTGCGGAGAGAAACGGAGCCCGGTGAGCCCGGACCCTGCCTCTTCCTCATCTTCCTCATCTTCCCTCCCAGACTGTGGCCCTGCAGGAATTTCAGCCCACAGGGTGACAGCAAACAGCTCGGGAGGAGGTGGTCAGGGGCTACCCCAGCATCCTCTGTGCGTGATTAAAGCCCGTAAACTGCTCCGGGCAGATGTTGCGCTCATCTGTTCTCAGAAATCTCCAGCAGAAGCAATTCTGTATCATACACACATAAATCATCCTGGTGCCTTATTGTCCTCGAGGTCTTACAACGGCTTTCCCAAGTTCTAATCTAAATCTTTATTGTTGTTTTAGGGCCAGAAATTCTCGTCCTCCCTCCTTTCGCTGTCCGGTTCCCTCCCTTTGCAGCAGTCCTCCAATATCTGAAGATCGCTCTTACCCCTCCCCGCAGCCCTGGATGGAACCCCCACTTTTTCTTTCAACCTTTCCTGTTTCCACACCGTTCCCATTGATTTTCTGCAAAATCTCTCCAAAGCGTCCTGTCCGCGCTTGGAAATCGACGCCCAGCATCGCCCACGCCAGTGAAAACACGGAGTTGTACCAAATCTGCAGAAAACGCGATCGTTTGACGGCTGCTGGCAGAGGACACGTTTCTCTTCTCACTTTCCAACGTGCCACATTGGCCGGTCTCGGAAGTTTTACTGAAGTCTCTCAGCAGAAGAAAACTAAGCTGGTTTGGTGTGATTTGCACCAAACCACGTTGGCTGTTGCTTATCACCTTGTGGATGCCTCCAAGCGGATTTTGTTCACCTCTTCAATAAATTTTCAGGAGTTCAAGCTGGTTGGGAATGTAACTCCCCGAGTCCTCCCATCCCCTGTTTAAAAGATGTCCTTGATGTTTGTCCTGCCCCTGTTTGGACGCCTTCCCTGGTCTTTACAAGGTCTCTAAAATCCTCACTGGCAGCTCAGAGGTTTCCTTACCAGCTCCCCCCCATACCTCAGCCTGACTTTACCCATCCCCAGCTGCCTGGGAAGCTCCCAGCCTCCGTAAGTTGTCTTTAACCCCCTGTTTCCTTGATTTATCCCGAATCCTCAGCCCTGACATTTCTTTTGAGCCACCTGATCGCAGCTGACCTTTGAAAGAAGAGCGAAGCGATAAATAAATAAATTAATAAAAGTCATCACATGCTTTTTTTTTTTTTTTTTTTCCTCTGATGTTGTAATTTGTTCCCTGGTGTACAGTGAGCCCAGTCTGTGTCTCGCCCTTGATTTTGCCCCGTCCCTGTCCCGGACAGCCCTGGGGAGAGCTTGTGAGGAAGGGCTCAGACCTGCTCAAGTCATCATTGCAGAGCTGGAAGGAGCTGGGCATGTAAAACGAAATCCCTCAAAAATCAATGTTCTGACTCACATGCACTCCTCTTTAACCCTTAGAGCTTGTGCTTAGCTTTTTACAGAGGGCTTGTCGGTAGCAAAACCGCAGCTTTGCTGCTTAGATCGCAGCACATCTCCCCTTGGAAGGGACCCACCGAGGCCAGCTCCCAGCTCTTATTCTGCTGAGGCTTCCTGCAAAACAGCTGCAAATTTTGGTGCGAATGCTGCCTTAAACAGGAAAAACATGCGGAGAAATGAAGGGCAGCAAGTACCAAAGCCCCGGCTCGTGCAGCAGCAGCAGCCCCGACCCCAAAGCCCTGCGGGGAGCCCCGGCACGGCGTTGAAGGAGGCGAGGGAGGCTCTGCGCGATGATGCTCATTCCTTTATTGGTGTCATTGCCAGTTTTTGAGGAGTGCCGGCGCCTTCTGAGCACGTCCAGCACCGAGTCAAAGCTACATTACAGAATATTGAGGAGGTGTCCATCCAAAGCCAGAGGGGGGGGTGAGATCCGTGACCTCTCTCCATACAGTATGTATAATATATATATATTTATAATATGTCCCGTATATTCATTATGTATAGCGACAAGGATGGGCCACCGTACGGTAAACTTTTGATTTCTAAACGGGTCACCATAGCAACAGGCACAAAAATTTGGTCCTAATCAAGGCCCTCACCTTGTCGATCGATCCGAAACAGACCCCAGCCCACCCCTTGCAAAAAAAAAAAATAAAATAAAATCCAAACCTGAAACCAAAAATAACTAAATAACCCATTAAAATTAAAAAAAAAAAAAAAAAGGGCCCCACCCCAGCCCACTGCCCCCCCTCTGGAACTTGCCCCTGGACTCACACGCACATCGAAGGTGAAGAGATCCCTTGGCTACACACGCGCGCACCCACACACGCCTACACACACCCCTATGGAAATACCACACGCACCGACGTACAAAGAACGAGGAACGGTACAAATAATTCACCCCAGCTCGTTGCAGCCACGCAGGGAGGCTGCGAGTGGCCTGGCCCAGCATTGCAAGGCAGGGGCAGCAGCGTGCCCGGCCCACGGCGCATGGCCTGGAGGCGTTTTGGCGAGCAGCCCTGGATGGGGACACGGGGACTGTCCCACGAAAAACAAGCTCCAGAAGCCAGGCAGGTGATGGAGCCCGTGGGTGGCAGCACGTTGCTGGCCCCTGCCACCAGCCCTCGGCCTCGCCTGCTGTGCCCTGGTTCCCCACCTCGGGTCTCAAGGAGCCCCCGACCTGGCCGAAAATGAACTTGGGGCAGCTGGAAGGCGAGGAAGAAGGGAAGAGAAAATACCCCCGCAGGATGCCGTGCAGACAGATTTCCTTTCTTAGGTCTCTGCTTCCCAACTTTGTGCTCCCCGAGGCCATCCTGGAAATGGAAGGAGGAGCTGGGTCTCCATCCTCTGCTTCCCCACCCTGCCACGGTGCTGTGAGCGGGCTGAAATCGCCACCAGCCACGGGAGAGACCCAGGGACCCATCCTCCACCTCCAAAGCCCCTTCCTTGTGCGCCCTGCCCTGCGCTCAGCAGCACCACGCACTCGCTCCCCTCCCTGGGATTTTTTTTTCCCTACCCAACGGTGCAGCCTTCGCTGCTCAATTCCTGCCCGAACTTCCAGGGCAAGTTTGTATTCAGACAGAAAGCAGGTGGAGAAGGGAGGATGGCAGCAGAAGCACGGGGCAGCGAACACAAAGCAGGACAGTGCCACGGGGGAACGGGAGAAGATCCCACAGCAGAGGATGGGTCAGGGGAAGAGCACGAAGTTTCGGGCACCCCAGCCTGGCCGAGTGGCTGTGGGGCCTCTCCTGAGAGGTGGCACTTGGTCCCAAGCAGCTGTAGCTCAGGGTTCCCCTCCACACCAGCACCCCATCCCTTCTGGCTTCAGCAAACCCACAACGTCCTGGTGCACCAGGGGGTCGCTCCCCCATCCATCGGGACCCCATAACTCAGCTCCACCTCCCCAAACCTGAAAACCATCCCAGATAAACCACAGCTTTCCGTGCCCAAGCTGCTGCCCTGGCATGGAAATGGTCCCAGACCCCTCTCCGACCCTACTGCCCAAAGCTGAACCATTTGGGGACACCGAGTGACGTCCTGGCAATGCCATGTGCTGCTGCCTGGGATGGGTTTCTGGTTGCTGTGCCGGGTGGAGGAGCCCTGCTGCTTGCTGCTCACACCCATTACCCATCTCACATCCATCACCTCTCCCTCCACCACCCCGAGCGACCAGAAGCGTTCCCCAGCCCCCAGCGCAGCGTTTCCAGCCCAGAGGAGAGCTGTGCTGAGGTCACTCCTCCAGGCATCACCATTTTGTGCCACGTTGCCTTTAGTTGCCAGAAAAGATGGAAATCGTAGCATGGGTTTCACTCAGGCAATGCTGCTCCTCAGACTACGTGGCTCCTTGGGTGGAAGGGGACGGAGCTCCCCACCTCCTGTCCTTGCTCTGCAGCCACACACGCGCACGGTCAGGGCAAGCTGGGTGTCAGACGGCCACGCAGGACCGGGGCAATCACCTCCAGGGGCCCTTTGGGCATCTCCCAGGCCCTCGTGGTGGATGGAGCTGGCAGCGTGGAGGTTCAGCCACGTGCAGAAGTCAGCGAGACATCGCCGCCGCCACCGGTGAGCCCCCCGTGGTCTCCACAAAGCCCAGGGTGAGGGTCTGCCACCGGGACGTCTCCAAAACCTTGCAGATGTTGCCACGAGCCGCAGCACAGACTTTAGGGGAAGCTCCATGGGATCTGGTGAGCGCAGCAGGGAGGGTCCGGAGCTGCCTCGCCCCGTGCCAAAGCCTTCAGGGGCCGTGGGGTGGGGGGCTCGGGGGGCTCCGGGGGCCCCGCGTCCCAGCGAAGGGACCCGCGCGGTGCCAGCCTCGGGCGTCCCGCAGCGCCACCGCGCCTCCTGCCTCTGCTCACCGACCACTCCATAAATAAATACGTTAAATAAATAAAGTGACAGATCCAGACTAGGGAAGGCGGGGGGGGAGGTGAGGGGGAGGAAGGAAAAAGAAGGAAAGAAGGAAGGAAGGGGGCAGCTCCCATCGCCCCGGGGAGGGGGGGCTGCTCACGAGCGTCTCACACAAACACAGGCGCACACCGAAGTAGCTGAAGACAAAGACGAACGGGGAGCGGTGGAGGCGCTGCCGGCGGTGGAGGTGCTGCCGGCGGGGCCGTTCCTTGGCCCCGTCGGCGCTGGAGGCAGCCGCCGACGGGCTCAGTCCTCGCGGGGCAGGGGCTCGGGGCGGTCACTCCTGCGCCGGCGTCGTGGAGGCGCGCGGGGAGCCGGCGGCGAGGGCGACGTGCGTGGTGGAGGACGGCAGCGACCGCGGCGTCTGGCACCTGGAGGGGGTGGCAGGAGCTGAAAATTATCTCCTTTCTGCTTCCTCTTCCCCCGTCTCCTCCCCCAGACCCCGCTATTTTCTCTGCAATTTCCCACGTGGGCAGCACCCAGCGCTGGACAGCACTGTGGTCATCCTGGGGGTGTGTGCGCAATGATGTGTTGCTGTCACCATCCTATTTTTTCATAGATTCACAGAATCCTGGAATAGTCTGGGCTGGCAGGGCCCTCAGAGCCCCCCCCCAGTGCCACCCCTGCCATGGGCACGACCCCTGCCCCCAGCCCAGGCTGCCCCCAGCCCCATCCAGCCTGGCCTTGGGCACCCCCAGCTCCTGGGGCACCCCGCACCAGGGCCTCACCACCCTCAGAGGGAAGGATTTCCTCCTAATGTCTAACCTAACCCTGCCCTCTTTGAGGTTAAAGCCCATTCCCCCTTGTCCTGTCCCTACACCCCTTACAGAGTCCCTCCCCGTCTCTCCTGCACCCCCCTCAGGCACGGGCAGGCCGCTGTGAGGTCTCCCAGAGCCTTCCCATTTAGCACCCATTATAAAAACATCATTATCCACATTTTTAAATATTATTACACACCAGCAATTCACAGCTAGTTTTAAACCCCAAAGCAACAGGGAGCGTACGAAGCCCCGCGGGGCAGCAGGGTGGAGGTGGATTGGGTGTTGGGCTCCCCTTGGACCCCCCAAAACCTGCCTCCAACAGGAGCCAGGAAACATTTCCAGGCTGCCCCGTGCCCTCGGCTTTGCAGCTCGCTCTCAGCCTGTGCTGCCCCACTCGGCGCATCCCCGGCACTCACCAGGAGCGGGATTTCCTCACGCGGGAGGCCGCCGGCCGCTCCAGGAGGCTGTCGAGGTGCATCAGCCTCTCCAGGTGCAGCGCCCGCGGGTCCTGCTCGGCCGGGTCCCTGCTCCGCTCAAACTCGAACACGGCCGGAGGGGAGACGTCCAGCTCCAAGAACATGATGTTCTCAGCCTGCAGCAGGACAGGGAGAAGGGAGAGACAAGGCGGGGAGTCACCGCGTGGCAAAGCAGCGAGGCAGCACCTCGGGGAGGTCCGAATTGCTGAGCAAAGTTGAATGCCCACGGGGAGCAGGGACCCTCTCCTGGCTGCTGCTGTGCCCTGGTGGCAGGAGCCAGCAGAGGCAGTGAGCCAGGAGCTCAAGGACCAAGCTCTCAAAGCTGGGAGCATTATCTCAAGTACCTCAAGTCATCAAGTCTTATTTACTCCATCCTCTCTCCAGGTGTCTGGAGCTGTCTGCCATCCATCCATCCATCCATCCATCCATCCATCCATCCATCCATCCACCCACCCACCCACCCACCCCAATACAGTTCTTACCAGCCACCACCTCATCCTAGTGTTATTTTCTCCACCTGTCCATTGATCCATCTCAATAAAATCCATCCACCTCATTGAACTTCTTTCCATCCGTCAGTGCAGTTCTTTCCATTCATCCCTCCATCCGTCCACTTCTACATAGGTCTGTCTCTCTGTCCATCTATCCCAGTGCCATTCCATACTTCCTTCCTTCCTTCCTTCCATCCCTTCATCCATCCATCCATCTGTCCATCTCTCCATCCGTCTCTCCTTTCCTCCCTCCCTCCATCCTCCTATCCATCCATTCCTCCATTGCTCCATCCACCCACCCACCCATCCATCCTCCTATCACAGAATCACAGAATTTCTAGGTTGGAAGAGACCTCCAAGATCATCGAGTCCAACCTCTAACCTAACACTAACAGTCCCCACTAAACCATATCCCTAAGCTCTACATCTAAACGTCTTTTGAAGACTTCCAGGGATGGTGACTCCACCACCTCCCTGGGCAGCCTGTTCCAGTGCCTAACAACCCTTTCAGTAAAGAAATTCTTCCTAACATCCAACCTAAAACTCCCCTGGCACAACTTTAGCCCGTTCCCCCTCGTCCTGTCACCAGGCACGTGGGAGAACAAACCAACCCCCACCTCACTACAGCCTCCTTTAAGGTATCTGTAGAGAGCGATAAGGTCGCCCCTGAGCCTCCTCTTCTCCAGGCTGAACAAGCCCAGCTCCCTCAGCCGCTCCTCATAGGACTTGTTCTCCAGACCCCTATCCATCCATCCATCCCTCCATCCACCCATCCATTCACTGACACACCGAATCCACCCATCCATCCATCCACCCATCCATCCATCCATCCACCCATCCATCCACCCACCCACCCAGGGATGCCCTCTCCCCCCCGTGCCCCCCGTTTCCCCCCTTACCCGGTAGCGCGGATGCGATCCCATGGCCATGGCCACGCGTGCGTACTGGCTGATGGGTCTCTTGTACCCCACGGCCGACGTGGGCCTCTTCTTCATCTGGCTGCTGCTTCTGAAAAGGAAACCAGGCGAGGAGGGTCCCTCACACAGCACCAACGCTGCCAGAACCGCGCCGGGCACGGCCCCGAGCGCAGGACGGACCCCAGCGGGCGGAGGGGAGGCTCCAACCCGCGGCGCCTCCGTCGTGTCCCCGTGTCCCCAACCCACAGAGGTGGCACCGCCGGGCCCAGCTCACCCCCGCTCCTCGCCCCAGCTGGCGGGGAGCCGCACGCACCCGCCGGCCGGCACCAGCGGCTGGAATTTCCACTGGTCCTCCTCGCAGTCGAAGTAGAGGCGGTTGACGATTTTGTTCTTCTCCTCCGGAGGGATGAAGTTCTCGATGATCAGGTACCTGCGAGAGGCACAGGCCAGGAGGAGAAGGAGAGGAAGGGGTCACGGGGACAGGAGGGAGAGCAGAGATGGGGAGCAAGGGGGAGCAGGGCAGGGGAGGACACGGGGAGCACGGGGGGGCAGAGAGGGTCCGCCAGGGTGGGATCCAGCAGGGGTGGGCGAGGCAGGAGAGAAAGGGCAGAGGAAGACTGTCATTCAGAGAGGAGCGGAGGAAACATCGTCAGCTCTGCGCGCTGCCTCGGGGCCAAAACCCCACCGCCTGCCCCCCTGCGGGTCCCCGGGCAGGGTCTGCAATGCACGGTCTGCAACGTGCAGTTTGCAACGTGCAATTTGCAACGTGCAGTTTGCAACGCACCATTTGCAATGCAGCCTGTGATGTGCAGTTTGCAGCATGCAATTTGCAATGTGCAGTTTGCAATGTGCAGTTTGCAATGCAGCCCGCGATGCGCAGTTTGCAACGTGCAGTTTGCAATGCATCATTTGCAATGCAGCCCGTGATGTGCAGTTTGCAGTGTGCAATTTGCAACGCACGGTTTACAAGGAAGCCTGCAATGTGCAGTTGGCAGCACAGGGTTTGCAAGGCAGCCTGCAACGTGCAGGTTGCGATGCAGGTTGGGATGCACGGTTTGCAACGTGCAGCCTGCAACGCACGATTTGCAACGCCCACGTTGAGTGCAGTCTGCAACGTTCAACTTGCAACACACAGTTTGCAACACACAGTTTGCAAAGCAGCCTGCAACGTGCAATTTGCAACGTGCAATTTGCAATGTGCAATTTGCACCGTGCAATTTGCACCATGCAGCTTGCAGTGCACAATTTGCAAAGCAGCCTGCACCGTGCAGTTTGCAACCTGCAGTCTGCAGCGCAGCCCCCACTGCTGAGCCCCTGCAGCTCCCTGATGCACCAGGAACCCCCCCGGGGGCTCCCCAAATCCACCCAGGAGCCAGCTGCTCCCCCCCCAGCCCCTCTTTCCCCCCCTCAGGCCCTCTCGCAGCCCTCGCTGCCCCCCTGCACCCCCCAGGTCGGGATTCCAGCCCCCTGCCGGCGTCCCGCCAGCCCCGCTAAGAGCATTTCCTCTCAGCCCCGGATTATTCTTGTCGCTTTTTTTTTTTTTTTTTCTTTTTTTTTTTTTTAAAGCCTTAATTCATTCTGAAAATCCCTTCGGAGGATGGGAAGCCGAAGCGGCCAGGCTGTCGCAGCAGCGAAGCTTCCCCAGGCGAGATGCCCGGGGAGGGCGGACAGCGAGGGAAACTGCATCCCATTGACCCCAGAGGGAATTTTGGTTTTCCCACGATGGTTTTGGGGTAAATCGGGAAGCTGCACAAGGCCGTTCCGAGCAGATGAATTGCTGACGTGAGTCTGCAGGCTCTAAAAATGTTTTAATCCCGTTCAAAAGGCCGGGTGGTAAAACTGCAATGAGATTCTGCTCGGAGTAAAACCCTGAATATTTCATCACGAAAACGCTAAAATATTTATACGCGTCTGGGCTGTTATTTTAAGATATTGAATCAAATAATTGCTTGCAGTGAAAACAGACCCACTGGGGGCGTGGGGGGGGCTGGACCTGTGCTTCCGAGATGCTCTGGAGGGAACCGGGGGCCCCTGCACCTCGTTGCACCCACCCGGGGGCACGAGCGGAGCGCAGGGGGGTGGCACCCAGGGGTGACACCCAGCCCCGTCACCGTGCACACCCAAACTGCTGCTGCTAATGGGGGGGGGGGGCTGTGCTCTGTGCCCCCCCCCCCAAGCTCAGGGCCACCTACTTGAGCTTCAGCTCCCGCGTCTGCTCGTTCTGCGCCTCCTCCAGGTCCTGCCGCACGCGGATGTACTCGTCGTGCTGGTCCTGGATCTCCGCCTTCACCGCCTGCAGCTTGGCGTACAGCTGGGCCGGGGGGGGGGAAAAAACATCAGCCCCCAGCCCCTAGCACGGTGATTCCCCCCCCGGGGCCGTGCTCGGAGCCTCCTTCAAGCCAGCAGGTCCCATGGGGGGGACACGGATAGGGCAGGGTGGCTGTAGGATGCACCCCCCTTGAGATAAGGACCGAGGGCACATCTGGGTGTCCCCCCCCCCCCAGAAGGTTTCTCACCTTCTTCAGCTTCTTGGTTTTGATCTCCACCTCCTGCTGCAGCGACGTGTAGGTCTCCCGCAGCTCCATGGTCTCCTCGTCCCGCAGCAGCATCTCCTGCTGCATCTCCCTCTCGCGGCGTTTCTGCGACCGGGGTGGGGGGAAAGAGGCTGAGGGCTGGCTCGGGCACTGCCCCAAACCCCCCCCCGCCCCATGGGCACGCTGCCCCCCCAGCCCCAGGGACTGTCCCCACACGGGTCCTGGGGTACCTGCTCGGCGATCTCCTGGCGCTTCAGCTCCAGCATCTTCTGCTGCTCGTTGGTGTGGTCCATGATGGTCCTGCCGCCGATCAGCAGCTTGCTCTCCATGGCCTGGGGGGGCACAAAATGGGGTGGGGGTCACTGGATCTCCAGGAGGGGCTGAGCTTTGTGCTCTGGGGGCAGCGCCAGGACCCGAGGGGACAGCACGGAGCTGGGACAGGGAGGTTCGGGGGGTTTGGGGAGAGGTTCTGCACCCAGGGGTGGTGGGGAATTGGGGTGGGCTCCCCAGGGACATGGGCACGGCACCGAGCGGTTGGGGTTCAAGCAGTGCTGGGACAAGGCTCTCAGATTTAGGGTCTGGTTTTGGGGTGGTGCTGTGCGGAGCTGGATTCCTCCAACCCATGGCGTTTCCTGGCTCCGTGACCTGCCCTGCCATGTGCTGCTAATTGGGCTGACCCTCGTTAAACAAAGCTGGGCCACCTTTTGGGTCCGTTTGAGCACCGTTTTGGGTCCTGCAGTGCTTGGAGCTGCTGGAAACACGGGGGTGCAGCGGGTCCTGGGGCAGGATCTGAGCTCCCCGCTCCAGCCCTGCCAGGCACAGAGCTGGGCATCCAGCTCCGTTTCCCTTGGGGTGGTCTCATCCTGACCCCCAAACCCTATCCACCCCGTTCACCCCATCCCATCTTATCCCTCCCATCCCATCCCATCCCACCCCATCCCATCCCTCCAAACCCACCCCACCCCATCCATGCCATCCTATTCCATCCATCCCATCCCACCTCACCCCACCCCATCCCATATCCCCATCCTATCCCATCCTCTCCCTTCAACCCCATCCCATCCCCTTCCATCCCATTTATCCCATCGCATCCCATCCCCTCCCAGTTGTGCTTCCCATCACCTCCCCAGTGCCAGGGGCTCCCCGTCACCACGCTGTGCACACACTCACACCCTTTGCACACTCTCCTACACACACCCACGTTGTGCCGGCGCTTGTGCACGTGTCCCCTCCCATTTACCCCCCCGTGCAACATTTGCACACTCGTGTGAGCGCCCCAAGGGCGGGCTGTGACAAAGGCTGCGCCCCCCCAGCCCCCCGGGACCCCCCTCGCCGCCGTCTCCAAGCAACTGCGAGGCACGAGGGCGGTGACGCCAGGCGAAGGGGACCGGCATCTCCCCGGGCACGCAGGTTTCTGGGGCAGAACCGCTCAATCCCTGTTTTTTTTCCCCTATTTTTTTATTTTCCCAGCATTGCACGGGCTCCTGCGGCACCCGACACCGCGCCACGGGGACGCTGGGGAGCCCTCGGGGTGGAGAGACCGGGACCCAACATGACACATCGCAGGTCGCCCCGAGCGGGATGGCAGCGCTGACCCCACTGCCCCGTGGCTGCAGGATGCACCTGGTGGACGTGCCCCATTTTATATGTAGGAATTTCCCTGTTATTGCTCAAATTTGCAGCCCCTGAGCCCCGCACCGCTCTGCCCAGCTCCCCGCGGGGCCCCCGCACCTCCCCACGTGCTGCGTGGCTCTGACACCCCCCGTGGCTCGAGCCCCCGGCTCCTCCGTGCTGGCAACTGCTCCCCCGACCCCACAACCTGGGGAGGGGACGGGCTGGCTGCGTCACCCACGGGTGGGCAGGGTGCCCTGCGTGCCCCGCGCTCGCTCCCACGCGTGCCAGTGTCCCCCCCCCCCCAAAGCACAGGGGCTGCCTTTGTGCCAACCCCGCTGCAGCTGCAGGGACAAAGCGCCCACGAGGGGCTGCGCCGTGCTGCCCACTGCATCTTTCCACACCACTGAAACCAGGAAAACCCCCCCTGAGCCCATCGGGGAGGGCACCGCAGGAGGCTCTGCCCCTCCGCTGCCAGCCAGGGCTGGATTTACCCCCGTGGGGTGATGCTGAAATGGGTGTCCCCCCCCCAGGCTGGAGGCTGCGGAGGCCACCAAAGGGGCTGCAGCATCATCCTGGCCTCCAGCCCTGCCTCGTTACTCAGCAATTACAGGGCACGCCGTGGCCCCGAGCCAGACCCCACTGCACCACCCCGGACAAGGAGACACCGCGGGGAGGTGTCACAGAGGGAGCCTGCGGCACGGCACCGCTGCAGGACGCAGCCCCCGGCCCCGTGAACCCCCGGCCCCAAGAGGGCCACGGCCAGTGCCAGGCTGGCCCTAAAAGCTCTGACCCCCCCCGTGTGAGCCCGTGGGTCCCCGTGTCTTGTGGGTGACCGGGCAGGGCCACACACCGCTGGCCATGTCACACACCCGTGCGCACGGCCGTGTGCCCCCGGTGACACCGGGGTGCCCGTCCCTGCATGGCGGGGACCCCTCCGGCACCGGGGCGTAACGGGGAGCCCGGCACCTCCCTGGAGCCCTGCCCCAGCAGGGACCCCAAGTCCTGTGAGCCCCCCAGGGACATCCGTGTCCCACAGGTCGTGGAGGAGCAGACACCAAAGCCACCCCGGGAACCTGCCACAAGCAGCCCCGGGGGGCTCAGCACCGAGCGCTGGGGCTGCAGCGGGCGCTGAGCTGGGCACAGGGGTGGCACGGGGACAACGGGGACAGCCCCTCCCCAAATCCCCCGGATCCTCAGCCAGGCGTGACGCTGTTGACACAGGGCGGTGGTGCCGTGGCTCAGCACCCAGGCTCCTTCCCCGCCTCGGCACCCGCATCCAGGGGGTGCCTTCATCCCATCCCTGCGCCCAGGCGGGGCCCGCAGCAGCCCCAAAAGGCTGAGACAGGGTCGGTGGTGCCAGCATCACCATGATAGGGCCGGGAGCAGGAGCAGGAGGGGGACCCACGGGTGCTGCCGGGGCTGCAGCACGGCCACGGGGCTGGGCTGGGGCTGCTGCCACCCCTTTCACGCTCAGCCCCAAATCCCCGAGCATCCCCGAGCCAGCAGAGCCCCAGCCCCGGCCCTGGGCATGTTCCCGGGGCCACCTCAGGGTGGTGGGAACGGATCTGCAGCATCTCCCCCACCCGCCAGGAGCTGCTTTGTTGTGCCAAGGGTCGGCGCGGAGCACGGCGCGCTCGTGCCACCAGCGGGCCCGGACGGGTGGCCCCAAACCCCCAGCAGCACCCACAAAAGGGTCCCGTGGGGGTCCGTGCCTGAGGGCAATCCTAGCCCACCACCACCCCAGGGGCATCGGGGTCCCCTTGGGCACCCAGTTTGGGCACATTGCTGGGGAACCCAACTTGGACACCCAGAATGGACACCCAAATTGGGACACCCAGCTTGGGACACCCAATTTGGGACACCCAGCTTGGGACACCCAGCTTGGGACACCCAGAATGGACACCCAACTTGGGACACCCAACTTGGACACCCAACTTGGGACACCCAGCTTGGGACACCCAACTTGGGACACCCCACAAGTGCCCACAAGCAACGCCGGCTGCAGCCCAGCACGGCTCACACGTGCCCCCCACGTGGCGACCACGTACCTTGTACTTGGTGGCCAGCAGCTCCGTGGCCTCCTGCTCCTTCCGCAGGTCCTCTATCATCTTCTCCTTCTCCTCCAGCAGCTTCTGCTTCTCCTCGCTCACCAGGCTGTGGTCGTCCTGGATGGCGGCCTTCTCCTCCTCCAGCCTCTCCTTCTGCTCCTTCAGGTAGTTCTCCATGTTCTTCTCCAGGCCGTCCTCGTTCTCGTCCTCCCCTTCGTTCTCCGTGGCGCTCTCTCCGTCCACCGCCTTCTTCCTCCGGCTGCTCCTTCTCCTCTTCTTGCCCAACATCCCGCGCTTCTCCAGCTGGGCCTTCAGCCGGACGATCTCCTCCTGAAACTCCCGCAGCAACGTGTCCTTGGGGTCCTCGTTCACCCGGGGCTTGTTCTTGATGTTCTTGGCCCTGTTGGCGAACCTGAGGGTGGAGAGGCTCTCGTCGTAGCTGTGCGAGGCCGGGCCCAGGGTGGCCACCATGATGGTCTTGGCGTTGCCCCCCAGGGAGTCCTGCAGCAGGCGGGTGAGCTTGGAGTCCCTGTAGGGGATGTGCGTGCTGCGCCCGTCCACGAGAGCGGAGATGACGTTGCCCAGGGCGGAGAGGGAGAGGTTGATCTTGGAGGCTTCCTTGGGGCGCTCGCCGTGGGCTCCCATTTTGCCCTGGCGCTCGCTGCCGGCCAGGTCCACCAGGTTGAGCTTGCCCACGCGGATGTGCTCCTCGCCGTCCGGCCCCGTCTCGCTGCACTCGACGGTGATGAGGAAGATGGCGTGGGAGCGCGAGCTGTACTCGTTCATGTTGGTGCTGCCCACGGCGCGCGCCTGGCTGCCCAGGTTCATCACGTGCTCGATCTCCTTGACGTTCTTGGTGACGAAGGAGGAGAGGTCCTTGATGTACACCCCCGTCTCGGGGCTCTCCTTCAGCTCCAGCTTCTTGCCGGGGTCCTTGGCCAGCAGGTCGCGGATCTCCTCCTGGTAGATCTCCAGGTAGGAGGCGCGCACCAGGTACTGCTGGTTCTGCGAGCGCGAGATGTGCGTGAAGATGTGCTCGAAGGCGCTGGGGATGACGCCGCGTTTCTCCGGCTCGGCCCACGAGCCCTGCATGGTGTAGGTCTTGCCGGTGCCCGTCTGCCCGTAGGCCAGCACGGTGCCGTTGAAGCCCCGCAACACCGCGTCCACCAACGGCCTCACGCTCTCGTCGTACAGCTCGGCCTGCCGCGCCCCGGCGTCGTAGACGGCGTCGAAGGTGAAGGTCTTGGGCGGTTCGCCGGGCGCCGCGCGCGGGTTGCGGATGCTCACGCGGCCAAGCCCGGGCTCCAGCTCCACGATGCGTTCGCAGCCCGCAGCCTCCTCCCGGCGGCTCAGCGGACGGCACCGCGCCACCACCCGCAGCGCCTCGCCGCCACCGCCGCCACCGCCACCGCCACCACCGCCACCGCGGGTCCTGCCGGCCATGGCGACCCGTTCGGCCCCGTTCGGCCCTGTTCGGTCCCGTTCAGCCCCGTTCGGTCCCGTTCAGTCCCGTTTGGCCGCGTTCAGCCCCGTTTGGTGCCGTTTGGCCCCGTTTGGTGGCGTTTGGCCCCGTTTGGCTTTGCGTTCAGCCCCGTTCGGTGCCGTTCGGTGCCGTTCAGCCCCCGTTTGATCGCGTTCAGCCCCCGTTCGGCCCCGTTTGTCCGCGTTCAGCCCCGTTCGGTGGCGTTTGGTGGCGTTTGGCGGCGTTTGGCCCCGTTTGGCCCCGTTCAGCCCCGCCGCTGCCCGCCCCAGCCGCTGCCAGCCGCGGCCCCGGGGCCGGGGGCGGGCGAGGGGCGGCGGCGGCGGCGGCGGCTCGGGGCCGGGCGGGGCCGGGAGGTGGGGAAGGGAAGGGAAAAAGGGGGAGGGGATGGGGAGGGGAAGGGGGAGGGGATGGGGGGGGGAAGGGGGAGGGCGCGCGGCTCATTGGCGGAGCGGGAGCGGGGGCGCGCAGGTGCGGGGGCGCGCGGGGGGGACGCCCTGCGGGGAGGGGAGGGGGGGAATGGGGGGGAAAAGGGGGATTTGGGGGATTTTTGGGGTGGGGGGGGTTGGGATGGGGGGTGGGGGAGGGGGTGGGATGGGATTGGGGGGTGGGATTTGGGGTCGGGATGCGGGGCGTGACTCAGGAGTGGGGTGCAGGATGGGATGCGGGATGGAATTTGGGATCGGGATGCAGGACGGGATTTAGGATGGGGACGTGGGGCATGACTCAGGATTGGGTGCGGGATGGGATGCGGGATCGGGATGCAGGACATGATTCGGGGTTGGGATGCGGGAGTGGGATGCAGGATGGGATTTGGGATTGGGATGTGGGACATAAATCAGGATTGGGATGTGGGATGGGATTTGGGATTGGGATGCAGAATTGGGATGTGGGACAAGATTTGGGATTGGGATGCAGGACATAGTTCAGGATTGGGCTGTGGGGCATGACTCAGGATTGGATGCAGGATTGGGATGTGGGATTGGATTTGGGATCGCAATGTGGGATGTGACTCAGGATTCCAATGCAGGAGTTCGATGCGGGATGGGATTTGGGACTGGGATGCAGGATTGGGATGTGGGACGGAATTTGGGATTGGGATGCAGGGCATGATTTAGGATGGGGACATGGGGCATGACTCAGGATTGGATGCAGGATGGGATGCAGGATCAGGACGCAGAACATGACTCAGGGTTGGATGCAGGAGTGGGATGCAGGATGGGATTTGGGATTGGGATGTGGGACATGACTCAGGATTGGGATGTAGGATGGGATTTGGGATCGGGATTTGGTACTGGGATGCAGGATTGGGATGTGGGATGACATTTGGGATCAGGATGTGGGGCATGACTCAGGATTGGGATGCAGGAGTGGGATGTGGGACGAGATTTGGGACTGGGATGCAGGACAGGATTCGGGATTGGGATGTGGGGCATGACTCAGGATTGGGATGCAGGATAAAATTCAGGATTGGGATACAGGGCATGACTCAGGATTGGGATGCAGGACAGGGTTCGGGATTGGGATGCAGGATGGGATTCAGGATTGGGATGTGGGGCATGACTCAGGATTGGGATGCAGGAGTGGGATGTAGAATGGGATTTGGGACTGGGATGCAGGATTGGGATGTGGGATGAAATCTGGGATTGGGATGTGGGGCATGACTCAGGAGTGGGATGCAGGATGGGATTCAGGATTGGGATGTAGGATTGGGATGCAGAACATGACTCAGGACTGGGATGTAGGATTGGGATGTGAGACAGAATTTGGGACTGCGATGCAGGACGTGATTCAGGATTGGGATGAGGGGCATGACTCAGGTCCTGCACATAACTCCTGACATGCAGGATTGGGATGCAGGACAGAATTCAGGATTGGGATGTGGGATGAGATTCAGAAATGGGATGTGGGACACGACTCAGGATTGGGATGCAGGACAGGGTTCGAGATTGGGATGCAGGATTGGGATGTGGGACATGAATTGGGAGTGGGATGTGGGATTGGGATGCAGGGCTCAGTGTGCCTGATGTGGGGTGCAGGATTCAGGGTATAGGATGCAGGCATGGGGTTAGATTGGGATGCAGGGTGCTGGGAATGTGATGCGGGGTGCAGGGAGTGGGATGTGGGTTGTGGGGTGCAGGACATGATGCAGGATTTGGGGCATAGGATGCAGGATTGGGATGTGATGTGGGGTGCAGGGTTCCTGGTGCGAGACGCAAGAAGCAGGACTGGGATGCAAGGTACAGGATTTGGGATATGGGATGCAGGCTGTGGGATGCAGGATGCTGGGTGCCCGATGTGGGATGCAGAATGTAGGACTGGGATGCAGGACGCCAGGTGCAGGATTTGGGTTCTGGGATGCAGGTCGTGGGATGCAGGACTAGGATCCAAGGTGTAGGGGGTGTGGGACGTGATTCAGGGTATGGGATGCAGGTCGCAGGACACATCATATAGGACATGGGATGCGGGACGTGGCGCAGGATTGGGATGAGGTGCTGGATATGGGGTGCAGGGTATGGAACTGGGATGTGGGATGCAGGGTGTGGGACACAAGGAGCAGGATTAGGGACAGGAGATGTAGGACGGGGCTGTGGGAGGCCCCACAGCCCGTACAGGGACCCTCACCCTCTATCCGGGATCACTGCGCTCCCCCCACACCCCACAGCGACCCCCTTGGTCCCAGCCCCCCCAGGTCAGCGGCTGGGAGAGGGGTCCACCCCTGGGGGCGCAGCAGCCAGGTGGGGTCAGCCCTATGGGGTGGCACAGGCTGCGTGTCCCCTGTGCCATGGGGCAGGGAGCCTGGTCCCCGGTGTCCCCAAGGTGTCCCCAAGGTGTCCCCAAGGAGAACGAGGGGGCTGTGGGGACGTGTGGGAGGGCGACACGCGGGAGGGAGTGGTGTTTAGGAAGGGGACATGGGGACAGGGTGACACAGAGGGATATGGTGACATTAAGGGACAGGGTGACATTAAGGGACAGGGTGACATGCAGGGACACTCGCTCGCCCGCAGGTGTCAGCAGGAGGCCGGCTGGTGGCCCTGCTCGGGGTTGTCCCCAAGGCGGTGCCCCAGGACACCTCTGTCATCCCTAGGACACCAGGGTCACATTTGGGACGTCACGGTCACCCCAGGGACACCACAGCCACCTCGGCACCCCCAGGACACTGTGGGCACCCCCGGACACTGCGCTCACCCCCGCCTGTCCCCGCTCTGCCCCGTCCTGGCCAGATCTAGGGACGGTTTCCTTTTGGGTTCCTCCCCCCCTTGGTGCTTTTATGGCCCCTGAGGGCTCCCAGTGCCCCACAGAGCCCCCCCAGGGACGTGGCCGGAAAATAATCTGGAGAAAAAAGGGGGAAAATCGGAGAAATCCCTGGCACAGCCACCGCCCCGGCACCGCTCCCGGGCACCAAGAGCACCCCCCCTGCAGCCAGCGGGGTCCCTGGGGTGGCCTCAGCCCTCTGCCGGGGGAGCTGGGGGGGGGGGATCCTGGGATCCCAAATCCCAGGTGGGCAGCAGCCCAGCCCCACCTGCTGTCCTTGTCCCGCAGAGGACGGGGGGCAGGTCCCGGCTGGGTGTCAGATGCTGTCTGTCCCCAAGATACCTGGGCCATGAGTTTCGGGTTACTGCCAAATCCTTCTGACCGTGCCATAAATCCCAAACGCCCCTCGCCCCGCGGGCAAGGTGCAGAAGCTGCTGAAAGAGCAACCCCGAGACCTCCCCCCCAAATCCTGGCAGCCCGAGGGCATCCCACCGAGCTCCCAGGCTGAGCTCCCACGGGTTTCTGCCCCTGGATCTCCTCCGCCAGCCTCTGGGGTTGTGGGGTGGGCTCTTGGTGCACGAACCCACCCCGTTGGGCTGAAATCACTTCTTTTGGGGGATTTTTCCCACCGCAGCAGGGCACCAGCAGGCAGCGAGGCTGGGCAGGGAGAGCAGGGCTCCCGCAGCCCACCCCGGGGGGGCAAGGAGGGGATTGTTGGGGTAGGTTTACCCCATATCCCAAGGGATGGGGGGAGTTGGAGGGGCAAGTGCGGCTTAACGGGAGCCTGGATTTCGGCCGGATCAGTTTGCTGGCAGCTGACTCTGCTATAATTAGACGGCGGCTTCGGGGAGGGAGCCAACTCGGAGAGCCGAGCTCCAGCCCCTTCCAGCCCGCAGGCGCATTAAAGGCAAGCGCCCGGTCCCAGCGTGACCCCAAGACGCTCACGGCAGCGGGGTGAGGAGCTGAGGAAGGGGAGATGAGCAGCAAAACCCCTACAAAGCCCCTGCAAAATGGGGTTTCTTGGCTTTGGGTGTGCTCAGAGGAGAAAGCCCTCGGAGGTGGCCCCATTGGGCTCCACCAGGACCCCACAGATGGAAAATCACCGGGACACGGGGTAAAAGGGTCCCAGTTGCGCTGACTCACTCCAAGACCACGCTCAGTGGCCTTGTCCCAGTGGGATTCCTGCAGGAAAAGCAAGCAAAGAGCCCGGGCTGTGCCCCACGTCCCTCTTCCCACCTCTGCTGTCACCCAGGGGGGGCAGAGAGAGGGGCCAGGGGAGTGCTGACAGCCAGGTGGGAGGCGCTGGGCGTTTATCTGGGAACGGGGTTTCAACAGATGTGGTGTGAGCAACGTCTGTAAGGCAACCAGATCAGCCTCGATGCTCGGAGATTAAAGGATTTAATCATCTGCTGGCAAGATGTCATTTAAGGAGGCAGAGCTCTGGTTTGACAGCGCCGAATACGCAGCGAGGAGTTCCCACCCTTCCCCAAACCCACCCAAACGTCCCTTCAAACAGAACAAACCTCCTGTGCGGGGCTGGGGGGCTTCTCTACACTCACCCCGGGGGCTAACATCTTGTCCTCCTTTTTGGGTGACGGATGATTAAATGTTTTTAAACGTTACCGTGCTCCTGCAGAGCCTTTTGCTCACGAGCTGCCCCCTCATGTCCCACATCCCATTTCTGAATCTCATGGCCCCAGCGCCCCGCAGCCCCTTGTTCTCCTCGCTGCTTCTCTCCTCCCCGGTGAAAAGCCCCGAAAACAAGGCGGTGACTGGCTCTGCAAAGCACTGCTGACAACAATGCCGGCCTTTCTCCTCCGCTCGCGGGCAGCGCGGGATCGTGACCCCGGCACCACCGCAGGCGAGCGGTGCTGCGAGGAGAGGGCAGGAGCTCGGGCAGCAGAAAGGGGGGAGAATGTGTCTGGAACGGGTCGGGGTGCTGAGAAACAAGACCCCGAAGCCTTCAATTTGGGGAAGGGCTCCTCGTAATTGTGCCCCAAGAGGGCAGAAAGCTCCTCGCTGCCCGCCGTGGGGCTGAGCCTGGCCGAGCCTCCCATGCCGAGCACCGGCGGCCGAGCTGCGAGCACGCGGGGCTAAATACGTCCCTGGCACGCCGAGCCCCTCTGCTGAAGGCTGCCCGGGCTCTGCGTGACCTTCCTGCCGCCTTCAAGTGCTGATGAAGTATTTCTGTACTTCTGCTCTCGATGCCAGGGTGGCGGCAAGGACAGGATCTGGGAAGAGACGGGCCCTGCGAGGCGTGGAGCTGCCTTTCTTGTTCCTCTTAGTCCCTGGTTTTGTGCTCCAGCTGGGCTGGGGGACAGATGTAGGAAGAGGCAGGGAAGCAAAAACCAAGCTGGAGAACCCACAGCCCTGCCAGAAGCCGTGCTAGGAGCCTCTCCAGATGCTGACCCATCCTCCAGGCTGCGCTTTTAGGAGGTTTGCTCGTGTCTTGCTGCTCAGATCCCCCGAAGGCTGAAGGGTGGCCGTGAAGGCCACTGAAACCTCGTGCAACGCCTGCAAGTGCTTGCAAAAGAAAAGCAGTGTGGGGACCTTCCTGGACTTTGCATCACTTTTACTTTCTCTTCCCAGGAATTCATCTTGCTGATAAAGCTCACTCCTTTCATTTCTTACATTTTGTGACACGAGTGTCTCAAAACATTCGACCAGCTCCTAGGTATAGTTCAACACGGATTTATTTTGAGACCCTTGACCAGCTCCCATAGTTTGATATTTATTATATCATAGTTTGATATTTATTGCCAGGGGTTCCTGGCACCTGCAGGCCAGAATTTGGTGCTCAGGGCCTGGGGTGCTGCAGTGACCTCTGAGAAGAGCAGCATGCAGAGTCCTTTCACCTCCTCTCCTGTTCCTCCCAGACAATGTGCTGAACATCTAGGGCCGTACAACCAGCCCCATAAGGGACCCCATCCTTGCTGAGATTTCGCGTCCCAGCAGTTCCCGAAACATTGGGAGCTGCAGGCGACTGCGGGGCCGTGGAGCCTGTCCTAGAGGGCTCCCAGAGCTCATCCCTCGGGGCGAGGAGCGGGGCCAGGAGCCAGCTCCCCCCTCTGCCAGCCCAACCCATGCCTGGGGCAGAGCAGCACAGGTCCAGGTCACGTCCCTGCCCTGCCTGCCACCAACAAAGCTGTTTGCTGAGGCCGTGGGGCTGGGGATGCCTCCCGGATGACAAAGCCCTTTCCCAGCCCTGCGTACACCCAGGGCCGGGCCCTGCTTTGGGAGAGGCTTTGAGGAACCAGCAAACCCAGCGCGTTGCAGCTCTCCTCCAGCAAACCTCCCCAAACTCAAACACTGTTGCACAACGGGCTCGTGATTCACTTTTTCCCTCCCCGCTGCAGGATCTGAAGGGCATGCATCTTCAGCATGGTGTTGCAACCCCAGCAGTTCGGCCAAGGAGGGGCCCGCGGGTCCTCGCTGCCTCTGTTCCTCCTAATTGAGTCCTAATTAGCCCTCGGCACAGGGGATCGGTGCCCTCCTGATACCAGGAAGGAAGATCCTCGGGAAGATGTGGTGGGGAGGGCTGTGAGAACTGCTGGGCGCCTCGCTGGACATCCCAAATGTGCAGTCTTGTGGGGACGGCCTCTGGAGCAGGACACAGGGCACGGCTGTGTCCTTGTCCTCGGCAGGGCATCTTCTGTGGCACTTGGGGGCAAAACCCAGGCAAAAAATCCTCCTGGTTTGCAAAGCAGTATACAAGATTTATTATAAAAATCTGTGAAAACCTCCAGCAATGTGCCTGTGCTGATGAATATTTTGGGGACTGCGGACCCTGTGGCAACCTGTGGCGGTCTCTGCAGGATGGAGCTGTCCATTGGCACCGGCATTTCCCCCCCAAACATTTCAGTTTCAGACAAATATTTTAGAGGGTGAGGCAGTTACATTTATTCCATGACCTAAATATTTTGGTTTAAATACTAATTTATGTTCATACTAATAAAATATTTTCGTTCATACCTAGGAGACATTTTCAATAAAGACTTATGAGGCGGGCTTGTACATGGGGAAGAGGTAAAAATGTTTTGTGATTATTCCACTTTGCCTCTCTGACAGTGAAGAGAGGCTACTTTTGAGGCACAATTCGTGTTTTTTTTCTACCGAATCTTTGAAATTGGGTGAATTACGCGGTGACGGGTGGCAGGAGACGAGGGAAGGGCTTAAAGCTGAGTCAGGGGAAGCTCGGGCTGGGGTTTGTCACTGAGAGGAGGCTCATGGAGAGATGGGACGAGCTCCTTGGGGAGGTGGGCACGGCCCAGGAGCTGTTTGGGATTCATGAAATGTCCGAAAAATGTCCTAAAATACATGATTTAAGGGCTGGGGGTGGGTGTGCTGTTAGACCTACGGGTTAACCCCTGTGTGGAGGAGGCGGCCTCAAGGACGGCCCCTCCCACGGCGGGACACCCAGCGAGGCACCGAAAAGCAGCCTTTATTGGTTAATTTTTATTAAAAAGAGACAAAAACTGCTCATGAGGGGAGGGGGGGGCGCTGTGAGGGGGCCGAGCCCCGCGATCACCTCACGGCCTCAGCCCCTCCCCCCTCCCTGGGGGCTCCCCGCGTGACGTCACCCCCCACAGTGACAGACAGACAGCGGCCGCACCCAATCAGCGCAGCGGGATGGGGCGAGGGGGCGGGACTTCGGCCCTTAACCCCTCCGCGTGACGTCACCGCAGCCCCGCCTTTGGCCCAGCGTGCGTGATGACGTCACCGCACGCACCGCCTCAGTGCCACCGCCCCCCCCCCCCTCCCCTCCCCTCCTCCTCCTGGCGGCCTCCGCCGTTACCGAGCCGGGAGCGCCGGGGCACGGCCGGGCCGGGCCCAACCGAGCCCAACCTGAGCCCAACCGGGGCTGAAACGATCGGGGCCGGGGTTATGAGGCCGGGCTCCGCCGCTGCGTCCCGCTGAGGAGCAGCCGAGGCCCGCGGCGGCGCGGGGAGCGCGGCGGGGCAGCCATTTTGTGGCCTCCTCCTCCTCCTCCTCCTTCCTCCTCCTCTTCGGCCTCCTCCTTCCTCCTCCTTCTCTTCATCCTCCTCCTCTTCCTCGTCCGGGCCCCGGTGCTGAGGGCTGCGGGAGGCCTGTAGCAGGCGGTGGTGGTGGTGGTGGTGGCGGTGGGGGCGGCGGGGGCCGCCTGCGCCTCCCCATGGCGAAGAAAACGTACGACCTGCTCTTCAAGCTGCTGCTCATCGGCGACTCGGGCGTCGGCAAGACCTGCGTGCTCTTCCGCTTCTCCGACGATGCCTTCAACACCACCTTCATCTCCACCATCGGTCAGTGCCCGCCGGACACCCCCCACAAAATGTCCCCCTGTCCCCCTGTCCCTATATCCCCGGTCTCCTTATCCCAGTGTCCCCCTGACCCCAAAATATCCTCATGTCCCCAGTGTCCATATCCCCAGGTCCCTCTGTCCCCATATCCCCAGGTCCCCCTGGCCCCAAAATGTCCCCATGTCCCCCTGTCCCTATATCCCCAGATCCCCATGTCCCCAGTCTCCATATCCCCATACCCCCCTGACCCCAAAATATCCTTGTGTCCCCCTGTCCCCATATCCCCAGGTCCCTCTAACCCCAAAATCTCCCCAGGCTCCACATCACCGTGTCCCCTTGTCCCTATATCCCCAGGTCCCCATGTCCCCAGTCTCCATATCCCTGTGTCTCCCTGTCCCCATATTGCCAGGTCCCCCTGACCCCAAAATATCCCCCTGTCCCTATATCCCCAGGTCCCCCTGACCCCATATCCCTGTGTCCCCCTGTCCCCATGTCCCCCCCGTCACCCATCTGCCCCCTTCCACCCCCAGCCATGTCCCCAGGTGCTGGATCTCCCCCCCATGTCCCTTTCCCAGCTCCAGCCCCAGTCCCTGCTGCCTCACCCCCCCCCCCTCCCTCTGTGGCTCCCCACATTTTATTTTTTTCTCCCCCTCCCCACCGCCGCCTTATTTTGCAGCTTGGGTGCCGAGCCTCAAACCCTCTCTGCGACGGGCTTTGGTGGTGATTTAAGGGAATTAAGGCTTCCGCCGTGCCTTGTGGTGTAACTAACGTGTGCGGGCACCAGCCGCACGTCAAGGGGGGAAAAAATGGGTTGGATCTCGGCTTTTTGTGGCTGATGGAAATCCCTTAAATGCCTGGCCGTGCAGGTGTTGACCAAGGGTGGGAGAACCTGCGAGCACACGCCTTGTGCTTCCTCCTCAGTGCCCCAGCGTTACCCTAAAAATCATAGCTCAGAACTTGAGACGTGAAGCAGAGGCTCGCAAGCCAAGACCTTGGTAATCTGAAGCCAAAGGAAATCTGTTTGGGCTCGGAGGGCAGCGAAGTGCCAGGGGGCAGTGCCCTGAGAGCTGCTGGGGCTTCAGCTCGTGGTTCTGCTGAGGAGTTGTTGATTGGGGGGCGAGATGGGGGCAGTGAAGGTTGTTTAATGCCAGCTTTTACCATCCCGTGCCTGGGCTCCTGGCGGCTGTGTTTATTTTGCTGCCGTGGTTCTGTGCTGCTGGGCGAGTCGTGCCGTGGGGCACACGGCGTTGGTCGCTGTCGGAGGGTGCTCGAAGGCTCCTGGCCGCTCGCAGAGTTACAAACAGCCAACGTCTGGCTTCAGGAGGCAGCAGGTGGATATATTTATAGGTGGCTCTTGCTCCAGAGGGCTGGTGTTTTGGGGACCAGTGATTTTAATAATGAGCTCCCGGGGTTCATCGCTCGGCAGGTTTTGAGGTTTCCAGCAGAGCATCGCCAGGTTTAGCAGCAAACGTGCACGAGGCTGAGAGCGTCTCTGAGTAGATAAACTGTGGTGTGTATACACTAAAAGGCAAGTTTTCTTTCCCAAATTTTGAGCCGAATGTCGAGGTGTGACAGCAGCAGGCACCGCTCGAGGTGGGTGGCTGGGTCAGAGGGTGTCAGGCTTCCGTCTTCACAGGGGAATTCGGCAGATTTGGGGGCACAAATGGGTTTTCCATGTGGTGCTGTTATTTCATCTTCTTAACCACATGAAGGTGGCTTCATGTATTTGTCTGCAGTGGCTTAGTGAGGAGACGAGGTGGGAAGGTGTGCGTGTGGGCAAGCAGTGCCAGGCGAAATGGAAACTGGACATAAACACCTTCAAATGCAGCCACGAGGGAAAAATCCTCGGCTTTTGCAGTGTGCTCAAACACCTGCCCAGTCGTCGTTGGCATCCTTAAAACAACGCAATCTGCCTGAAATTGGGTTTTCTCAAACACTCTCAGGTTTTCCCTGCAGCAGTAGCAGGAATACCGGCGGTCCAGGAGGGGCACGCAGCCCGTGGAGGTGACTGTGGGATAACCTGGCCCCTGCTGCAGCAGCTGGGTGGGTTTCGCAGCCCAAGAGGTTCAGGAAAGAACCTGGATGAGTCTTTGACCCGGAGCAACGAGGAAACGCCGTTTCCAAATCGCTTGTGTACACAGCAGGTGACATTGAAGGCGCCTGGCTCATTGGCTGAACCTCTCCTTATATCAAAAAAGAAAAAAAAGAAAAGGAGAGAAACCACCTTAGGAGCTGCTTAGCTCTGATTCATGCTTCTGTGTTTACCCAGAGCTCCACCAAGAGCCGGAGATAGCGCAGCACGTCCGATGTGCTGCAGCACGGGTGGCTGCGGGCAGGGCCGGGGACGGCTCTCGGGGACTATTGGAGCCCGTCCGTGTACGTAAAGGGTGTGTGGTGGGGGGAGGCATCCAGTTCTGTAAAGCAAAGGCTCGTCTGTGTATGAAAATGCAGCTGTAATAACGTGTTGGTGTTCCTACTCCACGTTTACAACCTGCGTGCCCTAATTTCATCTTCACACCTTTCAGGAGCGGGTTAAGCACGCTGCGGGGTGACGGTTCGGGTGCTTGTTGGGGGGCTCTGCTTAACATTTCACTTTGAGTCGCTTTGATGTCGTATTTCCTGCCAAAACAGCAGCAAAGCTTCTGATGTGTGGGGTGCGTGTGTGAATGGTTTCGTTACCCCGGCCAGAGGTGCTATAAATACTCCCCGTGGCTCCTCGGCGAGAATCCCTAAGTCATCGCAGCCTCCCCGCGGGGAGCAGGGCCCTTGCCTCCAGCGCCGCCGCTCGCAGGTGGAGAGCGACCGAAGGAGGGAGAGGGCTGGGCCTGGCTGAGCCATTTCTGGCTCAATTTTGCAGCAATTTTGGGGTGCAAAAATGGCTTTGATCTTTCTTTTTAAGCAGTCGTGGTGACGGTGCAGTTCCACTTCAGGGCGCGGGCTGGAAGCCGCTCCTGCGGTGTAGGGGGGACCCCACCTCACCGCCTGCCCCTATCCCCAGGACCTCCTGAGGTCCTTTACTCTAGGACCAGCAGTGTGAGTAGCTTCCAATCGATACGTGCTTAATTTCCTGCTGTCGATTTGTTTTGGCACCCGGCGTGACAAGCTGCTGAGGGCTGGAAGCGAACGGTTGAGGAGGGTCCGCGCGGCGAGGCCGTGCGGGGTCAGCAGGTAAAGCAGCGCCTGGGCTGCTGGGTGGGGTGGGGAGGGCTGGCGGCCTCAGGATTTGAATGTCAGAACGAGCTCAAGCACATAATTGCTATTGTTTGACGAAGTAAAATGCAAATTAAGGTGAGTCACAAGCAATGTTTTCCCATGGAACCTGAATGCTTCCAGTAACGTGCTCCGGAGAACAAAGAGCGTGCAGTCCTCGTGAGAGCCCCGCTGAAACCATCGGCTTTGGTGGAACTTCCATGGGTTGTAACCCACGCTGAGATCCAGGTGCTCTCCAGGCCTGTTCTTTACTTGCAACCACCTCAACTCTGTGCTTAGGCGATTCTACAAATACAGGGATGGAGAAAAAGCAGCAGGGTTTTGAGGTCTGGTCACTGAGTGTTTTATCCCGAACGCGGGAAGGGCTTGGTGCTGGAGCTGTGCTAGCAGCGTGCAACGCTGCCTTCTTTTAAGGGCAAAGGTATATGCAAACTGCTTGCTGATGAAATTGTTTTTTCTCAGCTTTTTATTTTTTTAAATTTCTTTGGCCTTTGTTAGAAGTGATTCTGAGTGTTTGCTTTGGGATCGTTGTATAATAGTATGTTTAGATAGTCAAACTTAAAGCAAGTCCTCGGATATCAGAAATACAACTAACGAGTTTCTGCATATACCCTGGGAGGTTTGTTTGCCCCTTGTTGTAACAAATTAATATTTGGAAGGAGACACAGAGAGCAAACGGGGGAAAAACGTGGTAGGAAAACAAACGGGTCAGAAATTGTTTTGGGTTGTCAAAGTGCTTTTAGCTCTGTGGTGGCTGTAATGAACCCACCTGTATTCCAAACTTCTAGGGTACAAAAAAAAAGCCTACAGCAGTGGGAAGCGCTGGCTGCTTCTGCCCTGTGTCCCTTTCTGCCTGCTCTCTGTAGCTGCTGGCAGCGACCAGCCTCGGGTTCTGTGCATACGGGGCCAGGGCTGTGCTCAGGCCATGCCCCACTCCTCACATGCAGCGGGTGAGTCAAGAAAAAACCCTCAAAGCAAAAAAAACAAAACCCAAAGGGGCACTGAAAGCAAACAGCAGCCCCAAAGCAAGCACTCCTGCGCCCCAAACTCCTCTCTGGTCACTTCTGTGCGTGGAAGCAGAAGGTGGCAGTGGATGTGTCGGGGCTGCTGTGCACCTACTGTGGGGCTGCTCCTCCTGGGGGGCTCCGGGTGGGGTGCGGGGCGGCTGGCTCCTCACCTGGGGCCAGGAATAACAAGCAGCAGCTCTGCTGGTGGTGCCTTGTCCCTGATCAGGGACACGGGGACATCTCTGTGGGGAGGAGCCGAGGGACGGAGCTGGCTGGCAGCTTTGTGCCCTCGCTGTTCTGCTGGGCTGCAGCCGTTCCCTGAGGTGTGCTGGGGGCGTGGGGACACGGGGGTGGGAGTCACACCGAGAGGTTATTTGTGCAAATTGATTTTATAGCAGCTGGTGTGTGATTGATGGCCTCTGGTGGCAGTGCCAGCGCGTTCCCTGCGCCCTTCCCCTCCCGGCCCCTGGTATGAAACAGGACCAAGCCCTCAAAGCCCTCGGCTGTGCCCGCTGCTTTCCTATGCTGCTGCTGTCCCTGCTGCTGCTCCTCTTCTGGCCGTCCTTGCGTTCACAGCTGCTTGTGCTGTCCTGCAGGAGGCTGGTTCCTGGCTGTGCGGAGTGCCAGGAGACGGGGGCAGGATTGGGAAGGGGGGTGTGTGCGTGTCCAGGCCCAACGGTGACTTGGGCACCGAGGTATAGCTAAAGAGTGAGCGGAGTCAGAAACATTGCCTAGGGGAAAAGCCTGTTTCAAATTCAGAGAGCGGGCTGAGTTTGACAGGCTGTCTTCACAGTCCGTAGTCTGCTCTTGGGTTTTACAAGACCGAGGGCAATGCCTGGTGAAATTGGAAGAAAACTTGCTCAGGAACAGGTAGGTTGGGGTGTAGGTGCTTCTGTTTGGGCTGGGTGATCTCCAGTGTCCCTTCTGTGACCTACAAACCAGGGGCTGTTTTGTAGCTCCTTGCTTGGTGATGGGCACAGCCGGGGGGTGCAGGGGAGTGCTTCCCTCGTGGCTTCTCAACCTGCGTCTCCTCCAAAGAAAGCAGCACTCCCGTCGTTATCCCGCATCTTTTTCTGTCCTCAAAGTTAGTATTGGTATTTAATTAGAGCACTAATTGAGAGTCCATTGCTAAACATGTAACCAGGGGACAGGAAAAAAGAAATCCTGACTTGGAGGATCTCTGCTTTAGCCCCTGCTGCCCTCAGTGCTGAGGCTAAAGTGCTCCAGGACCACGTAGCCCCGTGGGGTTTGCTGCTCCGTGTGGGCGGAACCAGAAGTCTTGCGTGGGTTGCAGTTGAAGTCTCTGCGTGTTTTTTGTTCCTTTCTGGAGTTCAGACAACTCCAGGCTTTTTCCCAGCGGGACCGGGGCTGTTGTGTGGAGAAATGCCCGTTGGTGCCTTGTGTTTCCTCAGTGTGACTCCTCGCTGCCCGAGAGAGGGCTGCCTGCCTGCTGCTGCGGGCAGAATGCCTGCGCTGACCTCTACTGTGATCACCCAGCCTACCAGTGAGCCCCCAGATGGGCGGCCCTGTTCCTCTGCTCGAGGTCCTTGGCCCACCCTCGGTTTCAGGAGGCTCTCAGCAGTTTGGCTGAAGCTGTTCTGTCAGGACTTCGTCTCCTCTGCGGCTGAGATCAGGCTGGTTTCTGTTCCATCACAGCAAAACGCCCTCGGCAGTGTGGACCTGGTCCTGACCAGAAGCTGTTCCTGCTTCTGGGGTGGTCCCACCAGCGTGTTTGTCTGCTGGAGTACAGAGGATTCACTCCTGAACCGTTGCAGATCTACAATAAAGGTCCGAACTTCCACTGAATCCCACCACCACCGCTGTTCCGTTCGGCGTGCCGTGAGCTGCTTTCATCTCCGTCTCACTTTTTGATCTTGCCAGTAAACAACAAAACACATTTTTTTTTAACTGCTCAAGTTTCTGGCAATGACAGAGGTGGTGCTGCTGGCTCCTCGGGCTCTGTGCTCACTGCGGATGTGCACGGCCCAGGTGAGCTCCGGAACATCTGCACTTCTCTTCGCGTTCCTGGTTTGGTGACTGGGGCTGGTGGGCAGAAACGCTGGAGGCTCGCACGGAGGCGTCTCAGGAACTTCCCTGAAGATCTCTCCAGAAGGAGAGCATCGAGTTAACGTGTCCCTGCTTGAGGCCATGTGTCAGAAGCTCTTGCTTTGTGCTCCACGCCTGTGGCCATCAGTCCTGGCTGCCAGGACCCTGCTGGGGGCTGAATTCAGTGTTCGAG
This sequence comes from Anas platyrhynchos, assembly GCF_047663525.1. Classification (NCBI taxonomy): domain Eukaryota; kingdom Metazoa; phylum Chordata; class Aves; order Anseriformes; family Anatidae; genus Anas; species Anas platyrhynchos. Next base: position 120,508,023 of record NC_092589.1, on the reverse strand, counting down.
GTGCTGCGGGCTGGAGAGGTTCCCCTTGGAGGTCTGAAGAGCTCCCTTTGGTTTTAGGGGATTAGGTGATGGCCCCAGCTTTGTGAAGAGCTCCTGACAAAGTTTAAGAGCTGGAAGAGCCGACGGATGAAGAAGGCAGCGACGTCTCGCTCAGAGCCCCTTCGTGTGCTCTTCACCCAGCTTTTGGGGCAGTTCCAGCGTTCCCTGTTTGTCCTGCGCTGTCGTCACCCTCGGTTTCAGCCCCTGGGACTTGTGGTGCTGCTGGCCCAGCTGTCAGTGTAATTCCCCTTTAACCTGAATTCTTTGGGTCTGTCCTGGCATCGATTCCCAACGCGGCCCCACTCGGTGTTGCAGTGGGACGCTGAGCTGCAGGGTGGGTGCTGCCGGGAGCTGATTTTGGGGTAACCTGTGATTCAAGGCAGTGCTGGTGGCGTTCTTCCAGCTCTTTCCACCCTCAAAGTACGGGATCCCCGTTTCTCGGACTCTTTCCGTGAGTTCAATTTGAGTGTAGCAGGATCAGTAACAATTACTGACGGCGATAAAAACCTCCTGACAAACGTGGTGCTTCTGGGCAATATTGCAGCAATGGGTGGTTTTTTTTTTCCTTCCTTGCTTCAGGTTTCCTGCTAAATAGCCTGGGAGCGTTGCTGCTCACTGGAGAACTTCGGGAGGTTGGGTGGAGACGTCTGCTGGCGTAGAACTTGGTCTCCGTGGGGTGAGCGAGGTGGCAGCACCAGCTGCTCGCAGCGTGGAAATGATCTTAGATTTCTAGGAATTGGTTTAAACCAGAGGTAAATAACTGCAGTGCTTCACCTCTGTGAAAGCTTCTTGTTCTTGGTGCTGAAATGTTCATAAATTGAAGCTTTTCTTGAAACCTGGACATTGGAGTAAATACCTGCTGGTGTTCAGTACCGGAGAGCATCCTCAATCACACGACAGCTGCTTCAGGTCCGTACAAACCCAACTGTGCCCATGTCATAGAGCAGCAAAGCTCCGCTCTGCACACGCTATATTTAACAGCGAGCACAATGCCATTCTCTGCACTCAGGGTAGGAAACCACAGGCGTGTCCTTCACCAGCAGCTCTGTGCTGAGAGCCTCTGGCAGGGGTCACGTCGCCAGCCCTGGGGGACGGGGCCGCTGCTCCTGGCAGCAGTGAGACCCCGCAGTGTGCCCCAGGCAGCTGCAGTCAGGGGGAGTTTGTGAATAGTGGCAGCAGTCACCAGTTCTGGGGAAAGAAACCTGTTTTTCCAGCAATATGTCACTTACAAGTAATGTGTTCCTTCTAGTGAGCTGGAAAAGGCAGCTTCCCAGAATGTTTGACCAGAGAAAATACATAAAACTTCAAATGCAGTGCAGTAATGGCCTGGTTGTCAAAAAAAATGCACTTCTGAAAACTTGAGCCATCCTGTGAAGCATCGTGGATTCAGGTCTCAGATGTTGGTGATGACTCTGGCATGCAGACAGGCTCCCAAACCCGTTTGGAAATGACGGAGGAGTTTCTGACCCTTGAGTTGTGCTGCTGGAAGCCGGAGGTGGTCGCTCAGTCCCGTGCTTGGGTTTGGTGCTCGGTGCCTTCAGCTGCTGGCACGGCTGAGCCGATGAAACGCGGGTGGAGGCACGTCCCAGCACCCTGCCTGGGCTGGAAGCAGCAGCGATGGCCTCTCCTCCATGAGGTTAGCCCTACGGAGCCTCAATTCCCAAAAAAGTAACCGGTCTTAGCTTGGGCATGGCCACGAGTGGTGGCTGCAGGAGCTGCAGGGAGCTTCGAGGTGTTTGCCTCTCATCCAGGGGCTGAATCCACTGCTCAAGCAGGCAGCACGGACCCGGCGCCTTCTTTCTGTGCTAGCCTTCTCCTCAAGCTGGTGAGCAGAAAGCAGCCAAGGTAGGTGTTGACTTGAGGGTTCTTTTTATGTAATTTGAGGCCAGAATCGCTGTTCCAGCGAGTAGTGACAAATTTTCTGCTTCGCAAATAGCAGCAGCGTGCATGAGAGCGGCTCCGTGTGCCGTGGTTATTTTCGGGCTGACGAAGAAAGCGTAAGTAGGCTGAGGCGCCCAGGAGAAGTGGTTTAATCAGATGCAATCGGACTTGAGCATCCCTCGCACACGTGCCTGGTGGTTTAGGACAGAATTCCCCGTGGTTGCCGCGTCCTGCGGGGGCAATCAGCCCCCAAACCTGGAATTTAGGGACACTGCTGCAGGGGAGCAGCTCTGCAGTTGTATTTCTTGCTGGAGCTTTGCCTTTTTTTTTCCTTACTACCTTGCGAATAAAAACCTTATTGTCTCCCTTGTCTCTTGGTATGCATAAAAGATCACTGAAATAGCTCCTTTGTTCATTTTCTTTTGTTTTGGTTGTGGGAGCCCTGTGTAAGGTTCAGCCTCTGGAATAACAAAATGAGAAAGTTTCTTTCTTCTGGAAGAAGTCGTGGCTTGTGCTGAAACCGAAACTCTTTGGGGTTTCACGGACCTAAGCGGCAGTGTAGGTGGTGTCAACAGGAAGCTTCAGTTTTCTTTCTGAGCAGAGATTTTTTTTTTCCATGGGCATTGGAGCTGTACTTCCACGTGACTTCTTGGAACTCCATCCCCAGGAGGAAAACGCTGCAGTGAATTCTGGCCTCTGGGACCCTCGCTGCTGAGCCGCCTGCCTTGTGTGCCCCCCTCCAGTCCTCCTGCACCGTGTGCCCCACCAAGGGCCAGCCCCGAGAGTTAGAGGCTGCGTGTGGTTGGTCTCTGTTAGGCAAAAATTGAATTAATGCTTATAAATGGGGGGGAGGAAAGGTTCTCAGAGGCTTCGTAACCCGTCCTGCCTTGAAAATGGCTTCGGTCCCCATCTTCTCTGGCAGGTGACTGGCACCAAGGTGAGACTGAACCGTTTTCTGGGATCTCAGTGTGCTGGGTGTGAGCGTAAGGGATGCTTGCTGCACCCGAAATTCATGGTGGTTGTACTTACAAGTTAAGAGATCTTGGAGCTCTCTTCCAACCTCATTGATTCTGGGATTGATGCCCGGGGCCTGGCGTCTGCAGCCATTTCGGGAAACGCCCCTTGCCCCGGTTATCTTCTGACCCTTGCCCAGGCTCTGAGATCAGAGCCGAGAGATCAGAACTGTGCCACCGCCACCCAGCTGCTTGCAGTTGTGGCCCCGTGAACTTTGCCATCCCCCAGCTGGCTGCTCGATGCTTCGTGCTCTGGAGGCGCTGGTGGGTATGGCTGCAGCAGCAGAGAGCTCCCCCAGGTTGCTTTGTCCAGGAGCTGCTGCTTCCACACCTCCGCTGTCTCTGTCAACTTCAAGAACACCTCCCAGCGCTGGGATCGGGCTGGTTTGGAGCTCCTGTGGATGGAGCCTTGCTTCATTCAGGTACCTTCCCTACAGACCTGCAGCGAGGCACCTCTAATTGTTTTTTTTTTTAAGCTCATCTATCTTTGTTCCTCCTTTGGAGGTGTCATTATCTGGATTTCCCAGGAATGGTGTATTTTGGAATGGTCTTTGCTTCGTTGTTAGCTTCTGGTTTGCAGGTCAGTGCTTGGGTGCGTGCAGTGGATGCAGTACGGGAGCTGAGATGCGTGGAGTTCCTAGGAGTCACCGGCCCTTTTACTGCTGAGTCCCAAACGTGTGGACAAGTGCCAATTTTTAAATACAATCTGTATTTAAAAAAAGGCTGGTATATAGGGAATAACCTGTAAGTTCACAGCACCTCTGCCTCTCTCCCTGTTTGATGTTTCTCACTTGATTGTTGCCCTCAGGTGCTCTTATGGAGTTCCTGGTGGGGATACTGACTTTGGTGGTGGGTTACTCCAGAATTCAAACCAGTGGTTAACACCTACATCTTCATACAAATCTTTGAGGAGGCTTCAAGAGAGGCTAGGAGGAGGGAAGAGAGCTTTTGGTGCACTGGAAGGCTGGCGTCTTGACCTAGATTTAATATTCAGCCTTGAACTGAGTGCTGCACAAAGGAAGCTCGCATGCTTACAGCTCGTCTGCCGCTCTGAAGGGAAGTGGGAGCACTTCAAAAACCTTTTCAGGGTAGGGAAGTGTCGTTCTGGCTCCTGGAAACCTGAACTTTGCTGCTTCTCCCTGGGCTGTGGCCGCAGCGTGGGGCAGCCTGCGTGGAAAGCTCTGGGGAAGCCGCAGCAGAGCGAAGATCCCCGTCCTGAGAGCATCCAAAGAATGCGACCGGCCTCAGATAAGAGGTTTTGGGGGTGATAAAAAAGCCGTTCGAGCGGGTTTGTCACCCAAATGAATATTCAGCCGGGTCCCCCTTATCAGCAGGTCGAGAGGATTTGCATAAATCCAGCATCCCGGCAACGCCGGTCTTATTTCAGTCACTTCTTTGCTTGTAATGTGAGCCAGCATCTGAGAGCACAGCGAGTGCAGGCATCTGGACTGGAAGAATGTAGGTCACGCTGGAGTTGCTGCCTCACAGGATTGTCATCTGCTTCGTTAAGAATTAATAATTGGGAGGGGATGATCTGGCAGCAGCGCCGCTGCTGCTGGCCTGCGGCCTCCCTTACGGGTACATTCCAGAGCTGGGAATGGGTTGATGCAGGAATGGTGGAAATCGGGCTGTAAGGAGTTCTAGAAAGATAGTACAGAATCATACTGAAAAAAGAAAGTTCAGGAAAGAGCTGTGAAAATCTGCTGCAAGGGAGATCTACAGAAACCTGACATCCAGCCCAACTCCTGCCTGAGTTTCAGGTCCTCTTGCACTTCAGCCTACTGAGAAAGGCAGCAAGCTTTGACTTTTTTGGCTTTTTTTTTTAAGGATCTCTAGTTTTAAACATCAAAGGTAAGTCGATTGTTTGGATTTTGACAATCTACTGCATTCCTCGAAGGAGTAAGTATATAATGAATGGGTGAGTGAGTGGTTTAAGATGCGCAGCAAGAGAAGTGTCTGGTCATGATGACTCTTCTTGATCGCTGCTCTACAGAAATATTGGTTTTGGGGATACTTCGAGACAAACCCAAGGCTCTCCTGTGGGTCCTTAGTTGGAGGTACAGCTGCTCTCCTCCAAACTTCTGTGCTTCTTCCAAATAGCAAAGGAGTGAATGCTCCCTGACATGAGGGAACCAAGGCAGGGCACTTGCTGGTTATGCAAATAACGTCTTGCTTAATGAGTGGGTGGTTTGAGGAGCTCGTAGGGGAGGCCCTTCCTGAAAGGAGAAGCCTCAGAGGTCCAGATCCCATGCGAGGACTTCAGCTGGGACTCCTGGTTAAGTGCGACGTTGTCATGACTCGAAAGCTGGCAGAGCAGGCCCAGGCAGTCCTTGCTGCTCTGCTGCTTTGTGCTCTGCCTTGGTGCAGGGCGGGTGAAACTGGTGAATTCCCCAATCTGCTGTGGGGCTGGCACAGAAACTGCCCCCAGGAGCTGCGGGTGCCCAAGGCCAGGCTGGATGGGGCTGGGGGCAGGGGGCTGAAATGAGGTGGCTTGGAAGTGACCTTGAAGCCCAAACCTTTCCGGGATTTTATGAAATAGTCTGCTTGTATCGTAAGTCCTATCTTTAGTCCTCATCTTTGGTCACCGAATATCAAAAATCTTGGGATTAAAGATTTAGGGAAGGGCAGCAAAGACAGCTGAGAGGTACAAGGAGCGTTCCTGGACCACAAGAGGTGGCTCCTGGTGGTTTTCCGAGCTTGTGAAAGCCGAGGTGATTGGGAATCGTAGCGTGGATTTAGCAGGGTGATCATGCTTCACTATCCAAATTGTCATCTGTGCTGAACCAGCTGGATCCCTGGGTGCGAGGAGAGCTGGGAGGCTGCAGCGTGAGCTCCGTCCCGTGGGCCCTGTGAGCCCTGCTGACAGCTCCCCGGGGTGAATTTGGGACGGGTTCTCATGGTGCTGGCACAGGGAGCGGGGCTGGCAGTGGGTAAAGTTCAGTTACCGAGTGCTGCTGTGCTAACAGGGTGTGCGGTGGGTACACCAGGATATTTATAGCAGATTTGGCTTTGCAGCGGTTTGTTTGGAGTTGTCGCAGGCTAACAGCAGAAAATCAGCCCGCTGGACCCCAGGTATTCAGCTGGTGAGATCCGTGCTGGCCTGCTCTGTGCTCCATCCACCTCCGGCTGCGTTGCTCTGATTGCACAGTAAGCTGCTTGTTGTGTTAAGGCTTAAAAGTCTCTTTTTTTCTTGCAGAGAAACTAAAATTATCTCATGAGCAAAACAAGTCCCTTGGTCCCTTGGGGTCAGCTGTCCTGGCTCTGTCCCCTCCCAGCTCCTTGTGCCCCCCGGGCTCCTCGCTTGGCTCCCTGCAGCAAACAATCCATCCGTGTGTTATCACCACTGTTTTCATCAAAAACCCAGAGCACAGCTTCGGATGAGCCCCTGCAACGAAAATTAACTACCCCAGGGAAACCCGTGGCATTCAAGCTGCTGCCTGCTGGGGTTTCCTTCTCCTTTCCCCTTTTTTCCTCCCAACCTGCTCATCCCCTCACCAGAGCAGGCAAGTTCAGAAATCCTTGATTTCTTTTGAAAGAAGTTCAGAACTGTGCCATGAAATTCCCATTGATTATTAAATGTATTGCTACCTTTCTCTTATATAGTTGCCTAATTTTTGTTTCCTCCTTTTGGAGGTGCCGCAGTGCTTGGTGCGCTTGCAGGTTTTAGTGGGAGGCCAAGAGAAATCTTGCCAGGGATCGTGGCTTCCTCTGTGCGTTAGTCTCGGTGCTGTAGCTGTTTTTATTGAAATGCAGATGTCAAAGTTGATTTGAGATGTAACTTGCACCGATCTTTTCAAGGAGGGGAACTGGGATTGTGCTTATAACTACTAACCAGAGCTTTTGCCTGTGTGGAGCTTTCCTTCTGCCGTGCAGCTCCTTCCTTTGATCCTTCCCCAGCTCCCCCAGCTGCAGGCAGGGAGCGCAGCCCGGGCCAGCACCACGTGAAACCAGAGGTGCCTCGTTCCTCTTCCTCCTCCTGAAGCCAGCCACATCAAGACAGCCCTGTCCCGAGGTCTCCAGCCCACGAGGGCTGCCTGATTTATTTGTGTCCTGCAGCAGGTGATCCATGAGGACCTGCAGCGCTCCTTGAGACTGGCAGCAGTGCTTGGTGGGGCCATGGCACTAAGGGCCATTATTTTTTGCAGCACGTGCATTCAGTGATCGGTTTGCACCTTTCCAAACCAAGGTGGGAGCTGTTCGTGCTGCTGGTGGGTTTGTGTTAAGCAATGCCAGGGCTTCTGCTGCTTCAAATAATTCATTGCCATGTTTGAGCATAGAAAAGTGTACCTGGGAGCTGCCCGTGCTGGCTGTAGGTACACACGTGCACAAAATAAAACCAGTAGGGGTGAGAACCACCCAGTACAGAGCGAGCTCTCCCTTGGAAGAGGCAGCCAGCCTTCTGTCGTGGCCACGCTGCCCCTTCCCCACGTAGCTGAACGTGTTCGGTGTGATCAGGGCAAAGAGAAGCAGCTCAAATTCAAGAGAGGTCTCGATTCCTGCTGAATAAATGTCTCGCTAGACAAACTTGATGTGACCTAAAGCACAAGCTCCTGACGTGGACCTGCAGTTTCCCAATACTGCCCAAAAGCAACCGAGTCATCCTGAAAGTCATCCTGAAAGTCATCCTGACGCTCAGGTTTCTGCATTGTCTCCGGTGATCTCATTCAGCCTTGGAGTGAGCAGGAGCTCGAGACTTGGTGTAGTGAAGCCTCTTATTGTTCCGTTCCCACCATCTCCTGGGAAAGAAGACTTCATGAAGAATCTGAGGAGATTTACCTGCTGGAGAGTGAAGTCCACGCAAGCTGTGAGCAGCAGGGGAGGAGGACGTGGGTTCCAGCTCTGCTTAGAGACTGATTACGAGAGCTTTCTCTCCTCTCCCCTGCAGCTGAACGCCGTGTTTTCTGCCAGAGGTGGCAGATCCGTGCTCCACGAAGACTTGCCGTGAGGCCGTGAGGCTTGTCCCAGCTGGCCTAGAGCTGCCTCTTGCTTACCTCGTCAGCTGAATTTTGCTCTCGATGATAAAACTTTGCTTTCGCTCAAGCTTTTGCCAAGGGATGAGGCTGAACACCTTGAGTTTCCCTTCCCGAAGGGTCTGAGTCACGAGCAGCGTGCAGCCCTGCTGAGGATTCCTGCCCGCTCGGTTCAAAAGCTGCGGATCTGACCGGGGGCACTGCGTGGTGGGTGCTTGTTCTCTTGCTTTTGTATCAAAGCAGAGTTCAATTGAACTTTTACCGAGAAGCATCTAAAAATATTATTTTTAAATAAGTCTTTGGATATAAGGTTCTTTAGAAGAGATTGCTGCGTGTGCTTCCACGGGTCTCTGCTGAGCTGGAGCTGGGTGCTGTGTGTGTACCTGTGAGCTGTTGTCCCTCTGAGCTAGTTTTTTATCTCAATCTTGTGCCCAGAACACCCGTTTCAGCACCAAACGTGCAGTGCTGTTGCAGCACAGTCCCAGTGAGCTCATCCTGGGTAGGCAGAGTGCTCTGCCCTGTAGAGGAAAGCTTTTCAAAGACCTGAGCAGTACCTGAGATCCCCAAGAGTTCAGCTAAAACCAGAGCCCCCGCGTCTTGTCCAACGTGCCTGTGTTGGGCTTTCTTTGGGAGCTACTTGGGAAGCTACTCACTGGGACGTTGGAGGAGCCACTTCTTATTTGTGCTATGCTGTAGAGGTTAATGAATTCAGAGCAGTATCTGGCTTTGGAGTTTGTTCCAGAAGTCATTTTCTGCTGAAAACCACCTTGTGTCAAGTCAGCCTTGAGGATCCTGGCGTCTCATAACCAAAAACTTCTGCGTAAAAGAGCCAGGCCAAGCTCTGCAAAGGTCTCTGCCCAGAGCTAATTTCCTAAGTTAAAAAACGTGCAGGCTTCGTCACTGCTCTGTTTCCCTGCTGCTGTTGAGCCGTCTTTTACTGCTTGTTTTTGTATTTAAATAAGAATATTTTAGTGCTGCAGGGCCGTGCTTCCTCCTTCCTTTGTGCATTCAGAAGTGTCCCAAGGAGGTGTAGCGGGTAGGTGCCGTTCTGCGTGGCCACCCCAGCTTTGCTCATGCTGGGATGCCCAAAATCTCGGCAGTGAAGGTGAGCTTTATGTTCTCCTGCAGCTGTGAAGGCGTTTGGAGGAGCTCTCCTTGCTCTGATTGTTGGAGGTGGGTTTTTGTGCACCCTTGAGCCTCTGGGGAAGGTGCTGTGGCTCGGGCTGGGGGCTGCAGTGTTGCTGCTGGCTGGAAAAGGATCCGAGCACAAGAGCCATGTGGTCTTTATTGGAAAATTTGAGCGTGGCTGGAGTTCAAGTAAGAAAAACCTTTGGTGCCAGAGCCTGCGAGCACAGCGGTGGGTGGCGTGGACACACCGGGACACCAAGTGGCACACACTTGCTTTTCTTCTTCCCGTTGCGATTACACAATAGCGTTAAAGCATAGCCATGAGTTAAATACAGAAATAAAATACAAAATAAGGCTGCTGGTGATGGGGAGCTGACGGTGCTCGCCCTGCAGGTTCACCAGCAGCATCCTGGTGCCGCAGCATCCCCACGCTGCGCTTGCTGCTGCCTGCAGAGGGCCAGCTCGTCGGCTGCTGCTCTGGGCTGCAAAATAACTTTCCCTTTCCCTTTTCAAGAACAATTGGATTGTGATTTAGCGAGGGGAGAGGGATCTTTGCGTCCCGCGAGGTCCTGCTGGTGGTGCTCAGGCCGTGGTGCTGCAGGGCCAGGAATAAGAAGAATCCAGCTACAGCTTCTGTCTTCTTAAACCTGGCTGTGTGCGTCCAGGTTTCTCTGTGGGCTCCGTCTTGCCCTGTTGAATTTGATGAATATCTTACCAGCAGTTGATGAGGAACTCATTTCAGGCTCATCTTTAATTCAGCAGGTCTGGCATTACCCTCCTGTGCTAGCAATACGCCATTCAATTTTTATGCCTGTTACCATCTTAAACTCTCTCCTGAACTTGGCTGTTCCTGGAAGCTCTGTGCCTGTGAGGAGCTTTCTCCGAAGCCTCCGTTCCTGCGGCACCAGAGCGCTTTGCTGGGGGGGCGAGCACCACAGCCACGCCGACGGCCAGTTCTTCCAGTCTGCCAGAGCCACAGGGAAACTGGGAAGGCAGCTGGAGGCGGGCAGCCCTCTGATAGCATCTCCTCTGCTTCGGGGGCTGAGCTGGTATCACCTTGGGATTGTGGTGGGAGCTGCATCGATGTGGAATGAGGGGTTTGTTTTATCCCCGGGTGTCAGAGCTAGCTAAATCCCTCGGTGCGGAGGAGAATCGATGTGTTTGGGTAGGTCGGCAGCTCGCCTTATCTTAACATATGCACCCAGTGGCTGCCAAACATCCTGCTTTATCTGGGCAGGACCTGAGAGCAGGTGTCGCTGCCTAAAATCCCTTCATTTCAGGGCTTTTGGCAAATGCCCTGGGCGTTGGTTCGCTACCGCCGATAGCGCTGCATGGCAAATCTGGGGGATGGCAAAAGTCGGGCTAAACGGTGCTCCTGGTCATCCAGAGGGTTTGTTTCCCAAGCCAGGTGTATTTAATAGCAGCCGTGCTGCTTTTTAGCTGGAACTTAGTGTGAGTAACGCCGTGCTGCCTGCCTGATGGGGAAGGAAATGGCATACGTACCCAAAAGTGAGGTGTGTGGGCCCCTGGCTGATGTCCTAGGGCTGGTGAACAGCTCCTGCCTTGAAAACAGCTCCTGCTGTTAATCACTGTGCAGCCCTACATCCCTGGAACATCCCTGGAGCAGGGAGCTGTGCCCTCCTGCTGTGCAGGAGCTGTTGGGGTCCCAGGCCCAGATGGGGTCCCTCTGGTCCCTCACCCGTTCGTTAGGAATGAACTTCCTTCGTTAGGAAGTACTCAAAAAAAAAAAAAAAAAAAAAAAAAGTACTCCAAAAACTTGCAAAAAAATCAACTTTTTTATTGCAAAAAAAAAAAAAGCAAGAAATGTAAAAGCTTTTGCAAACCACATTGCCTTAGAAGCGTTCCCTGGCAGTGTCCCTTGGGGCTGGGGGAGTTGGAGGGTACCTGCCTGCATCCAGCTTCGTGGGCACCCTGCGTTCACCCAGGAGGGCCAGCAGGAGAAAAAAGCTCTTCTTGTGTTCGGAGCCGTTCTGAGCTGGTGTGCGATTGCTTTTTTTGTAAATAAATACTAATTTTTTTTCTTTCTTTCTTTGTTTTAGGGATAGACTTCAAGATTAAAACCGTTGAATTACAAGGAAAGAAGATCAAGCTGCAGATCTGGTGAGTAACAGGCCCAAGAAGCTGCGCGGTGGCATCCTGCTGGGCGGCCTCCTTCAGCAGGTTTTTGGGAGAAGGGTTTGCTTTTTTGGAGGTTACGTTTGGGACTGTAACGGTGTTGGTGCTGAGTATTTTCAGAAGTGCTCTCCTTTGTTTAAGAAGTGGGGAAGAGATCTGTGTGTTGCACTTAGTCACTGCTACGGGCTGCTCTGCTGGGCAGGCTGTTGGCAAGTCAGGATCCTCGTAGTCTGTGATTTAGTGGGAAGCATTTAAAACTGGAAATCTTAAATTAGAAATCTTAAATTAGGAGTCGCCTCAAATCTTGGACTTTAAATTGACTGGTAGCCTTCCTCTGCATCGGCAGGAAAGTGCAGTCACTCAGCATTTGCTTCATATTTTTCCGTAGTAAACCAGAGAGCCTCTCAGCTGGCTGAAAATGTGACTGCTGTCCTGTAGGAACGTCTAACACGAAGCGAGACTTGCACTGCTTTCCTTCTTGTCGTGCCTGTCCAACTGGAGATTTTCTTTTGTCCCATTTTAATAGCCCCGTGACAAGTCAGGTCAGGAAGCTGATGGCTGCTCCCAGCCTGCGTGTTTATTCAAACTCCCTCTTCAGCCGAGTCTGTGTATTGCTGGTGTGTTCTCCAGCTGCACTGAGAGTCCAGAACTTGCTCCTTTTGTCCCCCACTAATAAAAAATCCTGTTCTCCTGACGGTGTGGCTGTCTGTAGGTGCAGAGCTCTCGGTGCTCTGGCTCTGTCCTTCCTCTGACTGAGGAAGAATTGCACCTTCTCAGAGTTGTTTCTCGTATCCCAGTCCTGCAAGAAATCAGATAACTTAGTTATTTTGCTTTATATCCTGCAAGGAGGAGTTCCCCAAGTTGATTTTGCTGCAGGGACTGCCCAGCGGGTCGATGAAGAAGCAGTGGATGGTGAAGCAGCTCTGCATCAGGGAGCCCCAAAGGGTAACCAGCTCCAGCAGGGCAGCGTTTCAGAGGGAGATGTCTGCAGGAAGATGGGTATAGATCAACTGGGAACTGAAAGCAGAGTAGTGAAAAGGAAGGGGCTGAAAGCATTAGCTAAAGAGGCGTTCAGGTGTAATAGATCTGCATCGATCCACTCGCTGGGCATCTCGTGCTGATAGCAGCTCGTTAGGCTGCATTCAGATCTCCAGCCCAGATCAAAGCCCAGCTTCCAACAATTACCGTGCCTTCCTTTTTCCCACAGCAGCCTGGGTGCTGCGAATTCCACGGCTTTGCTGTGGGTAGAGCCAAACGTTGGAATGACTTGAAAGGAAGCCTCAAACTCAGCGTTGGACGGGGTTGTTACGAAATGGAGAAAATAGAGAACGCTGGGGATGTGGAACGTGTGGACAGAAGCAAACTGTAACGCAGCTGTGAGCACTGTGGGCTTCAGGGGCTTAGGGAAAGGAAAAGAGGGCTTTGGTTGAGCCAAGTTGTAGGAAATTGCCACCTTTCCATGTCACAAAGATGGGAGGGTGTCGTCTGAGCCTCCAGAGGCAAGCTTCTCCTTCCTGCTGGTTTAAAATCTCACATCTGAAATGAAGCTTGGAAAGCAGGAAATAAAGCTCTTGTAGCATGCACTTACGATTCCAAACCGACATAAACAACAAGCAGCAGGAGGGCATCTGGGCTCTGCCCGAGACACCGCAGCCCAGCCTTGCCTTTCGGAGTTCTGCCCGCTGCTCCTTTAGGCTGGAGCAGCCACGAGCTCTGGCGAGGAGGCTCTGTGCAGCACATTTATATTTAACCACGGCTTCCTGTCCTTAAACTCGCCCTGCGCTTGTAGGAGTGCTGTAACGTTTGCAGAACTACACCTCGCTCCCGCTGCCGTAGTTTGCAGGGGATGCAAACGTTTCCCACGTGAACCTGAGGCTGCACCCAGAGCTTTTCTTCTGCCCAGAGTACGGCCGTGCTTTCGTACCCGGAGTAAGGGCGCAGGAGCTGACGTAGCTGAATGAAAACAAAACAAAACTTGTCTTTGAGCCATAGCTGGAACTTCTGCTGGGATCTGTGCTTCATCAGAAGATAAGGAACTGACCATGAAAAGAAAGCAGTCGGCTTCAGTTAGGGGCGGGAGAAACAACACTCAGCACCTGGAGGCTTTCAGGTTATGTTGCAGGTGTGCTTCTGCATCAGGCACGATTAATGCAGCGTATCCATCCTCAGACGTTAGAGGAGGAACAACCACTGTCACTTGTGACTTCTCCCCCTCTCTGCAAACTGCTGTCCCGTTGTGTGGTTGTCTCCTTTCCCCTGTTTCTCATCTGCAGGGAGCTGCTGGGTTTGGTGCCACTGGCCTGGCTGTGGCTCTCCAAGGCACCACCAGCTCTGATTGCAGCCTTTCACCACGCTGTTCTGCTTGCTGACTGCTTGTTTTATTCTCAAACATCTTGGGTAGCAGAGGCAGCTTTGGCTGCTCTTTATATTTATTACTCCTATTTTCATCATGGTTATTACTAATGGTGCTTGTTCAGACCGGTACCTAGTGCGAGGTTTGTCTCAGGATGGTGATGCTGAGCTGCTTGCGGAATGATGATGGTGACAGCATCTTGTTCCTTAGAGGGCTTAGGATATGCCAGCTGCTTCCCAGGTTTGGAGGACTTCCTTACATGAAGCAGCTCGATGTTCACGAGGGCTCTGTGTTTAAGGAGCCATCGCTGGTGAGAGCGAACAGAGCAAGGATCCTGCATCAGTGGGAATGATACAGTGGGACTGTAGCATTTGGTATGTGCAAAATTGAGAAGTGGGGTCCTTTTCCCATGCAGAAAACAGAAATAGGCTGTTCCTTAGTTCAGAATCACCATATCGACCTGTCTCTCAGTGATGCCTGTAATCCTTTATCACCCATGTATTAAATCTTCCTTGTGCTGTTCTCTGCCTGCCTGCAGCGCTGGGCCGTTGTTTTACTGCCTTGCAGTGTCTTCAGAACCCTTGACACTTTGGAGTCACCACCGGTGACTAATGCTGCCTTTTGTGCTCCTTGGGGTAGAGGTGCAGTCTCAATGGGCAATTAGTTTTACAGCACACAGATAAAAATGGCATTTTTCTAACCCAACTCGGTGCCTTTTCATACGAGGCAGGCTGGCTGCCTTCCTCGTCTCGGGGATGGAAAACGAGCAGACACGGCAGTATCTCAGCCATGCCTTGACCTCTAAAATACGTATACAGGAGGGAAGCAGGAATAGCAAGGTCAAGCTGAGCTAAACCTTGCCAGAGGTGATAAGTAACGTGATAGCTCGCTGCTATTAAAAGGGAGGCTGCTGGTCGGTAAGGATCAAGCTAGGATTAAAGTGTATCCACGTTGCTCCAAATGCAAATGTCTTTGTTGCAAAACAGCATTGAAAGGGGGAGGCTGGGACAAGGGGAGGCAGGAGATGGTGGGCCTGGGGAGCACATGGGGGTATCTCTGTGTGCTGGGAGCCTCTGAGTAGCCCTGGTTCGGCTGGGAAGGCCTGGAGGAGAGCTTGGGCTGCGAGCAAGGAGGGTGGGACGGGGCTCTTGGGACTGAGAAAGACGGAAAAGAAAAAGTTGTAGAGGAGAAAAAAAATGCTTTTGGGGAACAGAGCAGCAGAGCTAAAAAGTTCAGCCTTTAAGAATGCAATATCCCGCTTTGAAATGGAAAGTGCAAGGCTGAGGTGTGCTGTAATTAACTGCACTTATTAGCAGGGCGTAGCAATTGGAAAAATTAAATGTGGTTTCCTGCTCCAATGGGTGAGGTGGTTCCCAGTGGGCAGGGAAGGAGGCGTCACAGCATAACGTAAGGTACGGTTTTGATCAGCGTGCCTTAGAAAGAGGCAAGCAGGATGACAGGGGGGTGTTACAGGTGTTTTAAGAACTGGGAAAAACTGGGATTCTTTGGGCTGTAAGAGGAGTGACCACAGCACAATTTTAAAATTTTAGGTAGGCTGGAAAAGGTGGGTTGAGACTGCGCTAACTTAGAGCCTTTCCCAGTACAGAAGCCTTACTGCTAGCGTAAGGCTGGAAGGTGGCACGGGCAAAACACCAGAAGAGAAGGTAAGCTCATCACAAGGTGTTGTGGTAGCTGCAGATGTGCACGAGCTCACAAGGGAATTCACGAAGGCACAGCTCGTTTTCAACTGTTACGTGCACAAATGTGATCTCTGGCTCCGGAATTCCTTGATCTACAGAGGTCTGGAGGCTGTCAGAGCTCTGGCTTGGCCAGGGGTGACAACTGTGTGCCTGTAAGAACACCACAGGCCAGAGCTGTGTCTTTCATCCTGGTGAAATGAAGGAAGCAAAGGCTGAAAGGAAATACTGGTGTCATCCAAAAATACTGAGTGATAGACACTGAAGAGAAGGAAGGACTCTTTAAGGTCAAGGGCGCTGGAAATCAAAGTTGCTGGAAATTCACCAGCAGGAGCGAGAGACTTGGAGAAGATCCTGTTCAGCAGAACAGGCAGGAGGTAGAGAAAGGAGAACGTGGAGGGGGAAAAAAAACAGAGCCACCAGGTATTTCAGAACAGAACTCGATAAATAAGCAGATCGTGATGTTCCCTGTTCTGCTGTGGCAGAAGAACTTTGCCCAGGAGCCCTCTTTCCAGTTATTCAAGAATCACAGAATTTCTAGGTTGGAAGAGACCTCAAGATCATCGAGTCCAACCTCTAATATTCTGAGGAAATTGCTTGCAGAAAATACAACCGCTTTCTGGTCTCTCTCTTCGGATTCCAGAGTCAGGGAAAACAACCGTACGTTGTAAGAGCTGATCCTAAGTGTGGGTTTACAGGATGGTGACATTGGGAGAGTGAACTCAAAAAACAGCAACCAAACACCCTGATGCTGATGGCGTGGGGTGCTGGAGGGATGGGGTTCAAGACAACACAGTATTTAGGTAGAGGCTCCTCAGACCCCTCCAGTTTTGACCTAAAACTTGCCCCCCAGTGGGCTTTCCCATGGTGTTTTGTCCAATTCCCTATTTTAGAAGTAGCCTTATTTTCTTAACGTGCAGTTCTTAATTGTTTAGAGCATAAAATATTTTTTTTCCATCCGTGCGTCTTCACTGGGAACACGTTTACGGCGAGGGAAGTTTCTGCAGGATTTTGTTTTGTTCAGGAACGAGCTCGTTGCAAAAATAACCGCCCAGCTTGGAACACCTCTCAAGTGAAGGAAATGTGCACCAGCAGGGCTAACCAAAATAGTTCCATGTGGAAATTCCCTATTAAACACAGGAATTTGCATCTAACAGGGACGGGGGTGGCCGGCCGAAGCTGCAGACAGCTCCACTAGCTGGTGCACGATCAGTCTCGTTAATTCTTGCAATTACCCTGGGAACATCTAAAGGTTAACTCTGGCTGCTGACAGCTTTTGAGGCCATTCACCATGTGTAGAGCTCGAGGTGGAAGAGCATATTTTGGCATTTGTCTGACTCCCTGTAAAACAACCAGATACTTTATTAACTACATTTTTTTCCTGGCTGAATACTACTTCAGAAACCCCAAAATTTCCAGTAAGGGGGTGTCTTACACCTCCTTCTCTCCTCGTGAAGGAAAGCCTTTGACCCAGTTGCTGAGGCTGATACCAGCGGTGCAGTTTGTTCGATGCAGTACTCTGCTGCGTAGCTTCCCCCTTGCAGTATTTTGTACAGTAATAAAATTTTTAGGATTATCCTGCGGGAAATTGCTCAGCTCGGAACGTCGAGGACCAGGATTTCAAGCTGTGCCGATGAGAGGGATCTTCACAGATCATCAGATCCAATCTCTCGTCGCTGCATCCGCGTAAAGCTCGGGTAAACAAATCATAGCACACGTTAAGGCTCCCTTAGTCTCTGCTAGGTCAGCTGGAAAGCTGGCCCAGAAATTCCTTTCTCCGTTGGTGAGGCTTCCAATACCATCCAGTTTCTGCATACTTTCATGTTGGCATGAGACTAATTTCAATAGATTTTTCCCTTTCCTTGTGCTTCTCCTCTCCCAGCTCCCCCAGGACAGCCTCTTTTCTTTGTCTTCCTTTTGCAGCTCAGCAAACCCGGTTCTCCGTCCCCTCTTGCGCAGTAGGGCCTCATTTTCTTTGGCCGTCTCCATAATCCTTGTCTGCATTTGTTTTAGCTCGGAGATCTAGCTGGCTTCCACAAATATTTTACCTCCACCGAGGATTTAATGCACCCCCAGTGTTTCGGAGCATGTTCTTACGTCCTGGAGGTATCAGCAACAGAATGGAAACCAGGGCAGCGAGTGAGGCGCGCGGTCAGATTGCATCGTGCCATTTACTCAGGGTGGATTCATCAGGCCGAGACAGGTTTGAAAACCATAACTCACTTCCTCTGTTTGCCTCAGTCAGGTCTCTAATCTCACATCCATTAAGAGTTATCTTTGAATAATGAATGGAGAGATCCATTAAGGAGGGGAAAGGGCAAAGATAGTACTTAAATATAATAATGATAATAAAAAAAAAAGCCAGGTTCTTTGCATTTTCCCTCCCCAGCTCGCTTTTCACCCATTAGCTGAGCTTCAATTGCCAGAAAAAAATCCTGTAGGAGGTAGCGAAGCGAGTGAGTTGTAGGTGTGTAGGACTTGACAAGCAGTGAGTAACAGCTGAGCACTGCCAAAGCCAAGCTGTGTAAAAAAATCAATCGGCGTTCTTCGTGGGGTGCTTACCGGCCTCATCAGCCGGGGAGAAACTGCAGATGCCATAAATCCTGGTAGTTTGGGTACGGCTCTGCTGAGGCCTGGTAAAAGCAAGCTGCAGAGGACTGGGTGAAGGTGCTGTCGAGTGAATGCAAAGCACGCGAGGAGAGAAAATAAACGGCGTGTAAGCGAGAATCCTCTTGAGATGTTTTGCAGGAGCCCGTCCCGAGTCCCGTGCTAGGCAGTGTTTTCTTTAGTGGGCTCGATGAGGGAAGGAGAGCATGGATGTTGTCTTAAAGCTAGGCAGGACGAGATGGAAGTGTAAATAGTAGAGAGGGCTGGCTTGTAACTCGTGTTGCTCCTGACCGATTGGAGAAATGTCATGGGGAAAAAGCCCCGTGAAGTTCAGGAGAGACAGAAGCAAAGCTCTGAAGTTCAGTGTGTGTGACCAGTGACCCAGATGTCAGAAAAACCAGGTCTGAAGAGCTTGGAGTGGCCTCAGGATGGCATCAGGAGGAACTTCAAAATGGGACAGAAAGGAACTGAGAGGGATTCAGCACCGTTAAAGCCAGCCGTGCAGCATCAGGTATCTCTGTGTGGGACCCCCGAGGTTCTGCAGCACCGGGGCTCCTGTGGGGCTGTGAAATGCTCCTGAGCAAAGCTGCTCAGCACAGGGCCTGCCCCTCGGCCTTCTGCTCTGCTCTTTGCCCTCTTCCTGCTGCTGTCACCTGCCAGGAGGGGACAGGAGCTCACAGCAGCCATCTCAGGGACTGCTGGACCTGGGGCTGAGGCTCCAAGCCCAATGGGGCAGATGAGACTCAGGAGGAACTTGGCAGGCCCTGCAGCTCGGGAGCTTTTCTTCACTGATTTTGTGTGATGTGGGGGCTTTTGGTTGATTCCCTGTCCATCAGCTGACTTGTGGAAATGAGAAAAATCAGAGAAATCTGACGTGTCCTTAAACAAACAAACTGAGGGCAGCCACAGCCAGCGCCTGGAGACACGGCCGTGGGCGAGCTGGGTCTTCACCAGGCTTGGAGCTGGCGGCACCCACCTTCCACCAAGCTGGGCAGCATCAGGTAGATCAGTTTGGCTTCACAGACACCTTTCGTTGCAGCTTGTAGAAATCGTGTCACCAAAAATGCCTGTGAACGTGTAATCTGCCAGGTTGGTGTCCTCTGGAAGACACTTGCAGAACGTGCAGTTACGTCCTAATTCGCACTTTAATGGTGTGCAAGTTTGTTTAGCCAAATCTCGTGCATCCCATTGAAGATTTCACAATGAGCTGGGAACGTAGATGCCTTCAGTGAGCTTTCACCATCCCTTTTCAGCATCTTCCTTACAGAAACAGACAACTTAAGTATCTGAGATGTACCATAACGTTAATGTTGTAGTACATCTCAGATTTATTTCTCATTCACTTATAATCCTGAAACATTACATCAAAGTCTGCAAGATCAAGTTAAAACTTCATAAAACCGATCAGAAAACAAAGTCATTCTCAGTTCTGAGTTCCAGAAAATGGCTTTAAACTACAAGAGAGGAGATCTACGTTAGATATAAGGAGGAAATCCTTCCCTCTGAGGGTGGCAAGGCCCTGGTGCAGGCTGCCCCAGGAGCTGGGGCTGCCCAAGGCCAGGCTGGATGGGGCTGGGGGCAGCCTGGAAATAAAAGACTTGGAAATAAAAGCTTCTTTTGGACAGAAGTTTGGAGTTGTCGATAAAAATACAAAGTTTAAAATTAACAAATTCCTACCATGGTTTGATACCGGGTTTATTTATTGGGGTAAGATACCAGGCTTGCCTCTGACACGCGCTCTCTTTGCAGGGACACAGCAGGGCAGGAGCGATTTCACACCATCACCACCTCCTACTACAGAGGTGCCATGGGAATCATGCTGGTGTACGACATCACCAACGCCAAGAGCTTTGAAAACATCAGCAAGTGGCTCAGAAACATAGACGAGGTGAGTGGCATCTGTACGATCCCAGCCCCGAGCTGTTTGTGGTGACCTGCAGAGCATCTCGGGAGTCCCCCAGAGCGTACCTTACGCTTCTGTACTGGCACGAGGTGTGGTGCACCACTTAATGTGGGGTTTGGGTGCTGTCCTGAACCTGGCCCATCAACTGGATGACACTTCAGGCTGTTCAGAAGCTGTTTTGAACCTGGCCACCTCCTGCCTTCCCCCCCTCAGCTCTCCCCGCAGCAGCAGGGAGGGTTGCAGCACTACCCAGGGGCTGGCAGTGTCCAGATGTGTTAAATCCACGCACGAACAAACATTGTGCCTGTGCTGGAGAATATTTGGAGGTAGGGACCGCAGCTTTTGGCAGCTGGGCAGGGCTGTTTCCAGGAGGAGCTGCCACCACAAGGTGGTGTGCGAAGGAGCTGCGCTAAGCCATGAGCTGTAGAGCAGCTGTGGAATGGTTTGCCACCTCTGATACGGACTCATTTTATTTGTGTGGCTGTGTTGTCCTCCAAGATGATTAAATCTGATCACCTCCACTCTGTTGTCTCCACCAAAACCGATGTCCTGATGCATTTGCAGGTTTATCACTGGTGTTACAGGTAGCATTGCAAACTGCTCTTGTTGAACGCCAGCAAATTACTCAAACGTGTGTAGCCAGTTGGTTTTTTAGGGGAGAACCAAACAAGGCAAAATGGTTTTACCTCATTTTACCACGCAGAGTTGGTAAAATTTCAAATGAGGTCAAGTGAAGCAGAAGAAACCAGTGTGGAAGCGTTCAGTGCCTGGACCCCTAAGAGTTTGCTCTCAGGGAATGCCAAAATGTTAGAGAGCAGCACGACTGTTGGTGTTTACTTCTGTTATGGTGTCTTCTGATGGAATAAATGTTGGGGCTTCCAGCTTCGTTACTTTTTAGAAAGCACAAAGATGGCCCCGCACAATTGAGTGTCAGCAGGTGGGTGCTGTCAGGCACTGCTGCTTGAAGCACTGAGGCTGGTGAAAGGCTCTTAGAGCAAAAATGTTACCTTGGGGCTGTAAAGACGTGTAACAGTGTCACACCTTCATCCTTGCTAAATATTAAGTATTTAAAGGCTGCCAGCTCTGCA
The DNA here is from genome assembly GCF_047663525.1 of Anas platyrhynchos. Classification (NCBI taxonomy): domain Eukaryota; kingdom Metazoa; phylum Chordata; class Aves; order Anseriformes; family Anatidae; genus Anas; species Anas platyrhynchos. The sequence continues at coordinate 120,487,208 of NC_092589.1, read as the reverse complement.
GAGGTGCACCACGCCGAGCACTTCTGCTGCAGGCCAGCGGGAGTTCATTGAGGTGTTCAAGTGCTCGGTTTTATGCACGGGGGCTGGCTGTATTGGAGAGGTCTGCTGCTGTGTGAGCAGTTCTCTGGGCACGAAAAATCAACGTTTTTGGTGTCTTGATCTGCACGGTGTCTTTGCCATCTGGTTGTTCTTACTCTTTATGACCTGAAGGGAAAAAACTGGGGGCGATTCCCCTGAGGAACGTGAAATGGGTTATTAATGTGAGCAGGAGTGCTGGATGCATGAGGCTCCTGTGTCGTTGTGTTAGTAATTCTGCTGTAAGATAGCATTAAGGCTGCTGGAGTGAAAGTAGCTTCAGATTAGACTTTCCAAGAAGCTTCTCATGTCAGCCTGCAAAGTACCTCAGTTATCCACTTAAGTGATGCTTCGTGCTGGAGCTCCTCTGCTGGTCTGATGGGTATCCCTGGCGTGTTCCTGCCTCGTTATGGTGGATATTGGCAGAATTTCAATAACTGGACAGCTGAGGTGTTCCTGTTCATACAGCACTCCTGGAGAAACCCCTTGGTACTTGGTTCTGCTTTAGGAGGCTCATTCCCTGTGTAAGTGCTGTTGTGGTTTTAGGGAGACTTACCTGTCTGCAGCAAAACTATGCAGAGAATCCTTTAAACACCAAAAGAGCAATAGTGTCAGCTGGAGCCACTGCAGTGCGTGGAGCGTGATTGTTGGCAGCTGTAGGTTTGGAATTCATTTTGTCCTCCAATGTTTTGGCCTTCGTAGCATTGTTTCTGTAAGTGTGTGTGTCCAGCGCACGAAAAACCTCAGGCTTCTAAGCGCCAGGCAGGAAGCTGCTGCGTTTCCCATGTCACTGAATGCAGCCCAACCAGGGTTTGCTCGGCGAATGCTGGGAGAATCTGTTGCAAAACAGCACTTAATCCTTTTCAGAAAGGAAGACTTCACACTTAGACTACACAAATAAAAAGGAAGGGGAAGAATAACTGACGCTGGGATGGTGGCAGTCCTGTCTCCGTGCCGTTGTCTGATTCCACTTCCTGGATACACGAGCTCTTTATTTTCAGGGTAGGGCCTGAAGAATGATTTCTGACGGTCTTTGTTAGGACTCAGGAAAGAGTTGGTCAGCTGGGCGTGTGTAAGCGTTCGCCTGGACTTTGAGCAGTGTGGAGATCCAAAATTACAGCAGCTGTTTGCTGCGTGCTGGGGGAGATGTGTAATCCTGTCTCTTATCTCGTTGTAGCATGCCAATGAAGATGTGGAGAGGATGCTGTTAGGAAACAAGTGTGACATGGAAGATAAAAGAGTTGTTCCTAAAGCAAAAGGTGAACAGGTAGGTGTGGACAAAAACTTATTTATCCCAGTAAGCAAATCAGTGCCAAGACTTCCTGCCATTGTCGGGTGGTTTAAGTGCCACGCGGGGCATACCAGGGAACAAACAAGGGTTTGCTGCCTTGTGAGCATAAGGAATGTTTCCTGGAAGTTGCGTTGTGAACAACTGCCGTGAACGGAGTGAGTTCAGCTGCAGTTCTTTCTTTTTTGGAGAGCTAAAATTCTGCAAGCAACCTTTGTTAATTTACTTGTCGTGTGACTGATTTGATCTGTCCTCGTGTTCAGGCATCAGCTTGTAACTTAATACACTGTGACTGCTGTTTCTGATTTAAATTCTGAATCTTTTGTGATATTTTGCTTAGCTAGTACTTCTGATGCCTGCCACACTGAAAGTATTACATGCTCTTAAATGTTACTAATCCCAACGTTACAGCAGCATCAATTGAATAACACCACAATAACTCTAACCTTCTTTTTTCTTTTTTTGGTTTAGATTGCTAGGGAGCATGGTATTAGGTTTTTCGAAACTAGTGCAAAAGCAAATATAAACATTGAGAAGGCATTCCTCACATTAGCAGAAGACATTCTTCGAAAGGTAGGTGATCACAGGATTTGTTTGGGAAAAAAAAAACCTAAAATGTCAACGTCTGTTTCTTTTGATGTTCACCTGAATTGTTGTGGCTTTTTACTTTGGTATGCTAAGACAAACAAGTCCCTGAAGGAAGACTATTGTACTTCTGAAGCTTGTTTGATGTTTCATTATTGTACTGGTGCAATCTAGAGGGAGCAGCATACATCAAAGCACCAAGGAACTCCTGGTTGCTTGGTCCTTAAACTCGGTGGTATCACACGCGTGCTTGCAGTTAAAACGTTTGAATTAATTTGGAGGAGAATTGTCCTTTCCCTGCCACCCTCATTCTTTGCTGCTTTGTGGAGAAGGAACGTGAATGTTCATCACTTCCTCTCTGATGCCTGGAGTTATTTTAATCCTGAGGAGACTGAGGTCACTGGAACTCAGGGATGAGCCCTGGTGTTGCTTTTCTGTTCTGACTGTCCATGTGAGGTGGGCCACACGGTGTCCTCAGATTTCTCTTCTATATAGCCAGTGTTGTCCCTCTGTAAAACTACAGCCAAAAGATTTGACAGCTCACAGCAACAGAGAATCCATCAGAACCTCAGTAGATTCTTCTGGAGGCCGTACTTTGAAACTCACTGCTTTAAACACGGGCTTTATTTCTGCTGTGCCAGAATGCAGTTCACCCTATAGTTGTTGACCCCAGCGAGGACCTTTTTCCTCAAATAAAGGAATCCTGTCTTTTCCCCTCTCCTGCCCTGCCATATTAGCATTTGCCTTTTTTTTTTTTGTCAGTTTTGCCTTTAGCCATTTCTGTCAGTACCCAGAGTTGTCTAAAAAGTCTGAAGTTTCTAGACATCATGTTTCTAAACATGAAGTTTTTCGACATTGGAACGGGCTGCCCAGGGAGGTGGTGGAGTCACCATCCTTGGAAGTCTTTAAAAGACATTTAGATGTAGAGCTTAGGGATATGGTTTAGTGGGGACTGTTAGTGTTAGGTCAGAGGTTGGACTCGATGATCTTGAGGTCTCTTCCAACCTAGAAATTCTGTGATTCTGTGATTCTGTGATGTACCCAAAGCTTTGTATGCCCAGAGCTACGAGATATCGCTGTCCTTGGATCCCTGGTGTCTGTCAGAAGTGGGAAAAGCTTCCAACAGCTGCCACTGTTTTGTTGCTGGGTCGAGCGGAGCAGACGTGCAGGTGGCTGCAGGGCTGATTTTCAGTTAGTTTGTGTTCTCCTCTACCAAGGACTTGATTAAACCCCGTGCTGGCGTGTCCCTGCGTGCGATCAGCTCACGTCTCCGGCACCGAAACTCTGTGAGCTCGAGAGGCGTGGGTTGGCCAGCTCCAGCACGTGCGCTTTGTTCCGAAATGTTTACATATTTTTGCTGTGCTCCAGGTTAGCAGTAGGGACGGGATCATCTTCCCCCACGTGAATGTTATCAGTAGCGTTGTCTGGGTTAATTGGTTGGAAATTTAGTGCAAGGTCACCGCTGAATCTTTCCTCAGCCCTTCTGAATCTCTGCTCAACATGCCCTGGTCGGATTTGGAGTTGTTTCTAAATCAGTTTTTGACAAGCTGTATATGAGGAAGCGACTGAAAATCGTTGGCCTCTGATGAGCAGGAGGATTCCTGGCCTTAATGGGACCTCCTGACCTTTACATTTTCACTCGGGGCATTTGTCTGAAGAAGGGGCAGGGTGGGCGATGCCTTGCAGTTTGTTGCAAGGCTGCGGAGCAGAGAATAAGAGAAGGAATGCAGGGACTGAAGCGCTGTATTCTCATGGATGTTTAGATTAGTTTCTAAACAGCTGAAAATAGACGCTAGCATCTGATCAAAACCAGGGGACTTCAAGTTTTGTTTTGGTCAGACCAAGTTTACATCCCATGGTGCGGATGAGATGTTTTGTGCGCTGCCTCGGAATCTGGTGTCCTGACTAACTGGAAGGCAGATGCTTTTGCTTTGCCTTTTTTTTTTATCCATAAATAAAATTGCTCTGTCATTTTTAAGGTCATTAGTGCACATGATTTAACTTCAGCTCGTGTAAGTCGCACACTGTGATTTATTCCCCCAAAGTCCGAGCGTCAGCTCTAAAAGCGGGATCTGGAAATAATTCGTGTTTACTTTGGAGCAGTCCTGGTTTGAAAGCTTTTCCCAGATTTCTGGTCGCTGTTGATTTAAAACAACAGCCACAAAAAAAAAAATCCTGAGGCTGGTTCTGCACGCTTCTGCTGGCGAGGGAAGGAGGATTCCCTACATTTCTGTAGAGCTCTCTGGCCGTGGTTTATTCGGGATGTTATTTGGTGGTGTCAGTCCTTCTGTAAGCCTCTGCCCCTCCAGCTCTGAATGCTCTTTTTCAGAATGTCCCAGGACTTCTCTAACCTTCTTGCTTGTTTCGTTGCAGACCCCTGTAAAAGAGCCCAACAGTGAAAATGTAGATATCAGCAGTGGAGGTGGGGTGACAGGCTGGAAGAGCAAGTGTTGCTGAACGTTCTCCTATATCACCAATCGCCATCCACCGCTCCTTTTTTCTCGCTGCAAAACAAACCACTCTGCCCGTTTTTAACCTTAAACCGATGTTTTGTTCCTCATCTTAACAAGCTCCTGTCTCCCTTTGTTTTTTTCTGTTTAGGACAGCTTGCGTACTATAATTTCCTCAACATGTATAGGAAAATCATCTCCGTGACTTCATTTTTTAATGTACCTGCTCAACTTACCACTACGTTTTGGTTGTATTATAGTCCCGTTCCTCCTGACATTAAAACATAGAGCAATCATATTCAACTCTACTCTGCAAATTGTATAAGAATAAAAGTTAGAATTAACAATTTATTTTGTACAACAGTGGAATTTTCTGTCATGGATAATGTGCTTTGAGTCACCATGTTCTCTAGAAGCATCAGCAAAAGAGCCAGGAAAACACTCATTTTCGCCTTGAGTATGTGAATGGGGTTTATTTTGTCCTGTGCCTTATGTGGAAAGGAACTTTTATTTTCACTTTTTGTTTCTCTTCTGGTGGAAGCATGTGCAGGAGACATACCATCCATTCCCGATCATTTTAAAATACTGAACTCTTTTGTGGTTGCTTTCTGTAATTGTTGGTGTAATGCATCGAGGACAAAGGGTGGTGCAAAAAAAATACTGCATTTAATCTGCTCTGTCTCCTTTTTGGTGATCTACCCATTCGGAACTGTTCCTGCTGCCATTTTTTTTCCTCACTCGCAGCTCTTTCCTTTTGCCTGCATGCTGCTTTTATTTGCTTTCCTTCATGGTGTGATGTGTTAATTACAAGGACGGCAACGTGGTATGTTTGCCAAAAAATTTAATACAAAGCACTGATTTAGCTTTCAAGGTAAAATGTTGACGATACCTACTAATTTCCCTCTAGCCAATGTCAGTTCACTAGTATATCTTCTCTCCTCCTGCATAGCCATTGGGTTTTATGATATGGAAGAGTTATTTGCATGCACTAGTTTTCTATGGAGGGTGATGTGGTTGTCTACTTTATGTGTATGAATATAACATGCGATTCCCAAACTGACAGCAGTTAACATGAACTTTTCAGTTCTGTCTCTCACTGTTAGCCGCTCCAACGAGATGTTCGGTAGCCTAGCAAGAGGCTGAGTGCAACTAGATTAAAAAAAGAAAAAAAGAAAAAAAAAAAAAGGAAGAAAAAAAAAGTCGGCAGTTTAATTTATTACCTCCCTGAAAACTTTTCCACTTTCCAGTGTTAGAAGCTCCGAGTCCTTCGTGCTGCGCTCAGCCTTGGCTCGCTCCCGGGGCACGGGCAGGCGGGCTGTGCCGCCGCGTCCCCGCCGGGCGCCCGCGCTCGTGCCCTGCGGTGACTTCGGGTGTGAAGTGAAAGGAAGGGGGTTAACGACTGCCAGCCCCAATTCTTGGGCTGCTCCCGCTGAGCTGGGTGTCCAGGCTGCAGGAGCAGCCGTGCGTTCACTTGCCTTGCCTTTAGATCACGGCGCAGGAGAGCTGCTCCAGCCAAGGACACAAAGATGCTCCAAACAGCCGCGGTCCCTGAAGCTGGACAAGCCTCGCGCCTCCCTCTTGTCCGCTTGGGTTTTGGACTTTCTCCAGCCAATAAAGTAGTAACTAACGCTGATTTAATTTTAATGAAATGACAGTGTTTTAACACGGAAATTCTAGTTTTTAAAACCGCTTCCCGTGTAGTAACTCGGCCGGCGTGTCTCCCTTTTCCCCGTGTCTTGGCATTTTGTCTCTGTGTGAGCCCTTCCCAGCCTTGTGGCTGGTGGCCAGGCGGGCTCGGGACCCCCGTGGGCAGACGGCACAGGTCGGTCCCCCCCGCGCTGTGCCCGGTGGCCAGCACTGTAAATATAAATAGCATCCGGCTACCTTCTGGTTAAACCTGCACTTTTCAACATGATCAAAAAGGGAAAATGGAGAATAGACATCAATTTTTTTTTTTTTTTGTATAATCTTTGTTTTAAACATGAGCTTTTTATTTGCTTCTGGGGGGCTCGGCTCCTTCTGCGTAAATCTGTCGGGGTCGTCCCTAGGCGCTGCGCTCGTGGTGCCCGGGCCAGGGGAGCTCAGCCCCCTCCCTACCCCCGCAGCACACGCAGACAGGTGTAGGTGGTCCTCTTCTATAAAAAACATGAATTTTAACCATGTGGCTTGGTTTTGTTTTGTTTTGGGAGTGCAAGGCCCAGCTGAGGAGGAGTGAGCACCAAGAGTCGATTCTGATGCTAAAAAAAAGTGATAATAACCGTGTTGGAGGAATTTGCAGTAACTTTATTTCTGCCGGTAGCTAAATTTACCGCTCGCTAGCCAACTAACTGCTTCTGGCACCTGCGTGTGGAAACCCCCCCGGCCCCGGGTGGGGATTGAAGCCGAAATCTGCCCGGACCCCCCCCGGAGCCCCTCGAAGCCCTCCTGGGCGCCTCCACCGTCGTTGCGCTGGATCCGGCCGTGCCAGCAGCCGCGGGCTCTCGAGTCCCCGGCCGGCAGCGGAACCCCCCCCAGTGCTACCTTTTTGTCATGACAAAAATGTAACTTAATTAAATTGGTAATGATGAACTAAACCCCGAGGTTGGGTCTATTGTATGAGCGCGTTCCCTGCTCTGGACGTGGCGTGGCCGGGGCGGCGCGGGGCCAGGTGAGAGCCGCGCTTCGTCCGGCCGGACTTGGATGGTGGAAAAAAAACAAAACAGCATCGACTTCAGGTCTAGGATTAATTCCCATGCCTACAATTTTTTACTTAATCTTTTAATATTTTTGCTACTCCACTCTGGCTTTTTATTTAAAACACATTCTTTTGTACCACTTAACTGTATCAAATTGTATAAAAGATCACTGTCCCATTCTTGGTCATACCAAGAGCAAATAAAAGCTTTTATAAACTTGCACTGGTTCCTTCCTGGGCCCCTGACCGGCGCCTTCCCCCCCCCCGTCCCCTGTGCTGGCTGCGCCCCCCCGGCCGCGTTACCCCAACCCTTCAGAGCTGCTCCTTGCCGTAAGGAACCCAATTTTGTCACTGCCATTTCTTGGTTTTTCATGGAAAAAGCATCAGCCGCTTCTCAAGGCTGGGGATGGGCAGCGGGGGCTGTCCTGGGGGTGTACCCCAAACTCCTCGGCGAGGCGGGGGGGGAGATTTTGGAAACCCATGGAATGGGGACAGCCTCACGGGGGGGTTTTCCACCTCGGGGGAGCCACGCGTGCTTCTCCGTGTCCCCACCGCCACCAACCCACGGCTCCTGCCCACTGGCCGTGCTCATGGTCTAAAATTTTGGGTAGACCCACGTGGTGCCAAGAGTTGGACTCGATGATCCTCAGGGGTCCCCTCCAACTTGGGAATTCTGTGATTTTATGGGATATTCTGTGATTTTATGGGATATTCTCTGATTTTATGATTCTTCGTCCTCGCCAGCCCCATCTCAGAGCACGGATCAGCTCCGTGCCCCCCGAGCAGCGGGGAGCGGGTTCCCCAAGCCCCCTCCGTGCGCTTTGGGCCATGCCCAGCTTGGGGACGTCCCTGTCCCTGTCCCCATCCCCCTGCCACTGGGGGGGGTCTCGTTGCTCCCCACTGCCGTGGTGTCGGTACCCAGAGGGGTTTTGTGCTGCTGCTGCTGCCATCACAGCCGGGGGGGTCACAGCCTCAGGTGCCCATCGGTGCCACCACCATGGTGCCACCCACGGGAGGTGGCAGCTCCCAGCCTGGCGCCAGCACCGGGCACCGACTTTGCTCGCTGCTCCTTTGGGTTCCCCATCCCAAATCCCTAAAGGTAAGGGCTGGGGGGGCACTGGGGTGCTGCAGGAGCCCCCCCTGCCCCACGTCGACCACGAGCACGTCCCCAACACCCGGGGACCTTCCCCCGGTGCCCCCCAGTTGGGGTGGCCTCGAGCCACCGCTCGGTGTCGGTGCCGTCCATGCGTGGCCAAGGGAGAGGGGCCCAGTGTGGGGGGGGGGACACAGCACGGGGGGGGGCTCCTGTGGCTTTTTGGGGTGCTCTGGGACATCCCCAGCGGGACGCAGCAGCCCAAGGAGCTGGGGGTGCCCCATCCCTGGGGGTGCCCAAGGCCAGGCTGGATGGGGATGGGGATGGGGGGGGGGGGCAGGGGTCGTGCCCATGGCAGGGGGTGGCACTGGTAAGGGAGGGGGGGGGGATCTGAGGAGGACCCCACCAGCCCAAATCCCTCTGTGAGCCCCCCCCCCCCTGCAGCTGTGGGGGAACTGGGAGGGGGCTGACCTGACCCCCCCTCCCAATAAATAAAATAAATAAAGAAATAAAAATAAAATAAAATAAATAAATGAATAAATAAATAAAATAAAATAAATAAAATAATAAAATAAAATAAAATAATAAATAAAATAAAATAAATGAAATAAAATAAAATAAAATAAAATAAATAAAATAAAATAAAATAAAATAAAATAAAATAAAATAAAATAAAATAAAATAAATAAATGAAATAAAATAAAATAATAAATAAAATAAAATAAAATAATAAATAAAATAAAATAAATAAAATAAAATATAATAAAATAAATAAAATAAAATAAAATAAAATAAATAAAATAAAATAAAATAAATAAAATAAAATAAATAAAATAAAATAAATGAAATAAAATAAAATAATAAATAAAATAAAATAAAATAATAAATAAAATAAAATAAAATAAATAAAATAAAATAAAATAAAATAAAATAAAATAAAATAAAATAAAATAAAATAAATGAATGAATGAATAAATAAATAAATAAATAGATAAATAAATGAATAAATAAATGAATAAATAAATCAATATCCGAGCCTGGAGCTCCCCCCGTTCCTCCCACACCCCCTCACCCAGCTCGGGGGGGTGTGTGTGTGGGGGGGGGCGGGGGGGCTTCACCCCTTCGTATCCCCCAAAATCAATTGGGGGATACGAATGGGGGGGGGGTGGAAATTACAGAGGGGGGGGGGGGGCTCCGCAGCCCCCCGGGGGAGCCCTCAGGGGCCGGCCAAAGGCTGAGCCCCGCCGCGGGGGCGGCTCCCGGCTTCTCCCCCCCCCCTTTTTTTTTTTTTTTTCTCCTTTTTTTTTTTTTCTTTTTTCTTTTTTTTTTTTTTTTTCCCCGCCGTCGCCGCCGATGGAGCCCGGCGCTGCCTCCGCCCCCCCCCCGACCCCCTCACTCCGTGTCCCGGGGGCTCGGTGAGGTCGGGGGGGGGGGGGTCGGGGTTTTTTTTTGGGGGGGGGGCGATGCGGGGGCCATGGAGCAGCTGGCGGCGGGGCTGGCCCGGCTCCGCTGGAGCCCCTCGGCGCTGCCCCTCGATGCCATCGTCAGCAAGTGCCGGCTGCCCACGCTCGTCTGCCTGGGGCAGGGTGAGGGTTAGGGGGGGGGGTTTTGGGGGGGTGGGGGGTGTAGGGGGGTGTGGGGGGGGTGGGGGGGGTGGGGGTGAAAAGGGGGTGGGGGGGTGGGGGGGGTAAGGGGGGGGTGGGGGAGTAGGGGATGGGGTGAGGGGTGGGGGGGGGGTTATTGGGGGGGTGGGGGGTGAGGGGGGGGGTAGGGGATGGGGATGGGGTTGGAGGGATGGGGGCAGAGGGCTGGGGATGGGGACAGGGGGAGCAGGGGATGGGGGCAGAGGGATGGGAACAGGGGCAGAGGGATGGGGACAGGGATGGGGACAGAGGGATGGGGATGGGGACAGGGGGGTGCAGGGGATGGGGGCAGAGGGATGGGGGAAGAGGGGCTGGGGGGGGGATAGAGGATGGGGACAGGGATGGGGACGAAGGGACAGGGACGGAGGGATGGGGACATTGGGATGGGGACAGGGGCAGAGGGATGGGGACAGAGGGACAGGGACAGGGGCCCAGGGGCTGGGGGGGGCAGGGGATGGGGGCAGAGAAATGGGGACAGGGCTGGGAAGCAAGTGGGGTGCAGGGGACATGGGGACAGGGACAGGGGGATGGGGACAGGGACGGGGTCAGGGAGCAGTGGGGGGCTGGGGGGGTCGAGGGGGGGGGACTGAGGGGGCAGGGAGAGAGGGATGGGGAATTGGGGGGGCTGCAGAAAGAGGGGCTGGGAGGGGGAAGGCTGCAGATGGGGACGGGCAGAGGGACGGGGATGGAGCTGGAGGGGCTGGGGGGGGTCCCAGCAGTGCCACCCCCCCCAGGGCACAGGCTGAGGGTTTGGGGGGGGGGGGCACAATGGGGCCGCCTGTGTGGGGCTGCTGGGCCAGCCCCAGCCTTTGCCCATTGCCCTGGGAACTGTTGCTGAGATTTTGGGATGGAGGCGCCCGGCACGGCCATGGGACCCCCCCCCTCCTGCACCCCAAATGCTCAGGGATGGAGGCGCAGAGCCCCTCACCCCCCCCCCCCCCCAAAAAAAAATCCATCCCTGGTGGTCCCCAGCCATGGAGCAGGCTCAGCCCTGGCCCCCCCCCCCATTTTTCCCTGGGGTGCTGGCGATGGCCCCAGCTCCAGGTCACATTTTGGGATGCTTTCCTCACCCCCCCCCCGGTCTGGCCCCATTATCCTACAAGTTGGGGAGGGGGCTCTAAGGGGTGGGGGTGTCCAGGGGGTCTCTGGGGGTCTCTGGGGGTGCCCAGGGGGCTCAGGGGGGGCAGCTTCAGGTCAGTGCCTGGGGATGTGTGGGTGCAAGGAGCCGAAAATGAGCTGGGGGGGGTCTGGGTGTGCTGACCCCAACCAGGGACAGGGATGGGGACGGGGACACGGATGGGGCACATCCAGGAGCACCCAACCCTGTTGCACATTATCGGGGCCGAGCTGGGTATTTGGGGTCAGGTTGAGCCCCCTGGAGCAGGACTCATCCCCCTGGGAGCCGGCTGCAGCTTGGGGGGGGGGGTACCGGGACCCCCCCCCAAAAAAAAAAAAACACCCTTCCCCTTCCCGGACCCCATGTCAATAAACTTGTTGTTCGGCCGCTGCTGCAGCCTTTCAAGAGGGACAAAGAAAATTGTTTCCAGGGCAACTGGAGGCTCTTGGCAGCGGGCACCTGCTCACCCATCACCCACACCCCCCCCACACCCCCCCAAACCCGGGGGGGGGGGCTCCCCCCGTGGCCGTCCCCATGGCCACGCTTGTCCCCCCAGCCCCAAAAACAAAATTTGGGGTTGCCCTGGGTGTGTTTTAGCCCTTGGCATCACCGCTTTGTATTTTTGGGGCTGTTTCATGCCTAGGAAATTTGGGGGGGGGGGGTTGGAAAGTGGGGGGGGGCATTGAGAGCGGTTTGTGGGGTCGGGGGCTCAGCCCCCAGTTTTGGGGCAGGCGCTCCCCAGGCTCTGAAAATTGGGATGCTGCTGTCCCAGGGGGGTTGGCACCCATGGGTGGGCTCCCCAGGGGTCAGCTTGTCCCTGTCCCTGTCCCTGTCCCCCCCCCACCCCAGGGGAATCGGTGGAGGGGGTGAGCGCCCAGGACGTGCTCCTGATCCACTCCTGCCGCCAGTGGACGACGGTGACGGCCCACAGCCTGGAGGAAGGGCACTACGTCATCGGCCCCAAAATCGACATCCCCCTGCAGTACCCAGGTGGGGACACGGGGCCGCGAGGGGGAAGGGGGGCAGGGATGGGATGGGGACGGGAGGGGATGGACACTGGGACATGGATGGGGATGGGATGGGACGCAGAAGGGGATGGAATAGGGATGGGGATGGGATGGGATTGGGGATGGGATGGGGATATGGGATGGGATGGGATGGGATTGGGGATGGGATTGGGGATGGGATGGGATGGGATGGGATGGGATGGGATGGGATGGGATGGGATGGGATGGGATGGGATGGGATGGGATGGGGACTGGGATGGGATGGAATAGGGATGGGGATGGAGATGGAGATGGATGGACTGGGCTGGGCTTGGGATGGGTTGGGGACAGGGATGGGATGGGGATATGGGATGGGATGGGATGGGGACTGGAATGGGGACAGGGATGGGGATGGGATGGGACAGGATGGGATGGGATGGGGATGGGGACTGGGATGGGATGGAATAGGGATGGGGATTGAGACAGGGATGGGATGGGATGGGGATATGGGATGGGGATGGGGATGGGATGGGATGGGATGGGATGGGGACAGCGCTGCAGATGACGATGAGGATGGGGATGGAGACAGGGACGGGTTGGGATATGAACAGGGACAGGGATGGTTTTGGGACTGATAAGGATCGGGGACGGGACGAGGACAGGGACAGGGACAGGGACAGGGACAGGGACAGGGACAGGGACAGGGACAGGGACAGGGACGGGGACGAGCCGGGGCTGCTGCAGCATCTGAAGGTGCTGAGCTCACCGCGGCCGCCGTACCAAGAGCCTTAACGACCTCTCTAAGTGCTCGCCGTGGCGGCAACGAGTCCTGCTAATAAATAAATCATGGGAAAGGCAGCGGGGGAAGGGCAGAGCGCCCATCCCAAGGGGGTCAGGGCATTGGGGTAGGGGGGGGCACACAGTGTGTTAACCCCCCTCGCTGGGGGCACAGGGCAGCTCCTGCCCCGGTCCCTTGTCCCTTTGCTCGGGCTCCGTGTCCCCGTCCTCCCCCAGCTTTTTGTGTCCCCTCCGAGCTAGCCCGAGCCGAGTTAATATTCCCATCAGGTCCCGTCCCCGCCACGCTGGTGCTAATGAAGGCAGAGCTCTGCTCCTGAATGCAGCCCTACAGCTCCCAAAGCTGTGCCTGCCCCCCCCTACACCGCTGTCTGTAGGGTTTGGGGGGGCAGAAAGCCTTCAATACCCATCCTTAGGGCATTTTTGGGGTTGTTTTGGGGCGTTTTCTGCCCCTATGGGGGTGCTGCAGGGAATTCGGGCACTTGGTGCCCCCCGGGGGGTTGTGATTTGGGAGGGGATGAACCCAAATGGGACGGGGACTCCAGGCTGGGCTCATCAGCAGCCATCCCAATGAACGGTGCCAGGGCTTGGGGGGGGTCTCCCCGTGGTCCCCTCTGACCTCCCCGGGGCTGGGTGTCCCCCCGCAGGGAAGTTCAAGCTGCTGGACCAGGACCGGGACATCCGCGAGCCCGTGCAATATTTCAACAGCGTGGAGGAGGTGGCCAGCATCTTCCCCGACCGCGTCTTCGTCATGGAGGCCATCACCTTCAGCGTGAAGGTTGGCGTGGGGGCTGTGGGGTGGTGGTGGGGGGACAGCAGGGAGTGGTAGGGGGACATTGGGGGCATCGGGGGACCGTGGTGGGGAAGCAGCCAAACATCAGGGAGTGGTGGTGGGACATGAGGAGGTGGTGGTAGGACACAAGGAGGTGACAGTGGGACACCAGGAGGTGGTGATGGGACATGAGGAGGAGGTGATGGGACACCAGGCGATGGTGATGGAACATCAGGAGATGGTGGTGGGACATTGGGGGTGGTGGTGAGACATCAGGAGGTGATGGTGGAACACCAGGAGGAGGTGGTGGGACATTGGGGGGTGGTGATGGGACACCAGGAGGTGGCAGTGGGACATCAGGAGGTGGTGGTGGGACATCACAGAGTGATGGTAGGACACCAGGATATGGTGGTGGGACATCAGGAAGAGGTGATGGGACATTGGGAGATGGTGATGGGACATCAGAAGGTGGCAGTGGGACATTAAGAGGTGGCAGTGGGACACCAGGAGGTGGTGGTGGGACATTGGGGAGTGGTGGTGGGACATTGGGAGGAGGTGATGGGATATCAGGAGATGGTGGTGAGACACCAGGATGTGGTGATGGGACACCAGGAGGTGGCGATGGGACACCAGGAGGTGGTGGTGGGACATTGGAGGTGGTGGTGGGACACCAGGAGGTGGTGGTGAGACACCAGGAGATGGTGATGGGACATCACAGGGTGCTGGTAGAACACTACAGGATGGTGGTGGGACCTCAAGACCTCAGCGCTGGTGGTGGGAGGCAAGGGGAAAGCAGCAGGACACCAGGGTACGGTGACGGGGCATGGGGCGCCTGCTCAGCCGGTGGCTGTGTCCCCGTGTCCCCATGCAGGTGGTGTCGGGGGAGTTCAGCGAGGACAGCGAGGTGTACAACTTCACGCTGCACGCCGGGGACGAGCTGACCCTGATGGGCCAAGCCGAGATCCTGTGCGCCAAGACGGTGAAGGAGAAGTCGCGCTTCACCACCCTGCTGCGGAAACTGGGCAAGGCGGCGGCACCGTCGTCGTCGTCGTCGTCGTTGTCGTCGTCGTCGTCGTCGTCGGGGGGGGCCAAGCAGGTGAAGGGCAAGATGCCCTGCCTGATCTGCGTCAACCACCGCACCAACGAGAGCCTCAGCCTGCCCTTCCAGTGCAAGGGCCGCTTCAGCACCCGCAGCCCCCTGGAGCTGCGGCTGCAGGAGGGCGAGCACACCATCCGCAGCATCATCGAGAAGGTGCGGCTCCCCGTCAACGTGGCCGTGCCCAGCCGCCCGGCCCGCAACCCCTACGACCTGCACGCCATCCGCGAGGGGCACTGCTACAAGCTGGTCAGCATCATCTCCAAGACGGTGGTGCTGTGCTGCATCCTCCGCCGGGACCAGTTGGTGCCTTTCCATTTCCTCCTCTTGGCCGACATGCCGCGTTTCCAGCTCCCCGAGGGGCTCCTCGGGGGGGACCCCCAGCTGGAGAAGCTGCTGCGGGACAGCGCCGCGTACTGCCACGAGCGCTTCAACCCCGACGAGTACTCGCGGGCGGTGCGCGAGGCCAAGCCCGATTTTTCGGAGGAGTGCGCCAGCCCCCGCCGCTTGCGGCTCTGCCTGCCGAGCTGCGCCCGCGAGGAGCTCAGCCAGCCCCTGCAGCGCCTCTCGCTCTGCTTCTATGGTGGGGGTCCACCCTGCGCCCCCCAGGATGTGGCCACCCGCTGCCAGGACCCCCCGCCGGGGGTTGGTACGGGGACGCCGCGCCAGCAGCCCGATTTCGCCGACCCCGAGAGGGAGTACATGACGCCCGACTGGGCCGAACCCGAATTCAGGACTCAGGAGCCGCTGGAGATCCCCTACGAGGAGCTCTGGAGCAACCAGGGCTTGGAGAGCTTCCCCTCGGCCAGTGGCACGGGGCGCCCGGACCTCGTCGCCGCCTTTGGGGCCGCGTCCCCGTTGGGCTCCCCGCGCCGCCCCGGTGTGCCCAGGGAGGAGCCCCTGGGGGATGCGCCACCCCCGGTGCCACCCAAATCGGAGGCGGTAAGAGCTGCGGGGTGCCCCCGGGACTGGGGGGGACCCAGCGGTGTCCCCATGCTGGGAGCATGGGGGGGCACCCACCGTGACCTGCTGTGCCACAGGGTGTGGGGCTCCTTGCCACCCAAATCCTCTGCGCCCCCCCCCCCGTGCCATGGGGAACCCCGCTCCCGGCATCTCCCCAGCCCCGTTGCTCACCGGAGCCTCGTGGCTTGGTCGGGACCAGTTGGAAAACTGGGAGCCACTGGGGCTGGGCCTCCATTTCTGCTCCTCTGCCCCCCCCTGCACCCCTGGTTGGGGGGTCCCGGGGCAGTGTCGGCCCCACAACGATGTGGCCCTGACGGCGCTCACCCCATTGCAGGTGAAGGAGGAGTGCCGGCTGCTGAACGCGCCCCCCGTGCCTCCCCGGGGCGGCCGCCCCCCAGCCCCCCGCAGCCCCCCAGCCCCCCTGCGCTTCCCGAAGCTGGCTCCTGCTCCCTCGCCCAGCCCCAGCCTCTCCTACTACTCCTCGGGGCTCCACGACGGGTGAGTGGCTCGGGGTCATGGGATAACCCCCCCCGGGGCGGGATGTCCCCCGCACCACGATTTTTTTTTTGGGGAGGGGGACACGGCACGGCCCTGGGGTGACGCTCACCTTCCTCCATCAGGTCGGTCCCACGGAGTGGCAGTGGCTCGCCCTCACCTGACGCCTACTCCCTGTACTGCTACCCCTGCGCCTGGGGCGACTGCAAAGCCGGGGACCCCCCCGGCCGCCCGCTGCCCCCCGCCACCCAGCCCGGCCCCAGCGCTTGGTCGGACCCCTGGGCCTACGCCGAGGCAGGGGCTGGGGGGGGCAGCGGCCGCTCCACCCCGCTACCGGCAGCCGAGCCCCCCCTGAAACCCTTCCGCAGCTGCCCCCGCCTCAAGCCCCCGCACCCCCAAAAACGCTTCGCACCCTTCGGGGCGCTCAACCCCTTCGCCGGCCCGGCCGAGTGGCCGGAGAGCCCGGAGTGGCCCAAGCCACCTTCAGCTCCATCTGCTCCCTCTTCCTCCTCCTCCCCCGAACCCTTCGCCCCCTTCGAGGGGCTGGATCCTGCGGCCCCCCCCCGGCCCCCAAAAGGTTTTGAGGGGGACAGCATTGTCATCCGTGGGGCGGCCCCACTGTCACCCGCTGTCCTGCGTGGGGCCGAAGGCGGCGTCGCCCGGCTCTACCTGGCGCAGGGCGTCATCGAGGTGCCACCAGCAGCGCGGGGCGAAGGGGGGGCCCCGCCGGCTGCCCCCCGTCCCAGCGGGGACGGCTCGCCCTGGCTGCCCCCCGCCGACCTCTCGGCCTTGTCGGTGGAGGAGGTGTCCAAGTGCCTGCGCTTCATCGGCCTCTCCGAGGACGTCGTCAGCTTCTTCGCCCGGGAGCGCATCGACGGCAGCATCTTCGTGCAGCTCAGCGAGGAGATCCTGGCCGACGATTTCCGCCTCACCAAGCTCCAGGTGAAGAAAATCATGCAGTTCATCAAGGGCTGGCGCCCCAAAATCTAGCCGGGTGATGGGGGCACCCCCCAAAGCCCCAGCCACGCAGTGCCTCTCCCCGCTTACGGCTGCGGGGTTCCCTCCTCCTCCCCAGGAGCTCGGCCCCGCTGCCGGGGGCTCCCCCCCCACCCCCCTTTCTGTTTTAACACTGGACAGTAATTTTGGCCTCACCAGGCTGGAAAATGTCGGAGTTTGCATTGACTGCTTTAACTTAATCCTTGTGGATTAGTGTAATAAACAGACGGGAGAGAACAAGCTGCCGGAGAAGCCCCTTGTTGGGGGAGGAGGGGGACAGGGGTTTGAGGGGGGGGGCACGGAGGTGCAGGGAGCAGGGGGAAGCTCCCTCCCCAGCCCCTGGGCCGTGTAGGGAAAGCAGAGCTGGTCCAGGCAAGGCTCAGAGTCCAGGAGCACAGCTCAGAGCAGGGCACAGGTCCTGGGGGCCGCTGCCTCCCCCCCGGGAAGGGCTGAAGGCCACTCGCCAGCCCTGCAAGCAGGCAGCCGCCCCCCCCAGGCTGAGAGGACGCCTCGGCCAAGTTTTGCGCTGCTGGCTTTGAGAAACGAGCACAAACCCAACAAACCCAACGTGGAAAGAGCAGCGTCGCCCTGCGAGCACCCTGCTGGTGTTTGGGGCCGGGCAGGGCAGGGCAGCAAGGCTGGGGGGTTTCGGGGCCGGGGTTGGCTCTGAAATTAGCGACAGGTGCGGGGAGATTTAAAGCCTTTTAGTTTAAATTGAGCTCTCCCCACGGGGGGAACCCTTCTGGCCTTTGGCTGCTTGATTTGCAATTACAGGCGGGTCCATCTGCCAGGATAACCCCGGCGGCAGCGCTCGGGGCCAGACAAAAGAGCCGGAGGCTCCTCGCAGGCACTGATTGATGGCGGAGGTGACAGAGCAGGGCTTTGTTCTGCTCTGCCGCCCTCCCCTGCCTCTCTCTCCCCACCAGCGCGTCCCCCCCACCCTTTGTCAAGTCTCACAGCTCAGCAGGCTGCCAGCAAAGCGTGGGCGGCCCCCCCGACACACCGAGAGGACCCTGGAGGATTGCCTGAACGCTTTATTTCCACCCCGAGCGGTTCCGTCCCTCGGTGCCAAGCGGCTGCGCCCCAGCGAAGACAGGATGAGAAGCAGGCATTGGAGTCCGAACCCGGGAGACGGGGATTTATTGGTGCTGTATGGAAAAGGCGAGGCCGCAGGGCCAGCCATGTGGATGCTGCTGCCTGCCCCAGGAGCACTGGTGGGTGCGATACGAAAGCCGACACAGCAGCAATGCTCTCTGTCGAGTCAGCGAGCAGCCACCAGGCCCACGCCGGCCCAGGACGGATGTGCCCGACACACGGTAGCTGATTTAAGGCACTTGAAATGACTGCAAGCCACAAGGCCATCATCTGCTGCCACCCTCCTTCCTCTTCCCTGCCTCCCCCCCGGGTGCTTTGCAGATTAACCTATAGAGAATGGGGTGTTGCTGGAGCGCCGCTGCCCCCGGCTCAGGCTGTCGGTGCGTCCGGGGCCACGCTCACTGGTGGAATTTTTTGCCCGGGCTGTTGGCGTAGTCCAGCAGCAGCTGGCAGGGTGTGAACTGGCTGCCGTAGACGGCCTCGTACTTCCGCAGCTTGTCCACCAGCTGCTTGGCTCCGTAGGAGTCTGCGTACCTGAAGGGACCTGCAGGGGACAGGGGGAAACGGGGACGGGTGGTAAAGAAGGGAAAAACACCACACCAAGGCTCCCAGAAAGGTGACAGCACTGGGTAGGGCAGATCTGTCCTCCAGGAGAGCCCCCCGGCTGCTGACACGTGCAGCCAGCACCCTGACCTTCCCACGTGAGAGCCCAGCTCGGAGGGGAAGAGAAAGATGCTGCCACCTTTGTGCCTTGTGTCAGCCCTCACTGGTACTTTTGTTTGGTCTGAAATGGCCATCCTAAAACTGGCAGCAAAGCTGTGAGGGTCCCTGCATGACACAGAATACGCTGGGGGTACTGCAGGCTGGGACGAGCTGGGACAAATTATTTTCATTCCTCTCCCAGTTTGAGCTTGCTGCAAGCTCTCACTAGCTTTGAGTTTGAGCAAGCCTCAGCTCATGCCTTGCCCAGTGCCCCAACATTTCCAGAAGTGCTGCAAGAAGCCTGCCTGCCTGCCCAGGCCAGTCACGGTGGCAAGAGAGGAGAGACGTGGTTGGATCAGATGATCCTGAAGGTATTTACCAACCTTAACCATTCTAGGATTCTGTACCAGAGCCTCATTTTTCACTGAAGGCCAGACAGCTGCACAAAAGCCAGGGACTTAAAAATGTAAGACCTTTGCAAATCTCCCAGTTGACTGCCCCCAGGACTATCGGGCAGAAAAGCTTTCTTTTGAGTGATGGAAAATGCTGATGAGGATGGGGCCAGCATGGCTCTGCCTTCTTACTCAAACCTGAGGACAGCAAGCGGCCTGGTTCCTGTCCCCTGACCCTCACCACCTCTGTGAAACAGCTGTACCAGCAAAGGAACTCCCCAGGCACCTGGAAGAAATGCCCTGCACTCCGTTAAGCAGCTCTCAGGCCCTTTGCAAGCTCTCAGGTGGGAATGCTGAAGCAACTTCCCTGGCTCAGGCTTCACATGGGAGAGGAACACTCATGCAGCAGCTCAGACCTGGCCTCAGAACCCACCAGAAAAGCCCACGATGGAGTTTTCAAGTCAAATCAGGCAGGCCTCACCCCTGCAGCTCCCACACTCACCTCCCAGGCACGGCGGGAAGCCCAGGCCAAACACAGCACCAATGTCTCCCTCCACGGGGTTGCTGAGGATCCCTTCCTGCAGGCACATGGCTGCCTCGTTGACAAACCTCGTCACCAGGCGCATCTGGATGTCCTCCTCGGTGCAGCTACCAGGAAAAAAAGAGTCTGTAAGGGCTGTGCGGCTTACCCAGCGGCTGGATGGAGGGGTACGTGAGACCAGCAGAGGTGGCGGGCAGGGATCAGGCCTTGAGGGGGGTGAGGAACTCATTGGAAAGGTCCCCAGCCTTGTGAGGCTAAGGGCAGCCAAGTTCTGTGCTGTGACTCCAGGCAGGCACGCAGGGATGGGCAAGGAGTCCATCTGGCTGGATGGGAACTGCTCCAGGAGATATTTCAGCATCAGGCTGTGCAGCAGCTCTGCCCCGTGAAGGTCAGGGCTAGCACGAGCTCCCCAGAGCCACCAGCCTGCCCCCTGCACGCTGCTTGGGGACCCAAATGCCACCTGGGGTGACTCCACGCTCAACGGTGTCCTGCTGGGCTCCCGGAGCTGGGAGGAGCTGGGCAGGGGCTGAGCCATCACAAGTACTTACACTTCAGGCTTGGCTGGCACCTTGAACCGTGCCAAGATCTCATCCATGCCAGAATTCACGCTCCTGTTCTTCACCCCCTCCTGGTAAACGTAAAAGCCCTTCCCCGCCTTGCGGCCTGCCAGGGGAAAAAAAAAAACAAAAACAGAGTCACATCCTGCCACGTGTCTCCTAGTCGGTGACACCTTTGCCTCTGATCTCGTGGCTGCCCCTTCTGTTAGCCTGAGCCATCCTCCCAGCACAGGCAGCTTCCCTGCACTTCATTTCCTGCCTCGTGGAGCAGGGAGGGAAGGGCCCACATCCAGCTGGCTTCTCGGCAAAACGCTGCCGCCTGTGCCAGGCCCCAGCGCCTTCGCTGGGTCCAGAGGACAGTCAATGTCACAACTCGTGGTTACAGCAGCAAAAAGACACAGCCTTCGGCCGTGGGAGCAAGGGAGAGAGATGACAACATCCAAGTAATCCTCGATGCCTCACCTAAGAAGCCTTTCTCCACCATGAGTTTGAACAACTCGATGCTGCCGCCTCCAAAGCGCTCGCCGAAGGCCTTGCCGAGGTCCTCGGCCACGTGCGTGGCCACGTCCACACCCACCTCGTCGATCAGCGTGGCAGCGCCCACCGGGAAGCCGAAGGCCGTCGAGATGGCATCTATCTTCTTCGGGTCAGTGCCCTCCTGCAGGAACAGAAGGAGGAGCAGTGAGATCTCTGGGTCCTGGGAACCCAGCACGGGGGCAGAAAGGTTCATCGGGGGCTGCAGGAGGCGACCAGCCCCACTGGTTGCTTGAGAACAGGCAGGAGCAGCGTGGCTGTGCTTGCACCACTCCTGACTCTCCCCTGGCACTATGCAGAGGGCAAACCCACTTGCTCGTGGTCCACCTGCCACTGCGTGCTGTGCCAAGCCCTGATGAGGACGGCCTGACTCCTAGACTCCTAGACCAAATCTAGATCCAGTACCACAACAGTGAGAAGCAGTAAGAAGAGAGCCACTCTGCAGGCGTAACTTACACCAGCATTTCCACGAGCTGCCTCAGCTGCACCCTCAGGCTGCTTCCTCACCCACTTCCCTCCTTGGCCAGGGCTTGGACCAGCCTGGCTCGGGGCAAGGAAGCAGCAGAGCTGGGGGACACTCAGTAGCCCACGGGATACACACCTGGAGAACTCGGACCACTTCTGCCAACATCGGCCCCAGGCACCTGGTGGTGTAGAAACCAGGTCCGTCCTAGGGGAGAAGAGCGAGACAGGAGGCAGGTGAGAACAAGCTGCAGGAACACGGCCCCTGTCAGCAGCACAAGAACCGAATTTCACAGCCCAGGCTGCAGTTCAGACACATTCAACTCCATTTTTAATGGTGTGCAGTCAACTCCTAGAACAGCTTTTACCTGTAGGGCTCAGCAGTGTTTGAAGACTTAAGAATTTACTGCCTGGAAATCCCCACGAGAGTGCTTTTATTTAAAATAGTGCCTAGAGGACCCAAACAGATGGCAGAAGACCCCTGGCTTCACCAAGCCCAACAGGCTGACAGGGTAAAAGTGTGCTTGGATATCATAGCTGTTTGTTCTCAGCCCCTGCCTCTCTTCTCCCTCTGCTTTGCACAACTCTTCCTCTACATTTGCACACATATTTGTATCCTCCCCCTTGCACAAGATTTAAATCCAGAAAGGGGATAGTTACTGCTTCCAGGCCCCTCTGTCCTTGCTTTTCCCCTGGAAGAAGAGGCTGTGGGAGTCCTGCCAAGGCTGTTCCATCTTGGATGCCACTACAGACTGCAGCCTCCTGAAAGCTGCTTAGAGCAGGGACACCAGCACCTGTGCCTTCTGACCCTTCATGGCTGCTCCAAGGGACACCTGAAGGATCACCTGGGCACCTGCCCTCTTCTAATTTCTGTTTCTACTTCTCAGCATGAAGTAGTAACACTAATTCTCAGCTAATTCCACCTCATCAGCCAAGTTTCAGCCTCCTCTCAGGGCACAAGCCCACCCTTTCATTCATTATCCCAGCCTGCATTTTGTACAGCGTTCCCTCACCTTTACCACGATGACGACCTTGCCCTGTTTGAGGCCAACAGCGACAGCAGAGGCAGCCGTGTCCTGGGACGTTTTGTCCGTGGTGATGATTTCCAGCAGCTGCATTTTGTCAACGGGGGAGAAGTAGTGCATCCCGATCACCTAGGCAGAAGAAGAGCTCAGGGTTAAGACAGATTCTGGCTCCCCCAGAATAACTACTGGGAAAATAGAATAGAAATAATAATAGAATACAAAAAAGAATAAACTACTGGGAAAACCAAGTCCCAGCTGCAGAAGGGAGCAGGCCAGCACGGGCTGCAAGACCCACCACCACACTGCACTGACTTCAGGCCACGTACTCCACTGCATCCCTCTCCAACTTCTCCTTTCTCTCCTTGGCTTTCCCAAGGAAGCAGCCCCTGTCCCACAGCTCTTGTTGAGCAGAATCTCTGTGCTCTGCTTGTATTTTTTTTTTTTTCTGGGGGGGGTGATGAAGTGAATCTAAGGACAAGAAGGCATGTTTCCAGAACCTAATTACAGAGGGAAGCACAGCCTCCCTCTGGGAGCAACATTTAAGAGGAGATTATTCGTCTGTGTGCCTCATCCTGCCACCACAGCCATGTAATCAGGATGTCACCTTCGTGCCTCCTGGAAGCTACACTCGGCACTAAGTTCTGCACAACTCAGAGGCACCTTGAAGGGCATCTACAGTCTGCAAAACTAATTAAAGAAAATACATTAATTAGTTAACCGATTTCCTATTAGTTTCCCCATGAAGAGTCATTACACAGGCAATTTATTCAGCAAGAGGATGTTATTTGCAAGCATGAACAAGTAAGACACAATTTGCATTTCTGATGCAACTGAGGCCTGAAGAGCAACGCAGGAAGAGGCTCCCCAGGGTCACAGGAACCTCCAGCAGCAGGGAGGCACAGCGGTACACGACTTGTGCTGTAAGACAAGCAGCAGGGGCAAGGCACTACCCTGGGCAGCTCTGAGACCCTCGTAGGAGTTCAGGAAATCAGCCACGGGCACTTCTGCCTTTGTATTTGTGTCATCATCCTCCCCAGATGAGCTCTAGAGCTTCCCTTTCCTTGGGGGCTACTGCCTCCACATTCCACCTATCTCAGAGAACCTGGCTCTTGCCATGGCGTTATGACCCTGCAGGGGAACTGCTTGCTCCTCCCTGTGTTTTCTGCAGCCCCACGTGGGCAGAGCAAACGCGTCAAGTAAGGGGAAAACACTTCTCCCTTTTGATATCAACGCCACCCTAGACTGAGGCTGAGCCCACAGGAGGTGACTCCACCTGGTTACAGGTTCCTCACGCTCCTTCAGATGCTGCCGTGTCACTGCCACGTCTGCTCTGCTGCTGCTGCTCCTTCCTGAAGGGTGCAGGTCTCCTGCAGGGCCGGCCTCAGATCTGCCAGGCTCGTGCTAACAGAACCACAGGTACCCTTGGAAATCAAATCAGTGCATTCACACACCTCAGAGCCTGGCTTTCCAGAGATGGGGCATCCACAGCTTCTGTGGGCAGCCTGTTCAGTGCCTTGCCACACTTACTAAAGAATTTCCTCCTTATATTGACTCTAAATCTCCCCTCTTTTAGTTAAAAGCCATTCCCCCTTGTCCCAGCCCTACACTCCCTGATAAAGAGCCCCTCCCCAGCTCCTACCTGGCTGCACTTGCCTGGGCTAAGGGATGAGGATGCAGCTGTTGTATGGATACAGCTGTTCAGACTTCAAGCAAACAGACGAAGTCCTGTTCCAAACGCTCTGCTACAAGCTGTATCGCTGCACTCAGTGCCCTGTTCACATGGACAACCAGACAGAAAACCCCCACGCCCCTCAGGAGTTTGGTTCTATGGCTGACCATGGCTTTAGTTTCAGCACTACGTCTAACCACCTTACCAAAATGACTGAAGTCTCCCTGGCTGGAATTTTCTCAGCTCGAGTCCTTCCATAGCTTCTCTGCCCCGTGTGCATCGATGTTTCCTGAAGCACGCTGACCTCCCTAACGCACACTGCCTCGCCAATGTCACACTTGATGGGAATCCACCTTCATCCCCTTCCTACCTGCCCAAAGATCACAAGCTCTTTGTTCAAAGCTGGCTCTGGGGGCAGAGGCTGAGCTGTTTCCTGTTCTGAGGAAGAAGCAGAAGATCCCGATGCTCACCTACAGCAAACCATTTTGCCACTAGCAGGCAGCTCAGCACACTCAAGCTCTTTGGCACCGGGTACTCACCTTCTCTGGCCTCTTGCTAACAGCAGCAATTTGGTTGATCGGGAGGGCGGACGTGTTACTGGCGAAGATACAGTGAGGAGGGATCACCTGTGGTAAGGGGTGGAAGAGGCAGTTTAGAGGCACAGGCTCCAGTCGGAGGTGATGTACAGAACCTGAGAGCAGTGCTAGCACAGGGCATTCCCAGCAGATCTCTGTCAGAGCAGTGTTAGAAACTGATCCTAAAGCAGCAGCCCAAGTCAGCCAGGCCCAACTTCTACTGACCCCCCTCTAGGTCTGTGGGATCAGTCTCAGAGCCCTCATGATTCTGCCAGCCCACTGCAGCCACATTAGATGCTCCATCAGAAAGAAGCCCAGGCCAGCTGCTTTACCAGTTATTTCCTCAAGTGTGTTCTTGAACAGAGAAGAGCAGAGGCAGCAAGCCAGGGAGAGCAGGTACAGGATATGTTGTGGAGATACATTTTTGTCATATCACTGTGCTCAGAAAAACAGATTTTTTTCTGGGTGGCTCCCAGGAGTCAGGGAGTGCCTCTGTTCAGCTAAGAACTAACAACTCCTTAATCACAGGACAGGAAAGCTGCCCTAGATGCTCACCCATGTACTGAAATGAATAATTTGCACCAAGCATCAAACTACTGCATAAGGAAATGTGAGAAACCCAATGGGACACCCTGAATCTCCATCATACAGCGATCCTGTCTAGCATAGCTGACCAGAACTGCTACTCACGGCCTCCACTTCCTTCAGCACTTTGTGCTTGATGTTAATGTCCTCGAACACAGCCTCGATCACCATGTCTGCTTTATCAAAGCCCTTGTAGTCCAGCTGGCTCGTCATGTTGCTGAGAATAGAGTCCCTCTCAAATGATGTCAGACTCTTCTTCTTCACCTTGCCATTCAGCCTAGGGAAGAGATCTCTGTCAGAAGCCAGCCCAGACTGCTGGAGGAGCACCACAACACCAGGGCTATCCCTCCCTCCTGGAACAGGGACCCAAAACACCACCTGCAATTCAGCAGGACTATCTCTGGCCCACCCTGCCATTTGGAAAAATGAGAGTCCTGTTCACACAGCTCCGTTGGTGCATCAGTCTGAAGATCAATCACACGTGAGCACTGTTACCGCTGAGCCAAGGAGGCAGAGGAAAGAAGTCCAACTTTTCAGAAGTCTGACCCAACGCTTCCCCTGACATGGGCCTCTAGGCAGCCACAATTACTCCCTCCCCTTCGCTCTAAAAGCTACTGCTAAAACTAAAGATGAAGCAATCATCTGTGATGGTCTACCTACCTAAGGAGCTAGGGCTGAATACACTGCGCCTATTCCATAGCAATAGCCTGGCACATTGCACAGGGCAACCTTAAAGAGCACTCCACAGAAACTATGGTGTCACGAGTTCCTGACTGCCTGCAAGCAAAAGATTATTTTGATGAAAGCTCCATCCCATCCCAAGTGAATTCCTGCAAACTCACGTACCCCTTGTAGACCTGCTGCTGTCCTCTGTCCAAGCCTTGCTGCGTCGTGTCCTTCAGAATGGTCTTCAGCCCCTTATCCACAGAAACCTGTGCAATCCCAGCTCCCATGAGCCCTGCTCCCAGCACTGCCAGGGTCCTGCACAGAAAGTGGTGAGGGGGGAAGACA
Source organism: Anas platyrhynchos (assembly GCF_047663525.1). Lineage (NCBI taxonomy): Eukaryota > Metazoa > Chordata > Aves > Anseriformes > Anatidae > Anas > Anas platyrhynchos. Next base: position 120,461,032 of record NC_092589.1, on the reverse strand, counting down.
GAGCTTGAAATAGCTGAATTGCCATTGTTGTCGTCAGACTCACACAGACCCTGTCCATCCAGGCACTATTTTTAGTGAGGTCACGCAAAAAGCTTCCATTTGTGGGTGGGACCTCCAAACTGCAGAGGATTAGCATTCCCAAGGCAGGAAATCTCTCTGCTCTGCTACGCTGCAGGACTCTAGGCCACAAAGTGCCAGGAATCTGTCAGCAGAGGTCCTCCAACTGCTCCTTCAGACACCTCACGCTCGTACTTACTTGACCTCTCGCTGAGGTGTTCCAAACTTGTTCTTCTTGCAGCGCACCTGCCCGTGGTAAAGTCCTATCAGCGCCTTGGATTCCTTCGTCATTGCGAGGTGGCCGAAGCTCTGAAAAAAGGGAAGGGGGAGGGAGACAGGTTGGCCTTTAACAGCTGTCACAGCTCCAGCACGCACAGATCAAAGATATGGCACAGGGACAGCATGGCCACCCGTGCAACTGCACAGACCAGGCATTTGGGTAGAAATGGAAGAAAAGTCCAGGGGTATGTGTGTCCTCTCTGCACAGGGGGCACCCTCTGTGCTAGGCACAGCCTGCTTTGCACTATTACCTCCCACATGGGCAGCCAGAAGCAGTGAAGAATTGTTCAACATCCTTTCCCATAAAAAAAAATGGGATTTAAAACATCCAAGAGTATAACACACTAACACACTGCAGTGTCTGCAAGGGGGCTACCAGGGAACAAGAGTAGACATCGTGTTTGTGTGTCCACCTCCTTCCCTCCCACTAACACACCCTTTGCTCATTTCCACTCATCCTGGGACCCCCCAGCACAGCCCTGGGGAGGAGCACTCAGCGGCAGCTCCCTGCTGTGCTTGTCACCCAGAGGTGACCCTGCTGCCCCAGTCAACCAGCAGCTGTGGGGTCCTGCAGACCAAAGCAGGAGCCACTTCTGCTTCCCAGTGACAGGACCACAGCTCACCGACATGGGACTAGAGTGAGGAGTGACCCTTCTCTCCCACGAGCATCCTGCTCTAGCCAGGGCCATCGCCCCACCTACTTCCAAGCGAAAGAACCCTGTACCCAAACTTTGTGAAAAGCTTTAAAACAGGCCAATTTTCACCAATAGCTCTGATGCTATTTTCAGAGGATCACGGAGAGGCTACGGAATTAAAGGCCTGCAAAACCTCTCAGCCTAAGGCATGAAATGGGAAAGAAGACAGGGAGATAAAAGACAGCATAGGGTGACAGCAAACTAATGATGCTGTGTGAGCCAAATCAGCTAGGAAAAGCCACTAATGTAATGTAGTGTAGAGCAGGCAGTATCTTCCTTCACCGCTGTCCTTGAGTTAGAGGCTTGTTAAAATATCAGAAACATGAAGACCAGAAGAGAATCTGCAAGTCTCCTATCCTAGGGGAAGAAAGGAGGCATTAGAAAAGGCATGACACGGGCACTTATTCTTTAGGGGGTGCTGGTAAGATCTCCATCATGCTGCTATTCTCAGGAAAAAAAAAAAAAAAATCATTCTTTTCTGCAAGGAACAGAGCATCCTGAGCCTCCCATTCAGCATCAGATTAAATTGGGGTGGAATGAAGAACTGGAACAGGCAGGGTATATCCAGGTCATTATTAAGGTAAGGGGCAGACAGCTGGATCATCACTGGATGAGAACAAAAGGATCTCCTAGACATGGCAAGAGAAACTGCTGGACCTGGCAGCGTGAGAAGCTGGTGAAGGCTGCAGACAGTGCTGAGAGATGGCTGGATTTCACTGGTGGCATAGGGGCAGCGATGGGACAGATGTCCCAAACAGACGAACAGATGGGAGTGTTGTGGATAACATGGGGATTCGGGTCGTGCAAAGCCAGCAGTGCTCAGGTAAGCACGTATCTCCTCTATCAGAAATACTGAGGCTGAGCACTGACACAGCAAAATCAAGATCAAGAGGAAAAACTAATTAAGGACAAGTAGTTTATACAGAGGAGACAAGGGTAGAGAAAGGGAAGGATCAAGATGCCTGGGGGAAGAACAAGCACTGGAAAATGAAGGGAATTAAAGGGTCACACATAAACAAGCCACTGGCCAGTATGCTGATCTGCTCAAGCTCTGCACCTACCCACTACGTCCTACCTCCATATAAAACTCGATTCCTATTTTTCTGCATGTCTCTCTAGTACCCTGAAAACTTCAAATAAGACTGGACAATGTTTAGGACATGAGGTCTAGGTGCCCACAACTGGAGACGGGGCCTGAGGGGACAGCTGCTTGGTAGAACAAACTCCTACGGGACAGCTACTGAAGCTGTGTGTGTGAGCACACGCTTAGGACCACAACTGAATCTCAATCTGGCCCAGCCAAACAGGAGGAACAGCCCTGACTGTCCCAGCTGCTCACGTCAGTGAAGGGTTTGTGTGTCTGTGGGTGTCACCAGTACAGGCACTGTGCTGTCCACACAACATGTTTGTGTGTGCTCATCATTGATATCTCTGCAACATCTGCCCAGCCTCCCACTAGCTAGACCCCATGAACAGAAAAAATCAGCAGAGAAAAAGCACCTCACCAAGAGATGAAACCTCACAGGCCTTAAAAAGCTAAAGATTTAACTTCCCTTAACAGTCCTTATTGGTCTTAAACTCAACCTATGTACTAGGGAACTACAGAACTGAGGGCAAAGGAAGAGGTTTATTTCACAGAATCAAAGGAACACAGAACGGCTGAGGTCAGAAGAGACCTGTGGAGATTGTCTTGTCCAACCCCACTGCTCAAAGCAGGGTCACCTGGAGCAGGCTGCTGAGTCCAGCTGGGTTTTGAATATTGCCACTGAGGGAGACTCCACAGCCTCCCTTGCCAACTTGTGCCAGCGTTAAGTCACTTTTACAAGTAACCAAGTTTTTTCTCATGTCTAAATTTAATGTCTCAGGTTTCAGGTTGTGCCCTTCACCTCCTATCCTGCCGCTGGATACCACCAAGCAGAATGCAGCTCTGCCTTCCTTACTGCTTCCCTTCGGGTATTTATATACCCCAAAAAGATCCCCCTTGGCCCTCTCTTCTCCAGGCTGAAGAGTTCCAGCTCGCTCTGCCTCTCCTCACGTGTCAGATGCTCTAGGCCTTCAATCATTTTTGTGGCCCTGTGCTGGACTCAGTCCTGGCAGCTGCCCCTCTGCCTGTTCTGGTGCCTGGAGTTGTTCCTCCCATTGGGAAGGATTTGGCAATTCCCTTCACGAGGTTCCTGTCTGCCCCATTCTCCAGCCTGTTGAGGGGTCCCCCCTGAATGGCCAGCAAGTACTCTGACTGCAGTGGTTACCAAATGGGTCAGTTTCACTGAGGGATAAGGAGAGAGAAGTCCTGTTCTGGGTAAAAAACCACTGGGAAAACAAACAAACAAACAAACAAAAACACAAAACCATCACCACCACAAAAACATCTAATTTTCATGAGTACTGAAAGTTACCTATCAGCAAAAAAGGGCCAGCACAAACTAGAAAACTGGACAAATGGCAAAACGAGTAATGGGCAATCAACACCCTTGACAAAAAAGATGGCAAAAAAGGTGCCAGAGTAAACTGAAATTAAAGTTTGTTCATGGAAGGAATTACTCGTTTGCACCAAACCACCTGGAAACACTCATGAGACCGACAACGCTGTACCTCCACCTCCAGGTTACCCGTCCCACGTGACACTCAGAAAAAAACAAACGGGGCTCAGCCACACAGAGAAATCAAATACAAAGTCCTGTTATGTGAAACCCAGAGCACTGAACTCGGTCTGGTCATTCCCAACTCAAAAAGCCTAAATAGACAGGAATGAGAAAAGGCACAGACTGTTTTCACAGATGAAGAACCTCGAAAAAAAACCAACAAAATACAACAGTTCTATTGCTCAAGATGGGCCTTTTCTACAGCCCCACTCCCAGAAGAGCAGGCAAGGATCCAGGCAGTGTTCTGAGCAGCCTGTGAAGAATATTATCCTTTGTGCATGGTTGAACTCATTTAGCACACACCTAGACAGCTTATTTATTGCTACCAGGGATCTAATCAGCTTACCTGGGATTCGGTGAGGTATCCTGTATCACGTCCCTGATCAAGACCAGCCTTTACAACCTAGTCAAGGAACAGCAATAAAGACACCTCACTGTTAAAGGCATGTCCATCAACAGCCGTGCTTTAAACAGATTGCTTGTTTAGCTGCACCTCCTGTTTGCACCAGTGACCCCTCCCCAAAATTCAAGGGAGACTTCAGACTTGCTGGGTCCTGTCCATGCTGCTCAAAGCAGAGCCATGAATCTCCTTGTCCTTCTAACACAGAACAGCTGCCAGGACAGTTGAGTTTTCTGTCAGGTTAATTTTTTACACCTACCTTGTGGTTTCAGGAATTGTTTCAGTAGGACTGTGCTCCTGTAATGCCACTGCTCTCAGAGTCAGAGGGGGGCACTCACAGGTTTTAGAGAAGTCCTGACAACAACTTAAATAGTTGTTGTCTTAAAAAACTTAAATTTGAAAAATCCAACCACGGACAATGGCTGAAAGTAATACAATGCCCGAGCTACTTACAGAGCTAAGTTTTAAAGTTTTGTGGGGTTAGTGCTACGAGCACAGCAATTGATACTTTCCTGGCTTCAAACAGGTTAACCTGTCTCATTAGAAACTGTAAAGGACACTGAAGACTGAAAATTTTATGACCAAGTATTCCAGCTAAACCTTCCCTCAGTTGGGATTCTCCATCTCCCCCTCACTGGTGCCAGTACACCATAAATTGGTGATCAAGCTCTGGGAATTCTGCATTTTAACATGCTTGCTTCACAGACCACATGGCTAGCCTCATCAAGACTGATCTTCTGTAAAGATCATTACGCGTGGCTTGACTCAGAGGAAGGGAAGAGCATCCCCCGTCTGTCGCCCTGTTATCCCACATCTCCTCCTCCTCTGCAGTTTCTGATGCCTCACAGCAAGCATTACCTCAATGATTTTCAGCGGAGCAGGGTACAATCCTTTGGTTTGCTTCTGAACTTTGCTCTCCACTGTCTTGTAGACTTGCTTCCTCACAAATGGAAGAGCCATAGCGTAGTCTGTTATCTCTGTAAGACGTGACAAAACATGTCTCAGTGCAGTGCTACATGAACAACCAGCTTTTAAATAACTAAGCCGATAGTTAAAGAGTATAGCTGTGAACGTTACATATCTGCAATAGTTTTAATTACCAGCCCACCCGGCTCAAGAGACAATTGCACCATCAAATAACTTTGTTTTGATGATGGAGTTAAGTAGGAGTGTGACCACATCCCTAAGAAGCAAAGCTGGATTCTACCCGCTACAGTCGCCTGGGATTTGGCTGTGGTGCCCTCAGACTTACTCTGTACTAGCCCTTTTGATCTTTTGGCAGACACAGTCCTGTTGGCGAGTCCTCTGGCAAAGCCAATCGCTACCTCCTCCAAGTACTCGATTGTTCGTGCTTCTGGCGTCTTCACACCTGGCCCTGTGAACAGAAGAAGAGCCTTGAGGAAACGCAGCAGAAGTTATTGCTGATAGATACAGCTCATGTGGGGAAGGCTGAGTCAGCAACAGGGCACTCCTTTGAATTGCTCCCACTCCCCCTCACCCCCCTTTGACTTTTCTTGGCTCCATTGAACAAGACATTTAATATGCATGGCATTATACAGAAATACCAAGATGCCAAATGTGTAACTGCCAGCACCACTTCTACCTTAACAGAACTGAAGTGCTCTGCCACCTCTCCCTCTTGTTGCACCTCTACGTCCCTGCATAGTACAAAAGCCTGCACAACTGAGATGTGACAACGCTGTTGCTATTAAACATACAGACACAGTTACCCAACACCACGTCCTTGAAAATTACCTGTTCTGGAGATAATGGTCAATAAAACCTCAACCTCTGACCTCGGGTACAAGAAATCTCTCACTTGCTTTACCTACTAACACCTAGCCAGACTCAGCATCGTAACTGCTGTAGAAACCTTACCAGGGGAGCTTCCAGCTGCCTACTAATACCTGGCATAAAATAAAGCAGAACCAGATTTGGGCACACCATCAAGTGAAACAAGACAATGTTGTGGATACCCTTACTGAAAGAGAACCACTTGCACCTCATGAAACTGCCTCCTGATTAATGCTGTCTCTTTCCTTCAAAGCTTTCCCTAATGAGCTAAATTACCACCTCAATTAAAGCTGCTTTCACCCAGACATTGAGAATGAACATAAGAATACTCAGCAGAAAGCCTTCTGGCACTGGGTGCTGTCTGACTGAACAAGAGATGCCTCTAATGCTTGCGTATCATTTTTGTGCTCCTCCTACATCCTCATCTGGTTTGAGTCAGGATTTGTAACACATTGACCACATCAGGTTTCCTTTAGGCAAGCCAAAGTGGTCACTGATATTAAAAAAATCAGATTTGCTGGTTCTTAAAATGTAATTCAGGCCCTGGAGAGGGATCTGGACGGGTTGGGTCGATGGGCAGAGGCCAAGGGGATGAGGTTCAGCGTGGCTCAGTGCCAGGTCCTGCACTTTGGCCACAACCACCCCATGTGGTGCTAGGATTGGGGCAGAGTGGCTGGAAAGCTGTACGGAGGAAAAGGATCTGGGGGTGTTGGTCGATGCTCACTTGAACACGAGCCAGCAGTGTGCCCAGGGGGCCAAGAAGGCCAAGGGCATCCTGGTTGTGTCAGGAGCAGTGCAGCCAGCAGGAACAGGGCGGTGATCGTCCCCCTGGGCTCTGCTCTGGTGAGGCCACACCTCGAGTGCTGGGTTCAGCTTTGGGCCCCTCACTACCAGAAGGACATCGAGGCCCTGGAGCGTGGCCAGAGAAGGGCTACGAAGCTGGTGGAGGGCCTGGAGCACAAGGCCTGTGAGGGGCTGCTGAGGGAACTGGGGGTGTTTGGTCTGGAGGAGGCTCAGGACAGAGCTTATTGCTCTCTGCTGCTACCTGAAAGGAAGGGGTGGGGAGCTGGGGGTCAGCCTCTGCTCACAGGTAACCAGTCATAGGACCAGAGGGAATGGCCTCAAGTTGTGCCAGGGGAGGTTCAGGTTGGAAATGAGAAGACATTTCTGCTCAGAAAGAAGACATTTCTGCGCAGTCAGGAGTTGGGATGGGCTGCCAACCCTGGGAGTGTTCAAGGAGAGGTTGGACATGGGTTAGTGGTGACATTGGTGGTAGGGAATGGATGGATGATACGATTTTGGAGGGCTTTTCCAACCTTCGTGGTTCTATGATTTCACAATCAAGCAAGTATACAGCAGTAAAGTTTACTCAGCAGATTTTAACTCAAGCCTGGGTACGATGGAACCATCTTATAAGCAAGAATAGAGCTAAGAATACATCCTACTCTAAGTTCATAGTGCTTGCCTTGCATTTCTCAGGGTAGCCAGCAGCACTTATTTTTAAAATTTATTTTCTCCAAATTCAAGAGCACTGGGAAGTGTGATTTGGTTTGCAACCCGCAAGGAATTTCTCCATCCAACTGAAAGGCAGTTATAGCAATTCAGACAGCCTAAAGCCGTGGGGGTTGGCTTCTTTTCAAGATCTTGTCACTGAGATTAACATTTGCAGGCTGCGTAATTGTAGGCATTGGTCATCTATTCTTTCATTATGGGTCGCAATCTGTCCCTCTGACATGATAAACGAGGAATGCAGGTTCTAATCTGTATAATTAGCTTATGCAAGGGAGCCAACAGGCCCGCCGCCTCTGCTCTAACCTTTCCCTGTTCGCTTTAGCTTCAGTCTGACTTCTCAAGGTCCCTGCACACATGCTTCTGAGGTGGGAAGGGAGGTTACAACCCTGCAGAGCACGGCAAGGACTTCACAGCTTATACGCCCTGCCTCGACTGTAGGTGGCATCAATGGCTTCTCCACCCACCAAGGTGGAGAGGTTAACCAACAGGCACTAGATCAGCTTCCTAACAACCGAGGGGCATCACGTCTGACCTAGCGGGTCCACCAGCTGGTCAACCAGGCCCATCTTCTTCGCTTTGTCAGCACGGATGTTCCTCCCCGTCAGCATCATGTCAAAGGCAGCAGGAAGTCCCACCTGGAAGGGCAGAAAGGGGATTTTAAACAAACAAGTATGCCATGAGCAGAAGGGACTGCTGAGGAAGTTTTTTCTCCTACTTACCATCTTTGGCAGCCGCTGAGTACCCCCTGCTCCTGGCAGGAGTCCCAGTAAGACTTCAGGTGTTCCCAAGATCGTTTTCCTGTCCTTTGTTGCTATTCTGTAGTGGCAGGCAATGGCAACCTTAAAAAAGGGAGGGAAAACTAAAGGTTTTCCCATGAAAGACCACAGAAGAACTGGGCTTTTCACAAAGGTCTCTTGTACCCACTGCTTCAGCTTTTATCCTAATCCTACCCCAAGTCTCCAATTCAGCTGCCCAAATTCCCTCTGTGCTCAAAGCTTCTTGTAGCAAGAGGCACGCACCCAGGGCCAACAGCAACAAGCAGCTACTGATGTGAACGTGAAAGGAGCAATCTGAACCAAGCTATTTTCAAACCTTATCTAGGCCATTAATTTGAATCTCATCTAGACTACTAAGTCATTTGCTGCACTGAAGGCACGGTCCCATTTACAGCTGTGATACTGCTTTATCACCGGATCACCAAGTCCAGATCAATCACCGCTGTGATTTTATAAAAGGCTGCGAGTGATTGAGAAATAAGTATGCAGCTGAAGAGACTCCATTCCCATAAAGTTATTCCATTTTAACAACAACTTTGCTCCAGGGATTACCACAGAGCCTTTCAGTTTCCAAAACACCGAGTGGAGATTACGAAGCAGACGCTGCGCTCAGCTGAAGTGGCAAGTGATGGGGCAGGGTATGCAGGCAAGGGTGGAGCCTGGCCAGGTTCCCCACACTCATCCCTCTCACAAGAAGAGCTTTTAAAAGAATAAAAACTGCTGGGATATGAGACTCATTTCACTCGAAAAGAAATCATTTCCAGCACGTACTCTGCCAGCAGCATCAATGCCAATTCAACGCCTGCTGGGAACAGCCTGTGTGCCCTGGGATGCTCTCACCTAAATATTAGGCTGGCCCACACGGATTCGTACGTGCCTAGCTCTTTCAACAGAAGTAGAAAAATTAGCATCGCAGAGCTCTGAGGCACAACCAACCCATTAACTTGCCACAAACTCATTTGAATGGATGTAATGAATCCACGTCAGGTCTCAAATCCCTCTCGCAGAAGTCCTCTGGGCATCACGTGGATAGTTTAGAGAACCAGCGCTACCAACTCTCACTGCTGCCTGGCAGACCCAGAATTGCTCAATACCTCCAGTCCTCCTCCCAGGCAGGAGCCACTGATGGCAGCAACTACGGGCTTTGGAGACTGCTCAATTTTTTCTAGCATCTTCTGTCCGTCCTGAGAGAGCTGAGTCACTTCCTGAGAAGTCTTGCAGGCTTCAATCATGCTGCAGTGAGGCAGAAAGGCTGATCAGAACTGGAAAAGCACTGAGAAAACAGCAGTGAAACGGAGAGTGCTGTAAGGAGTTTGCTCCCCTGTTCCCACAAAGCTCCAGCGACTGACGGACAGGCGGGAGCTATTCAGTCCCACAGCCTCACATTAATGAACGACACAGGAAGACTACTAAATTCGGTGGGTTAAGTCACTGCACGCTGACACTGCTCTGTGCCTGCAGGCAGTGAATGAGCTTCCTTGTGTCAGAGCTCTGAAAGCCCTGGGGGGAGAGGAGGAAGGGTCATAGGAAGCCTCAAAGCATTTGCCAGGAAGGGTGGAGGGGGAACCCGGGATCACTTTTTAGAGAAGCAGATGGCCGAGGCTCTGATGCTGCTCTCTGCCAATTAGATACTCCCTCTGCCAATTATTCCCATGGAGGCTGACGGCGTTTGCCAGGCAGGCCCAATTTTGCAGGCTGGTAGCACTGAGGCTGGCCAGCACCTCTTACACGCAGCCTGTCCTTTTGCTCTGCCTCCTTCCCACCTGCATCAAGTGTCTGGCCTTTTTCAGGGCAGAGGAAGAGGTAAAGTTTTTAAAAAGTTGATTTGTAATTTACCTTGCTGAGAGCTTTCTGGCTTTTTATGTCTTTAAACTACTTTTCTGCCCTGCCCGTGGTCAGGACTAGCAGCCAGTGGCGCTCCAGGTCCCAGGGAGAGCACCCACACGGGTCCCCAACACCCTGTGTGAGTTACCCACGCTGAACAGCCCCGGAGGCCGCTCAGATACTCGGCGTGGCAGAAAGCCAAATCCTGCCTAATGAAGGGGCCGTGCCGGCAGGCTGCCAGCCGCTCAACCCCGGCTTAAATGAAGTTCTGCATGTAAATTATCTGCTCTTGCTGCGTCCCAGACCGAAGCACAATGCTAAGCCTGGAGCCAGGAAGGGAACTTTCCTTGGCTGCACCCCAGCACGCAGGAAGGAGCGACCCAGTGCTACAACCCAATCGAGTTCCTGACCAGCCGTGCTGCGCTTTGTCAAGGCCCTAACCTCATTTGAGCGAGCTGCACACCCCGGGGAGGTGGCTGTGACAAACTGCTTGGTGTGTGCAGCTCGCCAGGCCATGGCCCCCAGGTTTTGGGCTTCTGAAGGAGCTCCATGGGAATAACCTGTAACGCCCACAAACTTACTCGATATCTGCTCCAGCAATGAAGGAGCCTGGCTTTGAAGAAATGAGGACAGCGCTTTTGACAGCTTCATTGGCCCAGATCTCGTTCATTACTTCGGTAAACTCCGCGCTCAGTTGCTTGGACAGAGTGTTCACCTGGAGGCAGCAAACACACGCTGTAAATAAGGAGCCTGTGGTGGAATTCAATCTCTGATTAAGCACTGGCATGAGGAAACTTATCAGAAAGCTTGCCAGGAAGACAGACCAACAACAAAAAGCCAAAGCCAATTGCAAGTCTGAATGCATATTCCCGTCTGTCTGAAGCTAGGAGGAACAGTAGCTCTGCAGCTTTTTCTTTTTGCTTTCTGCAGACAAAAGGAACAGCCCACCCAGGAGTTCACCCAACACCAGAGCACTGCTTGGCACAACTCTAACGCTGCCGGGGCACTCACGTGGAGCCCAGATCTGATGGAGAAGAAGTTAGTTCATCCTGTGTCAAAATAAGGGCAGCAAAAACCTCCAAGATGAAACCCTGAAGCAGGTCCTCAAGTAAGAATTCCCTCCTTAACCTCACCAGCAGTGGGTTTGTGACCTCAAACACAGGTTCTGTAAACTTCTCATCTTTTATTTTTTTTCTATATAACAGGCAATTTCCTTAACCACCTTGAGTCCAAGAACTTAATTAGATTCAGGGCTATCTCTTGCTGCTAAAACAAATTATCTTGGTACATACAAAATCCTTCCACCAGGTATTTTCAGGTGCCTCTTTAAACACCCAAACACTCATGCTCCCATTTCTTTGTTCACAACTTCGACGGCTGCACGTTAGGAAGGTCCTTAATCTGAACGTGACATTTTCAGTGCCCCCGCCACCCTACCACTACTCCTGCCACTCCTCCAGCCAATTCAAGCAGTACCTTGGAATTTGGTGTGTTGAAGCGGACAACGGCCACATCTCCCTTGATGTCGTAGTTCACGTGGGTTCTAGCTGGAAACAAAGAGGAACGCGTTATCAGCTGGTGGCCAGCGGCTTCCAGGGAGGGGATGGACACGCAGAGAGAAACTTTGTGCTTACCCTGAAGAGCGGTGGAGGTGGAGATGTTGCGGCAAGCATAACCTGAAGAAGAGACGTTGCAGATGTTAAAGGAATCCTCAGCAATGTCAGCGTTCGTGTCCTTTGGTAATGTCCCCTCTGAACTCCCCTGGGCTGCCAAGGAACGTGCTACAGGAAGCCCTGAGCAGCAGCCAGCTCCCTCTGACGGCTCGACCCGTGCCGCCACCAGAGCTCAGCAGACTCCACGCTATTGAGGTGACCTTCAGGGCTTCCACGCCGCAGTTTCCAACAGCAGGAATGCCAAACCGAGGCCAGAAATCAAAGCTTGCTCCCCAAAGAGCTGAAGTGGGCGGCACACGGGGGTGTTCTGCCACCAGTGCACGCAGTCCAACACAACGAAGCAACGGCCCCGCTGCACTTGGGGGAGTTTTGAGTCTATGAGTTAAGGTCATTGCAGATCCAACACGATTGCTGTGCAGTGTCTGTGCAAAAACACGCTCCTGTGCCAGCAAACGGCGCCACCCCAGGCACTGACACCCCAGGGAGGAGCTGGTGAGCAACAAAGGAGCACACAAAATATTTACCCTCTCCTCTGGTGCTATCAGCTGGACACTAAACCCACCTCCAGTGACCACAGATGGAAGCACCCAGAGAAACTCGTCCTGTTTCAGAGCACTCAGACCACAGAATGAGTGAGATCCCACTGTCCTGCCCCATAAATCCCACTGTCCTGCCCCATAAATCCCACTGTCCCGCCCCATAAATCCCAAAGCTCCTTGTTCTGCTGAGGAGCTGTTTCTCCCGGTGACCTCCCACTACACAAACGGATCAGCCCTGTTCGAGTGACCTTGATCCTGCCCGAGAGGATCCTCTGACACCGACCCAGGCTGAAGCACTGCCAAAAGCTGCATGGAACATGAAATATGGCAGGGGTGCTACTTCTCCACCAGCACACAGCTCCTCTGCCAACTGGAACCCAGAACCCAGCTCGCTGCTCGGCGCTGATAACGCTCAGGAATAAACCCACCCTGTCCCTGCAAGGAGGCAGAAAGCCCAGCAGGGGGAAAAAAAACCCTACAGCACCTCACCAGCAGGCACCTTCCCTCCCCACAGCCCCCGGGGCCGGCTCCTCTGCACTTTGACCCTCCTTCCACTCGCCTCCAGCGCTGGCAGCGGGGAGCGACCTTTGTGCTCCATTCCCCCAGCCCACAGCAGACGCGGTGCCACGCCGCGGGGACTGGAAACTGTGCGTTGGTCCCAGCAGGTGGGTCGGGGCATCATGTGCCCTGCGTAAACACAGAGCGAGCTGGGTTCTGCTCCCAAACTGCAGCCCCCATGCTCGGCATGCACCTCCCTGAGCTCTGGGTGCGCTCAAGTCACGAATTTCTGAACCCAGGAGCTCCTTTTCACAGCTCTGAGCGTGGTCTGACAGCAGTTTCCCTGCTGAGAGATGCTCCCCAGCAAAATAAAATGCTCCTTTAACCCAATGGCAGTGTTTTAGCCCAAAAAAAGCCCCACAGCTCCACCGCTTTGGGGAGAACACAAGCACTTGGCCTCTTCTGAGCTCTCCTGCTTTAATCCTGTGTTGCTGCACAGCACGGGAAGGAGGAGATCAGCCAAAGCTCGGTTGCAACGAGCTGATCACGTTCTCCTTCCACACCCAGGATCTGGCAAAAAGCTGGGACGAGGAAGAGAAGCAGCGACAGCTTTCCCCAGCTCCCACCTAGAGCAGGGTGCTTACTGGGACATTTTATACACAGCGACCCCAGCTCAAAATGACAAAGTGAATGATGAATGAAACTTCTCCTCCCTCTGTGCCCTACCACGCTTTCCTCTTTCAAGTCACTTCTGACCAGGCTGCTTCCACAAAAGCCTTAAGCCTCGAATTCCACTTTGCTTTCAGGTTTAGCAAATAAATAAAACAGGAAAAAGAAAATCAAGGGCAAGACTGAGAAAAATCTCGCTACCTTCTGGATAGAAGCTCCTTGGGGAGCAGCAGTGGCATTTGGGTAGCAGCTGCTCAATATCCAAGTGACAAAATTTTGTTTTAGGTCCCAAAACACTTGGGGAAAACACCTTCCAAACCCCAAACTGGCATCCTCCCTACCCCAAACCACGAGCCAGGAAATCCTGGTAATCGTGAGGTGAATGGCACAGCAACGAGCCAGATGCACGCTTCTGCCCTTTCACTGGTATCTGCTTTAGGACTAAAACCTGTGAATAAAGGAATAAAGTTCTGATTTTTGCTGCTTCCTTCACTCCACACCTACAGCAAGGGACACCCAACGCTCCAGAAAACCCCTCCTGGCATCAGAGACCTTCAGACGCAGCACAGACCTAAAAACCAACCTTTTTCCAGCAGCCAGGTCTGCACACCGCCTGGCAGAACAAGGCGCAAGAAAAACGCCATTAATTACGGCGAGTGATGTTAATTAGCTCTGCAGACACGAGCAGCCTGCACGCACGCATCTCCCAGACAAGCTTCAGGTTCCCCGCACCACTGCTGGGTCTGGATTTCAGCTCCACGCCCACGCAGGGCCCCCGCAGAGAACAGAAAGGCAGAAATTAAGCAGCTGTCTGCAACCAACCCCAGTTTTTCCCTGCAGGAATCGTGTCCCAAGCTCCCAAAGTGAATCCAGGGCAGTGCCAAGGGGCGGGGGAGCATCGGTGACTGGCAGAGATGCTCCCACACCAAAATTGGGGCAGATCCTGGGGGCCACGCGGGGACCCCCTGCCCTCAGGTGCACGCAAACGGGCCCCCGAGGATGAAGTTTTCCCCCAGGGGGGCAGCCGCACGGCCCCCTCCCCTGGCCAGGCCTGGAGAGCAGCACCAGGAGCCCAAGGACACGGGGACACCCCCATGGGGACACGGGGAAGGACACGGGGACAGCCCCACCCGCAGCACTCCCCCCCCCCTCAATGGGGTCGGGACCGGATGATCCTTGTGGTCCCCCCCAACCACAATCCTACAGGTTTGTGACTGCTCCCAAGCATGGAAACCCCCCAAAACCATACAAAGATCCCCAAAACACACAGGGGAGCAGCTCCTGCCCCGTGGGGACACCACAGCCCCCCCCCAGGACAAACCGGGGGTGGGTGGGGACGCATGAAAGACCCTCCCTGGGGGGAACACGGAGACCACACCCCGGTGTGGGACACAACCACAGGTGGGGACACAGAACCATGGGGGGGGGGGGGGGGGAACACAACCACAGGGTTCCCAGCAGCTCCCCAGGCGCCCCCTGCCCCACCTTCCTCAGACCCTTGCAGCCCCCCCGGGACACGCATACAAAGACAGTGTTCCTCCCCCCTCCAAGCAACACATCCATGCGTGGGTCCCCCCCCCCCTGTGGGGGCACCTCCTCTCCTGTCCTCCCCATGGCTGCACAGCCCCCCTCCCCATATCTCCTCTGTGCCCACCCCTCCCCATTTCCCCTCACAGCTCCTCCGACACCCCCTCACACGCGTCGCAGCCCCACAACCCACCCCAACATCCCCCCCAACCCCTCACGCCCCCCTCCAACCCCCTCATGACCCCCCCGCCCCCTCCAGCCCCTCACGACCCCCTCGCGACCCCCCCCAACCCCTCACAACTCCCTCACAGCCCCCCCCAGCACCTCACAACCCCCCCCACACTCCATTAACCCCCTCACGGCCCCTCAAGGCTCCCCTACACACCTCCCAACCCCTCACAACTCCCTCACGATCCCCCCAGCCCCTCAAGACCCTCTCACGGCCCCCTCCCCCAGCACCTCAGCCCCCCCTCAGCACCTCAGCCTCCCCCCACGCCCCCCCCAACCCCTCACAACTCCCTCGCGGCCCCCCCCAACACCTCATAACTCCCTCACGACACCCCCTAACCCCTCACGATCCCCCCCCTCAGCCCCTCACGACCCCCCCCTCAGCACCTCGGCCCCCCCCACACCCCCTCCACACCCCCCCCAACTCCCTCACGACCCCCCCCAAGCCCTCCCCACGCCACCCCCGTCCCCCCGAGGGTCCCCCCCTGACCGTCGGGGGGCGGTCTGGGTGCCGGGCAGTGCTTGGCGGCGGCCGCGAAGCGCCCGAGGCTGCCGATGGCGCGCACCGCCGCCGCCATCTTCCTGCGCGCGAGGTCGAATGAGGGAGAGGCCGCGCGGGGGCCTCGCGCCCGCCGCCCCGCCCTGCCCCTCCTTTGTGGCTGCCCCTCGTTTCTGCCTGTTCCCGGAGCCGCAGAAACCGCCGCCTCCCGCCGCTCCCTCTCCGCCTCCGAGCCTCGCCGCGCCCCGATCGTCGTCGAAGCTACCGAGAGGACCGGTAGGAAGGGAGGGAGCGCGGTGAGAGAGGGGCGGGGTGGGGCGCGGTGATCAGGCGCGCGGCGGGGCAGCCCTGAAGGCGGGGCGGGAGCGGGGTCCTGCGTGAGGGGAGGTGGTGGCGGCGCCGGGGTGAGGGGGCTCAGGTGGGGGCGGTGGGGCCGGGGTGAGGGGGGGCTGCGGGGCTGCTGAGGGGAGGGGGCGGCTCCGTGAGGGGTGTGGGGTACGGGAGGGGGGCTCCGGGGTCTGTGAGGGGGTCCGTGAGGGGATGTGGGGGGCTTTGGTGGTGGGCAGGGGCGGGGCAGAGCGTGGGGGGGTTCTTTAGGGGGTGCCCTGGGGGCTGAGGGGGCTCTGAGGGGGCTGAGGGGGCTCTGAGGGGGCTGTGAGGGCTCTGAGGGCTCTGAGGGGGCTGTGAGGGGGCTGAGGGGGCTGTGAGGGGGCTGAGGGGGCTGTGAGGGGGCTGAGGGGGCTGTGAGGGGGCTGAGGGGGCTGTGAGGGGGCTGTGAGGGGGCTGTGAGGGGGCTGTGAGGGGGCTGAGGGGGCTGTGAGGGGCTGAGGGGGCTGTGAGGGGCTGAGGGGGGTCTGAGGGAGGCCTCTGGGGAGGGGGCGTTATGGGGAGGGGGAGTGCTGAGAGCAGGAGGGAATGGAGCAGTAGGGGTGGGGGGCTGGGGGTTTGCCTCCTTTCACAGATAAATAGTGACAGGAGCAGAGGGAATGGCCTCAAGTTGTGCCAGGGGAGGTTTAAGTTGGAAATTTGGAGACATTTCTGTCAGAAAGAGCAGCCAGGCCTTGGGACGGGTTGCCCAGGGAGGTGGGGGTGTCCCCGTCCCTGGGGGTGTTCGAGGAGAGGTTGGACGTGGTGCTTGGGGACATGGGTTAGTGGTGACATTGGTGGTAGGGGATGGATGGATGATATGGTCTTGGAGGGCTTTTCCAACCCTCATTTTCCGAGGATTCACCCAGTTACTGGGTTAGCCCCGGTGGTTAAAATTAGGGGCAGCGGCGAGAAATGGTGCCAAGGGGAGGGCGTCAGGCGAGTCACGCTGACAGTGATACGAGCTGGGCGCCGGGACAATTTTCCAGGGGGAAGCAGTGGAATTGTTATCGAGGGGGGAGCCGAAAGCTGCCCTGGCTGCTGATAGTGCCGGGCTGGGTGATCGGGGAGAGCGGGGTTTATTTGTGTTGTAGCAGGCCACGGTTACAAGCCAGTCTCCTCGTCTCTTAGATGCTGCTCGGAAAGTAACAGCAAGAGGTTCTCCCTGCCGCTGCTCTCAGCTGCCCTTGGGTCACCTTCCCTTTCTCGGCTTTTTTGGCTGTGTGGAGCAGGCAGACTGCTTCTTCTGGAGTGGTTCTGAAGAGGTCAGATTGGACTAACAGCGGTCTCTGCCACCTCTAGATATCAAAATGACTTCCATGCTGACCCACGCCATCCGAAACCTCCCTGCTTCCTCAGCATGGGCTGCCAGGGTCTGTAAGTATCTCTGCATTTATTAAAAGCTTGAACTGGGAGGCCACAAAGTTCCTTTTCCATTTTAGAGTTGGAGTGGATGCCTGTAGCTGAATCTTTGTTCCGTTGTCATCTGTTTTTTAAACAGCTGATCCCATTGCTGACATGTTTGTCCTGCCCACGTCTTGCAGTGTGGGAGGAATCTTGTATGAACTATGCCTCTGTTATGAACAGAGTGAAATAAAAAATATCTCTCAGACGTGTAGGTGCACGCCGTTGTCTTCCTGTGATGTTATCTTTTTAACTTTTAATATTCCTTACAGAAGCTGGAAATGTTTTTAACACTTGAAATTTGACAGATTCTCCTTTTTTTTTCCTTGTTTTTCAGTCGCTCGGTCGCTCAGCTGCTCCCCGCAGTTGCAGGCTGCAGGTAAGGTGATGGCACCAGGCATCGCAGTGGGGCTGTGCTAACGGGCAGGTCGGGAAGCTGCCTCCCTCTTCCAGACCTGTCTCATCCTGCACTGACCTCAGAAGTGCAGTGCAGCCAGCAGAAGAACAAGAGTGCCCCCCAGAAGGTGCCACCAAGTAAAACTTCAGGAAGAGCACTTCAGTGGAGCCCCCTGAACACCTGAATGCCCCTCGCCCCCAGCAGCTGTGCCCATTGCAGAGCTCCCAGCATGTCCTCACCTGATAGATTACGATTTCTGGTGTCTAAACCAAAAAGCTAAGCCAGGAGGTTACAGGCTGTCGAGGTGTAACCAGACCTCTTGCCCAGGATGGGATGGGGTTGTCCCCGAGTAGGGGAAGCTTGTGAGATTACCTCTGATGTCCAGTGAGACCAGTAAGAGGCTCGGGTCTCAGTGGAGCTGCTGATTGCACTGTTACACGGGTTATTAGCTCTGTGTCTCTGAGCTGCCTGCATTTTGGAAATGAACCTAGACAGTAGCTCCCCCTTATCTCCTTGGCTTTGTACAGAGAGCCTTGTAAAATGCACGAACAGTGCTGGAGTTTCATACTTGTGCTTTTGTTGAGCACGGTGTTTAGCTGGATTTAATTGCTTTTTTTTTAATGTGTCTTTGTGCTTTAATGGATTAAATGGAGCTGCCCCGTGTTGCTGTAAATGCTTGCTAAGACGTGCAGGCCTGATTGTGTTAGGAAATTCTCACTGAATTCTCTTAATCTTTGCTTTGAAAGAGCTCTGGCAGTGGCCTGTTGAATGGTGGTGCATCGGGACACCACTTTATCTTGACCCCAAAATCCCAGGAGGCCTTAAAGAAAAGTAGCAAGTTACCTGCAGTGACTACGTGCTCTTTGCCACTGCTTTCCCAGGGAAGTGCAAGCTGGTTATTTCCTGCTCGCTGCACCCCAGTGAGAGGCTGTGCGAGGCCTTATTTTGGCTGCAGGGCTTTGAACGTGGTCTGCCTCACTCGTTTTCGAGGCCATGCAGCTTTTTCAGAGGTGTCTGCTCTTGCACTGCTCTTGCTGGTGGTAACAGAGACCTCGAGTTCGTGCCTCAATTCTCAGCTGTGCTGTTGCCTCGGTGTGGCTGTAGATGAATCCCTCGATGATGGAAATACTGAGTTGTTAAAGCACTTTTACAGACCATGTAATTAACCAGACAGAGACAAGATCACAGCCCAGGTGCCCTACCTACAATGATTTTGACATACGCACTAAAAGACAACATTTTTCCATAGTTTTCTGTCAATTTTAACAGCTTTAAGCTTGATGGTGTTCTTGTTAACAGTTAGTTATGCTTCTCTTTTAGCTGTCCAGCCTAAGAGTAAGAAGACCTTAGCCAAAAGTGGTGTGAAGAATATTGTTGTGGTGGAGGGCGTCCGTATTCCATTCTTGCAGTCTGGCACGTCGTAAGTACAAAATAAGGAAATGCCCGCTCCCTTGGTTAACAATAGAATCATTTTTTTGAAAAAAGTCGCCTTACTTGTCATCTTAATGGAATTATTTTTTATGCCTACAAGCCCAGAAATAACAGAGTGCTGGCGGTTATCCTGTCTTTATGGAAAAAATACGGTTTGAAGAAGATTGCCCTTAATTTTCTGCCTTTCTTCTTTATCTTCCAGGTACGCGGATCTCATGCCCCATGACCTAGCCAGAGCAGCGCTGCAGTAAGTAAAAGGAATGCTAAAAGAGCCCAGAAAGCTTTCGTAGAACTGCTGAGGTCCTGGTGCTGGCACAGTGGCACACGCAGAGCTGGCTGGTCTTGTCTCTGAGCAATACTTAATTTTTCTTGCTCAGCTGCTGCCGTTGTAGGTGGCAGGAGCAGCAGGGTTTGCAACGGGCATGAGTAAAACTTCCAGGGAGTTTCACTGCTGTCTCGCTTGAACAACTGGTTAATTTGAATTCTGCCTGCACAGCTCTCTAAATACAGGGGCTGCTCTTGAGGTGTGCTTAAAATTCAAGGGAAAAACCGTCTGCAATTGAGAGAGAACTGGCAACGAAAGCAGCCAGCTCATTCCGCCACCTTCCTGTCCCTCGCATTCTGCAGCGATTTGACAAGAGCTGCGTGTCCTTAGCAGTGGGATTTTTGTTGTTCAGGCGCAGGGCAAAGTGCTGTTGAGAAGAAAGAAGGCATTAGCGGGGAGGAAAGGAGATTTTAAGGCCTGAGGAAGGATTGGGAGGCTGGGTGCAGTCACGTCGTGGCACATTTGGCCAGGGCAGGCTGCTGTGGTTGGCAGGCAGGGTGCTAATGCTGCCTGGGGGCTGTGTCCTTGGCTTTGGGGTGGGGGGAGGCTACAGTGCTGCTGGAGAGAAATTTTTGATGGAAGTGACTGTATTTTCATTTTTATTTGGTGGTTTGCAGTGCACGAAGCTGTCTGAATCCCACTGTCCTTAATCACTGCAGTGGAATTTCCTGTCTTGCCATATTTGCCAGGATGTTGTAGCAAATTATGCAAGGTTTCCCAATTTCCCAATCAGCTGGGAAAACGCACTGCTCGTTTTCTGCATCTCCGTGGAAGCTTCACGTGTTCCTACACCTGTGTAATGGGCTTTGTATTCTCTGGGGCCTTCTTCCTACGATTTGGGTGCCACAATTCTCCAAACTGGGGAGGGTACTGACAGCTGCACCTGGAGGGAGACAGTGACTGGTTTCATGAAATTAGGGAATAAAGCATCGTGATACCACTACGATTGCTTGCAGTCTGTGGTCAGTGGCACTTGTCATTAAATATCCATGCACACAACATTTCTTTTGGACCTCTGGCAGCTACAGCCCCGTCGTTTCCGTGTTCTCCAGCCAAGCTGGTGGCAGATGGATCTTTGAGGGCTTGTGGCAACGCTTTTGCTTGCACGGTACAAATTCTCCTTGTTTCTGTCTTCTCCCTAGGGGCCTGCTGAACCGGACCAATGTCCCAAAGGATGTTGTTGATTACATTGTGTACGGCACGGTGATCCAGGAAGTGAAAACAAGCAATGTTGCCAGAGAGGTGGGTTGCGTGCACTGTTTCTTAATTTTTCTTAATTTTTCTAGAAAGAAGACAACAAGCCCTTGAGAAAAAAGCCCGGTGTAACTTGGCTTTAGGAATATAAGCTAGTTGGGCCAGTATTGGCAGACAAATAACTGTATGGGGCTCTGCCCCTTGTTGAAATCTGCCCAATATCAAGCATTTTTTTTAATGCTGCGAGGCCTCTGCTTGATTCTTGCCTGAAAGGGAAGCTTTTCTTGATGATTGCTGATCACTCAGCTCTAATTACCGATTGGACTCAAAGGCTGGTGTGGCCAAAGTAGGTGAGAGGCCCGGAGCATGCTGTGATGGATTGCTTTGTACCTATTTATTTCAGTTGCCTGCTCAAATGCAGCCTTTGAACGATTTGCAGCAGCTTAGTTGCCCTTTCTTCTGGCAGGCAGAAAACCCAACTCACGCATTATACACGGAAGGAGGTCGGTCTGCTACAGGAATGTGATGTGGCATGTGATTTTCTGTTATTCTCTCTGCAAGCCGGCAAAACGATTACGTAAAGAGCTGGAAAGGCTGAGGAGATGATGAGGCTCCCCAGCTCCATCGGCAGTTTGAGCCTCGTGTATGCAAATACTTGCTTTGGTCACCTGCCAGTCAGATGAGGCCGCGGTTTAATTTTAACTTGGGAACAAGTGGTGAACTTTAAACCACTTGGCCACGTCTCAACTAGGGAAGGTCTCGCCGCGAGCAGTTTTCCTGTGCTGGGTCAAATGAGACTGCTCGCTGAGCTGCAGATGTTTTTCTGTCCTGTTGGAAGAAACTCGTGGCGCCTTGTACCGAGGGCTCGAAATAACTCTTCACATGCCACCTTTGCAAATAATGTGAAGCAAAGACAACCTTAGGTGCTTGAAAGCTCTCTCAAAGTGATGAGGTGCGTGATTAGTTTGTCCCTGGTGACTGCACAGCCTGCCTGAGAGCCCTGAGAGGGCTGAGAGCCCTGAGAAAGCTTCCCTTTCAGGCAAGAATCAAGCAGAGGCCTTGCAGCATTAAAAAATGCTTGATACTGGGCAGATTTCAAATGGGCAGCTGCCTTCTTTGGTTCCCAGAGTCCAGGGAGAGGAATTGCTGCTGCAAGAGTTGGCTGAGTGGGAACTCAGAATCCCAGAATCATCTAGGTTGGAAGAGACCTCCAAGTTCCCCTAGTCCAACCTCTCTGACCTAACACTAACAAGTCCTCGAGGTGCTTGTTTTCAGCTTAGTCTGCAAAGGCGTGTTGCTGGGCAGGAGGCAGATCTGGCCCCGTGGAGCAAAAGGTGCAGGTTTTAACAGTCGTTCTTTTTTGCTCGTAGGCTGCCTTGGGAGCTGGTTTCTCTGACAAAACTCCAGCCCATACAGTCACCATGGCTTGCATTTCTTCAAACCAGGCTATGACCACAGGTATGTTGACTAGAAGAGCAAGCTGTGGTTTGAAACCAGACTTGGCAACTCCTCTCTGTCCCTCAGCTAGCTCGTGCTGCTTAGTGAACATCACTAAGCAGGCAAAGAAATCCTGGAACAGAAGGAGGACTTTGAACTAACAAAATACACTACAAATTGAGCACCTGCAATAGCTTGGCTCTGTTTGCATTCAGCCACAGCCTCTGCTCAGCATCCATGTTAGTTTGGGAGGTAAAGACTAAATCTTGATGAGGAACTCGCTGCCTTTCAGGCTGCTGTCATCTTTGATTAATCCTGGACAGAGGAGAAAAACATATTGGTCTTCTGCATCGCTGGAAGTGCTCTTCTCCCATGCTGTGTGACAAAGAGGAAGCAAAATTACAAAACTAGTGTGCTTCATAAAATGTCTGTTTGTCCTGCTCTGTCTCAGTTAAACACATTCTGTCTCACTTGGCCAAAGCTGGAGGCTGGAGAAGGACATAAAATAGAGTGTCCTAGGCACTAATGAGGTAAGCGTTGCTTCTCCTCACGGCAAACTCTGTCTCTTTCTGCAGGTGTGGGTTTGATCGCAGCTGGACAGTGCGACGTGGTCGTAGCAGGGGGTGTGGAGCTAATGTCGGATGTTCCCATTCGTCACAGCAGGAAGATGAGGAAGACTATGCTCACTCTGAACCGAGCCAAGACCTTGGGCCAAAAGCTCGCTCTGATTTCCAAAATTCGCCCTGACTACTTTGCTCCTGAGGTACTTTTTTGCAGGCATTTAGACACTATTAGAAACTCTTCAAACTTACTAATCTAAAACTTAAACTATTTTATAAGGAGGTGTGAATCAAGTTGGCTCAGGTAAGTTTTTAGCTTCCCTGGAGAACATATGTGGATTTAAAAAAGGCAAAGGTGGCTTCCTGTGGCTCTCTTTTATTTATTTTATCTCCTTTATCTCCTCTTTATCTCCTTTATTTATCCTCTCTGTGATTTACATTAAAGCTACAGCTGCCTGCTGCAGCTTGTAGCATTTGTGACTCTCCTCTTTGTTTCCACTTTGTCCTCTTACACGTTGGTCTTCAGGAAACCTAATTTACTTCAACATTTCAAACCTCCTCCTTCTTTCTGTGGCTCCTAGCCAAACTGTGTGCTGGAGACTGGAAAGTGGAAGCTTTTTTCCATCAATGCAAAGCTCATGGCATTGTCATTGATTAATGCCTCTTAAATATTGCCTTATGAGTGCTGTTCCCAGCCACGTCCTGCCAGGTGCTGAATGTCTTCAGTTCCCATGTTTGGGCCCCGATGAGAACGGGGAGCCTGCTGGTTAATGTCAGGAGCCTGCCATAGAGAGGACCACTCGTGCCTCTCTCTGTGGTCGTGAGGGAGGTGAATTATGGCATGATGGAGGTTGTAAGGAAGAGCATTTCTCTCCAACGCCACCAAACTCTTCACAAGAAAACTGTTTGTCTCTCTCTTGGTCTCCTTTAGCTGGAGTGCAGGGAAGCTCAGTGTGCACCTAGCAGAGATGAGATCCAAAGTCTAAATAACTTATTAAAATTGCAGACTTAGAGGCATGCAGGGATTTTCTGGGTGCTGCTGGAAGAACAAAAGCTGAGCTGCACTCACCTGCTGTCTCTGGCTTTGCTTGTGGAGGTGTTTAACAGAAACCTTTAATGGCCCAGGATAGGGTGTTTAATCTTGGCCCCAAAGGTCCAGTCACCCCTCCTGGGGAGCCCTTGTGACATTCACAG
Source organism: Anas platyrhynchos (assembly GCF_047663525.1). NCBI lineage: Eukaryota > Metazoa > Chordata > Aves > Anseriformes > Anatidae > Anas > Anas platyrhynchos. The sequence goes on along the minus strand of NC_092589.1, from coordinate 120,437,112 downwards.
AGCACCATGGGCACATCCAGCATGGTTCCTGAACCCCTGGATTTAGCAGCAGCCTGGATCTCACTTTATCTGTTTTTTTTTCTGAAATTATACTTTGAAAGTGATGATTCTTCTCGAGCTCTAACATTGACAGCTCTGCTGAAGGAGTGGAAGAGCCTCGTTCACTGACTCTGCGGGCCTTAACCAGCTTCTGAACTCAGTGATCTTTCATAAACTGCCTTTAACTGCTACAGGGTGAGGCGTTTCGGTGTGCTGACTTTATTTTATTTTTATTTTTCTAGCTCCCAGCTGTGGCAGAGTTCTCCACCAGCGAGACCATGGGGCACTCTGCTGATCGCTTGGCTGCTGCCTTCGCCATATCCCGTGTGGAGCAAGACGAGTACGCCCTCCGCTCGCACACGCTAGCCAAGAAAGCCCAGGACGGAGGCTTGCTGCTCGACGTGGTACCCTTCAAAGTGCCAGGTAAAAGCACACACTGCTAGAATACACCAGTTAAATAAGGAAGGGCTTTATTTAGAAGAGGAGAGGAAGCACTGGGGACCAATTCATAACATTCCGTGTGTGTTACGGATTTTAACTCCTTGGTACGCCCTCTCTGGCTCCCTGGAAGGCTCCTAAAAGAGCGTGTTTCTAGAGATGCTTATCTGAATACATAAACATATCCTTGCATATCTGAATTTTGTAGTACCCATCCTGTATCCTTGCTAATGTGACGACAGAACAAGGAAAATCAGAACTGATTTTTATACCCCAAGCTGTCAACAAGTAGAAATAAGCAACAGATTCATCCTGGTCTGATGAATAAGGTGCTGGGTAGGAACACCACAAATATGATCCACTTACCCGGACCCCAGTTCACCAGGCCTCACTGTCATTGCTCGGATGTGAAATGGTCTGGGCGCTTTAATTTGGGGCACTTCCACTCTGTACTTTGTTTCTGAATGAGTTTCGTGTTGTCTTTGTACTAGAATTGGTGTTTTTTGGTAGCTGGTGTGTTTAAGCAGTCAGTTTAGCTGAAGATGCATGTGTTTGGTTCTTGCCAGCGCTCTCACTTCCTCAGAACTTGGCACATAAGCATATACAGATTTAGATCCAGCTCTCCAATTTAGGCATTATAGTCTCTATTTAAAGTCTTTTTATCAACCAGGCTTTCTGTGTGGTATTTTTTCCTTATTGTAAATAGACTGCAGCACTTCATGTTTTTTTTGTCTTTAAAAAGAAAGTAAAGCAGCTTCAATTTTAAGTAATATTTTTAGCCATGTTAACTAGATTGATACCACAAATGGATTTTCCCTTTTTCTTCCTCCAATGTGTCATAAAAAGCAGAATTTTCTGTTTTTTTTTTTTTTTCTGAAGTCCTGACACACAAATTCGTGTTTGCTGAACTTTATTTTTAAACATCAACAGGCAGAGATACGGTTACCAAAGATAATGGGATCCGCCCTTCGTCCATGGAGCAGATGGGCAAGCTGAAGCCAGCTTTTGTCAAACCATATGGAACTGTCACAGCTGCCAACTCATCCTTCCTGGTAAGGTGTTCGTGAGCCAGCCGGGGAAACTCTGCTTTGCCCTTTGCCTCCACAGGCACGTGGACTCAGCTGGTGTAATCTGTGGGAATGAGCTGTCTCCTTTGTGCTATCACCTGATGCTTTAAGATTTTTTTTGTAGTGAACTTGGGGACTGGATTGTTTTTGTTTTCAAGTCAAGAATTAAGCCCCTGAATTTTTTTTAATTTTTTTTTTTTTTACACGTTTGCCTTTCTGTACCTGTCTCTTGGAAAAGCAACCTGGGGTTGATTTTGTAGAAATTCTGTTCCAGGATGAGATCAATCACGTTGTAAGTCTAGAAGTTTGTAGTTTTAGACTAAGCTCGTCACGTTAAGGCTTACCCTGTAATGCATGGAGTGGAAAAGGAGATTCCTCTAGCACATCTATGATGGAGCCCTCTTCCACGGATGCTCCTTTTCTTCTCTCTAAGGCTTTTAAGCTAAGTTTTTTTTCATAGAATCATTTAAGGTTGGAAAAGACCTTCAAGATGACATCAAGTCCAACCATCAGCCATGCTGAAATCTAAAGTAGTTTTGTGAATTAGTAGTTTTGTGAATTGTGTCTGGGTCCCAGCTTCTGAGACTCGACACAAGGTGATTGCCACTGACAGTCTCCCACAAAGAGCTGGAAGGCACGGTCTTGTTTCTGCGTGCAGCCCTGACAGTTTCTTGTGCATTTAAAAGGCTGTCCCACGGTTTGTGATGAGCACAACTGATGCCAGGGCTCCTAAAGCAGCAGTGATACCTTCTCCTCAAGGTTCTTGGGGACTTGCAGGGGCCTGATAATGCCATAGCCTTGGCTTTGGGAACAGATAAAACACTGCTGGTGTGCTGCACGTGGCAGAACTGTAGGGCAGGCTGGACTATTTATCCCAGAAAGGAGTGATCGTGTTGCCAAGGCCATGATGTTCCTTTTTGCAATGTGTTGAGCCTGTGGCTTTTGGCATCCCAGAATTATACCCTGGTTTTGGGATGGGGCTGAATGAACAGGTGTGTTTGGGATAACCAGTTTGTCCTAAGGACTGGTAGTGCAGCTGGGCACCTCTGTCCTGCTTCAAACCAGAGGGAGTGGTGGACTGTAAGGTGCTCCAGCAGGGTGTGCCTGCATCATTCACAGGTTGTCTGGCCATCTGCTCAGTCGGGCAGACCTGTCCTGTGCCACAGGGCTCCTGCACGTGCTGGAAGGTAAATAATTCCTCATAAAATCCTTGTCCTGCTTGAGGCCTGTGCGTGTAGCTCGGGCAAACGAGTGCAAGCTGGGGATTCAGTTAGGCAAGGCAAGCAATGGGGACGCAGTGGCCTGGATGTTTTCCTACTCTAACAGCTGTAGGGAACCTGCTGTTAGCAGGGGTTTGGACTTGATGATCTCCAGAGGTCCCTCCCAGCCCCCACAACTCTGTGATTCTGTAACAGCAAAGCCAGCTTTGCACACCTTGGAGTGCTGTGGCAGAGCCTGGTGGTCCTGGTTATGTTTGGGTGTCTCTTCGGGGCTGCTCCACGGGGCTGTCAGGTTCCTTTTGTGCCCGGTGTGCGCCCGCTCATCGGGCAGAGACCTCACTGGGCTCTTCTGCCTGTTGCAGACAGACGGCGCCTCGGCGATGCTGATCATGTCTGAAGAGAAGGCTCTGGCGATGGGCTACAAGCCGAAGGCTTACCTAAGGTAACAGAGGGGCTGCTGTGTGTGGGGCCTGAAGCCTGCTCTCGTTTTCTTCTCCTCCTTCTGTTGCTAACAGCATTTCTCCTCTGCAGGGACTTCGTGTACGTGTCCCAGGATCCAAAGGACCAACTGCTGCTGGGGTAGGTGGCGATGAGGAACGGCCTCTCCTAGCAGCCTGTACTTGTACAACAGCCTTGACTTGCCATTGCGGGTTTGTTTTTGTTTTTTTTCCCTCTTCGTGCCTTCTCATGAAGGTGTGAGAGCTGGCATGGTAGGTGTGACTTGGCAGGGGATGTGGCTAACGCGGGAGAGCAGCTGTGGCACAAATATCCGCCCTGGTTAGCTGGGGGGTGTCGCAGCTCCTTGGTGCTGGGGGTGGTTTTTGGGGCTGTGTTTCAGAGTGGGAAAGGCAGAGAGCTGTACCGTGCACCCTAGGGAGACAGAGTGTAATGTGGCTTCTTGTGGAAAAAAGGGAATGATAATGGGAGGAAATGTATTCGTGTGTGACTCCTGGTTCTTAACTCTTCTTCTCTTTTTCAGGCCAACGTACGCTACGCCCAAAGTGCTGGAGAAGGCTGGTCTGACCATGGCTGATATCGATGTGTTCGAATTCCACGAAGCTTTTGCTGTAAGTTATCTCTGAACGCCAAGGCTCCCTCTAGCTGTAAGGTGCCATTCTGCAGCCAGACGTCTGTTTTTTCACTTCTGTGTTGGTGAAAGCACTTGTTAAGATCTCCCCTGAATGTAGATCTGTAAGAGGTGTGTATACACAGGTAATAACCAACATTTTATGAACTGACACGACCCATTGGAAGGATGGCTTATGTTGCTTGAGGTCACCAAGGGAGTACAGGTTCTTCAAGAAACCACGTTAAAAAAAATCTTAAGTCACCAAGAGCCTTGTATGAAGGAAAACACTTCTGCAGGTCATCTACTACATGGGTTAGGATGTGTTAATTTGGCGACGTGGCTTGTTAATTGGGCAGTGTCTCTTTCTAGCTAAATGACACCGAGCTGTGTGGCGCAGCCCACACGCTGGAGGTGAGGGATGCCATGCAGAGGGACCTGGACAGGCCGAGAGGTGGGGCTGTGTGAACCTCACGAGGGTCAACAAGGCCAAGTGCAAGGTCCTGCACCAGGGCTGGGGCAATATCAAGCACAAATCCAGGCTGAGGATTACCCTGGGCTGCACCAACAGCAGCGTGGGCAGCAGGGCGAGGGATGGGATTGTCCCTGTCCCCCTCTGCTCTGCTCTTGTGAGGCCCCACCTGGAGCCCTGCGCTCAGCTCTGGGGCCCCCCAGCACCAGAAGGACACAGAAGTATTAGAAGGAGTCCAGAGAAGATCCAGGGGCTGGAGCAACTCCTACAGACAGGCTGAGGGATTTGGGGTTGTTCAGCCTGGAGAAGAGAAGGTTCTGGGGAGACCTCACAGCACCCTGCCAGTGCCTAAAGGGGGCTGCAGGAGAGCTGGGGAGGGACTCAGTGTCAGGGAGTGACGTCATGGAACAAGGGGGAATGGCTTTAAACTAATTAGGGTAGGTTTAGATTATGTACAGGGAGGAAATTCTTTATTGTGAGTGTGGTGAGGCCCTGGCAGAGGCTGCCCCAAGGAGCTGGGGGTGCCCCAGCCCTGGAGGTGCCCAAGGCCAGGCTGGATGGGGCTGGGGGCAGCCTGGGCTGCTGGGAGATGCCCCTGCAGGGGGCTGGGACTGGGTGATCTTTAAGGTCTGTGATTCTGAGGTTGAGCTGATGCTGGTTAACAGAGTTACTCCTGTAAAATGCTTTCTTCAGTTGGCTGTGTTAGTTTTGTGGCTGGAGCTGATCTTGGGGCACCTCCTGTTTATCTGTGGATTTTCCTCAAAGTCTGCCTTCCCTTCCCTTTCAGGGGCAGATACTGGCTAACTTGAAAGCTATGGATTCGGACTGGTTTGCACAAAACTACATGGGCAGGAAGTCAAAGGTAAGCACGCAGCCGGGCTCTCTTTGTATTTCGTTTACACTCAGCACCGTTGGATTCCACGCCGTGGCTAGAGCTGCTGCTCTGCTCTGTGAGGGGCTGAAATGTTTCCCGAGCTCTGGGTCAGTGAATCAGAAGTTTCTGTGGGTGTGGAGGCATTCCCAGTGCCAGCAGGTGGAGACCTCGAGCTGTAGCAGCTGGTGAGACAGGAATCAAAGCAGTGGCTGGGGCTCAGAGCTCCTCTATTCCTTCTGATAGCTGGACTGGACCTGCACGACTGAGGGTGAAGCAGAAAAGCTTTTGGTGTGGTTTTGTGCCATCATCAGGCACACGCACGTGCTAAGGAACGCTTCCCAGCAGCCCAGGCTGGCTCTGGGGGTTCTGTATTGTCACAGCCTCCTTCCAGACAGGTGATTATTACGCGTGTCCCTCTGTTCCTGCAGGTCGGAGCCCCTCCTCTGGAGAAGTTCAACACCTGGGGCGGTTCCCTCTCGCTGGGACATCCTTTCGGTGCGACTGGCTGCCGCCTTGCGATTACTGCTGCCCACAGGCTGAAGAAGGAGGGAGGGCAGTACGGCCTGATTGCTGCCTGTGCTGCAGGAGGGCAGGTAACGATGCCGTGTGGTCTGCCACTGTTCCCCTAAAAGCTCCCTCCTCCCCGATTGCTTGCTAGTCCCTCCAGCCCAGCAGGAGAATCGTCCCTGGGCAGTGGGGACGCAGCGTGTTGCTGCCTGTGGGATACGCAGGGGAAGGAGAGGTTTCTGCCATGTCCTCAGGGGTTTGTGTGCTGGCTCTCAAAACCTCCCCAGCTTTCAGCTTGTGAGGCTCATCCTTCCAATCTTGGGAAGAAAGATCTTTACAAGAAAAATGGGTGGGAGATGGAATGTTCCTGATTTCCATCAGGCTGGGGATGGGAGCCCTGGTTGAGCATTGTGCTGCCTGGGGGTAGTTCTGTGGGTAACCCGAGGGCCTGGCCCTGGCTCGCCCCTCGCTGAGTGCTTTAGGGGCTGCCTTGGGAGCAGCGTGGTGTGCTGGTCTGCCTCGGCACCTGGAGCTGCCCTGTGCTGGCACGGAGCTGCCAGAGCAAATCTGATCATGAATCAGCTCTGGGCTCCCACCTCACCTTTATTTTAGTATGGGCGGGAGGTGGGCATCTCCTGTTGACTGCTGCCTGTAATACCCAGTCCTTTCTGTGCCTGTTCTCTTTTTCTCTCCATTTCTAGGGGCACGCGATGCTAGTGGAGCTCTACCCTCAGTAATGGGACAAGGGACTGCTGAAGGAGTATTCATCAACGAGTATTCTGTGCCTGGCAATGCCATTTCAATGCACTAATAAAAAGATACAAACAATCCTTCTTGGGAAGGATTTTTGGTGGCCTTTGTAAATACCTTTTAGCTACACTGCTGGTAATTTTCAGCTAATAAACGCACTCTAAGACGTATTCCAGGTGGAGGAAAATAAAAGTTAATGTGGCTCTTAGTGTCTCCGAGGTCCTTGTAACCAGTCTGATTTCTACTGTAATTCTTCAGGAAGCAAGATTTATTATTTTCTTTTTCCCTGGAAAAGAAAAAAAGAATGATGCCCAAGTGCTGTACAAAGAATGAAGCTCAGAGGTGAGGAGATCCACAAAATGCTGAATGTCGGCAGGCTGAGATGTGGGGTAACGTGCCGTTGTAGGGAGTAACAACTTCAGAAGCAGGTTTAAACTCAAGTGGCTGACCTGGTTCAAAGGGGGAAGATTGCACGATGTTTGAACAGCATGGAACTAGCAAATTGCCTCAGAATTGAGTCTCGCTGATGTTTGCCACAATAAACCAGGAGAGAAAAAAAAGTTTTGCTGGTGTTTGTTTTTTTTTCCCCCTCTCCCTTGCTTCTCTGTGCACCCTAATTCCACATTTTTGGTGTTACCCTGTCCCTGTTTCTGAATTTTAAAAACATTTGGGCAGAAACAAGTTGGTGACAAACATGGATTCTGCAGATTCGTTGTTCTCCCAGGATTTTGGGAACATGAGATTGTTGTTCCTGCCCTTTTGGTTAATGTTCTGAGTTTTTTTCCTCCTTCACCTTTTCATGTTTTTATTACGATGAGGGTGACTTGGGCTATGCCAGGCACTTCAGAAATCTTCCAAAACACCCTGCAAAAAAGGAACCTTGCCTCTGCAAGCCACCTGCTGCTGAGCAGCCCTGCAATTGTGGAGGCAAAGCTGAGATAAGAGCTGGGTGGGACGGCGGGTGCTGCCTGCTTGGTGCTGGCTGGAAATCTTGTGCAATGTTGCTGCTCTGTGCTGAGCTGCCTGTGGGTGGGAGGGAAGCTGAGGAGCAGGGGCAGCACTTTGGTTTTCTATAAACACCTCGTGTGCTTCGTGGACCTGGTGTCCCAGCAGAGGGAGGCTCTGCTGTGGTTGGACCGTTCTGGGCAGCCGGAGTGGCTGAAAATCCATCCCTGTGCCCACATTTGGGTAGCTGGGGGCGTCCACGTCACCAAGAGCTTCACGGGGCAGAGGTCCCTTTGGGGTCTGGGGATGGGGAGAGGTGCTGTGGAGACCAGGCACTGATCCTCACCCTCCTTTCCGTGCCTCCCAGCCCACTGGGGTAGGACGGTGTGAAGCGGCACCACTGCACTCCCCGGCGTTCCCACACACGTAGGAGCACGTTCCCAGGGCTCCGTCAACGTCCTGCCAGCTCTGCGTCTACCTGGATGCACAAGACTTTTTTTTTTTTCTTTTTTTTTTTTTTCTCCCCACCCCTGGAAGTTGCTTAATAGCTTGGTGCACTCCTACTTCGCGGGATGTGTTGGGTTCAGCAGCCTTTAAAGATACCTATCGCCACCCAACAGCGATGTCTGGGTGCTCGCTTTGCTACCAAGCCTGGCGCTGCCTGCGTGGGCACTGAGCTGGCCCCAGGACCCCCCCCGGGGCTGCGTGGAAGGGGGGCACGGGCAGCGGGGACTGTTGCAGGTAGGGGCAGGGCTGCAGCCTTTTGGGATGTGACTCATCCTCGGGGCTCGCCCTGTTCTGGCGCTGGCGCTGGAGGTGAGGCTGCTGCGGTGCGCCCCGCGTCGATCTGCGTGGGGGCTTTTACCCCGTGGGACGGGCTGCGATGGGCCCCTTCTGCACCTAACGGGGACGGGAGAGGGGGGAGCCTTTGCAGAGCTCCCGGACCTGGTTGTGGTAAGGATGCTGCCCCGCTCTGCCCTCCTCCAACCCCTGGAAAACCTCGTGTCTGGCTCTGGCTGGGGTCTCGCCAACCCCTGGAGCTGTGTGGGGAGGGTGAGGCCAGGGCTGGGGTAGGGCAAAGAGGAAGGGGGAGCACGATTGGAGATCGCAGAGCAGCAGCCGCGCCCCTGGCAGCCTTGGGTGCTGTTGGGGTGCCTGCAGAGGGAGCGCCCGGGCAAAGGTTCCTTTTGCTCTCCTGCTTCCCGTGCAGTGGGTTCCTGCTCGACCCAGGGCAGAGCTGTGAGCTGCAGGGTGGTGGGGAGGAGGACGTTGGGCTGGGGAAGAGGTCTGGGCTGGCTTGGGGGTGCCAGGGCACGCCGGAGCCCCCCGGGGCTTGCGGAGGTGGTGGGGAGCTGGGGCTGGTCTTGCTTCCCGGGTGTGCCCAGCTCCGTGCGCCCACGCGGCAGGATGGGTGCTGGGGCCTTGTCCCAGTTCCAACTGGGGGGACGGGAATTGGGTGGGCAGGAGGGGTCTGCACTGGGGGAGGGCAGCCACCACACCCCAGGGGATGGTGTGGAATAGGGGTGCAGGGGGCTATGCTCACCCCAGCTTTTGCAGCCCCCTCTGTAGGGAGCCCCAGCTGCCCCCACGCCCTGCCGGACCCCCACATGGACACCGAGGCGCAGGATGGTGCCGAGGTGCAGGATGGTGCCGAGGCTCTGTCAGAGGGATGTTCGCTGGCCGAGGTGAGTGAGGGCAGGGGCTGGGGGCTGGGGGAGTGTCCCCGGGAGTGAACGGGAGACCCCATGGGGATGTGAGCACCGGCACCAGCATGGGCACAGGGATGGCAGAAGGGTCCCATTTTGGGGAGGGGTGGAATTTGGGCATGGAGCAGCCAGCCTGACCCCGTATCCCCCATGGGGCTGGAGGGACGGGCTGGGGGAGTGAGGGGACACCCCAGCTCACCCCTCTCTTCCCGGTGCAGGTCTCGGAGGGGCCCCCAGCACAGTGGTCGGTGCCGGAGGTGTGCGCCTGGCTGGATGCGCGGTGCGGGGACGGGGACCTGGTGCAGCTGGTGGCCGAGCACGGGGTCAGCGGCCGGGCCCTGCTGCGAATGACCGAGGGGACCCTGCGGCGCATGGGGGTCGCCCCCCGCAGCCGGCGCCGGGAGCTGCTGCGGGAGCTGCTGGGGCTGCGGCTGCAGCAGGAGCTGGAGGAGCTGCTGAGCATCGCCGGGGGTGAGCATCCCCCTTAGCGCATCCACGGGGGGCACCGGCCGTGAGGACGCGGGGGGTGCCTCCAGGTGGACTGTGGTCACCTCTGTCCTCAGAGTGACGCGGACAGGAGCTTGCGAGCAGGGAGGTGATGCCATGGGATGACAAAGCGGCGGCTGGAATTAAGCACACGACATGGAAGCGGTGCTGGAAGGAGTCCCGAGGCTACCGTGTCCCCCAGAAAAACCCAAACCTGGCTGGAGAGGCAGGGCTGCGCGAGGAGAAGGAGCCTGCCCTCGCCCCTCGCCCCATGAGCCACCTGCTGCTGGGTGACACCGGGTCCTACAAGGTGCCACTGCGCCCCGTGGGGTGTGGGGAGCCCTGTGGCAATAACATAGTCACTAGATCCTGCTGCAACCCCAGGGTGTGAGGGATACAGAGAGGGGACATGGAGGTGTGACACCTTCCTTGGCTGTGCCCAGGAGCAGCGCATCGATGGGGGAGCCCACGAAGGAGGTGCTGGGGCACCCTCTGCCTCCGACCCCGGGGCTGGCAGGGTGTGCAGAGCAGCAGGGCAGGGCTGAGGGCCTCAATAAACGTGGCTGGAGCTGTGAAACCACCGGAGTGGCTGTGCTTGAGGGACCTGCTGCCTCCCAGACAGCGAGGAGAGGCAGCCTTGGCTGTGGGCATGAGGTAGAAGGGTCCCCACTCCTTGCTGGGAGCCTGTTGTACCCACGCATGGCTGCCTGACTGCATATGGGGTCCTGGCACCCCTCATGTGCCCAGATCCCCTGAGGGTCTGGGGCACAGCCAGGGCAGCCTGAGGGTGCCAGCATGGTGGGTGACAGGGGAGTTACTGGGTGATGGGGGCTCACTCCCAATTTGCCCATTCTGTTCTGCAAAGAGCCGGGGCTGGGGCTTGTAGGGGGCTGGGGCTTGCAGGGGGCTGGGGACCCCGAGTTTATAGGGCAGTGGAGCACTGGCTGGGGCCAGGTCCTGCTGCTTCCCTGCATGGACCACAGCTTGTTTCATGCTGTGCCATCTGGTTTTGCACCCGTTTGTACTTTTATTCCTGTAGTCCCTGCTGGCATGGCTCCCCAAATCCCAAATCTCACCTCCCCTAATCCCAAATCTCACCTCCCCCAATCCCAAACCTCACCTCCCCTAATCCCAAATCTCACTGGGGGCAGCACGTGTTGAAGATGTGAATGCCCAGAGTGGGAATCAGTGCTCCTGCTGGCGGTGGGGGTGCTGCAGGGGCAGGAGCTCCTTGTGCTGGTGGCTCCTTTCTGCTCCCACGGTCAGGTGGGAGAAAGCTCCGTCTGCTCCAGGCTTCACAAAGCAGGATGCTTCCAGCAAGCGTGCTCCTGGCCCAGCAAACCCTTGCCACGTGCACATTTTCCCCTGCCCCGCAGACACGTTTCTTCCCAGCTCCCTGGCTCGAACATCTTTGCCATTGTGGACCTGCTTGTTACAACCCCAAGGTCTCGCCTGGGGAGCTGACGTCATATTCATTCCTGGAGGCGTGAGGCTGAGCCTGCTTTTTGGGTGTGCATCACTTTGCAGAGCAGTCTGCCCTTTCAGCAGCCGGTCTCCTTCCATCCTGCCACAGCCTTTGCAGCCCCTTACTACCGGTCAGTGCCACCACCACAGCTCCCATCTTCTCTTGAGTATTCAGGGGGTGTTCCCCGGAGGCTTAGCTCCACAGTGACAATTCACCATTTGTTCTTTCTCCCTTTTCAGTAACTGCTTTTCCATGTTAGGACCCTCTCTCTTATCCCAGCCTTACCTGTCTAAGCCATTGTGCTGAGGGATCCTGTTGGGGCTGTTCTGGACATCCAGGCAGATGACACTCTCTGTGTGTCCCCTGTCCTGTTGCCCCTGCTCCTTCAGAATCTGGATTTCTTCAGCACATCTCCTGGTGTGCCCCAGCTGCTGCCCATCCCTTCCTTTGCCTCCCCTGCCTTCACGCTGGTAACCTCCTGCAGCACCATGGGCTCCAGAGGGATGCACAAGAGGATGCTCACTCAAGGCTTCCTCTTCTTGGCTGCTGTATGACCTCCTGGGGCTGTTGATTCGGGATGTCCTGGGCATTGTGGCAGTCTGTCCGGCTGTTCCTGTCCCGGGATCCTGGGACATCAGCACAGAGCTGAGCTGCTGTCCTTCTCCTGCCCCTTGGAGCTGCTCAGGCCTGCATCCTCCAAAGGGCAAACAGGTCCAAACTGGGGCTGAGCGGCACCAAACTGGGGAGGTGCACCCTGGTAGAGGTGGTAAAACAAGCACTGGAAGATGTCTGGAGGGACATCTGTGCCAAGGGATGTTCCCTACCACCCTGCAGGCACTGCCACCCAACACCTTTCCTGTGTCACCCTTGGGTTCCAGGAAATTGCAGCTGGGGGTTCACAGGAGTCCATGATACACGAGGACACCGAGGCTTTATTCCCTAAGCTTCTCTACCTGATTACAGATTACTGCCAACCACCACTAACAAGAATACATACGGTTAGCTGCGATGGATGCACTCAACTCCTTGACCTAGCCCACAGCAGCCTGGCTCGGGCTCCCAGGAAAGAAAGGCCTAGGCCCTGACCAGGCCACGAACTTCCTTGATTCCTGCCTGTTCTTTGGAACCCCCCTGAATCAGGTTGTGTGGTGTGCTTTGATGTTTGTCAGCCTGGAAACCAGTTCACAGGACCATGGAATCATTTAGGTTGGCACAGACCTCCAAGACCACCACGTCCATCTGTTAACCTAGCACTGAGAAGTCTACCACTACACCATGTCGTCCCTAAGCGCCACCTCTACATGCCTTTTGAACGCCTCCAGGGATGGTGGCCCAACCACTTTCCTGGGCATCCTCTTCCAATGCCTCGCAACCCTTTAGTGAACAAATTTTCCCTAATATCCAACCTAAACGTCCCCTGGTGCAACTTGAGGCCATTTCATCATCATGTGATTAACAAGCGAATAGCAGGAGGTTCTTCCAAGACTAATTTATCAGGGAGTAAAAGAAGTTGTGGGTGCAAGGAGTGTTGTGCTTGCCTTTCCCATTTTTTGTAGTCTGACTACAAGCCAACCGCTTTATTCCATAAATATGGCTGCATGAGCTTTTGGGGGCTTTCCCTGCACAGCAGCGGGCCACGTGGTGGCGGCCACCCCACGATCAGGAACAGCTCCCCAGGACACTGCTGGAGGCTGAGAGGCCCCTTACCAGCTGCAGATCTTCCGTCAGAGACCGACATCACACACATGTACCAAAGGGTGTTAAGACCTTGCAGGGGGTGGCACTGGGGGGGCTCTGAGGGCCCTGCCAGCTCAAACCGCTCTGGGATTCTGTGATTTTATCAACAGTTGCTGCATCAGAAGTATGGCAGCAAATATACACACACCAATGATAGGATGAGAGGGAATGGGCTGAAATTGGGCTAGGGGACGTTTGGGTTGGATATTAGGGAAAACTTCTTTACCAAAAGGGTTGTTAGGCATTGGAACGGGCTACCCAGGGAAGTGGTTAAGTCACCATCCCTGGAGGTCTTGAAAAGACGTTTAGATGTAGAGCTTGGTGGTATGGTTTAGTGGAAGACTGGTTAGTGTTAGGTCAGAGGTTGGACTGGGTGATCTTGGAGGTCTCTTCCAAACTAGACTATTCTGTGATTCTGTAATGAAAATAAATTTACTCTTTGTGTTTCAGCTGTGGGTCTGTTGTTTTTTCTGCTGCCTGCCTGTGCTGGCCCGCACCCCGGCCTAGTGGGATGCAAATGTAAAATCGTACGGAGTCCTACCCAGGGACTGCTGCCTTTGCTCTGTCCTCCCCCAAAATACTCCCACCACGTCCACCTCAAAATTAGAGGTTTTACCCTTCTGGAGCAGCCTTGCACAGATGACACACGTTCCCAGAGCCCCAGGCTGGCTGCCACCTAGCCTTGCATTTAGGAAGCAAGTTGGGATTGGGGGTTTGCAGACCCTTCCCCAAGCCGCATCACCAAGGCCTCATCCTGCCCTGGGAGTTGGTCATAGTGAGGCTCAGCCTGGTCTCCCCATCCTCAAGGCCAATTAAGCCATCAGTGAAGGGAATTAGATTGGCAGGATAGCATTTGGTCTTGACAAATGCATACTGGTTGTATTTTTTATCAGCTTATTATCCCGGGGGGGCGTATAAAATTATTGTTTACTGATTTACTCTGGTGTGCGAGATGTACTGGACTATTAGATGAATTAGGACCGGGGGGGCTTGTGAGTCCCTGTTCACCCCTGGTCCTCCTGCCAGGAGCAGCTGCTCTTGGCCTGCTTTAGCACGGGGGCTTTTCCCATCCTGCACAAACTCTGAGACGATTGTTGATGGTTTTGGAAATGGCCTTGGACAGAACAGTCTTGGAGAGAGATGAATTTGATGGCTGGACTGTTAGATGAGTTAGGAATGCAGTGTCTTCATGGCCTCTTTCCAGTACGTCCAGGTCTCTCTCATCCTGGGGAGCCCAGACCTGGTCCCAGTACTGCAGATGGGGCCTCACCAGTGCTGAGGAAGGATCCCCTCCCTTGCCCTGCTGGCAGCACTTTGCCCAGTGCAGCCCACCTGAGCAGCAGCCCTCTTTGTGGCGAGGGCCCTTTGCTGGCTCCTGTTCAGCTCGGTGCCCACCAGGACCCCAGGCCCTTCTGTGCCAGGCTGCTTCCAGCCGGCTGCCCCCAGCAAGTGGTGGTGCTGGGCTTGCTCCACCCCAGGGGCAGGACCCTGCGCTTCTTAAGGAACTTCTTGAGGCTCCTCTCAGCCCTTTCCTCCGGCCTGTCTGTCTGAGCTGGCTGTGAGCCGCAGGGGTGTCCAGCCAGCACCCGTGCTGGTTTGGTGGCCCTGGGAAGAGGCTTGTGCTGCTGGACGCTTCCCTGCCTCTGCCAGCGCCCCAGAAGGGGCAGGGCTGGCCCCTTGCACAGACTAGGGCTCCATTTCTCAGTGTCCCTTCAAGGATCATTTGGGGAGCTCTCCCACGGCTCCCACAATGCAGCCCCAGCTCTTGCTCCCCTTCCCACTGCTGCAGCAGGGTGCTGAGCTCCCCCGAGGGTGCCGGTCCCTGCTTCAGCGGGCAGATGGGTCTGACACCCCCAGCCTGGCAGTGGCTCCATCCCAGCTCGCTGAAGCTGGTCAAGCGCATTTGGGGATGGTGACTGTGCCCATGAGGGCAGAGGCCACATAGGATCTGGGGTGTGGAGAGACTTCCCCTGTCCTACTGCATGCGCAGCCACAGGTCTGGCGACTGTGAAGCGTGTCCCACACTGCTCCTTCCTGCTTGGTCTCTTCAGATGTCCATTCGGTAGGCTCAATCCCTCTTGTGTGTCCCTAGGGAGAGGTTCACCGCATACCTCACAGCGTTCCTCAAAGCATTCTTCATTTCCAGCAGGGTCAGGTAGCTCCAGAGTTTTCTTCCATTTGTGTACCACCTTCCCAAAGACAGACAGTTCAAAGCCTAGCTCCACCTTCAGTTTGATCTCTTCCGCAAGCAGCAGGATGTCCAGGGAGTGGATGAAGATGGTCAGCATGGACACAGCATGGGTTGCTGCAGTCTTGCTGTGGTGTGGACAGCTGCTTGTGAGGCACCGATGGCACTTCAGGCAGACAGGGAATACCTTATTCAATGCTCTGTGCAAGTCTTGAGTATCACCCTCATCAATTTTGTTCAGTTCGCTCAGCAGCTCCTGGCAGATTTCTTTGGTGTCCAGGGATGCCATCAGGGCTTCTGGGCACTGGACAGTGTCCAGAGCGCAGAAGGGTGCTGGGGGGGTCACCCTGGAAAGTGTCCTCCCCCACACTCCTAGCCCACCTCCTCCCCTGCCCTCGGCCTTCGCCATTCCCCACTTTTTCCCTCACTCCTCAATACCTGTCTGGTGGGTTTGCCTTTTCTTAAATACTCTTGCCAAGAAGTGCCACCAGTGTCACAGACAGGTTCTGCAGTGTCATGTGGAGGAGCCAATGGACCTGTCTGCAACGGGCTGTGTGTGGCATGGACAGCAGCTCGCGAGGCACCGACGGCACTTCAGGCAGACGGGGAATACCTTATTCAATGCTCTGTCCAAGTCTTGAGTATCATTAATTTTGTTCAGTTTGCTCAGCAGGTCCCGGCAGATTTCTTTAAGATTCAGGGATACCATCAGGGATCTGGAGATCTCTTGCATATGTGGGATGGAGAGCTGGATCCTGGTGAATCCTGAGCTTGTAGCCCCAACAGTTCTTCCTTGATGGCCAGCTGCTTTCTCCTGTGGCAGATGTCTTGCTGATGCAGCTACACTTTGCATGTTGCTTCTATTCTGCCCTTTTCCTTGTGGTCCCAAAAGGCTGGGGGGGGGGGGAGCTGTTGGACAGGAAAGAGCCAGCGCCATCCGTTAGGCTTCTCCTTACAGAACAACCGGGTGATCTCCCAGCACCCTGCAGCCAGCCCTGCCAGCTCTGGGATGCTCTGGGAGACGAAAAGGGCCGTCCTGGTCCTGGAGCTGAGGGCAGAGACAGTGCTAGGAATGGGGGCAGCCAGTGTGCTCTGTGGGAAGGGCTACAGTGGTACTCAACTGACTGAGGGGAGATCTTGTTCTGGCCTTCAGCTTCCTCATGGCAGGCAGCGGAGGGGCAGGCACTGATGTTTTCTGTCTGGTGAGCAGTGAGAGGCCCCATGGGAAAAGCATGAAGCTTGCAGAAATACGGTTTGATTGGGGGCAGGGGGCTGTGTGGAGCCAGGTGTTGGACTTGATAATCCTTGTGGGTCCCTTCCAACTCAAGGTTTTCTGTGACAGATTCCTCACAGCATTTTTCACCAGCAGACGGGGTGTGCCTTATTCAGTGCTCTGCGCAAGCCTTGAGCATCAGTCTCAGTAGTTTTGTCCACTGCCCGAAAGCTCTGAGAGGAGCATCCCTGGCAGCCATTTTGTGAAAATGAGGTCTTCCCGGGGGCCGTTCTGTGGCTTGGAATGGCCACCCTGGCAGCCATTTTGTGAGGTGTCATGGCTGCCCTGGCGGCCATCTTGTCCTGGCTGAGGGGAGGACAGCCAGCATGGCTGCAGCTGGAAGGGGGCTCTGCTGTGGGTGCTGCCGTGGCTGCTCCTCCTCTGGGACTGAGCTCTCTTCTGCCTGACCCGGGGCTTTCCCTTGGCACTGGGCAATGCCCAGAGCACAGAGAGGTGCTGGGGGGGGGCATCCCAGAAAGAGTCACCCCCCCACACTCCTTACCCACCACCTTCCCTGCCCTCAGCCTTTGCCATTCCCCACTTTTTCTCTCACTCCTCAGTACCAGTCACAGGAGTTGCCTTTTCTTAAATACGCTCACCAAGAAGTGCCACCAGTGTCACAGACAGGTTCTGCAGTGTCCTGTGGAGGAGCCAACGGACCTGTCTGGAACAGGCTGTGTGTGGCATCAGGCAGCCCTGGTGTCTCCTTGAAGATGCCCCCCACACCCCTGATATCCACACCTGGACATTTGCAGCCAATACAGCCATGAATTAGGCTGTGAAGTCCCCAGGGATCAACAGGCTGGTCATTGTCACCATGAACCCTGGGAAGCTGACATAGCAGTTAACACCTGGAGAGCATTTCCAGTCACAAAAAAAAAAAAATAAAAAAAAATCAGCAGCAGAATTCATTGTGGACTTTTTTGGGTAGACCTGTGTGGTGCCAGGAGTTGGACTCCATGATTCTTATGGGTCCCTTTCAAGTCAGGATATTCTATGATTCTACGGTTCCTAAGTTTGTCCTCCCCACTGCACCATGGATCCCAGCCAGGCCCCTGGATACCTCAACAGGGTGATTGCGGCTGTGGGGAGTAAAATTGGTGATCATAAAACCTGAGAGAAAGGTGGGGGAGCAAGTCAGGACAACTTGAAGCAAGGGCCTCTCAAATAAACCTCCCGGCCACACTAAGAGGTTTTTGTGGTACCTTTTGTTAGGAATGTTTTAACAATTCATGTCCATAAAGAACAGTCCTATTTTGAAGAATGAGCCATTTCTAACATTTTTTTGCTGCCTCTCTGTACATCATGATAGACATGGTGTGGGAGAGCTCTCTGATGTCAAATGGCATCTGGGGCTCCCCTGTCATGGGGCCAGCATGTCCCAAATTCTCTTTCCAAAGCAAGCCAGTCATTTTCTGAGTGTTTCTCCACACTCTGCTCTTAATCTGTCCCCAGGAGAGCTGGAGACACTGCACCAAGCCACCCTGACGTAGGCCCCTGGATGCCTCCTGCAGCAGTGGCTCCATCCCAGCTCTCTGCAGCTGGTCAAGGGCATTTGGGGAGGGCGGCTGTGCCCATGGGAGCAGAGACCACATAGGGACTGCGGTGTGGAGAGAGTCCTCCTGTCCTGCTCCACTCACAGCCACGGAGCTAGTGACTGTGGAGTGTGTCCCTGCTTCTCCTTCCTGCTTGGTCTCATGTGTCCCCAAGCAGAGGATCACCGCATTCCTAGCTAGCGACTGTGGATTGTGTTCCATGCTGTGCCTGCTGTGCCCGGGGAGAGTTTGGGGTGATATCAAACCTGGCTCCTACCTTGGCCTTGGTGTTGCGTATCCTAGCTATGAGGCTGGTCAGAACTGGTAGAGCCAGAAAGTAAGGGGTGCATGGCACCCCAAGGAGATAGAGGCCCACAGTGCTCAGGCCCCAAAAGGCCAGCAGCACCTCCTGCCTCCATTACCTTCATCTTGAACACGGTTTTCATCCTGAGCCTGAAGCCCAAACACTGCTCTCACTCTGGCTCCTTGCTCACACGTGTAACCTAAAACACAGCATCCCAGCTCTCTGCAGAGCTAGCGACCGTGGAGTGTGTCCCTGCTGCTCCTTCCAGCTCGGTCTCTTCAGATGTCCCTTCTGCAGGCTCAATCCCTCTTCCTGCCCCTCTGTCACCAGGCCATGCCAGCTGCTGCCCCTCTGGGGCCAGGCCAGGCCAGGCGAGGCCAGGCCAGCCCCTCTCTTCTCCCCTCTCTTCAGCTCCTGCCAACGGGCCCCTGCCCCCTGCAGCCCTTCCCATCATTCAGCCAGGGCCTCTGGTCCTGCTGCCTCCATCTCCTCCTCCACAGCTCCAGCCCCAAACTGGGCCAGACCAAGCCCTCATCAGGGGGTCTGAGAGCACCGCCCCCGGCAGCCATTTGGGCAAAGACGAGGCCAGCTCCTGCAGCCATTTTGTGGGGTAGAGGAGCCACCCTGGCGGGCATTTTATGGGTGCCTTGGTGGCCACCTTGTCCTGGCTAGGGGAGGACAGCCAGCATGGCTGCAGCTGGAAGGGGGCTCTACTGTGGGTGCTGCCGTGGCTGCTCCTCCTCTAGGGCTGAGCTCTCTTCTGCCTGACCCGGGGCTTTCCCTCGGCACTGGGCAGTGCCCAGAGCGCAGACGGGATGCTGGGGGGGGGTCTACCCAGAAAGTGTCCTTCACATACTCTTAACCCACCTCCTCCCCTGCACCCAGGCTTTGCCCTTCCCCACTTTTCACCTCACTTTTCAATACCTGTCTGGAGGGGTTGCCTTTTCTTAAATACGCTCACCATGAAACCTGAGAGAAAGGAGAGGGAGCAAGTCAGGACAACTTGTGTCAAGGGCTTCTCAAATAAAACTCCCCACCACACGAATAGGTTGTTGCTGTGTCTTTTCTTGCTGCCTTTTCCTACACCATGATGAACATGGTGTGGGAGAGCGCAGTCACCTCAAGTGACGTCTCCTGGTCCCCTGCCATGGGGCCGGCACGTCCCAAATATCTTTCTTTCCAAAGCCGGACAGTTGTTCTTCGAGTGCTTCTCCACACTCTGCTCTTAATCTGTCCCCACAAGTGCCGGAGACACTTCACCAAGCCACCATGACCTAGGCCCATGAATATCACCTGTGGCAGTGGCTCCATCCCAACTCTCTGCAGACGGTCAAGGGCATTTGGGGATGGGGTCTGTTATAAGTTGCCCCCTTAATTAATTTTCAGAGAGCATTGCATTAATAATAGAAAGGAATTTATTGAGTAAGCAACAGCAAGCAAAACAGCGCTGGGCGGCCGAGGAGTCTCGGCTCCGCCAACGGCGCACACCTCACCGCCGCCAGGGTCCCTTTTTATATCTTGGTAATTCCAGGATTACGCAGCACATCCTGGTATATTCTGCGACTGTGCGCGCTGTTGCTAGGGGGTCGTCTCTGTCCCTCTGGTGGTCGTGAAGATGAAGGCCGTAGTCTTCCTCGGCGTTGTGGTTCAACTTCTTTTTTTATTTGGTCATGTTGGCCCAGCGTGAGACAGGAAGGCAGGATGTTGATACACTAGGTTAGCAACTTATCAGGAGATGGTTACATGAGCTTTGCAGCAGTGTCTTTAAACAAAAGAGGCAACTGAGATGCAGAAGGAGAGAAGAGGGGGGGTTCTCTTTTTTGTTACATTAAGCAAAAGAATTTTCATAGTGTCTAGCCAAGCATTATACAGCTCCTTACTTCAGCAGGGAGTTTTCACAACTCCCGTTCCTCAAACAGAACTCCTTGTTTTTATAATACAAAAGACAATGAACAAACATTTATTGTGTATTACAGGGTCTGTACCCATGTAAGCAGAGGCCTCATGGGGACTGGGGCATTAAGAAAGCCTGCCTGTCTTACTCAATGCACAGCCACAGAGCTAGTGACCGTGGAGTGTGTCCCTGCTGCTCCTTCCAGCTCGGTGTCTTCAGATGTCCCTACTGCAGGCTCCATCCCTATTGTGTGTTCCAAAGCAGAGAATCACCGCATTCCTCATGGCATTTCTCACTAGCAGATAGGGGATACAGGGGATATTCACTGCTCTGTGCAAGTCTTGAGCATCAGTCTCAGCAGTTCATTTTGCCCAGCAGGTCCAGGCAGATGTTTGTGGTACCCAGGGACTCCATCAGGGATCAGGAGATCTTTACATCTTTGGGATGGAGGGCCAGATCCCGGTGAATTTGAAAAAAAAATCCTGCCAGGATCTGTTGTGGGAACTGGGGTTATTTAGCCTCCAGAAAAGGGGGATGAGGAGAGAAAGTGGGGCCAGATGGGGACACCAGAGAGCTTGGTACCCTCCAGCAGTGGAGCTAAGTCACAGAACCTGTTCCTCCCCCAGGCATCAGGCACATCCCATGAGGGCACACTACACCACCTCTCACCCCTTGTGCCCTTTTCCACATGCTCTCAGAAACACGCAAGAGCTTTTGGCTCCCAGGTTTGTAAGCAGGACCTGTATACATCAGCAAAGGAGCTGCCACTCTGCCCTGGTATTTCTGCAGCTCTTGCAGGGAAGAAGCTTTGCCCTGAGCAGGAATGAAGGGAGGCAGGGAGCAGTGGCAGCAACAATCAGTTTCTCTTGGAGAGCTGTGCTTTGCCGGAGTTTCATACTCTTGGTGCTTCCCCACCTGGCCTCACTCACCCAGGGCCTCCATCCCTGCTTCTGCCACCCCCTCCTCCACAAGCTCCAGCCCCCAACTGTGCCCGGCCCTTCTTCTTGGGCAGCCTGGCCAAGAGCTGAGAGGAGCACCCCCGGCAGCCATTTGGGGACAATGAGGGCTGCCCGGGGGCCATTCTGTGGTGAGGAATGGCCACCCTGGCAGCCATTTTGTGAGGTGCCATGGCTGCCCTGGTGGCCTTTGCCATTCCCCAGTCTTTCCCTCACTCCTCAGTACCTGTCCTCCCTTGCCCTGCTGGCAGCACTTTGCCCAGTGCAGCCCAACAGAGCAGCAGCCCTCTTTGTGGCGAGGGCCCTTTGCTGGCTCCTGTTCAGCTCGGTGCCCACCAGGACCCCAGGCCCTTCTGTGCCAGGCTGCTTCCAGCCGGCTGCCCCCAGCAGGAGGTGGTGCTGGGCTTGCTCCACCCCAGGGGCAGGACCCTGTGCTTACCTTGTGCAACTGCAGGAAGCTCTTACTGACCCATTTCTCTGCCTGGCAGAGAAATGCATATAATATAATATTATAGACTACATATATGTATAATATAATTATATATTTTATATATATTATATTATATTAAGAAGAGATTGGACTGTGCACTTAGTCACATGGCCTGAACATTTGGGTAGACATGTGCGGTGTCAAGAGTTGGACTTGATGATCCTTAAGGGTCCCTTCCAACTCAGGATATTCTATGATATTATATTATATTATATTAATTATATTATATTATAATATATAATAATAATATATGATATATATGATAAATATGTATGTATATAATGTTTAATATATAATTTAAATATAAATATATATATTGATATATATAAGAGCAGGCCCAAGGAGAATCTCCATCTTTTACTGGAACATGACTGCGGAGGATAAGGAAAAGGCTGAGATTCTCAATGCCTTCTTTACATCTGTCTTCAGCAGTCAGACCAGTTGTCCTCAGGGGCTCAGGCTCCCGACCTGGAAGTCTGGGACGGGGAGCAGAATAACCCCTCCACAGTTCAGGTGGAAAGAGTAAGAGACCTGCTGCTCCACCTGGACTGTCACAAGTCCATGGGGCCAGGTGGGATCCACCTGAGGGTGCTGAGGGAACTAGCAGATGTGATTGCTGAGCCAATTTCCATCATGTATCAGTGGGCCTAGTCAACTGGAGATGTTGCAGATGACTGGAGACTTGCAAATGTGACACCCATCGATAAGAAGGGAATGGGCCCAAGTTGTGCCAGGGGAGGTTCATGCTGGAAATGAGGAGACATTTCTGCTCAGAAAGAGCAGTCAGGCGTTGGGATGGGTTTCCCAGGGAGGCAGTGATGTCACCATCCCTGGGGGTGTTCAAGGAGAGGTTGGACGTGATGCTTGTGGACATGGTTTGGTGGGTGACATTGGTGATGAGGTGATGGTTGGACCAGATGATCTTGGAGGGCTTTTCCAACCTTCATGATTCTAGGATTCTACAGGAAAGCTGGGGTGGGACTCTTTATCAGGACGTGCAACAATAGGACAAGGGATAATGGCTTTAAACTAAAAGAGGGGAGATTTAGCTTAGAAACAAGGAAGAAAATCTTTAATATGACAGCAATGAGGCACTGGCACAGGTTTCCTAGAGATGCTGTGGATGCCCCATCCCTGGAGGTGTTGAAGGCCAGGCTGGATGGGGCTTTGAGCGACCTTGATCTAGTGGGAGGTGGCCCTGCCCATAGCAGGGGGATTGGAACTAGATGATCTTCAGAGTCCTTTCCAACCCAAACCATTCTGATTTTATGATTCTAGGAGAATTGTGGCTCACCTTGAAATGAAACACGCAGTGACCAGTCCAGTCCAACTCAAACAGTTTATTAGCAAAGACTACAAAGCATTATAATGAATCACCACTCTTGACAGCTCTTCAGGAGACTCTGGTCATTGGGTTTGCAGCAGGATTGCAGGAAAAGTGCACAGTAAACACCCCCTCCCACTGCGCTGGTGCAGGAAGAGCCACTTCCATGTTCTCCAGACCATTTTTGTCCAGACCACTTTCGTTCTTGACAGCACAAACGCTAAGCTCACGCACTGCTGACAGCTGCTGAGGAAGCTGCAAAGCTGTCTAATTCTCTACATTGGTTATAAAAGGCTTTTACCCAACACAGAAGTGCTTGGTAAAAGCAGTTGGGGTGGCTAGGAGCTGGAGGGAACTTTGCCAGGCCCAGGCTCATGAATACGAATGGGTCATGGAAGTGGGGACACATCTTAACCTAGGACATATACCTAATAACCACACAGTTAAAAATCACTGTCTAAATCCTCAGAGGCTGCTGCATTAATTGCTTTAATGGCATCAGAAAAAGAACAGAACCTGAGTACTGAGTTTATGAATGCAAATAAGAATCCCAAAAAACAAAATAGCCGAGTTCCCCACAAATGTTCACCTGCTCGCAGACCCTGCTGTCCTTTCTGCAAGTGTGACAAGTATTGCTGCAGGGAAACTGTTCTTTTGCCAGTGTCATTTCTTTTCCCATAGCAGCTGATATAACTGGTACTTGCTAATGCTGCTTTTGCTTTTCATCTGGCACTTGGTCTTGATCTTGGCGGTATGACTACTTGCTACCAGAATGTCCTTCTAGTTTGCTTTAAGACAAAGCCGATGTCATTATTTCTGGCAAGAAAGGAAAAGGACTTGGACTTTATCACACAGCAAGGGAATCGCTGAGCAGCAGCATGAGAAGCACTCCTCAGTTCACCCAACATTGCAGCAATTACATTTAGTTTTATTGACATGGTTTAAGTCATAATCATTACAACAAGATTTTGTGGTTATCCTCATAATATGATCTTCTAAAATGCAAAGCACTTGCAGTTTTTCCTTCATACCAACTTAGCCTACCATTTCTCCAGTTCAGCGAGTGCATTCTGCTTTGTAACTGTGTGCCATGAAGCAGGGATTTCTCCTTTGCCATGAAATTTCCCATTGTAGCATTGTTCTAGCTGTGTCCTGAAAGAAGACACAAACCATTTCCAGTATGCTTGCATGGATGGATCAGGAAGAATGCTCCAAGTGGAATATGGAGGTCCTGCATCCCGGTATTTCTTGTAGGGGATCCATGTGTCTTCACCAACCACAAATGTGCAGTCACTTGAAACACTGCTAGAACAAATATCAATGACTAGCTTGTCTGTTTCATGCCATTTAGATCCTCTCTTTTCATACCATCTGTATCCTCTCAAAACTTCTGGACGATGGAAGACAACCCGGTGGTCTCCGTCATGGTTTGGCATAGTGTTAGTGCAAACAGCCCCACAAAATGGACACTGCTCCTGGCACCCTGCAAACTGCTCAGCCAGTATTGTGTGAGGCTGCCTTTCAAAGGAGCTCATACAAGCTTCTTCAAACTCTTTCCTGAGATCATCAATAACGGGAGACAGTGCTTCTGTCATGGCATTATTCAGGAACTCTACGTCTGTTATCTCCTGATGTTCAATGCCCTTCAGGTCGCTCCTGGGCAAGCTTAGCACATCTCCGAGTGCTCTGCAGAATTCATCCAGCCAAAGAGAGATTTTATCCTTTCTGTCTTTTCTGTCTTTGACAACCGTGGTTGATGCAAAAACAGCTGACTTTATGCTTTCATAGTAGTGAGAGAGGGATTCTCTTAAAAACATCTCTAGCCTTTTGTTCTTACCTAAACAGTATGTCTCAACTTTTGTCTGAATGTAATTATTTAAAAATTCTCCTGGGGCATTAAGGTAATGCTTGAAATTTTCAAAATTTTCTTCTTCTGCTAGGAATTTCAGCATGTAATTTTCCAGAGTGGACCTATTCCCTCCAAAATCTGGAATTTTCTCCTTCACGTCTCGAGCTATGTCAAGAGCTGTCTTCTCGTAGATGACGTGTCGAAGAGCTGGGGCAATCTTGCTGCACAGGAAATCAGCAAATGTTGTGATACAAGAGGCTCCTTGGCAGGAAATCTGGAAACATTTGAAGAAGTCTTCTCTCTTGCTCTCCAGGTAGACGACTGGATTATTTGCATTCCTGAATGCTGCATGCATGTCTTTAAACCTTTCTGCTGCCATTCTGCACAGGTGCAGTGATAAATCTATTTTGTATTCTTTATTAAAAGTGTAATTTGCAGTGTTAGGAACAGACTTCATACCTTCCTCCACTTCATTTAATATTTCATGAATAAAAGTTCGACTGTAATCCATTTTGTCCTTTTCCTTCTTCTCAATGTTTTCCTTCACACGCATTATGATGCTATCTGTAATGCGTTGCATGCTGTTCTCATCTGCATCGCCCAAACTCTTAGAAAAGATGATGTAACTTTTCTTCTTAGACACATGTTTCTGTATGTCAAGAGAAAAGTCAGGCTTTTGGGAAAACGTCCTTATTCGTGTATCTACGTTAGGCTCCTTAAAGTGCTCTAGAAGGACATTTTCTATGTCCACATCGATGTCCACCTGTTCCAGAGGGGGAGCAGCAGAGGACACTTCAGCAACCCACTGCTTCCAGATAGAATTGAAGTGGTTTCTCAGTTCACTTTCACTTAATTTCTGGCCTTTTAGAGACAGGGCCAACTCTCTGCTCTTTCTCAGGAGCTCATTTTCATATTCAGACTTCCTCTCATCCAATTTACTCTGGCTCTTCTTTACTTCTATAAGTTTCTCACACTTCCTTCGCGTTTCAACAAGAAGGGACTCTCTCAGTTCTTTCAGCTTCAGTTCTGTGCTGCATTTCCACTGGATCAGTATTTCACGGTCTCTGTCTTCACTGAAGAATGTTTCCATGTTCTTGGTGATGGCATCACTTCTCTCTTGTACCAGTTTTTCAAGGTGTTCTGTGGTGACATTGTCCAACTCCCCGTTCCGCACCTTGTTTTCCAGTTTCATTTGCAAGTCTAAGATGTGACTTCTCAGCTGCCAGGTCCACTGACTAAATGCAGTTTCCAGTTTCTTGTAGGCAGCAATCTCCACTGAATTCTTGAAGCTGAAAATGAAGTTTTCATTCAGCAAGGCATTCCACAGGTCACTAATACGAACTTTCAAGCTGGAGAGCCTCAAAACGCTGCTGTGCGATTCCTTCTTGGCAGCTTGGAGAATTTTGCTCTTTAATTCCTGGACGTTCTGGCTGTAGGTGGGGTTGGGCGGTGCCATCGGTGGGTTTCCTTCCCACAGGTGAGCAAAGTAATGAATGTGGGTTTTCACGTCAAAGCGGATGACGTCGCTGAAGCAGGTGATGTCACAGAATTCCTGCTGGGCCGCGGTCACGGTCATTTCATCCAGCTTTTCCTGCAGACGTCTTTGTCCTTCCATGTTCTTTTCCTTTGCGGTTATTTCACCCACGTTTTGGTGCACAAAGAGGCAGCCTGGGGAAATATTAACTTGCTTCATCCTCAGGAAAGCCTGCACAGCAATCTGAAGGACGTCTTGCATTTCTGAAGGATTTTCTCCAAAGATGTTGATCAGAGTCATGTTGCCGATGCCGATGACAAAGGTGGCCAGCTCATTGTCGTGGTTAAGTGACTGCTTATGGGTCATCTCTATGGCATGAAGTCCTTCTGTGTCAACAACGAGCAGGTAATCAAAGCTCAAGTCCTGTTGGAGCTTCTCGTCCCCTTTAATGAGCTGCATAAATGCTCCCCGGGTGCACCTCCCTGCGCTGACGTTAAACTGGAGACCAAACATGGCATTCAGCAGTGTTGACTTCCCTGTGCTCTGGATGCCAAGCACGGAAAGCACAAATACTCGCTTGTCCCCTAGCTTCTCAATTAACCTGTCAAAGACGGCTCCAATCCATTGCAGTGGTATGTAAGAAGCATCACCATCCATCAGCTCAATGGGATACCCTAAAACCATCAGATTGGCAGCAATTTCAGGTAGTTTGACATACCATTCTTCTTTGGAGTTTGTTGATTCCAGTGCCTCATAAATCTGCCCCACCTCTCTCAAAATATGCTCAAGGCCAATGGATGAATCATTGATTTCATCGGAAAGGGCATCTAACTCATTCCTCAATTGAGTTTTCAGGTCACTTTTTCCATTGCTTTTCTTTAATGCCAGGATTTGAGACCATACCTGATGATACTCTCTCCTCAGCTCATCAAGTTGATCAGAGGAGATGTCGTCCATGAAGATCTTCATCCACTGCAGAAAGTATTTCTTGGTATTGTCTGGCTGTGACTGGAGAAAGCCAAGGACTGTTTTCATCAGCTGATTGAGGGGAATGGCTTTGCCTAGTTGCTTTCTTCGTATGTCAGACTTCTCCAATTCTATTTCGCACCGATGATGCTCTATGCTCTTGTTCTTCTTTTCCTGCAAGCGAGTGAGTTCTTTGTCCTTTTTACACCACATGTACCACAGTTGTCCCTGAAGAGGCAGTAGCTGTGATTTGATCTCAGACAACTTCTCCTTCTTCAACAGATTCACCAGCGTGATTGCTGTTTCTTTGGCTGTCACGCACGCTTCTGCATCTTCATCGACTAAGAAGCCGTGCTGGCGAGCTGTGCTCAGGCATGCATTGAGGCTAACAAGCGTGCTCGACCCTTCCACTAGGTCTCGGATGGTTTTTGTCAGCTCACCCACTAATTCTGCTTCATTTCTGTTCTTGATCCCTATTCTTACGTTTTGGCCAGATCGGCCAGCTGCTATGCTCTCTTTCTCAGTGAAAAGGCAAACCAAAGGCCTCTGAGACTGCCATAGATCATGTAAAATTCTCCTGCCTTTCTTCTCATTGCTCTGATCCAACTCAGAAACAAGAACCACATTCACGGCAGAGATCTCCTGTAAAAACTGCAGCTGGGGTTCGTGTTCTCTCGTATCTCCGTGCAGGTTACAGAAAGCAACAGGGCCGTCAAAGCTGTCGCTGTCGCTGCCAGGGGGAATGTACCAGGAGATCTCCACAACACCTTTCATCAGGAAGCAGTCTTTGGTGCTGCCTTCACAATGTCGGTGGAAAAAAGTGTCATGTTTCTTCCTGCTCAGCAGGACATTCAGGAGCTGAGACTTGGAAGAGGAAGGAGAGCTGCCGATGCGGAAGAAAGACACGACAGGCATCTCTGCCTGATAAATGAGTTTGTTGTTGTGACTGCTAATCCTTTTCTGCTCTCCCGATTTCAACGTCCCTTTCCAGCTCTTCTTGATTTGGCTGAGGGACCAGAGAGGGAACTCTATCTGTGAAGTGCCCGGGTTTGGTACCAGGAGGGGTAGTGCAAACTGGCAGAAAGCGAGCTTGGATGAAAGGTACTGTCTCATGAAATCATCAGCACAATGAAAAATTGCCATCTGGAGGTCCATGGGGTGCACATGACTCTCCCTGCTTGCAGATTCAGGGGCTCCTTTGTCCAAGTCACTGAGAAAGTCATCAAAGGAATCAGAGGGCTCGTGCTCCTCCCCTGAGGTGTTTGGTGTGGGAACAACTCCCGGCTTACTCGCCTCCTTGCAAGTCAGGTACCTCACCCGGTAATCCACGGTCAGGAGCCTTTGCAGGAAGTAAAATGGTAGCTCGCTGTCCTTGCTGGGCTGGCTGTCATGTACAGATGTCTGGTGTATTATGTGGAAATCTTCTGTGCCCATTTTTCTTGGATAGTACCTTTCCAGCCCGAGGCGCTTAAGTAACTTGAGGAACTCTGGACTTGCAGTGGCTTGACTTGCTTTAGATTTGCTACTTTCTGATTTAGGTTTACACTGACTGGGAGGCTGCATGCCTTGAAAAGCATCTTCCAGGTCTTTGATTATATCGTCTTTCTTCAGGTTGTCAGATGTGTCCTCCACTTGCCCATCGATGAAGGATTGCAAATCTCTTTCCAGCATCTCCCAGTCTTTGAATGCATTGTGCTTTTCGAGGAGAGCTTTCATCTCTGTGGACCATGTGTTTTTCATCTTTTCTTTCATGAAAACTAAGCGGTCATTCTTCTGCTCAGGGGTCATCTTCTTGTTTTCGGATGTTATGGTGAGCCCCCTCAGCAGCAGGAAGGCCTGAGCTCTGCAAACATCCTGTTCCTTCAGGCTCTGATACTCATTATGTGCCACGCGCATTTCCTTTATCATGAAATTAATTTCTGGACACCCAAGGAGGCACTGAAAAGTGCTGCTTTCTACTTGGTATCCTGTGCTGGTTGTAACTAAGAGCACTAAGAGTTCTATGTCTTCCTGTGCCCTTTGCTGCAGATACTGGAGCAAGGAAGAAACAGACTGGCTTGCAGTGAAGGTGGCTTTGATCTTTGCGTCATGAATGGCAGATGCAGAAGTTGCTGGTGCGTAGGTGACTTTCATGATGTCCTCCTTCATTTGCAGCAGTGTTGTATTGAGATCTTCAAGACTGGAAATATTGGGAGTTTTGTGCTCCTCGTGGAAGAGCCATTGCATAATGAAGGAAGCCCTGGGGAAGTCCCTGACAGAATAGATGTGAGGATCCAGCAGGCACTGCAGCAGAGATTTGATGTAGGTGGTGTTTTCTGGAGAAGACCTCTGGCAAAAAGAAACAGTGTTCACCAGGAACTCCTGCAATGCTTTGTCTGACAGACATATGTTGATCCAGACACTGTGATTCTTTGTTCTCTTATTCAGACCCTGTTTAAAATCTAGCAACATGAGCAGTTTCTTTTCATCCACTGTCCCCTCCCAGGTCTTCACTTGCTCCAGGAAAGCTCTGGCCTCTTCTACGGCACTGGCCAGTTCCTCTCCAAAGATCACACCAGTGCTGCGATTCGTTAGCGCTTCGTAGACAGTCCTGAGGCTGCTGCCCATTTGATGGGAGGATTTAAAATCGCTGCTGTGGTTGGACAGGATTATGTCCCACACTGGGATCAGCTGAGAGCCCCGGTCGATCACACACCAGGTTGTGTTATTGGCCACAAGCCTGCATTTCCACTCGGGAAGGGAATCCGTCTCTGCTGGGCCCCCTGTTTTGGTCACATAGAGCTGAACTGCTCTGTGGGTGCTGCTTCCGTCTCTTCCCTCAAATGATGCCTGTGAGCTGGACTTTGAAGCATCCCCCTTCACTCCCCACTTGGTACCAAAGCTGCTGAAGCTAGCCCCGACGTAGCTGTTCAGTGCTTCAGATGTTTGTTGCTTCATCTCATCCCATTGCTCTGCCCTGAAACCTTCGGCAGATGCTTTCCACCAGAATATTCCCCCAAAGTGGATTGGTCCCTGGTTCACGTGGGACCCAAACCTGCTGAAGAAGCTGGCGCACCTGCTCTTCAGTAGGTGGAACCTGTCTGCCTCCTGGGTGATGCTCAGAAGCTGTTCGATGTCTTGCAGCTCTCGCAGGGCTGCGTCTGAGAGGCGAAGCTGGTCCTTTTGGAAGTAGTAGGAGGCCAGAGGGATGTATTGGTACTTGGTGGTGCAAATGTACGCCTGCTCCGAGCGTGACCGACGGGAGTCCTCTGACTGTGAGGACTTGCCGTAATCTACACCTGTTTCAACACTGAACCTCCAGAACGCAGCTTTGACAGAAGCATTGATGCTGAACCCCAGCTGCTCCATGGACTTGGTGAAAGTGGCTTCTGCTGCAGAGGAGGAGAACTCCTTCCTCTCAAGCAGCGACCCTTGCACTGGACCAGTGAGCATGAAGCCATCAGGGACCCTGATGAGTTGCTCTCGCTTTGCCAGCACATCCTCCAGGCTGTTGGTTTGGTAAATCCCCTGCAGAGCCAGGCCTCCCGATGCCCGCCTCAGGACCTCCTCGTCAGAGACATTCTCCCTCTCCTCCATGGACTTCTCCTGCTGCTCCAGTTGCTTCCGGATGCTCACCAGCTCATCCAGCAATGCCTGCTCTGGAGGTGCCCAGTACTCCTTGGGAATGTCCATGGCTTGCTGTAGGGCCTCCTCTTTCTTACTTATCATTTCCTTGCTGTGGTTACGGCTCTTCTGCATTTCTTCCAGCTCCTGTAGGATTGACTTGGCTTCTTCTTGCCTCTGCTTCATCCTCTCCAAGTGCTGTTTCTGCAGTTCATCAACACCTGTTTCGTTGCCTGTGATTCCCAGGAGCCTTTGGAGTGCCTTGGTCTCCCAGGGGTACCGTACTTTGCACTCCAGTTTAAGGTAGTCTTCATATTGCAGATGTTTCAAAGCATTTATTGACTTAACACCCAATATCTCTGACAGTCTGGGGAGCCAGTATTCTTCATCAAGTCCTTCCTTCTCAAATGCTTCTGCCAGCAATTGCTTAGCAATTCGTGCCTTTTCCCCAGCATCTGCTCTCTCCTCCTGTGACTCCATGGCTGTGGAAGGGGAAAAGAGACTTTTGTTACATCAGGTTAGAGGAGGCCACCATCCCTTAGAAGAGGCCTCTCCATAGTTCCCGGCCCACGCATTTCTTCTGCCCTGCTGCTGGAACCCAGCCTCGGGCACCCCTGAAATATGCAGACACAGACAGACAGACACACGCAACCACTGGCACGGCTGCACAAATAGCCATGGACAAGGCGCTGCCTTCAACAGCACCCATGTATAAGATGCTGTGGTGGTTCCGCTCGAGTGGGCAGCCAAGTTCCACCACAGACGCTTTCTCACTCCCCCTCCTCCAAGAGGAGTGGGGAGAAAATACGATGAAAATGGCTCAAAGTTTGAGAGAAGGACACGAAGATCATGCAGAAATTTTTGTTATGAGCAAAACAGACTCAGCATAGGACCTGTAGCCTGTGGAGAGGAGACCACGCAGGAGCAGGTGACCTGGCAGGAGCTGCTGCCCGTGGGGGAGCCAGGTTGGAGCAGTTTTCTCCTGAGGGATGGACCCCGTGGTACGGACCCATATCTGGAGCAGTTCTGGAAGAGCTGCTGCCTGTGGGAAGCCCACGCCGGATCAGTTCATCAAGGACTGTGTCCCATGGGAGGGACCCCACAGCACAGGGGATGAGAGTGACCGAGAAGGAGCGGCAGAGAAGAAGTGCTGTAGACTGACCATAACCCCCATTCCCCCGTTCCCCTGCGCCGCTCGGGGGGAGGAGGTGGAAGAGGGTGGATGGGGGGGGGAAGGTGCTTTTGGTTTCTTTCCTTTGTTTCTCACTTCTCTAGCTTGTTAGTAATAAGCAATAAACCTTACTGTCTCCCTATGCCGAGTCTGCTTTCCCCTCACAAATAATTACTGTGTGGTCTTCTTGTCCTTATGTCAACCTTTGAGCCTTTTTCATCGTATTTTCTCCCCATTCCTCTTTGAGGAGGGGGAGTGAGAGAGCGTCTGTGGTGGAGCTCGGCTGCCCACTTGAGCAGAACCACCACAATGATCTATAATATGTCTTCCATCTCAAACCATTTTAGGATTCTTTAGGATTTGGAGCCTTGGTTTCTCATGGTCGGGTAGATGACCTGGCAATGCACAGACTATGCCTCTGTGGCTGTTTTCAGAGCATGATGCAGGGAGCAGCCAATGCCTGCCCAGGGCCATGGTGGAAGGGCCCTGGGGGAGCTGCCAGAGGAGCATGAAGCCCACTGGGGTGGTGTTGGAGGATGTTGTGGTTTAACCAGGCAGGCAGCAAAGCACCACACAGCCGTTCGCTGGCTCCCCCCACCCCCACAGCAGGATGGGGGAGGGAACTGAAGAAAAAAAAGTTAAAGGGAAAAAAAATATCCAGATCCTTTTAGAAGCTCATCAGAGCGCACTTGTTGAGTGATCTCCCTGTCCTTATCTCAACCCATGAACCCTTTTCATTGCATTTTCTCCCACTTTTCCTATGAGGACGGGGAGAGAGAGAGCAGTTGTGGTGGAGCTCAGCTGCCCAGCAGAACAATACCACCACAGTCCCTTCCAATCCAAACCATTTTAGGATACTATGAAGTGCTAAAAGCCTGCGTGTTGAGAAGAAGACAGTTTAATAGGACAGAAAAGGAAGGGGTAATGATGATGATGGTGATAATAATAAACCAACAAATATCCAAAGCAATTGATACACAGTGCAATTGGTTACCAACCACTGACTGAAGACTAACCCTTGCTTTAGCAGTGGCTGCCCCCTACCCCAGCCAACTCCCCTAGATTTTATTGCTGAGCGGTACGCCCTCTGGGATGGGACATCCTTTGGTTCCTTGGGGTCAGCTGTCCTGCTTCTCTGTCCCCTACACCTGAGCAGAGCCCATTTCCCCTGAGCGAAAAGCCCTGCTGCCCTCCTGGCATCTCGCAGCCCAGCAGGAGATGGGTGAAACAGCGAGCAGGAGGCCAAGGGGTCTCCACATGTGGCCCCTGCCGTGCCCAGTGCATGTCAGCAGAGACCTACCTGCCCTCCCTGGTGCTCTGCAGCTCCAGTAGCATCTCAGCCCAGCTCCCGCACCATCTCAGCGCAGCCCCTGCACAGCCTCAGCCCACCCCTGACCCCACTCTTTATAGAGCCTCAAGCCTCTGCGCTGTCTGCAGTTTATAGGTTGCATGGCAGGGAGATATTTTTTGCTTTCCTGGAAGTCAGGCTATTATCTTTCAGTGCCTGAAAGTGAAACTTGGCAGTTGCTGGCTGTGCTGGAGCAGCCACATTCCCAAGCACTCCTCCAAGGAAGGCAAGGGGAAGTGGAAGAAGCAGGCAGCTCTAAAGCAGAGCCATCACAGAAATGGGAGGGAGAAGAGACAGAAATCATAGCAGAGTCTGAATCCACCTGAACCTTATCCCTGAGAGAGGTGCGAGGTAGCAAAAGGATTTTGGCTGTCACCTACGTGAGCACATTCTCACCTAGCTGCTCTTAAAGAAAATCTTTAATATGACAGCAATGAGGCACTGGCACAGGTTTCCTAGAGATGCTGTGGATGCCCCATCCCTGGAGGTGTTCAAGACCAGGCTGGATGGGGCTTTGAGCAACCTTGATCTAGTGGGAGGTGGGCCTGCCCATAGCAGGGGGGTTGGAACTAGATGATCTTCAAAGTCCTTTCCAACCCAAACTGTAATACACAATAAATGTTTGTTCATTGTCTTTTGTAAAAACAAGGAGTTCTGTTTGAGGAATGGGAGTTGTGAAAACTCCCTGCTGAAGTAAGGAGCTGTATAATGCTTAGCTAGACACTATGAAAATTCCTTTGCTTAATGTAACAAAAAAGAGAACCCTCTCCCCTTCTCTCCTTCTGCATCTCAGTAGCCTCTTTTGTTCAAAAGACACTGCTGCAAAGTTCATGTAACTATCTCCTGATAAGTTGTTAAACTAGTGTATCAACATCCTGCCTTCCTGTCTCACGCTGGGCCAACATGACCAAATAAAGAAAGAAGTTGAACCACAACGCCGAGGAAGACTACGGCCTTCATCTTCACGACCACCAGAGGGACAGAGACGACCCCCTAGCAACAGTGCGCGCAGTCGCAGAACACACCCGGACGTGCTGCGTAATCCTGAAATCACCAAGATATAAAAAGGGACCCTGGGGGGGGTGAGGTGCGCGCCGTTGGCGGAGCCGAGACTCCCCGGCCGCCCAGCGCTGTTTTGCTTGCTGTTGCTTACTCAATAAATTCCTTTCTATTATTAATGCAATGCTCTCTGAAAATTAATTAAGGGGGCAACTTATAACAAATTTGGTGCCGTGACTCGGATGAAGGCAATCTGATTGAAAGACCTTCGGAGGGGGCGCCCCGCTGATTTCAGCGGCCTTCGCTAGGACTACTTTCATTCAAATCCTTCACCGACGAACCCTAAATTCGGCAGCAAGCAAATAAAGCCGGCAACCCCTAGTAATCTTTGTGCACGAAGACCGAACGAAGACTCAGGAGTGAGTAAGTATAGGCCGGTGATCCGTTCGGTTGGGGTTGGGTATCCTGGAGCGTAGCGTTGTGAGACGTCCAATTGCGGACGAAGCGAGTGCGGACCCCTCGGTAGTGCGGTTCCCACATCCCGCGAGGGACTGGGCCACGAAAAGGGGGAAGCGATTTGTGTGTGTGTGTGTGAAGGCGCTCCAGAAGATGGGACAGAAGAAGAGTAAGCCTTCTGGTCCCATGGGCAGGGTAACGTCTGATGTTAGGTTACCCTGGGATTAATGATTAAAAATTGGCAGGATTCCCCTTTTAGGCGGGGAAGCAATAAAGTAAAAATGATACATTATTGTGTTGAAGTTTGGGGTGGTAAACAGATTCGAGGAGACCACCTTTACTGGCCTGTATTTGGGTCCTTTGAAGATTGGGTTTGCCAGGCCCTAAATATTTATGTAAACTCAAAGGAACCTTTTAGTTTGGAAGAAAGTGAATATGGACATTTGTGGATCAGCTTGGAAACTCGAGCCGATTTATATCCTCTAAAAGAAAAAGGAGGGGATGGGAGGCAGAAGAAAAACCGAGAATTAGAGATCCCAGCCCCACTGTCTCCCTATATTTCACCACCACCACCTGCAGCCCCTCCGACTCCCGGGCTTCCTAATCCGCAACCCCAGGGAGACTCTGATAGCGACTCTGACTCTAGCGTTCAGGGACCAGTGACTAGGAATATGTGGCTGTCCCCATTAACTCTGGGGACGTCCGAGATTTTAAGAAAGAGACAGGAGGAGGGTAAGCGAGCTTTAATGGCAACTGGCACAATGTTTCCAGCTGCTGAGGAATAATTCTAACTGGAATAATTGTACATTGTATATTGTATATATAAAAGCCGGGGCATTTTTGTTAAAGTGTTCTTTTATACCTATGTTAATATGTAAATATGTAAATATAAGAACTGCCATTGAGGTGTATGTCTAAGGGAACAAAATTTGCCCAGGCATATTATCGGCTCATCAGGTTTAAATGTTCCCAGTGTAATTGTCTACAGGCAGTTAATTTACAGTGGTCTGATTTTACTTGTGTATCTATATATTGTGGATTTTGGAGGGATTGGGATTGACTAGTAAAGAGCTTCTAGGAAAACGGTGGAATATTAACCACTGCAGATTACAATAGGAAAAGTTCAAAGCAAAGAAATCCCGAGGAAAAGCCCCCTAGGATGTATACTAACACATTGGAGGGATATAGTGGGGTGAAAGGGTACAGAAAGTAAAAGAACTCTTATCAAATATTGTAATCAGTGGTGGCCACTTTATAAACTAGAGGATGGAGCGGAGTGGCCCCTAAATGGAAGTATTAATTATAACACCATATTACAGTCAATGTTGTTTTTGTGGAAAGAAGGAAAACAGGATGAAATGTTGTATATTGATGTTGTTTCAGCATCTTGGAGGGAAAAGGTACGGAATTAAGTTGGCCCCTGACTGAGCCTTTGATGTCGGCATTAGAAAAGCAAAGGCTAGAGAAAGATAAAGGAAGTGTTAAAAGGTTTGTTGAAAGTGTTAAAGGTATTCGAAGTTGAATGAGCAGGGAAAGGTGATGTAGGCATTATCTAAGTAACAGTCTAGAAGTTTTGGTATATTTTCATATTTGCTGTGGTGTTTGTTCAGTTTCCCAAGCATCAGGGAGGGGGGAACAGCCTGCTCCACCAGGGGCCTCTCCAGCGGCCGCAGGGGGGCTTCGGCTCCAGCGCCTGGAGCGCCTCCTCCCCCTCCTTCTGCACTGACTTTGGTGTCTGCGGGGGGGGTTTCTCGCTCTCCCAACTGCTGTTACTTGTAAAGTATCAGGGATTAAATTAACTAATGAAACCCTAAATGTGATGGGGGTAGAAGGGACTGGGATAACAGTGCCACTTTTGGGGGATACCAAGCTGAGACTAGGGGATAAAATGATCACTGGGCAATTATTGTATGTATCCAAGGCAGAGACTAACTTGTTGGGAAGGGATTTGATGATTAAATTGGGCATTCAACTAGTAAATTGTTAGACTGGAATAACAGTGTTATTAATGGAGTGCTCTCTGGCCCTGA
This sequence comes from Anas platyrhynchos, assembly GCF_047663525.1. Classification (NCBI taxonomy): domain Eukaryota; kingdom Metazoa; phylum Chordata; class Aves; order Anseriformes; family Anatidae; genus Anas; species Anas platyrhynchos. The sequence goes on along the minus strand of NC_092589.1, from coordinate 120,400,480 downwards.
GAGCAAACATACATGTATATTCACCTCTGACTGGAAAGACCCTGAAATGGGGGCGGAAGCAACAATATAGGTGGACAATTTTACCTCAGAAGTTTACAGGGCCACCTATCTATTTGGGTAAATTCTAAAAAAAGATTTTGGAACAATTACAACCTCCCAAGGAGGTATTAATGTTACAAATATGTGGATCATTTTAAGGAAAATCGATACTCCCTGATGGGAGAGAAATGCTGAATAAAGTGATAATGAGGCAAATATTAACTGTTTTACATCAGAAGAGTCATTGGGAGGTGCAAGCAATGTGTGATGTTGTTCTAAGAAAGCATGTCTGTGTAGGAATATATATTTTAGAGAAGCACACATGCAGAGGATGTACTATATGTCAAAAGGTAAATAAAAAGGCCTTCTGTAACCTATCTAGAGGGGGACGGGAGCCAGGGCTTTGACCTTTCCAAAGTATACAGGTAGACTTTACTGAGTTACTTGTTTGTCCTAATTGACCACGTGACTGAATGGGTGTAAAGCTTTACTGCAAGGATCAAAGCAGGCCTTAGAGATTGAGTGGGATTTTCACAGCCCCTGGCACCCCTCCCCTTCTGGAAAGGAAGAGTGAATGAATGGTGAAATTAAGAAACAACTAACAAAACTTGTGCTGGAAACTAAGGCTTCTTGGGTAAAATGCTTACCCCTTGCACTGTTAAACATATGGACACAGCCCAGAACTGATGTAGGAATTTCTCCTTTTGAAATGCTATATGGTATACCCTATGACTTGGAATTGCCACTTGATCACCCTCAATTCTAATTAAGACTTGGAAAGAGACTGCTTTAACACCACGATGGGGAAGGCCCCTATGTTATTTTGCTTACCACAGAAACGGCTATTCGAACTGCGCAGAAAGGATGGACGCATGCCAGCTGTGTGAAAGGACCAATCCGGGAAGGTAAATGGGAGGCAGCTCCAGGCCCTGACGACTTGAAGCTGACACTAAGACAGACTCGATAAGTATTGTATATTATCTGTGTATCGTGGGAAGGGGAGGAGGCCCTGTTTCAAAGGCTCCCTAGTAGGTTCCCCTGAAGAACACTGCTGCTGCCAAGAAGAACCGATACCTTGTAGTTCGCTGCAACCGAACTGACAAGCGAGGCAGAGAAGTGAAAACGGTGGGGGACTGAGGGGCCGACAATTTAGATGGGCTCCAACCACCTCCTACGATACATGGGAGTCAGTATCATCGTTTTGGTCAGCTATGGGTCTGCGCATCCCCATCAGCCTTTTAAATGGAGCTTGATCAGATGGAAGGATCAATTCGTCATCCAGCAAACAACGACAGCGGGTGCTCCCAGTTTCCGCATCACATTATGTGACCTGGTGTCAGTGCAGCCATGCTTTAACCAATGAGGATTTTATTTCTGCCCAAGTTCTAACCCAGGAAAGGGGTACAGTAATTACCCGAACATGTATTATTGTGCATACTGGGGGTGTGAAACCATTGCTATGGACTGGACACTCAGGGCTGGTCGGAATAAATTCTTACAAGTGGGATATGGGCCGCAAGGTTGTAACCAACAAGCAGGTCCCCGTTACAGGTGGTGAGGGCATGGTATAGGGTATACAGGAACCTTCCATGGAAATAAAGAAATTTGCAAGGTTCTATATATAAATATAACAAACTTGGATGATACTAGCTGGGTACTAGGAAAAATGTGAGGTGTCAGATTTTACAAACACAGAACAGATAGGGGAGGATTCATACTAATAAAAAGGAGGATGCCGATAGGCCCCAGGCAGTAGGACCAAATGAGGTATTGTCAGAAAATGTCCAGGGAATCCAGCCTGCGGAAAATACTACACTTCCAACCCTCGGCAGCCCTACGAGCTCAGGTAAAGCCGAGAATGATAACATAGCTGAGAATAACATATGGGGGGGTCATGAATGCCAGCTACCAATTATTAAACAAAACAAACCCAAATGTAACAAAACACTGTTGATTATGCTTTAGTATAAGGCCTTCATATTATGATGCTATCGGGAATCCTGGGGAGCCCTCCCGCACAAACGAGAACAGCCCTCTACATTGCAGTTGGGGAAAAGACATAAGGGTAACACTAACACAAGTCACTGGAGGTGGTAGGTGTGTGTGCACAGTTCCTAGTGGGAAGTGTCACCTATGTAATACCATGGAGAATGGAAAACAATCAGCCGAGTGGTTAATCCCAGCCAACAATGCTAGGTGGGTTTGTTTGTGAGTGGGCATAACTCCTTGTCTATCACTAAAACTCTTTAATGTGTCTCGTGATTTCTGTATACAGGTGATAATTATACCAAGGATTCTATACCACCCTGAGGATTGTATGTATACCCAGCACACAGTGGCAAGGCATCATCTGGAAAGATGGGAACCATTCACGGCTCTAACTTTGGCCACCCTTATAATCCTGGGAGGAGCTGGAGTGGGGACCAGGGTAGCCTCATTGGTTAAACAAAATCAAGAATTTACTTCCTTATGCATTGCTGTGGACGAGGACCTGACCCAAATTGAACAATCCATCTCAGCCCTGGAAAATCTATCAGGTTGCTTTCAGAGGTAGTGTTACAAAATCATAGGGGATTAGATTTGGTATTTTTTTTACAACAGGACGGGCTGTGTGCAGCCCTGAAAGAGGAATGCTGTGTGTATGCTGATCACACTGGAGAGGTAAGAGATACAATGGCAAGACCCAGGGAAGGGCTGAAAAAAAAAAAAAAGGAAACGGGAGAATGAAGCCCGACAGAGCTGGTACGAATCTTGGTTTAATTATTCACCTTGGCCTACTACTTTATTATCAACAATAACAGGACCTTTGTTGTTCTTAATAATAGCACTAACTTTTGGACCATGTATTTTTAATAAATTGATTGCGATTGTAAAGGGACATTTAGAAGAGGCAAATTTAATGCTCATACATGCCAGATACGAGCCAATAAGTACCAATAAAGGAATCGAGGAAACATTAGTTCTTAGTAGCCAGGCATTGCAGAGCTTCAATGAACAAAATGAGTAACTAAAAGAAAAAGGAGGGATTGTAATACACAATAAATGTTTGTTCATTGTCTTTTGTAAAAACAAGGAGTTCTGTTTGAGGAATGGGAGTTGTGAAAACTCCCTGCTGAAGTAAGGAGCTGTATAATGCTTAGCTAGACACTATGAAAATTCCTTTGCTTAATGTAACAAAAAAGAGAACCCTCTCCCCTTCTCTCCTTCTGCATCTCAGTAGCCTCTTTTGTTCAAAAGACACTGCTGCAAAGTTCATGTAACTATCTCCTGATAAGTTGTTAAACTAGTGTATCAACATCCTGCCTTCCTGTCTCACGCTGGGCCAACATGACCAAATAAAGAAAGAAGTTGAACCACAACGCCGAGGAAGACTACGGCCTTCATCTTCACGACCACCAGAGGGACAGAGACGACCCCCTAGCAACAGTGCGCGCAGTCGCAGAACACACCCGGACGTGCTGCGTAATCCTGAAATCACCAAGATATAAAAAGGGACCCTGGGGGGGGTGAGGTGCGCGCCGTTGGCGGAGCCGAGACTCCCCGGCCGCCCAGCGCTGTTTTGCTTGCTGTTGCTTACTCAATAAATTCCTTTCTATTATTAATGCAATGCTCTCTGAAAATTAATTAAGGGGGCAACTTATAACAAAAACCATTCTGATTTTATGATTCTAGGAGAATTGTGGCTCACCTTGAAATGAAGCACGCAGAGACCAGTCCAGTCCAACTCAGTTTCTTAGCAAAGACTACAAAGCATTATAATGAATCACCACTCTTGACAGTTCTTCAGGAGATTCTGGTCATTGGGTTTGCAGCAGGATTGCAGGAAAAAGTGCAGAGTAAACACCCCCTCCCTCTGCGCTGGTGCAGGCAGAGCCACTTCCATGTTCTCCAGACCCTTTTTGTTCAGTTGCCACCTGCCTGTCTTGACAGCACAAATGCTAAGCTCACGCACTGCTGACAGCTGCTGAGGAAGCTGCAAAGCTGTCTAATTCTCTACATTGGTTATAAAGGGCTTTTACCCAACACAGAAGTGCTTGGCAAAAGCAGTTGAGGTGGCTAGGAGCTGGAGGGAACTTTGCCATGCTCATGAGTAGGAATGGCTCATGGAAGTGGGGACACATCTTAACCTAGGACATATACCTAATAACCACAGAGTTAAAATCACTGTCTAAATCCACATAGGCTGCTGCGTTAATTGCTTTAATGACATCAGAAAAAGAACAGAACCTGAGTACTGAGTTTATGAATGCAAACAACAATCCCAAAAACCAAAACAGCTGAGTTCCCCACAAATGTTCACCTGCTCACAGATGCCACTGGCCTTTCTGCAAGTGTGACAAGTATTGCTGCAGGGAAACTGTTCTTTTGCCAGTGTCATTTCTTTTCCCATAGCAGTTGATAAAACTGGTACTTGTTAATGCTGCCTTTGCTCTTCATCTGGCACTTGGTCTTGATCTTGGCAGTATGACTGCTTGCTACCAGAATGTTTTTCTAGTTTCCTTTAAGACAAAGCTGATGTATATATTTATGGCAAGAAAGGATGAGGACTTTGACTTTATCACACAGCAAGGGAATCGCTGAGCAATGGCACGAGAAACACTCCTTAGTTCACCCAAAGTTTTAGCAGTTACAGTTAGTTTTCTTGGCATGGTTTAAGTCATAATCATTACAAGAAGATTTTGTGGTTATCCTCGTATTATGTTCTTCTTAAATGCAAAGCACTTGCAGTTTTTCCTTCATACCAACTTAGCCTAACATTTCTCCAGTTCAGTGAGTGCATTCTGTTTTGTAACTCTCTTCCAGGAAGCAGGGATTTCTCCTCTGCCATGAAATTTCCCATTGTAGCATTGTTCTAGCTGTGTCCTGAAAGAAGACACAAACCATTTCCAGTATGCTTGCATGGATGGATCAGGAACAATGCTCCAAGTGGAATATGGAGGTCCTGCATCCCGGTATTTCTTGTAGGGGATCCATGTGTCTTCACCAATCCTGAAAAAGCAGCCACTTGAAACATTGCTAGAACAAATATCAATGACAAGGTTGTCTGTTTTATGCCATCTGTATCCTCTTAAAACTTGTGGACGATGGAAGACAACCCGGTGGTCTCCATCATGGTTTGGCATAGTGTTAGTGCAAACAGCCTCACAAAATGGACACTGCTCCTGGCACCCTGCAAACTGCTCAGCCACTATTGTGTGAGGCTGCCTTTTAAAGGAGCTCATACGAGCTTCTTCAAAATCTTTCCTGAGATCATCAATAATGGGAGACAGTGTTTCTGTCATGGCATTATTCAGGAACTCTATGTCTGTTATCTCCTGATGTTCAATGCCCTTCAGGTCGCTCCTGGGCAAGCTTAGCACATCTCCGAGTGCTCTGCAGAATTCATCCAGCCAAAGAGAGATTTTATCCTTTCTGTCTTTTCTGTCTTTGACAACCGTGGTTGATGCAATAACAGCTGACTGAATGTTTTCAGAGTAATGAGAGAGGGAGTCTCTTAAAAACATCTCTAGCCTTTTGTTCTTATCTAAACAGTACGTCTCAACTTTTGTCTTAATGTAATTATTTAAAAAGTCTCCTGGGGCATTAAGGTAATGCTTGAAATTTTCAAATTTTTCTTCTTCTGCTAGGTATTTCAGCATGTAATATTCCAGAGTGGATCTATTGCCTCTGAAATCTGGAATTTTCTCCTTCACGTCTTGAGCTATGTCAAGAGCTGTGTTCTCATAGATGACGTGTCGAAGAGCTGGGGCAATCTTGCTGCACAGGAAATCAGCAAATGTTGTGATACAAGAGGCTCCTTGGCAGGAAATCTGGAAACATTTGAAGAAGTCTTCTCTCTTGCTCTCCAGGTAGATGACTGGATCATTTGCTTACCTGAATGCTGTGTGCATGTATTTAAACCTTTCTGCTGCCATTCTGCACAGGTGCAGTGATAATTCCATTTTGTAAACTTTATTAAAACAGTAATTTGCAGTGGTAGGAACAGAGTTCATACCTTCCTCCACTTCATTTAGTATTTCATGAATAAAAGTTCGGCTGTAATTCATTTTGTCCTTTTCCTTCTTCTCAATGTTTGCCTTCACATGCATTATGTGGCTACACAAACAGCCATTGACAAGGCACTGCCTTCAACAGCACCCATATATAAGCTGCCAGGACTGGTCTCACCCGCCACTGGCTCCTTGTCCTTAGAACACTCGCACACATGAGGTAGAGGAAGGGATTGCCTGGAGAGAGGCGATCGCTGGCCTATCAAGTAGTGATATGGGGAAGATGCTAAAACTTATCCGAAATAATATTTAGCTACATATATGGTAAAATATCCTAATTATTGGGGATGTGGATGAGAACCTAAAAATATTCTAATTATAGGGATGTAGATGAGAACCTTATGAGAAGCAGATGTAAAAACGAAGATACCACTCAAGTCCAATGGATGAGGTAAGTACGAACAACTCATTAGGGAAGGATGAACAACTTGTTGGCAGGTGTGGTGTAATTGCCTGAAGTAACTAGGAAAATAAAGCTAACATTCAGATTTTTAAGGAAAATATACAGCACTGGAGAGGCTTTCAGGGTAGGGCATAGCATTACCTGAGCGTTCCCTGGACTTCCAACCTTAGATGCTATTGCGCTGGGAAAACTTGGTGTGCTAGCCCTAAGGAACAGTACGGAGCGTAGAGTGGAGTGGAGACACCACGGCTAGGCTCTGTAACCAGGTGGGGACAGTATTGTTCTTGTGCCCACCGAGACTGATAAGCTGCACTTTTGCCACCCTGAGCCAAGGATCTGTCATGTTTTGACAAATGCTGTACCCTAGTGTACTTTTTGCTCATTCTAATATCATTATAATACCAAAACACACTTCCATCCCAAAAGCTACTCGCCTCCAAGGTGCGACCACCCCTCACTGAGCATGCACCCTGAATTTCTGGAAGCCTATTACTTTAAATGGAGACGGGAGAAATTTTCACCAATCATAACTAAGATATGCTTGACTAGAGTCACTCAAGCTCCACCTAAAAGACAGAAAATAATATGAATTTGCCTAAGAGAGAGGGGATGTTAGGGAAGATACCACCATCAGGGGAGATATCATCCCGAGGAAATACAACATCCTTAGGACCTCCTGACTCCTGGGATCAGTTGACAGGCTGAGCCTCTCTTCCTCCCCATTGGGACACCTTCAGGTGAGATCTGAATACTTGCTTATAAATCTCTCTAGAGTCTTTGATCCTTTTAACACGTTTATTTCTAGGCTGCGCACCTGTAACCCCTGTAACCCCTGTAACACCTGTGTATTTCATGCATGCTAGCTTGCTTTTGCAGACAGTCACTATCGCCAGCAATCCAAAAGAACCTGGTTATCTGTTGCTGTAATAAACCATACTTGATTGCATTGTGATAGCTCTCATTAAATGCAACTAGGGTAAGGGTGGTTATCCGTGACTGTGGTAGTTCAGTATTCTGAATCCAACCGGACCCCCAGACAGTTAAGGTGTTATTGGTGAATGTGTGACCGGACCCCCAGACGGTTAATGTGTTATTGGTGAATGTGTGACCGGACCCCCAGATTGTTAACGCGTTATTGGTGAATGTCCGACCAGACCCCCAGATCCGACTGGTTCCGTACCCTGAATTCCACCGGGCCCATAACGGTTAATCAGCTATACCCCTTAACGCGACAGTAAAATTGGTGTAGTCGGCAGGATTGCTATGGATAAACTGCTGCAAAAATACAAATGTGCCCCTTCCCAGGCAGGGAAGGAGTTTTCCCAAAAGTTTTGGAAAGATGAGGAGAAAGTGGTAGAGTGCATTGAGCAGTGTCAGGCTTCACAAAAGATGGGTCAAAGAAAGGGTAAAGGTGCAATTTGTGCTGTGTTAGGAGCCTGTTTGTCTTGTGCTCGGCAAAAAGCTAAGGAAACTCCTGCTCCCAAACTGATTTCTGATGTGGAACATTCAGCTTTGAAATCAGAGAATGAGCTATTGAAGTCATCATTGGCCTTTGAAAGGGAGACGGGAAAAACATTAGGAATCACAGTGGATAAACTTTCGATTGACAAACTTGTGACTTGTTTCGGATGACAGACTTGTGACTGAAAATGATAAACTTGTGCATGAGAATAATCCTCTTAAACAATTGCTGGAGAGGGTTAGTCATCTGTTAAATAAAGTACAGCCTTGCACTACGGTCAAGCAGATTCCTAGATTGCTGCATAGTGCATAGCCTGAAAGCTGGGATAGTGATTTCTGGTCTGACAGTGATGATGGTGTTGAAGAGATTTCTGATTCTGAACCTCAATTGATTTCCTTGAGACCTTTGGTTAAGACTGAGACTGCTGCTGATGATAATGAGGAAATCCGCACTACTGTGTGAATGATTCCGTGGTCACCGGCAGAGTTGATTAAAATACAAGAGAAGTTCTCAAGGCGGTCAGGGGAATCGGAAGTTGAGTATGTGTGTCGAGTTTCTCTTAAAGGAGGAGATCGAATGATGTTGAGTGAGGAAGAGGTAGGAGGCTTTTGGAGACCTGGAGTATTTTTAACCACCACAACAGGAGCTGACCTGACTGTAGCAGTACAGAAAGCAGCCTGCATTCAGGCGATATATGAAAGAGATGAATTAACGAAATCCCCGATGTTAGCTCCTATTGACCCAGTTCAATTAACGCCTCTCATCCGTGGACTCCCTGATTGTCTTAAGATGTTTGTGGCAAACACCCAAGATCACATACTAGCTGCTTGTAGGGATGATGATAGTGGTTGTAGGCAAAATCCTAACTCCCCTATTCCCACCTGGAGTGAATTTGTCTGAATGGGCTGGATAAGTTCAGCCAGTATTAAATCCCAAGACCACTCTCGGCGAGTCCACCAAATCCACACTCAAAATCCCAGATACCCCAAATTCAAAGAGAGGTTCAAACCTAATAGGGAACGGAGTGAGTTGTGGTGTCAGCAAAAAAACTCCTATGCTCGGGGAGGGCAGTGAGCCACCCTGCTCGCTGGGTATTAGCAATTCAATGGCTCTCTAATGAACACTCTGACCCTATCATTGCCATTCCTGCTGAACCCCCAAAAATATTGGCAAATTTTCTTATTGATACCAGGACCCAAATGTCAGTAATTACACATGAGACGGCACAAACCCTGAGCATAACACCTGGTCAACACAGGGTTAAATTCACAGGAATCAACGGTGTGGAAAAACAATGCCCCACTGCAAAAATTTCACTCTGGTTGCCAGAGGAACAAAAATTAACCAGGGTAGAAGTATTAGTTGGTGTTGCATACACTAATATTTTAGGATTTGACATACTGCATGGTCGTATGTGGAAACTCCCTGATGAAACTGTGTGGAGTTTCGCGACACATCAAAGGGATTCAGGCACTGTGAGACTGAGCCTGTTACAAACATCCATATCCTTATCCCCTGCTAAAATCATTAATGTTTGGCAATATCTGTTGTCAGCAGCAGCACTTATGGGGATTGACGGGGTGGTAACAGAATTGGAAGAAAGAGGCATTATTAAAAGCACTTATTCAACTTACAATTCACTGGTGTGGCCGGTAAAGAAACCAACCAGGCAATGGCATTTTACAGTGGATTATCTAACAGTAGTAATAGTGCTAACTACTCCCAAATATCTCTATGCATGGGAAACCAAAGATTGCTATTTCACCCTCTTTCTAACCCTGCCAGTTGAATACAACCGAGCATATTTTACTTTTTGTGTTCACAGGAACCCTGAGCGAACTGTATATGGACAGCTGGAGGATGACGAATCAACAGTCTGGATTAATAATGCTATGCTTTACCCTGACCTTGATGCAATTACAGGCCTTAAAGGAAACTTAGCTACTGTGGCTGTGCATGGAGCTGAGGTGTTTCACCATGGCATCTAACCATGTATTGTCACAGTATAGCACAGTCACTGGAACATCTCAAAACAGAAAGGACCCAAATCTCTCTACTTTAGTTCTACATGGAAACAAAATATTTTCAAAAGATGAATGGAGTTGGAATGATTCTCTAAGAATGGCTGAACTTTAAGCCACGTCTGGCCAGACAATACAAGTTGGTTGCCGAATAACTAATGGATCCACTTATAATCGGCCTACAGAAATACCAAAATAACTGAACCAAATTTTGATTGCTGGTACTTTCACCAATCCTATAATTGTGTACTGTCTTTGGGGTTACAGAGGCACAGAATTACTATTTGAATTCATGGTTAATACAAAAACATCATCAACCTTTTTGAGAACTGTCTACACCGGCTGGTTAGCATGGTTACATGGACGTTCTCTGAAACAACCTCAGCGCGTGCCATGGGATGCAACTGGGTTATTGGGAAAAGGATTAGGCATATTAAATAGCATTGATGCTGAGGTCCTAATGAACAGAGTAAGTGCTACTACAGATGACCTAAGGAAACTGGAACCACTAATAAAGTCATCCTTATTGGCTTTAGGAGCAAATCAATGGCTTCTATCAGATGTTTTGCCCCATTGGGAACAAATTGAGGAAAATTATCATCAATTAATTGTAAATGCCCTTGGAAAAACCCAAGGCAATACCTCCTTTGCCTTGAGCTGCATCCAAGCTCAGTTACGGATACAATCTGTAGCAGCAGCTATTATTAGAGAGGGAGAAGGAAAAACTTTGCCCACTGAAATTCGAAAATTGATTTGGGATAATGCTTCAGAATTTGAAAAAGAGTTTCAAGCATGGTGGCAATTAGTCAACTTTACCCATTATGCCTTTATACTTACCATAAGTAATGCCACCGTATACAATGTATATCCAATCATTGCATTAGAACTCAGTCATAACGGAACCATGCTCCTTAGGATAAAGCATAATGTATGGGCCCATCAAAAGGGAGGAAAGTGGCAAACAATTGATGTAAATACATGTATTGTGCGTGAGCAAAAAGGTTTCATCTGTGCCCAAGACATTTGTCTTGACACTGAGCAAAATATTTGCCACTTTGAGATACATCCTAATGAAACCCTTGAAACGGTACTTGTATATATTGGGAAAGATTGTGTTTGCATGAGAACTCGTTGTGATTCTGTAGTCATAGATAATACAATGGTAGATACCAGTAATCACTCTAATGTTTGTGTTTGCAATTTTACCAAAATTCTAGGATGTGATTTTAAATACTCAGCTCCTGCCACTTCTTATCAACTTATTGCATCTAATTATCACAGAATTTCTCAGAATTTCTAGGTTGGAAGAGACCTCAAGATCATCGAGTCCAACCTCTAACCTATCACTAACAGTCCCCACTAAACCATATCCCTAAGCTCTACATCTAAATGTCTTTTAAAGACTTCCAGGGATGGTGACTCCACCACCTCCCTGGGCAGCCTGTTCCAGTGTCTAACAATCCTTTCAGTGAAGAAGTTCTTCCTAACATCTAACCTAAATCTCCCCTGGCGCAACTTAAGCCCATTCCCCCTCATCCTGTCACCAGGCACGTGGGAGAACAGACCAACCCCCACCTCGCTACAGCCTCCTTTAAGGTATCTGTAGAGAGCAATAAGGTCGCCCCTGAGCCTCCTCTTCTCCAGGCTGAACAAGCCCAGCTCCTTCAGCCGCTCCTCGCAGGACTTGTTCTCCAGGCCCCTCACCAGCTTCGTCGCCCTTCTCTGGACCTGCTCAAGCACCTCCATGTCTTTCTTGTAGCGAGGGGCCCAAAACTGAACACAGTACTTGAGGTGCGGCCTCACCAGAGCCGAGTACAGGGGGACGATCACCTCCCTAGCCCTGCTGGTCACACTGTTTCTGATACAAGCCAGGATGCTGTTAGCCTTCTTGGCCACCTGAGCACACTGCTGGCTCATATTCAGCCGACTGTCCACCATCACTCCCAGGTCCTTCTCTGCCTTTTATGTCCTTCTCTGCCTTTTATGTCTTGTTAACTGAGACATCCTGTTATCTGCCGACCCTCAGTTAGGCCGAAAGCCAACTCAGCATTTTTACAGCTTGGAAAACGACTGATTAAGCAAAAGGTGAAAAGTGCATCACGAGCAAGACCTACAGTCTTCCTCCCAAAGACCACAACCCACATCTTGAAGACCCCGGCCCACAATTCTTGGAAGGCTTTGCGCAAGCGCAAGGACTGATAAGCTAATTAGCATACGAAGCGAGAGTAGGCGGGGTTAGGTAATGAATATGTATAGGCATTAATAGAATATTGATTGTTTCGCTGTATAAATATGAGATAGTTTGTCACTTCAAACATGCACGATAGGTGGAAAGATCCCCTGTGCATCCAGCGCTGCAATAAAGAGTATACCACTTAAGGAAATTTTGGCTTCGATCTTTAAATTAAGCCCCAGCACAGCCAGCAACTGTCAAGTTTCACTTTCTGGCACTGCCTGAAAGATAACAGCCTGACTTCCAGGAAAGCAAAAGATATCTTCCTGTCGTGCAACCAATAAACTGCAGCGAGTGCAGGGGCTTGGGGCTCTGTGAAGAGTGGGGTCAGGGGTGGGCTGAGGCTGTGCAGGGGCTTCACTGAGAAGGGTAGGGGCCACATGCGGAGACCCCTTGGCCTCCTGCTCGCTGTTTCACCCATCTCCTGCTGGGCTGCGAGATGCCGGGAGGGCAGCAGGGCTTTTCACACAGGGGAAATGGGCTCTGCTCAGGGGTAGGGGACGGAGGAGCAGCCCCCTCCGGTGTTGCCTTCAGGGGCAGTGGCGACCTGGTTCAGAAACGGCACGGCGACCAACCCCATGCCGCGTGATCCATCGGCTCACAGACACCAATGTGGTGGATGGCAAATGGAGTTTATTGTCGAGTCACACGGTGTTATATAGCCGAGGCCCACAACGTCACTTCCGCTTGCTTACGCCACAGACTACGCGCTGCTGCCCATCAAGGGAGGGGCTCCGCCTTTCCGTACAGCGCGACATCTTCCGGCCGCCAGACCCTAACCACCCACATTTCCCCCCTCCCTATGCACAACCAAATTAGCTAAAATATAACAATCTAAAAAACAGTTCTGCTCCCGTCTCAGTTTTATACTTTATAACAATCTTAAGAGGTAGACATCATAACTTTAACAAAAAACATAAGGCACAATAACCAGGAGAAAACTAGGAGGTAACTGGTAATAGTGGGGTGTAACTTGGGATAACTAGGGATAACTGGGGATAACCCTGAGTAAATACACTCTTAAAGTAGTTGTTGGTGTTCTACCAACACAATGCCAACTTTCTCTAACCGGCTTCCAACAAACGACACAAAATTATTTAGTATACAAGGTCCAAAGATCACAAAAAGGAACCCTCCCCCCACCCCCCCCAGCGGAGGTCACTTCGCTGTTGTCTGGATTCTGCCAGTGTGGAACTCTCAGGCGTAGACAGGACGCTTGCCGACTTATTGGCTTCTCTTGTCATAGGGGTATACCGATTGCAGGGGCATCCGATGATCCATTCCTGTGAACAGAAACTCACAGTTTTCATTAGTTTTATTCTGAAGGTCCGGTTTGATGGACTTAAGCGGACACCATTTGACCCTGCCATCTTTTTTGACTGCAGCATACCCTCGCCCTGTCAGAACTAATTTCCACCCTTGTTCCCGTTCTCCCAGCTCGTTTCTAACTATAACTGACAGGCCTTCATCTAGCGCTCGAGTGGCCCAATGTTTTTGGATGGGGCTATTCACCTCCTCTCCCCTGGGGAATTGATTTAGTGCTAACAAAGTGGTCGCTAGCAAGTGTGCTTGGTCTCCTGAGGGAACGGTGGTGGTAAAACCTTCTGCTTTTGCTAACACCTCTAACTTAGATTTCAGAGTTTGATTCACTCGTTCAACTATGGCTTGTCCTGTACTATTATACGGGATATTGGAGTAATACCCCATTTCTAAGCGAATGCTTGGGCTGATTTGGACACAAAATTCGAACCATTGTCCGTTTTGATCTGATTAGGGACGCCAAGCCACGCCATGGCTGTCAGCCAATGTTGAATGGTTGCTTTGGAATCGGCCTTAAAGTGTTGTGTGGCTACGATCACCCCGCTATATACGTCTACGGTTACCGCTAGCCACACTCGAGGTCTCAGCAACTGAAAGAGCATAAAATCTGTCTGCCACACCTCAGAGGCTTTGAGACCTCTGGGGTTGACTCCACTGGACCATAGGAGTGCTTTTTGACAGTGGGGACACGTAGCTACTATGTGTTTCGCGTCGGTGGTCGAAATCCCACATCTCTTAGCTAGCGCTTTAGCTCCAGTGTGGAGGGACTCATGTAGCTAGCGGGCATCTTTTAGTGTCCATAATCTTTTTGCAGCGGCGTCTGCTTTGTCGTTACTGATTTGGTAAAACCCTTTGATTGGGTTGTGGCTGTTGACGTGGGTGACCGATATAGTGCCTTTTCGGGAGAAAAGTGCTTCTTCTAGCATTAGAGCGACCGTGGATGTTGACACGCCAGGCCCCGACATGGCCAAGCAAAGTTTGGCTACGAACATTGAATCGGTCACTATGTTGAGGTGTTCCATTGGGAACAGTCCACAGGCTAGTACTACGGCCGTCGCTTCTAATTGCTGGACTGAAAGCGCACGATCGTTCATTTTAATGCTGTGTCATTCTCCTTCCGATTGCCATACCGCTGCTGCGGTTGAGGTTGCTGAGGATGCACCTGTGAAGACCGTTGGTCCCCATTGGGGCCAGTCCATGATCTTCCGTTGGAGGTCGATGTTGACAATTTTCAGCATTTGAGCCCAAGGGGGCTTAATAGCGTATTGAACTTCTCTGCGAAATCCGGCAAGGGCTATGGCTAGAGATTCCGACATCACTACTGATTGCGGTAGCAGCTGTTTACAAAAGGGTAGATATATCGTGGCGGGTTCGATACCTAGGTGTCTTAGGGCGAGTTTTTGGCCTTTCATGATGAGGTTACCAAGGCACTCGACTCCTGGAGAGAATGCACGTGACGGTTTTCCTAGGACTGTCCACTGTATTGGTTGAACTTTTTGAGGGGGGCCCTTGGCTAGTGCCCCTACTCTCCCCCTTTCTGTGAAGTATACATACAGATCAAGTGGTTCATTCGGGTTCCACCTGGCGAGCATGCTTGATGATACTTTTCGCTCGATAAAATCGAGAGAGTTCATTGCTTCTGTTGTCAGAGTCTTTTGCTCCCATGGTTTTTTTCCTTTTAAAAGATCGTACAGGGGAGCCATGGTTTCGGGAGGAAGCAGGACAATATTGCAGAGCCATTGTAAGGATCCCACTAATTGTTGCATATCATGGAACGTTTTGATGTCCCGAACTGGGGGGGGGGGAGGTTATGTAAGAACTTGTGATCCCCACTCCCAAAAAACTTACACATGGTCCTTTTTTAATTTTTGCGCTCGCGATTTCAAACCCGTTTGTTTTTAGAGTTTCTGAGACTGTTGACACTAGCTGGTCCACTTGACTTCCTGACGGCGCAGCGATCAGGGTATCGTCCATGTATTGGATGATAGTCGCGGTAGGGTCACTGCGCCAAACTGGCGCCAGCGCCTGATCCACCGTGATCTGGCAGATAGTAGGCGAGTTGATCATTCCTTGAGGCAGCACTTTCCACTGGAAGCGTAAGTTGGGGCGTTGGCTGTTTGGAAACACAACAGAGAAAGCAAACCGCTCCTTGTCTTCTTCATGTAGAGGTATCGAGAAAAAACAGTCCTTAATATCAAGGACGGCACAAGGTTGCCCTTCCGGTATCATAGAGTTCATAGGCAACAACGTTTGGACAGGACCCAGGAGGCGAAATTCTTCACTGGTTCGCTTGGGTACTACAAAAACTGAAGTGTTCCATGGGCTAGTAGAAGGCTCTATATGACCTCGTTGTAGTTCACGGTCGACTAGCTCGAGAAGAGCACCCATTCGAGGCCTCGACAGGGGTCATTGCTCGACCCACACTGGGTCGGACGATTTCCACATCAGTCTAATCGGTGGAAGTGGGTATGCGGCAGTGGCCCTTATGGTAAATTTGTCACCCTGGCTTTTAATAGGGCTAAAGCGTCCCTTCCCAACAGGGGAGGGACTTCTGACATGACATGTGGGAAGAGAGTAATGGTTTTCTCCGGTCCCTTTTTAGTGTGGAGCGTGATTACAACCAATTGAGCGCTCTTGCGAGCTTGGGTTAATCCCCCAACTCCACCCACCATGGGGACATCTTCCAATTTCCAACTCGGAGGCCAGCTCGTCTCAGGGATAACTGTAATGTCTGCTCCAGTATCAATCAAAAAGGAGACACTAACGGTGGTGTCATTTAAGGTATCATAAAGGGAACAGATCCCCCACACCACTGGCGGGTTATCACACTTTACTGCCAGGGCCACCCTGGGGTCTTGCCCCCAGAGGGTGGTCCTTGCTGTCCCTGAGATAAGGACAGGTTTGGCTGGACTGTCGGTTGAGCCATAAAATTGGTCGCCTCTTGAGGGGGCAGTGGGTTCGGGGACACCGCACCCCATCTGGGGTTGGCATAGTTGGACTGCCTCATGTCCCAAGTGGGAGAGGGCTGTGCGCGGCCCAATTGCCCTCTCCCCCTCCCGTTTCCCTGGGATTTAGATCTGCATTCCTTGGCAAAGTGCCCTTTCTTTCCACAGGCCCAACACAGTCTTCTGGGTCTGTTTTGGCATGGGGGGAGCGCTGTTGGCGGACTCCCCAACTGAGGGCAATTTGCCATGATGTGGCCTGCCTGGCCACATTTAAAACATGCCATCACGTTAGCTATTACGGTGCTAACAGCTACCTGGATCGGGGTTAGGTGCTCTTCTTTCGCGACATGTTTAATCATGTCCGCAATCCTGCCGGCAGTGATCGCAAGATTTCTTTGGTTGCCAAATTACACTGCTGGCATAGGCATTCTGCTACGACTGGGCCTTTTGCCTCCATGGGCAGTGACGAAGAGTCAACCGCTGCCTGGAGACGATCTACAAATTGCGAAAAGCTCTCACTTTCACTTTGTTTTATTGTTGACCATGGCGATGGTTTGGCAATAACTCTAGAGGCTGTACGAATAGCTTCTCTGGCCGCAGGAGTAGTTGTCATAACTTAATGGGCCTGCAGGCCCTGGGCTTGCACCTGGGGAGTGATCATTGTTGGGTCCGTACCCATTAGCCGCTGCAGGCTAGAGCCATAGAGTGGGTGATCCACCCCAGTTACTTGGGCCAGTTGTCTCGTACAGTTGTCCTCCCATTCTTGTTTAAAAACGATCATCCCTGCCCCGTCAAAGATCAGTCTACTAGTTTGTTTTATATCAAACGGGAGCATATCGTCTCCCCCGAAAACACCATCTATGAGGGTGGAGACCATTGCAGAATTAAGCCCTTTATCCGCGATGGCTTTAACAATCGCTTGTACATTCTTAGGGTTTATTGGCGAGTGGACGCTCTGTCCCCTGTCCGTCACCTGGACCGGGAACGCTAGTGTGGCCAACGGGGCCCAGTCGACGCACACAAGCTTAATTTTCCTCTAATCCATGAGAGGAATTTCTCCCCCTCACGGTTCTGCTTTATTTCGGATGGGGATATTTTTGCTTTTGACTCTATCTGTCCCCATTTCCTCCTCCTCCGAATTTGAATCAGTACATGATCCGGAGTCGGAACTCTACTGACTAGTCACCTCCGAGTTCCAGTACCCTTCCATCGAGCCCACCACCCTTGCGGGCAGGCCGTTCTCTCCCTCGTGGCTCTCCCCGCCTTCTTCTCGGCGAGGTGTTTGCCCCACAAGAGCATTTTTTGGATGGACGTTCTGATTGGCTCTCTGCCCCTCGCTCACGTTTCTACCTCCTTCCTGGTTGCCCCCACAACCCTTCTCTTTCTTGTTCTCCTCCACCATTTGCACGTTTTAGTTAAATCTAGCACTTCCTCCCCACTCCCGCCGGAGGCATCTTCGCCCCACCCTTCGTCTTCTAGTTTGGCGCCGTCTTGGGGCATATATGGCGGTGGTCTCGCCCAGATTTCATCAGACCCTGGATCCCCAGTGGTGCCCCTGGCTTCCTCAGCTAACCCACCCCATTGCTTGTGTAATTTTGATACGACCTTCACAAGGGTTTCCATCTTCCTTGTTGGGCCGGAAGCGTCCTCCCCGCTGGGCTGGTCCTGCCGCTCCGGCCGCCGTTCACCCGAATCCAGGAGTTTTCCCGGGTTTTGGCACCACTTGTTGCCTTCAGGGGCAGTGGCGACCTGGTTCAGAAACGGCACGGCGGCCAACCCCAGGCCGCTCGGTCCATCGGCTCACAGACACCAATGTGGTGGATGGCAAATGGTGTTGTGAGGAATGTTTTAACAATTCCAATTCGTGTCCATAAATTTGTGTCCATAAAGAACAATTCTGTTTGAATCCTGTCTACCTCTGGGCCCTGCACTGGCAATTTAGTTCTTGAACCACGGATGCAGTGTGTCCCAGTCTCCCCCTCATTCCAGTCAATTTATCACGTCTTCAGAAGACACTCCTTGAATTTATGAACCTGTTTGATTTTGTTAGTCCTGACTTCTAGTTCTAACAGTTACAGGTTTTTTTTCTGTCTTCTTCGAGATTGATTTAACACTGCTATAGATGTTCTGTAGACGAGTGTAAATAGCTGGAAAAGAATGTTTTAATTGCTTGTGAGTCGTCAAGCTGTTTGGGAGTTTCAGAACAACTGATAACAACTGGTGACTGCCTGTGACTGTTATGAGATCCTTGGTATCTGGCCAGGGGGGCCAAGAGATTAAGAGGAAGAAAAAAGAAGCTGAAGGACGGTTGGGAGACAAGACCTGTGGAGAGTGTACAGAGAGTGTTCCATAAACTTGGAATAGTGCCGAGTAAGTACAAAGGGTGAGAGGAAGACTACGAGCCTTCAGCATGAAAGACCCCTAGAGACCCCCAGAGGAGACTGATGCGCATGCTCCAGTAGGAGGGACTGGACCCCGGAAGCTAATTATAATAATCTATTTTTTTAGAAGTAGTAATGAATATGTATTAGTCTAGGTGCATAAAAATCAGCTGCTTGATGTAACTGGTGTGCGTCCTGGTGGAGCGGAGACTCCCGGTGCACCCAGCGCTGTTTGCTTACCTCTATTCCTTTATATTCCTTTAATAAATCCTATTTTTCATTTAATCCTAATTTGAATCCTGAGCCTTTTATAACAGTGTTTATTGCCGAGTTACACGGTGTTATATAGCCGAGGCCCACAGCGTCACTTCCGCTTGCTTACGCCACAGACCACACGCTACTGTCCATCAAGGGAGGGGCTCCACCTTTCCATACAGCGTGACATCTTCCGGCCGCCAGACCCTAACTACCCACACTACAAGAAAAATGGGTGGGAGATGGAATGTTCCTGATTTCCATCAGGCTGGGGATGGGAGCCCTGGTTGAGCGTTGTGCTGCCTGGGGGTAGTTCTGTGGGTAACCCGAGGGCCTGGCCCTGGCTCGCCCCTCGCTGAGTGCTTTAGGGGCTGCCTTGGGAGCAGCGTGGTGTGCTGGTCTGCCTCGGCACCTGGAGCAGCCCTGTGCTGGCACGGAGCTGCCAGAGCAAATCTGATCGTGAGTCAGCTCTGGGCTCCCACCTCACCTTTATTTTAGTATGGGCGGGAGGTGGGCATCTCCTGTTGACTGCTGCCTGTAATACGCAGTCCTTTCTGTGCCTGTTCTCTTTTTCTCTCCATTTCTAGGGGCACGCGATGCTAGTGGAGCTTTACCCTCAGTAATGGGACAAGGGACTGCTGAAGGAGTATTCATCAACGAGTATTCTGTGCCTGGCAATGCCATTTCAATGCACTAATAAAAAGATACAAACAATCCTTCTTGGGAAGGATTTTTGGTGGCCTTTGTAAATACCTTTTAGCTACACTGCTGGTAATTTTCAGCTAATAAACACACTCTAAGACGTATTCCAGGTGGAGGAAAATAAAAGTTAATGCGGCTCTTAGTGTCTCCAAGGTCCTTGTAACCAGTCTGATTTCTCCTGTAATTCTTCAGGAAGCAAGATTTATTATTTTCTTTTTCCCTGGAAAAGAAAAAAAGAAGGATTCCCAAGTGCTGTACAAAGAATGAAGCTCAGAGGTGAGGAGATCCACAAAGTGTTGAATGTCGGCAGGCTGAGATGTGGGGTAACGTGCCGTTGTAGGGAGTAACAACTTCAGAAGCAGGTTTAAACTCAAGTGGCTGACCTGATTCAAAGGGGGAAGATTGCACAATGTCTGAACAGCATGGAACTAGCAAATTGCCTCAGAATTGAGTCTCGCTGATGTTTGCCACAATAAACCAGGAGAGAAAAAAAAGTTTTGCTGGTGTTTGTTTTTCCCCCTCTCCCTTGCTTCTCTGTGGCACCTAATTCCACAGTTTTGGTGTTACCCTGTCCCTGTTTCTGAATTTTAAAAACACTTGGGCAGAAACAAGCTGGTGAGAAACAAACATCGGTTCTGCAGACTCATTCTCCCAGGATTTTGGGAACATGAGATTGTTGTTTCTGCCCTTTTGGTTAATGTTCTGAGTTTTTTTCCTCCTTCACCTTTTCATGTTTTTATTACGATGAGGGTGGCTTGGGCTATGCCAGGCACTACAGAAATCTTCCAAAACACCCTGCAAAAAATCTTCAGCTCCCTTGTACGGAAGGAACCTTGCCTCTGCAAGCCACCTGCTGCTGAGCAGCCCTGCAATTGTGGAGGCAAAGCTGAGATAAGAGCTGGGTGGGACAGCGGGTGCTGCCTGCTTGGTGCTGGCTGGAAATCTTGTGCAATGTTGCTGCTCTGTGCTGAGCTGCCTGTGGGTGGGAGGGAAGCTGAGGAGCAGGGGCAGCACTTTGGTTTTCTATAAACACCTCGTGTGCTTCGTGGACCTGGTGTCCCAGCAGAGGGAGGCTCTGCTGCGGTCGGACCGTTCTGGGCAGCCGGAGTGGCTGAAAATCCATCCCTCTGCCCACATTTGGGTAGCTGGGGGCGTCCACGTCACCAAGAGCTTCACAGGGCAGAGGTCCCTTTGGGGTCTGGGGATGGGGAGGGGTGCTGTGGAGACCAGGCACTGATCCTCACCCTCCTTTCCATGCCTCCCAGCCCATTGGGGTAGGATGGTGTGAAGCGGCACCACTGCACTCCCCGGCGTTCCCACACACGTAGGAGCACGTTCCCAGGGCTCCGTCAACGTCCTGCCAGCTCTGCGTCTACCTGGATGCACAAGACTTTATTTTTTCTTTTTTTTTTCTTTTTTTTTTTTTCTCCCCACCCCTGGAAGTTGCTTAATAGCTTGGTGCACTCCTACTTCGCGGGATGTGTTGGCTTCAGCAGCCTTTAAAGATACCTATCACCACCCGACTGCGATGTCTGGGTGCTCGCTTTGCTACTGAGCCTGGCGCTGCCTGCGTGGGCACTGAGCTGGCCCCAGGACCCCCCCGGGGCTGCGTGGAAGGGGGGCACGGGCAGTGGGGACTGTTGCAGGTAGGGGCAGGGCTGCACCCTTCGGGATGTGACTCATCCTCGGGGCTCGCCCTGTTCTGGCGCTCGCGCTGGAGGTGAGGCTGCTGCGGTGCGCCCCGCGTCGATCTGCGTGGGGGCTTTTACCCCGTGGGACGGGCTGCGATGGGCCCCTTCTGCACCTAATGGGGACGGGAGAGGGGGGAGCCTTTGCAGAGCTCCTGGACCTGGTTGTGGTAAGGATGCTGCCCCACTCTGCCCTCCTCCAACCCCTGGAAAACCTCGCGTCTGGCTCTGGCTGGGGTCTCACCAACCCCTGGAGCTGTGTGGGGAGGGTGCAGCCAGGGCTGGGGTAGGGCAAAGAGGAAGGGGGAGCACGATTGGAGATCGCAGAGCAGCAGCTGCGCCCCTGGCAGCCTTGGGTGCTGTTGGGGTGCCTGCAGAGGGAGCGCCCGGGCAAAGGTTCCTTTTGCTCTCCTGCTTCCCGTGCGGTGGGTTCCTGCTCGACCCAGGGCAGAGCTGTGAGCTGCAGGGTGGTGGGGAGGAGGACGTTGGGCTGGGGAAGGGGTCTTGGCTGGCTTGGGGGTGCCAGGGCACGCCGGAGCCCCCCAGGGCTTGCGGAGGTGGTGGGGAGCTGGGGCTGGCCTCGCTTCCCGGGTGTGCCCGGCTCCGTGCGCCCACGCGGCAGGATGGGTGCTGGGGCCTTGTCCCAGTTCCAACTGGGGGGACGGGAATTGGGTGGGCAGGAGGGGTCTGCACTGGGGGAGGGCAGCCACCACACCCGAGGGGATGGTGTGGAATCGGGGTGCAGGGGGCTGTGCTCACCCCAGCTTTTGCAGCCCCCTCTGTAGGGAGCCCCAGCTGCCCCCATGCCCTGCCGGACCCCCACATGGACACCGAGGCGCAGGATGGTGCCGAGGTGCAGGATGGTGCCGAGGTTCTGTCGGAGGGATGTTCGCTGGCCGAGGTGAGCGAGGGCAGGGGCTGGGGGCTGGGGACTGGAGTGTCCCCGGGGGCGAACGGGAGACCCCACGGGGATGTGTGCACCGGCACCAGCATGGGCACGGGGATGGCAGAAGGGTCCCATTTCGAGGAGGGGTGGAATTTGGGCATGGAGCAGCCAACCTGAAACCGTATCCCCCACGGGGCTGGAGGGAAGGGCTGGGGGGGTGAGGGGACACCCCAGCTCACCCCTCTCTTCCCGGTGCAGGTCTCGGAGGGGCCCCCAGCACAGTGGTCGGTGCCGGAGGTGTGCGCCTGGCTGGGTGCACGGTGCGGGGACGGGGACCTGGTGCAGCTGGCGGCCGAGCACGGGGTCAGCGGCCGGGCCCTGCTGCGAATGACCGAGGGGATCCTGCGGCGCATGGGGGTCGCCCCCTGCAGCCAGCGCCGGGAGCTGCTGCGGGAGCTGCTGGGGCTGCGGCTGCAGCAGGAGCTGGAGGAGCTGCTGAGCATCGTCGGGGGTGAGCATCCCCCTTAGCGCATCCACGGGGGGCACCGGCCGTGAGGACGCCGGGGGTGCCTCCAGATGGACTGTGGTCACCTCTATCCTCAGAGTGACGTGGACAGGAGCTTGCGAGCAGGGAGGCGATGCCATGGGATGACAAAGCAGCGGCTGGAATTAAGCACACGACATGGAAGCGGTGCTGGAAGGAGTCCCGAGGCCACCGTGTCCCCCAGAAAAACCCAAACCTGGCTGGAGAGGCAGGGCTGCGCGAGAAGGAGCCTGCCCTCGCCCCTCGCCCCGTGAGCCACCTGCTGCCGGGTGACACCGGGTCCCACAAGGTGCCACTGCGACCTGCGGTGTGTGGGGAGCACTGTGGCAATAACCCAGCCACCAGATCCTGTTGCAAGCCCAGGGTGTGAGGGATACAGAGAGGGGACATGGAGGTGTGACACCTTCCTTGGCTGTGCCCGGGAGCAGCGCATCGATGGGGGAGCCCACGAAGGAGGTGCTGGGGCACCCTCTGCCTCCGACCCCGGGGCTGGCAGGGTGTGCAGAGCAGCAGGGCAGGGCTGAGGGCCTCAACAAACGTGGCTGGAGCCGTGAAACCACTGGTGTGGCTGTGCTTGAGGGACCTGCTGCCTCCCAGACAGCAAGGAGAGGCAGCCTTGGCTGTGGGCACGAGGTAGAAGGGTCCCCACTCCTTGCTGGGAGCCTGTTGTACCCATGCACGGCAGCCTGACTGCATATGGGGTCCTGGTACCCACAGAATCACAGAATCACAGAATCTCTAGGTTGGAAGAGACCTCAAGATCATCGAGTCCAACCTCTAACCTAACACTAACAGTCCCCACTAAACCATATCCCTAAGCTCTACATCTAAACGTCTTTTGAAGACTTCCAGGGATGGTGACTCCACCACCTCCCTGGGCAGCCCGTTCCAGTGCCTAACAACCCTTTTGGTTAAGAAGTTCTTCCTAACATTTAACCTAAAACTCCCCTGGTGCAACTTTAGCCCATTTCCCCTCGTCCTGTCACCAGGCACGTGGGAGAACAGGCCAAACCCCACCTCGCTACAGCCTCCTTTAATGTATCTGTAGAGAGCGATAAGGTCGCCCCTGTGCCTCCTCTTCTCTAGGCTGAACAAGCCCAGCTCCTTCAGCTGCTCCTCATAGGACTTGCTCTCCAGGCCCCTCACCAGCTTCGTCACCCTTCTCTGGACCCGCTCAAGCACCTCGATGTCCTTCTTGTAGCGAGGGGCCCAAAACTGAACACAGTACTCGAGGTGCGGCCTCACCAGAGCCGAGTACAGGGGGACGATCACCTCCCTAGCCCTGCTGGTCACACTGTTTCTGATACAAGCCAGGATGCCGTTGGCCTTCTTGGCCACCTGAGCACACTGCTGGCTCATATTCAGCCGACTGTCCACCATCACTCCCAGGTCCTTCTCTGCCTGGCAGCTCTCCAACCACTCATCTCCCAGCCTGTAGCTCTGCTTGGGGTTATTGCGCCCCAGGTGCAGGACCCGGCACTTGGCCTTGTTGAACTTCATGCAGTTGACCTCAGCCCATCGGTGCAGCCTATCCAGATCCTCCTGCAGAGCCTTCCTACCCTCCAGCAGATCGACACACGCACCTAACTTGGTGTCATCTGCGAACTTACTGAGGGTGCACTCAATGCCGTCATCCAGATCATCGATGAAGATGTTAAAGAGGACCGGCCCCAGCACCAAGCCCTGGGGGACGCCACTAGTGACTGGCCTCCAACTGGACTTGGCTCCATTTACCACAACTCTTTGGGCCCGGCTATCCAGCCAGTTTCTCACCCAACGAAGCGTGCGCCAGTCCAAGCCAAGAGCAGCCAGTTTCTTGAGGAGAATGCTGTGGGAGACAGTGTCAAAAGCCTTGCTGAAGTCAAGGTAGACCACATCCACAGCCTTTCCCTCATCCACCCAGCGCGTCACTTTGTCGTAGAAGGAGATCAGGTTCGTCAAGCAGGATCTGCCTTCCATAAACCCATACTGACTGGGCCTGATCGCCTGCTTGCCCTTCAAGTGCCGCATGATGACTCCCAAGAGGATCTGCTCCATGAGCCTCCCTGGTACTGAGGTCAAACTGACCGGCCTGTAGTTTCCCGGGTCAGCCCTCCGGCCCTTCTTGTAGATGGGCGTCACGTTTGCTAGCCGCCAGTCAGCTGGGACCTCCCCCGATAGCCAGGACTGCTGATAAATGATGGATAGGGGCTTGGCCAGCTCCTCTGCCAGTTCTCTCAGTACCCTTGGGTGGATCCCATCCGGCCCCATCGACTTGTGCACATCCAAGTGCCGTAGCAGGTCACCAACCAGTTCTTCGTGGATGGTGAGGGCCACATCCTGCTCCCCGTCCCCTTCCACCAGCTCAGGGTACTGGGTATCCAGAGAACAACCGGTATTGCCGCTAAAGACTGAGGCAAAGAAGGCATTAAGCACCTCCGCCTTTTCCTCATCTCTTGTAACTAAGTTTCTCCCCGCATCCAGTAAAGGATGGAGATTCTCCTTTGTCCTCCTTTTGGTGTTGATGTATTTATAAAAGCGTTTTTTGTTATCTTTAACAGCAGTAGCCAGATTGAGCTCCAGATGAGCTTTGGCCTTCCTAATTTTGTCCCTGCACAGCCTCGCTACATCCTTACAGTCCTCCCTAGTGGCCTGCCCAATTTTCCAAAGATTATAAACCCTCGTTTTTCTCCTAAGCTCAATCCACAATTCTCTGTTGAGCAAGGCTGGTCTTCTTCCCCGCTGGCTCATCTTTGGGTGCATGGGAACAGACCGCTCCTGCGCCATTAGGATTTGCCTCTTAAAGAGCGCCCAGCCTTCCTGGACCCCTCTGCCCTTCAGAATCGCCTCCCAAGGGACTCCACCAACTAGTGTCCTGAGCAGCCCAAAGTCAGCCCTCCGAAAGTCCAATACAGTGGTTTTACTGGTTCCCTTCCTGGCCTCGCCAAGAATAGTGAACTCCACCATTTCGTGGTCACTCTGCCCAAGACAGCTCCCGACAGTTATATCCTCCACCAGTCCTTCTCTGTTTGTGAAGAGAAGGTCTAGCAGGGCACCACCCCTGGTAGGTTCACTAATCAGCTGCGTCAGGAAGCTATCTTCCACTTTCTCCAGAAACCTCCTAGACTGCTTCTCTGGGCTGTGTTGTGCTTCCAGGATATGTCAGGGAAGTTGAAGTCCCCCACGAGTACAAGCGCTTTAGATTTCGCAACTTCTGTCAGCTGCCTGTAGAACTCCTCATCCGTCTCCTCATCCTGGTTCGGCGGTCTATAGCAGACCCTGACCAGGACACTAGCCTTGTCCCTGCCGATCCTAACCCAAAGGGACTCGATCTTGTCATTCCTAGCCTCGAGTTCTACAACATCGAAAGACTCTCTAATATAGAGAGCCACACCGCCACCCCTTCTGTGCTGCCTGTCCCTTCTGAAGAGCCTATAGCCAGGCATCACAGCACTCCAGTCATGAGACTGGTCCCACCACGTTTCCGTGATGGCAACCAAGTCGTAGCCTGCCCGCTGCACGATGGCTTCCAGCTCCTCCTGTTTGTTACCCATGCTGCGTGCATTGGTGTAGATGCACTTCAGCTGGGCCTTTACCTTATCCTCCGGCCTTGCCATTGCTCCCCCTGGCACAGCCCCAACAGTCCTTGCTTCGGCCCCATCCCCCTTCTTACCTAGTTTAAAGCCCTATCAATGAGCCCCGCCAGCTCCTGGCCCAGGATCCTTTTTCCCCTAAAGGATAGGGACCCGCCTACGGCCATCAGACCAGGTGCTGAGTAAACTGCCCCATGGTCGAAAAACCCAAGATTTCTGCGTAGGCACCAGCCCCGGAGCCACGTGTTTAACAGGTGGGCTTTCCTTGTCCTCTCCGTACCCCTCCCTGTCAACGTAGGGATGGACGAAAACACCACCTGCACTCCCGCTCCGTCCACTAGCCGTCCGAAATGTGCCCCTCATGTGCCCAGATCCCCCGGGGGTCTGGGGCACAGCCAGGGCAGCCTGAGGGTGCCAGCGTGGTGGGTGACAGGGGAGTTACTGGGTGATGGGGGCTCACTCCCAATTTGCCCATTCTGTTCTGCAAAGAGCAGGGTCTGGGGCTTGTAGGGGGCCGGGGCTTGCAGGGGGCTGGGGACCCCGAGTTTATAGGGCTGTGGAGCACTGGCTGGGGCCAGGTCGTGCCATTCCCCTGCATGGACCACAGCTTGTTTCATGCTGTGCCATCTGGTTTTGCACCCGTTTGTATTTTTACTCCTGTAGTCCCTGCTGGCATGGCTCCCCAAATCCCAAACCTCACCTCCCCTAATCCCAAATCTCACTGGGGGCAGCACCAGACTCCCTTTGGGGCTGTCTCCCCCCCAGGAGAAGCCCCAAACTCAGCAGTTGCAGTTTTGGGGCTCTGGCAGCTCCTTTTCGCAGCAATGGGAGCGACCAGGGCAGTGGTGCAGCTGCAGGGTGGCCGCATGTCCCCGAGGGTCTGCCTGGCCTGGGGACTGCCCTGCTCCCATGAAAAGTGGATTTGGTCACCATGGGAGGGTGGAGAATGCAGAAACTGCTGGAGAGCACAGCCTGGGAGGACGTGCAGAGGCAACACCAGCTGTGCTGTCTGCATGCATGGTACTGCAGCAGGGCGCTCCCCTCGTGCCTGTGCCCACTTCTCTCCGGCTGCCCAAGCACTCAGAGCTCCTGAGCATCCCCGAGGCTGCCGGAGCATCGCTGGATTTGCCTGAGCATCACCAAGCAGCCTGTGTCCAAGCATCGTCTGGGGGCTGCTGGAGCATCCCTACGACTGCCTGAGCTTCACCAGGACTGCCCACGCATCCCTGGGGTTGCTCGAGCACCCCCGGATTTTTCTGAGCATCCATGGGGCTGCCTGAGCCCTGGAAACTCCAGGAGCTTCAGGGCACTGGGGAGCTGGGGGCTCTCGGTGTGAGTTTCTTGTTGGGAGCACCTTTGATGTCATTGCACAACTCAGAGCATTTACTGGTTTATTTATAAGACTGATATTTTTCTCTTCTGCTCCAGAAATACTACTGGGGAACAAATTCACCTGCTCACCACTTTGACCTGTGAGCAGCAGCCTGGCACTGGTAATGGAGGCTGTGCTGGAGCGTGGGTGCCCGAGGGTGTCCCAATCCCCGTCCCCATTCACTGCCACCCCACCGTGTCCCTGCTGGTCTGCAGCACCCTGCCAGAAGGCTGCTTGAAACACCCCTGTGGCCACAGCAGCTGGTTGCTTATTTAATGACTAATGGCTCTGCCAACTCCAGGGCTAACACTAGTTTTAGGAAGGCAAAAATAGCAGCAGGGGGATTTGCGTATAGATGTTTCTTCGTGGATTAAGAGCTCCAATTTCAATTTGAGCCAGCTGAGCTGCAGCTTGTAGTGGTTTTCCTTTCCCTCCCCTTCTGTTCATCTCTTTCTTTTTTCTATTCCTGTTTTCCTTGGGAGCTGGAAGGATGATGGCTTTTTAAGACAAAACTCACGGTGATGTGTGCATGTTTGTTTCCTGCAGTGCTAGGTGACCTCTGCAGCACCAGGGCCAGATTTTGGGTATGGGGCTGCAGAGCCACAGGAGAGAGCTGGGGGAGCATCAAGACCAAACCCTGCCCGCTGGCATATCCTGCAGTTTTGTCACCTAATTGAGGCTCTTTTAATACACTTAAAGTAATTTTCATTAGGGAAAAAAAAAAAAAAAAAAAAGAACAAAAAAAAGAAAAAAAAAACAAAACACAAGACAGGTGAAATTATGGCTTTAAAAAGCAGCTGGGTGCCCTCAGCAATGGAGCAAAGTGTGGTGTGTGTTTTATTGCTCACTGTTCTGAAGGAGCCATGGGCTGCAGTCTGGATGAAACCCACGTGTCTGATCCCAAGGAGTAAGCAGCGGTGCTGGGGCCCAGCGGGTTTTTGCACAGAAATGTTGAATAAACAAAGTCTCCAGTCTGAGGGCAGCAGACCCCAGCAGAGGACACAGCCAATATAGCAGCACGTGTTGAAGATGTGAATGCCCAGAGTGGGAATCAGTGCTCCTGCTGGCGGTGGGGGTGCTGCAGGGGCAGGAGCTCCTTGTGCTGGTGGCTCCTTTCTGCTCCCATGGTCAGGTGGGAGAAAGCTCCGTCTGCTCCAGGCTTCACAAAGCAGGATGCTTCCAGCAAGCATGCTCCTGTCCCAGCAAACCCTTGCCACGTGCACATTTTCCCCTGCCCCGCAGACACGTTTCTTCCCAGCTCCCTGGCTCAAACATCTTTGCCATTGTGGACCTGCTTGTTACAACCCCAAGGTCTCGCCTGGGGAGCAGTAGCTGGCATCATATTCATCCCTGGAGGCGTGAGGCTGAGCCTGTTTTTGGGTGTGCATCACTTTGCAGAGCAGTCTGCCCTTTCAGCAGCCGGTCTCCTTCCATCCTGCCACAGCCGTGCGCGGTGTTTGCAGCCCCTTACTACCGGTCAGTGCCACCACCACAGCTCCCATCTTCTCTTGAGCGTTCAGGGGGTGTTCCCCGGAGGCTTCCCTCCACAGTGACAATTAACCATTTGTTCTTTCTCCCTTTTCAGTAACTGCTTTTTCATGTTAGGACCCTCTCTCTTATCCCAGCCTTACCTTTCTAAGCCATTGTGCTGAGGGATCCTGTTGGGGCTGTTCTGGACATCCAGGCAGATGACACTCTCTGTGTGTCCCCTGTCCTGTTGCCCCTGCTCCTTCAGAATCTGGATTTCTTCAGCACATCTCCTGGTGTGCCCCAGCTGCTGCCCATCCCTTCCTTTGCCTCCCCTGCCTTCACGCTGGTAACCTCCTGCAGCACCATGGGCTCCAGAGGGATGCACAAGAGGATGCTCACTCAAGGCTTCCTCTTCTTGGCTGCTGTATGACCTCCTGGGGCTGTTGATTCGGGATGTCCGGGGATTGTGGCAGTCTGTCCGGCTGTTCCAGTCCTGGGATCCTGGGACATCAGCACAGAGCTGAGCTGCTGTCCTTCTCCTGCCCCTTGGAGCTGCTCAGGCCTGCATCCTCCGAAGGTCAAACAGGTCCAAACCGGGGCTGAGCGGCACCAAACTGGGGAGGTGCACCCTGGTAGAGGTGGTAAAACAAGCACTGGAAGATGTCTGGAGGGACATCTGTGCCAAGGGATGTCCCCTACCACCCTGCAGGCACTGCCACCCAACACCTTTCCTGTGTCACCCTTGGGTTGCAGGAAATTGCAGCTGGGGGTTCACAGGAGTCCATGATACACGAGGACACCGAGGCTTTATTCCCTAAGCTTCTCTACCTGATTACAGATTACTGCCAACCACCACTAACAAGAATACCTACGATTAACTGCAATGGATGCACTCAACTCCTTGACCTAGCCCACAGCAGCTTGGCTCGGGCTCCCAAGAAAGAAAGGCCTAGGCCCTGACCAGGCCACAAACTTCCTTGATTCCTGCCTGTTCTTTGGAACCCCCCTGAATCAGGTTGTGTGGTGTGCTTTGATGTTCGTCAGCCTGGAAACCAGTTCACAGGACCATGGAATCATTTAGGTTGGCACAGACCTCCAAGACCACCATGTCCATCTGTTAACCTAGGACTGAGCAGTCTACCACTACACCACGTCCCTAAGCGCCACCTCAACACGCCTTTTGAACACCTCCAGGGATGGTGGCCCAACCACTTTCCTGGGCATCCTCTTCCAATGCCTCGCAACCCTTTAGTGAACAAATTTTCCCTAATATCCAACTTAAACGTCCCCTGGTGCAACTTGAGGCCATTTCATCATCATGTGATTAACAAGCGAATAGCAGGAGGTTCTTCCAAGACTAATTTATCAGGGAGTAAAAGAAGTTGTGGGTGCAAGGAGTGTTGTGCTTGCCTTTCCCATTTTTTGTAGTCTGACTACAAGCCAACCTCTTTATTCCATAAATATGGCTGCATGAGCTTTTGGGGGCTTTCCCTGCACAGCAGCAGGCCGCGTGGTGGTGGCCACCCCACGATCAGGCACAGCTCCCCAGGACACTGCTGGAGGCTGAGAGGCCCCTTACCAGCTGCAGATCTTCCGTCAGAGACCGACATCACACACATGTACCAAAGGGTGTTAAGACCTTGCAGGAGGTGGCACTGGGGGGGGGCTCTGAGGGCCCTGCCAGCCCAAACCGCTCTGGGATTCTGTGATTTTATCAACAGTTGCTGCATCAGAAGTATGGCAGCAAATATACACACACCAATGATAGGATGAGAGGGAATGGGCTGAAGTTGTCCCAGGGGACACTTAGGTTGGATATTAGGGAAAACTTCTTTACCGAAAGGGTTGTTAGGCATTGGAACGGGCTGCCCAGGGAAGTGGTTAAGTCACCATCCCTGGAGGTCTTGAAAAGACGTTTAGATGTAGAGCTTGGTGGTATGGTTTAGTGGAGGACTGGTTAGTGTTAGGTCAGAGGTTGCACTAGGTGATCTTGGAGGTCTCTTCCAAACTAGACTATTCTGTGATTCTGTAATGAAAATAAATTTACTCTTTGTGTTTCAGCTGTGGGTCTGTTGTTTTTTCTGCTGCCTGCCTGTGCTGGCCCACACCCCGGCCTAGTGGGATGCAAACATAAAATCGTACAGAGTCCTGACCAGGGACTGCTGCCTTTGCTCTGTCCTCCCCCACAATGCTCCCACCACGTCCACCCCAAAATTAGAGGTTTTACCCTTCTGGAGCAGCCTTGCACAGCTGACACACGTTCCCAGAGCCCCAGGCTGGCTGCCACCTAGCCTTGCATTTAGGAAGCAAGTTGGGATTGGGGGTTTGCAGACCCTTCCCCAAACTGCATCACCAAGGCCTCATCCTGCCCTGGGAGTTGGTCATAGTGAGGCTCAGGCTGGTCTCCCTATCGTCGAGGCCAATTAACCCATCAGGGAAGGGAATTAGATTGGCAAGATAGCATTTGGTCTTGACAAATATATACTGGTTGTATTTTTTATCAGCTTATTATCCCGGGGGGCTTATAAAATGATTGTTTAATGATTTACTCTGGTGTGCGAGATGTACTGGACTATTAGATGAATTAGGACCGGGGGGGCTTGTGAGTCCCTGTTCACCCCTGGTCCTCCTGCCAGGAGCAGCTGCTCTTGGCCTGCTTCAGCGCGGGGGCTTTTCCCATCCTGCACAAACTCTGAGACGATTGTTGATGGTTTTGGAAATGGCCTTGGACAGAACAGTCTTGGAGAGAGATGAATTTGATTGCTGGACTGTTAGATGAATTAGGAAAGCAGCGTCTTCATGGCCTCTTTCCAGTATATCCAGGTCTCTCTCATCCTGGGGAGCCCAGACCTGGTCCCAGTACTGCAGACGGGGCCTCACCAGTGCTGAGGAAGGATCCCCTCCATCATTTCCATCATGTATCAGCGGGCCTAGTCAACTGGAGATGTTGCAGATGACTGGAGACTTGCAAATGTGACACCCATCGATAAGAAGGGAATGGGCCCAAGTTGTGCCAGGGGAGGTTCATGCTGGAAATGAGGAGACATTTCTGCTCAGAAAGAGCAGTCAGGCATTGGGATGGGTTGCCCAGGGAGGCAGTGGAATCACCATCCCTGGGGGTGTTCAAGGAGAGGTTGGACGTGGTGCTTGGGGACATGGTTTGGTGGTGACATTGGTGATCAGGTGATGGTTAGACCAGATGATCTTGGAGGGCTTTTCCAAGCTTCATGATTCTAGGATTCTACAGGAAAGCTGGGGTGGGACTCTTTATCAGGACGTGTAACAATAGGACAAGGGATAATGGCTTTAAACTAAAAGAGGGGAGATTTAGATTAGAAACAAGGAAGAAAATCTTTAATATGACAGCAATGAGGCACTGGCACAGGTTTCCTAGAGATGCTGTGGATGCCCCATCCCTGGAGGTGTTCAAGGCCAGGCTGGATGGGGCTTTGAGCAACCTTGATCTAGTGGGAGGTGGGCCTGCCCATAGCAGGGGGATTGGAACTAGATGATCTTCAAAGTCCTTTCCAACCCAAACCATTCTGATTTTATGATTCTAGGAGAATTGTGGCTCACCTTGAAATGAAGCACACAGAGACTAGTCCAGTCCAACTCAAACAGTTTCTTAGCAAAGACTACAAAGCATTATAATGAATCACCACTCTTGACAGTTCTTCAGGAGATTCTGGTCATTGGGTTTGCAGCAGGATTGCAGGAAAAGTGCACAGTAAACACCCCCTCCCTCTGCGCTGGTACAGGCAGAGCCACTTCCATGTTCTCCAGACCCTTTTTCTTCAGTTGTCACCTGCCCGTCTTGACAGCACAAATGCTAAGCTCACGCACTGCTGACAGCTGCTGAGGAAGCTGCAAAGCTGTCTAATTCTCTACGTTGGTTATAAAGGGCTTTTACCCAACACAGAAGTGCTTGGCAAAAGCAGTTGGGGTGGCTAGGTGCTGGAGGGAACTTTGCCAGGCTCATGAGTAGGAATGGCTCATGGAAGTGGGGGCACTTCTTAACCTAGGACATATACCTAATAACCACACAGTTAAAAATCACTGTCTAAATCCGCATAGGCTGCTGCGTTAATTGCTTTAATGACATCAGAAAGAAAACGGCACCCGAGTACTGAGTTTATGAGTGCAAATAAGAGTCCCAAAAAACAAAATAGCCAAGTTCCCCACAAATGTTCACCTGCTCGCAGACCCCGCTGTCCTTTCTGCAAGTGTGACAAGTATTGCTGCAGGGAAACTGTTCTTTTGCCAGTGTCATTTCTTTTCCCATAGCAGTTGATAAAACTGGTACTTGCTAATGCTGCCTTTGCTCTTCATCTGGCACTTGGTCTTGATCTTGGCGGTATGACTGCTTGCTACCGGAATATTTTTCTAGTTTGCTTTAAGACAAAGCTGATGTAAATATTTATGGCAAGAAAGGAAGAGGACTTGGACTTTATCACACAGCAAGGGAATCGCTGAGCAGCAGCATGAGAAGCACTCCTCAGTTCACCCAATATTGTAGCAATTACATTTAGTTTTATTGACAAGGTTTAAGTCATAATCATTACAAGAAGATTTTGTGGTTATCCCCGTATTATGTTCTTCTAAAATGCAAAGCACTTGCAGTTTTTCCTTCGTACCAACTTAGCCTAACATTTCTCCAGTTGAGCGAGTGCATTCTGCTTTGTAACTCTTTGCCATGAAGCAGGAATTTCTCCTTTGCCATGAAATTTCCCATTGTAGCATTGTTCTAGCTGTGTCCTGAAAGAAGACACAAACCATTTCCAGTATGCTTGCATGGATGGATCAGGAGGAATGCTCCAAGTGGAATATGGAGGTCCTGCATCCCGGTATTTCTTGTAGGGGATCCATGTGTCTTCACCAATCCTGAATGAGCAGTCACTTGAAACGCTGCTAGAACAAATATCAATGACTAGGTTGTCTGTTTCATGCCATTTAGATCCTCTTTTTTCATGCCATTTGAGTCCTGTGAAAGCTTGTGGACGATGGAAGACAACCCGGTGGTCTCCGTCATGGTTTGGCATAGTGTTAGTGCAAACAGCCTCACAAAATGGACACTGCTCCTGGCACCCTGCAAACTGCTCAGCCACTATTGTGTGAGGCTGCCTTTCAAAGGAGCTCATACGAGCTTCTTTAAACTCCTTCCTGAGATCATCAATAACGGGAGACAGTGCTTCTGTCATGGCATTATTCAGGAACTCTATGTCTGTTATCTCCTGATGTTCAATGCCCTTCAGGTCGCTCCTGGGCAAGCTTATCATGTCTCCAAGTGCTCTGCAGAATT
Organism: Anas platyrhynchos; assembly: GCF_047663525.1. Lineage (NCBI taxonomy): Eukaryota > Metazoa > Chordata > Aves > Anseriformes > Anatidae > Anas > Anas platyrhynchos. The sequence continues at coordinate 120,365,838 of NC_092589.1, read as the reverse complement.
CATCCAGCCAAAGAGAGATTTGATCCTTTCTGTCTTTTCTGTCTTTGACAACAGTGGTTGATGCAAAAACAGCTGACTGAATGTTTTCATAGTAACGAGAGAGGGATTCTCTTAAAAACATCTCTAGCCTTCTGTTCTTATCTAAACAGTACGTCTCAACTTTTGTCTTAATGTAATTATTTAAAAATTCTCCTGGGGCATTAAGATAATACATGAATTTTTGAAAATGTTCATTTTCTGCTAGGTATTTCAGCATGCAAGCTTCCAGAGTGGATCTATTGCCTCCGAAATCTGGAATTTTATCCTTCACGTCTCGAGCTATGTCAAGAGCTGTCTTCTCGTAGATGGCGTGTCGAAGAGCTGGGGCAATCTTGCTGCACAGGAAATCAGCAAATGTTGTGATACAAGAGGCTCCTTGGCAGGAAATCTGGAAACATTTAAAGAAGTCTTCTCTCTTGCTCTCCAGGTAGACGACTGGATCATTTGCTTTCCTGAATGCTGTGTGCATGTCTTTAAACCTTTCTGCTGCCATTCTGCACAGGTGCAGTGATAAATCTATTTTGTATTCTTTATTAAAACTGTAATTTGCAGTGGTAGGGACAGAGTTCATACCTCCCTCCACTTCATTTAGTATTTCATGAATAAAAGTTCGACTGTAATCCATTTTATCTTTTTCCTTCTTCTCAATGCTTTCCTTCACACGCTTTATGATGCTATCTGTAATGTGGTGCATGTTGTTCACATCGGCATCGTTGAAACCCTTATAAAACATGCGGAAGCCTTTTTTCTTAGACACATGTTTCTCTATGTCAAGAGAAAATGTATTATTTTGGTATAAATTCAATATGTGTTTATCTACATTAGGCTCCTTAAAGTGATCTAGAAGGATATTTTCTATGTCCACATCAATGTCCACCTCTTCCTGAGGGGGAGCAGCAGAAGAGACTTCATAAAGCCACTCCATCCAGATAGAATTGAAGCGGTTTCTCAGTTCACTTTCACCTAATTTCTGGCCTTTTAGAGACAGGGCCAACTCTCTGCTCTTTCTCAGGAGCCCATTTTCATATTCAGACTTCCTCTCATCCAGTTTACTCTGGCTCTTCTTTACTTCTAGAAGTTTCTCACACTTCCTTCGCATTTCAACAAGAAGGGACTCTCTCAGTTCTTTCAGCTTCAGTTCCGTGCTGCTTTTCCACTGGATCAGTATTTCACGGTCTTTGTCTTCACTGAAGAATGTTTCCATGTTCTTGGTGATGGCATCACTTCTCTCTTGCACCAGTTTTTCAAGGTGTTCTGTGGTGACCTTGTCCAACTCCCCGTTCCGCACCTTGTTTTCCAGTTTCATTTGCAAGTCTAAGATGTGACTTCTCAGCTGCCAGGTCCACTGACTAAATGCAGTTTCCAGTTTCTTGTAGGCAGCAATCTCCACTGAATTCTTGAAGCTGAAAACAAAGTTTTCATTCAGCAGGGCATTCCACAGGTCACTAATACGAACTTTAAAGCTGGAGAGCCTCAAAACGCTGCTGTGCGATTCCTTCTTGGCAGCTTGAAGAATTTTGCTCTTTAATTCCTGGACGTTCTGGCTGTAGGTGGGGTTGGGCGGTGCCATCGGTGGGTTTCCTTCCCACAGGTGAGCAAAGTAATGAATGTGGGTGTTCACGTCAAAGCGGATGACGTCGCTGAAGCAGGTGATGTCACAGAATTCCTGCTGGGCCGCAATCACGGTCATTTCATCCAGCTTTTCCTGCAGACGTCTTTGTCCCTCCATGTTCTTTTCCTTTGCGGTTATTTCGCCCACGTTTTGGTGCACAAAGAGGCAGCCTGGGGAAATATTAACTTGCTTCATCCTCAGGAAAGCCTGCACAGCAATCTGAAGGACGTCTTGCATTTCCGAAGGATTTTCTCCAAAGATGTTGATCAGAGTCATGTTTCCAATGCCAATGACAAAGGTGGCCAGCTCATTGTCGTGGTTAAGTGACTGCTTATTGGCCATCTCTATGGCACGAAGTCCTTCTGTGTCAACAACAAGCAGGTAATCAAAGTTCAAATCCTGTTGGAGCTTCTCGTCCACTTTAATGAGCTGCATAAACGCTCCCTGGGTGCACCTCCCTGAGCTGACCTTAAACTGGAGACCAAACATGGCATTCAGCAGGGTTGACTTCCCTGTGCTCTGGATGCCAAGCACGGAAAGCACAAATATTCGCTTGTCCCCTAGCTTCTCAATTAACCTGTCAAAGACGGCTCCAATCCATTGCAGTGGTACATAAGAAGCATCGCCATCCATCAGCTCAATGGGATACCCTAAAACCATCAGATTGGCAGCAATTTCAGATAGTTTGACATACCAATTTTCTTTGGAGTATGTTGATTCCAGTGCCTCATAAATCTGCCCCACCTCTCTCAAAATATGCTCAAGGCCAATGGACGAATCATTGATTTCATCAGAAAGGGCATCTAATTTCTTAACCAATAGAGTTTTCAGGTTGTTGTTTTCATTGCTTTTCTTTAATGCCAGGATTTGAGACCATAACTGATGGTACTCTCTCTTCAGCTCATCAAGGCGATCAGAGGAGATGTCGTCCATGAAGATCTTCATCCACTGCAGAAAGAATTTCTTGGTATTGTCTGGCTGTGAATGGAGAAAGCCAAGGACTGTTTTCATCAGCTGATTGAGGGGAAACGCTTTGCCTAGTTGCTTTCTTCGTATTGCAGACTTCTCCAATTCAATTTGGCTCCGATGATGCTCTATGCTCTTGCTCCCCTTTTCCTGCAAGCGAGTGAGTTCTTTGTCCTTTTCACACCACATGTACCACAGTTTTCCCTGAAGAGGCAGTAGCTGTGATTTGATCTCAGACAACTTCTCCTTCTTCAACAGATTCACCAGTTTGATTGCTGTTTCTTTGGCTGTCACGCACGCTTCTGCATCTTCATCGACTAAGAAGCCGTGCTGGCGAGCTGTGCTCAGGCATGCATTGAGGCTAACAAGCGTGCTCGACCCTTCCACTAGGTCTCGGATGGTTTTTGTCAGCTCACCCACTAATTCTGCTTCATTTCTGTTCTTGATCCCTATTCTTACGTTTTGGCCAGATCGGCCAGCTGCAATGCTCTCTTTCTCAGTGAAAAGGCAAACCAAAGGCCTCTGAGACTGCCACAGATCATGTAAAATTCTCCTGCCTTTCTTCTCGTTGCTCTGATCCAACTCAGAAACAAGAACCACGTTCACGGTAGAGATCTCCTGTAAAAACTGCAGCTGGGGTTCGTGATCCCTCGCATCTCCATGCAGGTTACAGAAAGCAACAGGGCCGTTAAAGCTGTCGTTGTCACTACCACGGGGAAGGTACCAGGAGATCTCCACAACACCTTTCATCAGGAAGCAGTCTTTGGTGCTGCCTTCGCAATGGTGGTGGAAAAAAGTGTCGTGTTTCTTCCTGCTCAGCAGGGCATTCAGGAGCTGAGACTTGGAAGAGGAAGGAGAGCTGCCGATGCGGAGGAAGGACACGATGGGCATCTCTGCCTGATAAATGAGTTTGTTGTTGTGACTGCTAATCCTCGTCTGCTCTCCCGATCTCACCGTCCCTTTCCAGCTCTTCTTGATTTGGCTGAGGGACCAGAGAGGGAACTCTATCTGTGAAGTGCCCGGGTTTGGTACCAGGAGGGGTAGTGCAAACTGGCAGAAAGCGAGCTTGGATGAAAGGTACTGTCTCATGAAATCATCAGCACAATGAAAAATTGCCATCTGGAGGTCCATGGGGTGCACATGACTCTCCCTGCTTGCAGATTCAGGGGCTCCTTTGTCCAAGTCACTGAGAAAGTCATCAAAGGAATCAGAGGGCTCGTGCTCCTCCCCTGAGGTGTTTGGTGTGGGTGCGACTCCTGGCTTACTGGCCTCCTTGCAAGTCAGGTACCTCACCTGATAATCCATGGTCAGGAGCTTTTGCAGGAAGTAAAATGGTAGCTCGCTGTCCTTGCTCGGCTGGCTGTTGTGTACAGATGTCTGGTGTATTATGTGGAAATCTTCTGTGCCCATTTTTCTTGGATAGTACCTTTCCAGCCCAAGGCGCTTAAGTAAGTTGAGGAACTCTGGGCTTGCAGTGGCTTGACTTGCTTTGGAATTGCTGCTGTCTGATTTGGGTTTGCACTGACTGGGAGGCTGCATGCCTTGAAAAGCATCTTCCAGGTCTTTCATTATATCATCTTTGTTCAGGTTGCCAGATGTGTCCTCCAGTTGCCCATCGATGAAGGATTGCAAATCTCTTTCCAGCATCTCCCAGTCTTTGAATGCATTGTGCTTTTCGAGGAGAGCTTTCATCTCTGTGGACCATGTGTTTTTCGTCTTTTTTTTCATGAAAACTAGGCGGTCATTCTTCTGCTCATGGGTGACCTTCTTGTTTTTGGATGTTATGGTGAGCCCCCTCAGCAGCAGGAAGGCCTGAGCTCTGTAAACATCCTGCTCCTTCAGGCTCTGATACTCGTTATGTGCCATGTGCATTTCCTTTATCATGAAATTAATTTCTGGACACCCAAGGAGGTACTGAAAAGTGCTGCTTTCTACTTGGTATCCCGTGCTGGTTGTAACTAAGAGCACGAAGAGTTCTATGTCTTCCTGTGCCCTTTGCTGCAGAGACTGGAGCAAGGAAGAAATAGACTGGCTTACAGTGAAGGTGGCTTTGATCTTTGCCTCATGAATGGCAGATGCAGAAGTTGCCGGTGCGTAGGTGACTTCCATGATGTCCTCCTTCATTTGCAGCAGTGTCGTATTGAGATCTTCAAGACTGGAAATATTGGGAGTTTTGGGAAGCGTGTGCTCCGTCTGGAAGACCCACTGCATAATAAAGGAAGTCCTGGGGAAGTCCTTGACAGAATAGATGTGAGGATCAAGCAGGCACTGCAGCAGAGATTTGATGTAGGTGGTGTTTTCCGGAGAAGACTTCTGGCAAAAAGAAACAGTGTTCACCAGGAACTCCTGCAATGCTTTGTCTGACAGACATATGTTGATCCAGACACTGTGATTCTTTGTTCTCTTATTCAGACCCTGTTTAAAATCTAGCAACATGAGCAGTTTCTTTTCATCCACTGTCCCCTCCCAGGTCTTCACTTGCTCTAGGAAAGCTCTGGCGTCTTCTACGGCACTGGCCAGTTCTTCTCCAAAGATCACACCAGTGCTGCGATTCGTTAGCGCTTCGTAGACAGTCCTGAGGCTGCTGCTCATTTGATGGGAGGCTTTAAAATCGCTGCTGTGGTTGGACAGGATTATGTCCCACACTGGGATCAGCTGAAAGCCCCGGTCGATCACACACCAGGTTGTGTTATTGGCCACAAGCCCGCATTTCCACTCGGGAAGGGAATCCGTCTCTGCTGGGCCCCCTGTTTTGGTCACATAGAGCTGAACTGCTGTGTGGGTGCTGCTTCCGTCTCTTCCCTGAAATGATGCCTGTGAGCTGGACTTTGAAGCATCCCCCTTCACTCCCCACTTGGTACCGAAGCCGCTGAAGCTAGCTCCGACGTAGCTGTTCAGTGCTTCAGATGTTTGTTGCTTCATCTCATCCCATTGCTCTGCCCTGAAACCTTCGGCAGATGCTTTCCACCAGAATATTCCCCCAAAGTGGAGGGGTCCCTGGATCACGTGGGACCCAAACCTGCGGAAGAAGCTGGCGCACCTGCTCTTCAGTAGGTGGAACCTGTCTGCCTCCTGGGTGATGCTCAGAAGCTGTTCGATGTCTTGCAGCTCTCGCAGGGCTGCGTCTGAGAGGCGAAGCTGGTCCTTTTGGAAGTAGTAGGAGGCCAGAGGCATGTACTGGTACATGGTGGTGCAAATGTACGCCTGCTCCGAGCGTGACCGACGGGAGTCCTCTGACTGTGAGGACTTGCCGTAATCTACACCTGTTTCAACACTGAACCTCCAGAACCCACCTTTAACAGAAGCATTGATGCTGAACCCCAGCTGCTCCATGGACTTGGTGAAAGTGGCTTCTGCTGCAGAGGAGGAGAACTCCTTCCTGTCAAGCAGCGACCCTTGCACTGGACCAGTGAGCATGAAGCCATCAGGGACCCTGATGAGTTGCTCTTGCTTTGCCAGCACATCCTCCAGGCTGTTGGTTTGGTAAATCCCCTGCAGAGCCAGGCCTCCCGATGCCCGCCTCAGGACCTCCTCGTCAGAGACGTTCTCCGTCTTCCCCATGAACTTCTCCTGCTGCTCCAGTTGCTTCCGGATGCTCACCAGCTCATCCAGCAATGCCTTCTCTGGAGGTGCCCAGTACTCCTTGGGAATGTCCATGGCTTGCTGTAGGGCCTCCACTTTCTTACTTATCATTTCCTTGCTGTGGTTACGGCTCTTCTGCATTTCTTCCAGCTCCTGTAGGATTGACTTGGCTTCTTCTTGCCTCTGCTTCATCCTCTCCAAGTGCTGTTTCTGCAGTTCATCAACACCTGTTTCGTTGTCTGTGATTCCCAGGAGCTTTTGGAGTGCCTTGGTCTCCCAGGGGTACCGTACTTCGCACTCCAGTTTAAGGTAGTCTTCATATTGCAGATGTTTCAAAGCATTTATTGACTTAACACCCAATATCTCTGACAGTTTGGGGAGCCAGTATTCTTCATCAAGTCCTTCCTTCTCAAATGCTTCTGCCAGCAATTGCGTAGCAATTCGTGTCTTTTCCCCAGCATCTGCTCTCTCCTCCTGTGACTCCATGGCTGTGGAAGGGGAAAAGAGACTTTTGTTACATCAGGTTAGAGGAGGCCACCATCCCTTAGAAGAGGCCTCTCCATAGTTTCTGGCTCAGGGATTTCTTCTGCCCTGCTGCTGGAACCCAGCCTCGGGCACCCCTGAAATATGCAGACACAGACAGACAGACACACGCAACCACTGGCACGGCTGCACAAACAGCCATGGACAAGGCACTGCCTTCAACAGCACCCATGTATAAGCTGCTGTGGTGGTTCCGCTCGAGTGGGCAGCCAAGCTCCACCACAGACGCTTTCTCACTCCCCCTCCTCCAAGAGGAGTGGGGAGAAAATACGATGAAAATGGCTCAAAGTTTGAGAGAAGGACACGAAGATCACGCAGAAATTTTTGTTATGAGCAAAACAGACTCAGCATAGGACCTGTAGCCTGTGGAGAGGAGCCCACGCAGGAGCAGGTGACCTGGCAGGAGCTGCTGCCCGTGGGGGAGCCAGGTTGGAGCAGTTTTGCTCCTGAGGGATGGACCCCGTGGTACGGACCCATATCTGGAGCAGTTCTGGAAGAGCTGCTGCCTGTGGGAAGCCCACGCCGGATCAGTTCATCAAGGACTGTGTCCTGTTGGAGGGATCCCACAGCACAGGGGATGAGAGTGACCGAGAAGGAGCGGCAGAGAAGAAGTGCTGTAGACTGACCATAACCCCCATTCCCCCGTTCCCCTGCGCTGCTCGGGGGGAGGAGGTGGAAGAGGGTGGATGGGGGGGGGAAGGTGCTTTTGGTTTCTTTCCTTTGTTTCTCACTTCTCTAGCTTGTTAGTAATAAGCAATAAACCTTACTGCCTCCCTATGCCGAGTCTGCTTTCCCCTCACAAATAATTACTTTGTGGTCTTCTTGTCCTTATGTCAACCTTTGAGCCTTTTTCATCGTATTTTCTCCCCATTCCTCTTTGAGGAGGGGGAGTGAGAGAGCGTCTGTGGTGGAGCTCGGCTGCCCACTCGAGCAGAACCACCACAATGATCTATAATATGTCTTCCATCTCAAACCATTCTAGGATTCTTTAGGATTTGGAGCCTTGGTTTCTCATGGTCGGGTAGATGACCTGGCAATGCACAGACTATGCCTCTGGGGCTGTTTTCAGAGCATGATGCAGGGAGCAGCCAATGCCTGCCCAGGGCCATGGTGGAAGGGCCCTGGGGGAGCTGCCAGAGGAGCATGAAGCCCACTGGGGTGGTGTTGGAGGATGTTGTGGTTTAACCAGGCAGGCAGCAAAGCACCACACAGCCGTTCGCTGGCTCCCCCCACCCCCACAGCAGGATGGGGGAGGGAACTGAAGAAAAAAAAGTTAAAGGGAAAAAAAATATCCAGATCCTCTTAGAAGCTCATCAGAGCGCACTTGTTGAGTGATCTCCCTGTCCTTATCTCAACCCATGAGCCCTTTTCATTGCATTTTCTTCCACTTTTCCTATGAGGACGGGGAGAGAGAGAGCAGTTGTGGTGGAGCTCAGCTGCCCAGCAGAACAATACCACCACAGTCCCTTCCAATCCAAACCATTTTAGGATACTATGAAGTGCTAAAAGCCTGCGTGTTGAGAAGAAGACAGTTTAATAGGACAGAAAAGGAAGGGGTAATGATGATGATGGTGATACTAATATACCAACAAATATCCAAAGCAACTGATACACAGTGCAATTGGTTACCAACCACTGACTGAAGCCTAACCCTTGCTTTAGCAGTGGCTGCCCCCTACCCCAGCCAACTCCCCTAGATTTTATTGCTGAGCAGTACGCCCTCTGGGATGGGACATCCTTTGGTTCCTTGGGGTCAGCTGTCCTGTTTCTCTGTCCCCTACACCTGAGCAGAGCCCATTTCCCCTGAGCGAAAAGCCCTGCTGCCCTCCTGGCATCTCGCAGCCCAGCAGGAGATGGGTGAAACAGCAAGCAGGAGGCCAAGGGATCTCCACATGTGGCCCCTGCCGTGCCCAGTGCATGTCAGCTTTGACCTACCTGCCCTCCCTGGTGCTCTGCAGCTCCAGTAGCGTCTCAGCCCAGCTCCCGCACCATCTCAGCGCAGCCCCTGCACAGCCTCAGCCCACCCGTGACCCCACTCTTTATAGAGCCTCAAGCCTCTGCGCTGGCCTCAGTTTATAGGTTGCATGGCAGGGAGATATTTTTTGCTTTCCTGGAAGTCAGGCTATTATCTTTCAGTGCCTGAAAGTGAAACTTGGCAGTTGCTGGCTGCGCTGGAGCAGCCACATTCCCAAGCACTCCTCCAAGGAAGGCAAGGGGAAGTGGAAGAAGCAGGCAGCTCTAAAGCAGAGCCATCACAGAAATGGGAGGGAGAAGAGACAGAAATCATAGCAGAGTCTGAATCCACCTGAACCCTATCCCTGAGAGAGGTGCAAGGTAGCAAAAGAATTTTGGCTGTCACCTACGTGAGCACATTCTCACCTAGCTGCTCTTAAAGAAAATCTTTAATATGACAGCAATGAGGCACTGGCACAGGTTTCCTAGAGATGCTGTGGGTGCCCCATCCCTGGAGGTGTTCAAGGCCAGGCTGGATGGGGCTTTGAGCAACCTTGATCTAGTGGGAGGTGGGCCTGCCCATAGCAGGGGGATTGGAACTAGATGATCTTCAAAGTCCTTTCCAACCCAAACCATTCTGATTTTATGATTCTAGGAGAATTGTGACTCACCTTGAAATGAAGCACACAGAGACTAGTCCAGTCCAACTCAAACAGTTTCTTAGCAAAGACTACAAAGCATTATAATGAATCACCACTCTTGACAGTTCTTCAGGAGATTCTGGTCATTGGGTTTGCAGCAGGATTGCAGGAAAAGTGCACAGTAAACACCCCCTCCCTCTGCGCTGGTACAGGCAGAGCCACTTCCATGTTCTCCAGACCCTTTTTCTTCAGTTGTCACCTGCCCGTCTTGACAGCACAAATGCTAAGCTCACGCACTGCTGACAGCTGCTGAGGAAGCTGCAAAGCTGTCTAATTCTCTACGTTGGTTATAAAGGGCTTTTACCCAACACAGAAGTGCTTGGCAAAAGCAGTTGGGGTGGCTAGGTGCTGGAGGGAACTTTGTCAGGCTCATGAGTAGGAATGGCTCATGGAAGTGGGGGCACATCTTAACCTAGGACATATACCTAATAACCACACAGTTAAAAATCACTGTCTAAATCCGCATAGGCTGCTGCGTTAATTGCTTTAATGACATCAGAAAGAAAACGGCACCCGAGTACTGAGTTTATGAATGCAAATAAGAATCCCAAAAAACAAAATAGCCAAGTTCCCCACAAATGTTCACCTGCTCGCAGACCCCGCTGTCCTTTCTGCAAGTGTGACAAGTATTGCTGCAGGGAAACTGTTCTTTTGCCAGTGTCATTTCTTTTCCCATAGCAGTTGATAAAACTGGTACTTGCTAATGCTGCCTTTGCTCTTCATCTGGCACTTGGTCTTGATCTTGGCGGTATGACTGCTTGCTACCGGAATATTTTTCTAGTTTGCTTTAAGACAAAGCTGATGTAAATATTTATGGCAAGAAAGGAAGAGGACTTGGACTTTATCACACAGCAAGGGAATCGCTGAGCAGCAGCATGAGAAGCACTCCTCAGTTCACCCAATATTGTAGCAATTACATTTAGTTTTATTGACAAGGTTTAAGTCATAATCATTACAAGAAGTTTTTGTGGTTATCCCCGTATTATGTTCTTCTAAAATGCAAAGCACTTGCAGTTTTTCCTTCGTACCAACTTAGCCTAACATTTCTCCAGTTGAGCGAGTGCATTCTGCTTTGTAACTCTTTGCCATGAAGCAGGAATTTCTCCTTTGCCATGAAATTTCCCATTGTAGCATTGTTCTAGCTGTGTCCTGAAAGAAGACACAAACCATTTCCAGTATGCTTGCATGGATGGATCAGGAGGAATGCTCCAAGTGGAATATGGAGGTCCTGCATCCCGGTATTTCTTGTAGGGGATCCATGTGTCTTCACCAATCCTGAATGAGCAGTCACTTGAAACGCTGCTAGAACAAATATCAATGACTAGGTTGTCTGTTTCATGCCATTTAGATCCTCTTTTTTCATGCCATTTGAGTCCTGTGAAAGCTTGTGGACGATGGAAGACAACCCGGTGGTCTCCGTCATGGTTTGGCATAGTGTTAGTGCAAACAGCCTCACAAAATGGACACTGCTCCTGGCACCCTGCAAACTGCTCAGCCACTATTGTGTGAGGCTGCCTTTCAAAGGAGCTCATACGAGCTTCTTTAAACTCCTTCCTGAGATCATCAATAACGGGAGACAGTGCTTCTGTCATGGCATTATTCAGGAACTCTATGTCTGTTATCTCCTGATGTTCAATGCCCTTCAGGTCGCTCCTGGGCAAGCTTATCATGTCTCCAAGTGCTCTGCAGAATTCATCCAGCCAAAGAGAGATTTGATCCTTTCTGTCTTTTCTGTCTTTGACAACAGTGGTTGATGCAAAAACAGCTGACTGAATGTTTTCATAGTAACGAGAGAGGGATTCTCTTAAAAACATCTCTAGCCTTCTGTTCTTATCTAAACAGTACGTCTCAACTTTTGTCTTAATGTAATTATTTAAAAATTCTCCTGGGGCATTAAGATAATACATGAATTTTTGAAAATGTTCATTTTCTGCTAGGTATTTCAGCATGCAAGCTTCCAGAGTGGATCTATTGCCTCCGAAATCTGGAATTTTATCCTTCACGTCTTGAGCTATGTCAAGAGCTGTCTTCTCGTAGATGGCGTGTCGAAGAGCTGGGGCAATCTTGCTGCACAGGAAATCAGCAAATGTTGTGATACAAGAGGCTCCTTGGCAGGAAATCTGGAAACATTTAAAGAAGTCTTCTCTCTTGCTCTCCAGGTAGACGACTGGATCATTTGCTTTCCTGAATGCTGTGTGCATGTCTTTAAACCTTTCTGCTGCCATTCTGCACAGGTGCAGTGATAAATCTATTTTGTATTCTTTATTAAAACTGTAATTTGCAGTGGTAGGGACAGAGTTCATACCTCCCTCCACTTCATTTAGTATTTCATGAATAAAAGTTCGACTGTAATCCATTTTATCTTTTTCCTTCTTCTCAATGCTTTCCTTCACACGCTTTATGATGCTATCTGTAATGTGGTGCATGTTGTTCACATCGGCATCGTTGAAACCCTTATAAAACATGCGGAAGCCTTTTTTCTTAGACACATGTTTCTCTATGTCAAGAGAAAATGTATTATTTTGGTATAAATTCAATATGTGTTTATCTACATTAGGCTCCTTAAAGTGATCTAGAAGGATATTTTCTATGTCCACATCAATGTCCACCTCTTCCTGAGGGGGAGCAGCAGAAGAGACTTCATAAAGCCACTCCATCCAGATAGAATTGAAGCGGTTTCTCAGTTCACTTTCACCTAATTTCTGGCCTTTTAGAGACAGGGCCAACTCTCTGCTCTTTCTCAGGAGCCCATTTTCATATTCAGACTTCCTCTCGTCCAGTTTACTCTGGCTCTTCTTTACTTCTAGAAGTTTCTCACACTTCCTTCGTGTTTCAACAAGAAGGGACTCTCTCAGTTCTTTCAGCTTCAGTTCCGTGCTGCTTTTCCACTGGATCAGTATTTCACGGTCTTTGTCTTCACTGAAGAATGTTTCCATGTTCTTGGTGATGGCATCACTTCTCTCTTGCACCAGTTTTTCAAGGTGTTCTGTGGTGACCTTGTCCAACTCCCCGTTCCGCACCTTGTTTTCCAGTTTCATTTGCAAGTCTAAGATGTGACTTCTCAGCTGCCAGGTCCACTGACTAAATGCAGTTTCCAGTTTCTTGTAGGCAGCAATCTCCACTGAATTCTTGAAGCTGAAAACAAAGTTTTCATTCAGCAGGGCATTCCACAGGTCACTAATACGAACTTTAAAGCTGGAGAGCCTCAAAACGCTGCTGTGCGATTCCTTCTTGGCAGCTTGAAGAATTTTGCTCTTTAATTCCTGGACGTTCTGGCTGTAGGTGGGGTTGGGCGGTGCCATCGGTGGGTTTCCTTCCCACAGGTGAGCAAAGTAATGAATGTGGGTGTTCACGTCAAAGCGGATGACGTCGCTGAAGCAGGTGATGTCACAGAATTCCTGCTGGGCCGCAATCACGGTCATTTCATCCAGCTTTTCCTGCAGACGTCTTTGTCCCTCCATGTTCTTTTCCTTTGCGGTTATTTCGCCCACGTTTTGGTGCACAAAGAGGCAGCCTGGGGAAATATTAACTTGCTTCATCCTCAGGAAAGCCTGCACAGCAATCTGAAGGACGTCTTGCATTTCCGAAGGATTTTCTCCAAAGATGTTGATCAGAGTCATGTTTCCAATGCCAATGACAAAGGTGGCCAGCTCATTGTCGTGGTTAAGTGACTGCTTATTGGCCATCTCTATGGCACGAAGTCCTTCTGTGTCAACAACAAGCAGGTAATCAAAGTTCAAATCCTGTTGGAGCTTCTCGTCCACTTTAATGAGCTGCATAAACGCTCCCTGGGTGCACCTCCCTGAGCTGACCTTAAACTGGAGACCAAACATGGCATTCAGCAGGGTTGACTTCCCTGTGCTCTGGATGCCAAGCACGGAAAGCACAAATACTCGCTTGTCCCCTAGCTTCTCAATTAATCTGTCAAAGACGGCTCCAATCCATTGCAGTGGTACATAAGAAGCATCGCCATCCATCAGCTCAATGGGATACCCTAAAACCATCAGATTGGCAGCAATTTCAGATAGTTTGACATACCAATTTTCTTTGGAGTATGTTGATTCCAGTGCCTCATAAATCTGCCCCACCTCTCTCAAAATATGCTCAAGGCCAATGGACGAATCATTGATTTCATCAGAAAGGGCATCTAATTTCTTAACCAATAGAGTTTTCAGGTTGTTGTTTTCATTGCTTTTCTTTAATGCCAGGATTTGAGACCATAACTGATGGTACTCTCTCTTCAGCTCATCAAGGCGATCAGAGGAGATGTCGTCCATGAAGATCTTCATCCACTGCAGAAAGAATTTCTTGGTATTGTCTGGCTGTGAATGGAGAAAGCCAAGGACTGTTTTCATCAGCTGATTGAGGGGAAACGCTTTGCCTAGTTGCTTTCTTCGTATTGCAGACTTCTCCAATTCAATTTGGCTCCGATGATGCTCTATGCTCTTGCTCCCCTTTTCCTGCAAGCGAGTGAGTTCTTTGTCCTTTTCACACCACATGTACCACAGTTTTCCCTGAAGAGGCAGTAGCTGTGATTTGATCTCAGACAACTTCTCCTTCTTCAACAGATTCACCAGTTTGATTGCTGTTTCTTTGGCTGTCACGCACGCTTCTGCATCTTCATCGACTAAGAAGCCGTGCTGGCGAGCTGTGCTCAGGCATGCATTGAGGCTAACAAGCGTGCTCGACCCTTCCACTAGGTCTCGGATGGTTTTTGTCAGCTCAGCCACTAATTCTGCTTCATTTCTGTTCTTGATCCCTATTCTTACGTTTTGGCCAGATCGGCCAGCTGCAACGCTCTCTTTCTCAGTGAAAAGGCAAACCAAAGGCCTCTGAGACTGCCACAGATCATGTAAAATTCTCCTGCCTTTCTTCTCGTTGCTCTGATCCAACTCAGAAACAAGAACCACGTTCACGGTAGAGATCTCCTGTAAAAACTGCAGCTGGGGTTCGTGATCCCTCGCATCTCCATGCAGGTTACAGAAAGCAACAGGGCCGTTAAAGCTGTCGTTGTCACTACCACGGGGAAGGTACCAGGAGATCTCCACAACACCTTTCATCAGGAAGCAGTCTTTGGTGCTGCCTTCGCAATGGTGGTGGAAAAAAGTGTCGTGTTTCTTCCTGCTCAGCAGGGCATTCAGGAGCTGAGACTTGGAAGAGGAAGGAGAGCTGCCGATGCGGAGGAAGGACACGATGGGCATCTCTGCCTGATAAATGAGTTTGTTGTTGTGACTGCTAATCCTCGTCTGCTCTCCCGATCTCACCGTCCCTTTCCAGCTCTTCTTGATTTGGCTGAGGGACCAGAGAGGGAACTCTATCTGTGAAGTGCCCGGGTTTGGTACCAGGAGGGGTAGTGCAAACTGGCAGAAAGCGAGCTTGGATGAAAGGTACTGTCTCATGAAATCATCAGCACAATGAAAAATTGCCATCTGGAGGTCCATGGGGTGCACATGACTCTCCCTGCTTGCAGATTCAGGGGCTCCTTTGTCCAAGTCACTGAGAAAGTCATCAAAGGAATCAGAGGGCTCGTGCTCCTCCCCTGAGGTGTTTGGTGTGGGTGCGACTCCTGGCTTACTGGCCTCCTTGCAAGTCAGGTACCTCACCTGATAATCCATGGTCAGGAGCTTTTGCAGGAAGTAAAATGGTAGCTCGCTGTCCTTGCTCGGCTGGCTGTTGTGTACAGATGTCTGGTGTATTATGTGGAAATCTTCTGTGCCCATTTTTCTTGGATAGTACCTTTCCAGCCCAAGGCGCTTAAGTAAGTTGAGGAACTCTGGGCTTGCAGTGGCTTGACTTGCTTTGGAATTGCTGCTGTCTGATTTGGGTTTGCACTGACTGGGAGGCTGCATGCCTTGAAAAGCATCTTCCAGGTCTTTCATTATATCATCTTTGTTCAGGTTGCCAGATGTGTCCTCCAGTTGCCCATCGATGAAGGATTGCAAATCTCTTTCCAGCATCTCCCAGTCTTTGAATGCATTGTGCTTTTCGAGGAGAGCTTTCATCTCTGTGGACCATGTGTTTTTCGTCTTTTTTTTCATGAAAACTAGGCGGTCATTCTTCTGCTCATGGGTGACCTTCTTGTTTTTGGATGTTATGGTGAGCCCCCTCAGCAGCAGGAAGGCCTGAGCTCTGTAAACATCCTGCTCCTTCAGGCTCTGATACTCGTTATGTGCCATGTGCATTTCCTTTATCATGAAATTAATTTCTGGACACCCAAGGAGGTACTGAAAAGTGCTGCTTTCTACTTGGTATCCCGTGCTGGTTGTAACTAAGAGCACGAAGAGTTCTATGTCTTCCTGTGCCCTTTGCTGCAGAGACTGGAGCAAGGAAGAAATAGACTGGCTTACAGTGAAGGTGGCTTTGATCTTTGCCTCATGAATGGCAGATGCAGAAGTTGCCGGTGCGTAGGTGACTTCCATGATGTCCTCCTTCATTTGCAGCAGTGTCGTATTGAGATCTTCAAGACTGGAAATATTGGGAGTTTTGGGAAGCGTGTGCTCCGTCTGGAAGACCCACTGCATAATAAAGGAAGTCCTGGGGAAGTCCTTGACAGAATAGATGTGAGGATCAAGCAGGCACTGCAGCAGAGATTTGATGTAGGTGGTGTTTTCCGGAGAAGACTTCTGGCAAAAAGAAACAGTGTTCACCAGGAACTCCTGCAATGCTTTGTCTGACAGACATATGTTGATCCAGACACTGTGATTCTTTGTTCTCTTATTCAGACCCTGTTTAAAATCTAGCAACATGAGCAGTTTCTTTTCATCCACTGTCCCCTCCCAGGTCTTCACTTGCTCTAGGAAAGCTCTGGCGTCTTCTACGGCACTGGCCAGTTCTTCTCCAAAGATCACACCAGTGCTGCGATTCGTTAGCGCTTCGTAGACAGTCCTGAGGCTGCTGCTCATTTGATGGGAGGCTTTAAAATCGCTGCTGTGGTTGGACAGGATTATGTCCCACACTGGGATCAGCTGAAAGCCCCGGTCGATCACACACCAGGTTGTGTTATTGGCCACAAGCCCGCATTTCCACTCGGGAAGGGAATCCGTCTCTGCTGGGCCCCCTGTTTTGGTCACATAGAGCTGAACTGCTGTGTGGGTGCTGCTTCCGTCTCTTCCCTGAAATGATGCCTGTGAGCTGGACTTTGAAGCATCCCCCTTCACTCCCCACTTGGTACCGAAGCCGCTGAAGCTAGCTCCGACGTAGCTGTTCAGTGCTTCAGATGTTTGTTGCTTCATCTCATCCCATTGCTCTGCCCTGAAACCTTCGGCAGATGCTTTCCACCAGAATATTCCCCCAAAGTGGAGGGGTCCCTGGATCACGTGGGACCCAAACCTGCGGAAGAAGCTGGCGCACCTGCTCTTCAGTAGGTGGAACCTGTCTGCCTCCTGGGTGATGCTCAGAAGCTGTTCGATGTCTTGCAGCTCTCGCAGGGCTGCGTCTGAGAGGCGAAGCTGGTCCTTTTGGAAGTAGTAGGAGGCCAGAGGCATGTACTGGTACATGGTGGTGCAAATGTACGCCTGCTCCGAGCGTGACCGACGGGAGTCCTCTGACTGTGAGGACTTGCCGTAATCTACACCTGTTTCAACACTGAACCTCCAGAACCCACCTTTAACAGAAGCATTGATGCTGAACCCCAGCTGCTCCATGGACTTGGTGAAAGTGGCTTCTGCTGCAGAGGAGGAGAACTCCTTCCTGTCAAGCAGCGACCCTTGCACTGGACCAGTGAGCATGAAGCCATCAGGGACCCTGATGAGTTGCTCTTGCTTTGCCAGCACATCCTCCAGGCTGTTGGTTTGGTAAATCCCCTGCAGAGCCAGGCCTCCCGATGCCCGCCTCAGGACCTCCTCGTCAGAGACGTTCTCCGTCTTCCCCATGAACTTCTCCTGCTGCTCCAGTTGCTTCCGGATGCTCACCAGCTCATCCAGCAATGCCTTCTCTGGAGGTGCCCAGTACTCCTTGGGAATGTCCATGGCTTGCTGTAGGGCCTCCACTTTCTTACTTATCATTTCCTTGCTGTGGTTACGGCTCTTCTGCATTTCTTCCAGCTCCTGTAGGATTGACTTGGCTTCTTCTTGCCTCTGCTTCATCCTCTCCAAGTGCTGTTTCTGCAGTTCATCAACACCTGTTTCGTTGTCTGTGATTCCCAGGAGCTTTTGGAGTGCCTTGGTCTCCCAGGGGTACCGTACTTCGCACTCCAGTTTAAGGTAGTCTTCATATTGCAGATGTTTCAAAGCATTTATTGACTTAACACCCAATATCTCTGACAGTTTGGGGAGCCAGTATTCTTCATCAAGTCCTTCCTTCTCAAATGCTTCTGCCAGCAATTGCGTAGCAATTCGTGTCTTTTCCCCAGCATCTGCTCTCTCCTCCTGTGACTCCATGGCTGTGGAAGGGGAAAAGAGACTTTTGTTACATCAGGTTAGAGGAGGCCACCATCCCTTAGAAGAGGCCTCTCCATAGTTTCTGGCTCAGGGATTTCTTCTGCCCTGCTGCTGGAACCCAGCCTCGGGCACCCCTGAAATATGCAGACACAGACAGACAGACACACGCAACCACTGGCACGGCTGCACAAACAGCCATGGACAAGGCACTGCCTTCAACAGCACCCATGTATAAGCTGCTGTGGTGGTTCCGCTCGAGTGGGCAGCCAAGCTCCACCACAGACGCTTTCTCACTCCCCCTCCTCCAAGAGGAGTGGGGAGAAAATACGATGAAAATGGCTCAAAGTTTGAGAGAAGGACACGAAGATCACGCAGAAATTTTTGTTATGAGCAAAACAGACTCAGCATAGGACCTGTAGCCTGTGGAGAGGAGCCCACGCAGGAGCAGGTGACCTGGCAGGAGCTGCTGCCCGTGGGGGAGCCAGGTTGGAGCAGTTTTGCTCCTGAGGGATGGACCCCGTGGTACGGACCCATATCTGGAGCAGTTCTGGAAGAGCTGCTGCCTGTGGGAAGCCCACGCCGGATCAGTTCATCAAGGACTGTGTCCTGTTGGAGGGATCCCACAGCACAGGGGATGAGAGTGACCGAGAAGGAGCGGCAGAGAAGAAGTGCTGTAGACTGACCATAACCCCCATTCCCCCGTTCCCCTGCGCTGCTCGGGGGGAGGAGGTGGAAGAGGGTGGATGGGGGGGGGAAGGTGCTTTTGGTTTCTTTCCTTTGTTTCTCACTTCTCTAGCTTGTTAGTAATAAGCAATAAACCTTACTGCCTCCCTATGCCGAGTCTGCTTTCCCCTCACAAATAATTACTTTGTGGTCTTCTTGTCCTTATGTCAACCTTTGAGCCTTTTTCATCGTATTTTCTCCCCATTCCTCTTTGAGGAGGGGGAGTGAGAGAGCGTCTGTGGTGGAGCTCGGCTGCCCACTCGAGCAGAACCACCACAATGATCTATAATATGTCTTCCATCTCAAACCATTCTAGGATTCTTTAGGATTTGGAGCCTTGGTTTCTCATGGTCGGGTAGATGACCTGGCAATGCACAGACTATGCCTCTGGGGCTGTTTTCAGAGCATGATGCAGGGAGCAGCCAATGCCTGCCCAGGGCCATGGTGGAAGGGCCCTGGGGGAGCTGCCAGAGGAGCATGAAGCCCACTGGGGTGGTGTTGGAGGATGTTGTGGTTTAACCAGGCAGGCAGCAAAGCACCACACAGCCGTTCGCTGGCTCCCCCCACCCCCACAGCAGGATGGGGGAGGGAACTGAAGAAAAAAAAGTTAAAGGGAAAAAAAATATCCAGATCCTCTTAGAAGCTCATCAGAGCGCACTTGTTGAGTGATCTCCCTGTCCTTATCTCAACCCATGAGCCCTTTTCATTGCATTTTCTTCCACTTTTCCTATGAGGACGGGGAGAGAGAGAGCAGTTGTGGTGGAGCTCAGCTGCCCAGCAGAACAATACCACCACAGTCCCTTCCAATCCAAACCATTTTAGGATACTATGAAGTGCTAAAAGCCTGCGTGTTGAGAAGAAGACAGTTTAATAGGACAGAAAAGGAAGGGGTAATGATGATGATGGTGATACTAATATACCAACAAATATCCAAAGCAACTGATACACAGTGCAATTGGTTACCAACCACTGACTGAAGCCTAACCCTTGCTTTAGCAGTGGCTGCCCCCTACCCCAGCCAACTCCCCTAGATTTTATTGCTGAGCAGTACGCCCTCTGGGATGGGACATCCTTTGGTTCCTTGGGGTCAGCTGTCCTGTTTCTCTGTCCCCTACACCTGAGCAGAGCCCATTTCCCCTGAGCGAAAAGCCCTGCTGCCCTCCTGGCATCTCGCAGCCCAGCAGGAGATGGGTGAAACAGCAAGCAGGAGGCCAAGGGATCTCCACATGTGGCCCCTGCCGTGCCCAGTGCATGTCAGCTTTGACCTACCTGCCCTCCCTGGTGCTCTGCAGCTCCAGTAGCGTCTCAGCCCAGCTCCCGCACCATCTCAGCGCAGCCCCTGCACAGCCTCAGCCCACCCGTGACCCCACTCTTTATAGAGCCTCAAGCCTCTGCGCTGGCCTCAGTTTATAGGTTGCATGGCAGGGAGATATTTTTTGCTTTCCTGGAAGTCAGGCTATTATCTTTCAGTGCCTGAAAGTGAAACTTGGCAGTTGCTGGCTGCGCTGGAGCAGCCACATTCCCAAGCACTCCTCCAAGGAAGGCAAGGGGAAGTGGAAGAAGCAGGCAGCTCTAAAGCAGAGCCATCACAGAAATGGGAGGGAGAAGAGACAGAAATCATAGCAGAGTCTGAATCCACCTGAACCCTATCCCTGAGAGAGGTGCAAGGTAGCAAAAGAATTTTGGCTGTCACCTACGTGAGCACATTCTCACCTAGCTGCTCTTAAAGAAAATCTTTAATATGACAGCAATGAGGCACTGGCACAGGTTTCCTAGAGATGCTGTGGGTGCCCCATCCCTGGAGGTGTTCAAGGCCAGGCTGGATGGGGCTTTGAGCAACCTTGATCTAGTGGGAGGTGGGCCTGCCCATAGCAGGGGGATTGGAACTAGATGATCTTCAAAGTCCTTTCCAACCCAAACCATTCTGATTTTATGATTCTAGGAGAATTGTGACTCACCTTGAAATGAAGCACACAGAGACTAGTCCAGTCCAACTCAAACAGTTTCTTAGCAAAGACTACAAAGCATTATAATGAATCACCACTCTTGACAGTTCTTCAGGAGATTCTGGTCATTGGGTTTGCAGCAGGATTGCAGGAAAAGTGCACAGTAAACACCCCCTCCCTCTGCGCTGGTACAGGCAGAGCCACTTCCATGTTCTCCAGACCCTTTTTCTTCAGTTGTCACCTGCCCGTCTTGACAGCACAAATGCTAAGCTCACGCACTGCTGACAGCTGCTGAGGAAGCTGCAAAGCTGTCTAATTCTCTACGTTGGTTATAAAGGGCTTTTACCCAACACAGAAGTGCTTGGCAAAAGCAGTTGGGGTGGCTAGGTGCTGGAGGGAACTTTGTCAGGCTCATGAGTAGGAATGGCTCATGGAAGTGGGGGCACATCTTAACCTAGGACATATACCTAATAACCACACAGTTAAAAATCACTGTCTAAATCCGCATAGGCTGCTGCGTTAATTGCTTTAATGACATCAGAAAGAAAACGGCACCCGAGTACTGAGTTTATGAATGCAAATAAGAATCCCAAAAAACAAAATAGCCAAGTTCCCCACAAATGTTCACCTGCTCGCAGACCCCGCTGTCCTTTCTGCAAGTGTGACAAGTATTGCTGCAGGGAAACTGTTCTTTTGCCAGTGTCATTTCTTTTCCCATAGCAGTTGATAAAACTGGTACTTGCTAATGCTGCCTTTGCTCTTCATCTGGCACTTGGTCTTGATCTTGGCGGTATGACTGCTTGCTACCGGAATATTTTTCTAGTTTGCTTTAAGACAAAGCTGATGTAAATATTTATGGCAAGAAAGGAAGAGGACTTGGACTTTATCACACAGCAAGGGAATCGCTGAGCAGCAGCATGAGAAGCACTCCTCAGTTCACCCAATATTGTAGCAATTACATTTAGTTTTATTGACAAGGTTTAAGTCATAATCATTACAAGAAGTTTTTGTGGTTATCCCCGTATTATGTTCTTCTAAAATGCAAAGCACTTGCAGTTTTTCCTTCGTACCAACTTAGCCTAACATTTCTCCAGTTGAGCGAGTGCATTCTGCTTTGTAACTCTTTGCCATGAAGCAGGAATTTCTCCTTTGCCATGAAATTTCCCATTGTAGCATTGTTCTAGCTGTGTCCTGAAAGAAGACACAAACCATTTCCAGTATGCTTGCATGGATGGATCAGGAGGAATGCTCCAAGTGGAATATGGAGGTCCTGCATCCCGGTATTTCTTGTAGGGGATCCATGTGTCTTCACCAATCCTGAATGAGCAGTCACTTGAAACGCTGCTAGAACAAATATCAATGACTAGGTTGTCTGTTTCATGCCATTTAGATCCTCTTTTTTCATGCCATTTGAGTCCTGTGAAAGCTTGTGGACGATGGAAGACAACCCGGTGGTCTCCGTCATGGTTTGGCATAGTGTTAGTGCAAACAGCCTCACAAAATGGACACTGCTCCTGGCACCCTGCAAACTGCTCAGCCACTATTGTGTGAGGCTGCCTTTCAAAGGAGCTCATACGAGCTTCTTTAAACTCCTTCCTGAGATCATCAATAACGGGAGACAGTGCTTCTGTCATGGCATTATTCAGGAACTCTATGTCTGTTATCTCCTGATGTTCAATGCCCTTCAGGTCGCTCCTGGGCAAGCTTATCATGTCTCCAAGTGCTCTGCAGAATTCATCCAGCCAAAGAGAGATTTGATCCTTTCTGTCTTTTCTGTCTTTGACAACAGTGGTTGATGCAAAAACAGCTGACTGAATGTTTTCATAGTAACGAGAGAGGGATTCTCTTAAAAACATCTCTAGCCTTCTGTTCTTATCTAAACAGTACGTCTCAACTTTTGTCTTAATGTAATTATTTAAAAATTCTCCTGGGGCATTAAGATAATACATGAATTTTTGAAAATGTTCATTTTCTGCTAGGTATTTCAGCATGCAAGCTTCCAGAGTGGATCTATTGCCTCCGAAATCTGGAATTTTATCCTTCACGTCTTGAGCTATGTCAAGAGCTGTCTTCTCGTAGATGGCGTGTCGAAGAGCTGGGGCAATCTTGCTGCACAGGAAATCAGCAAATGTTGTGATACAAGAGGCTCCTTGGCAGGAAATCTGGAAACATTTAAAGAAGTCTTCTCTCTTGCTCTCCAGGTAGACGACTGGATCATTTGCTTTCCTGAATGCTGTGTGCATGTCTTTAAACCTTTCTGCTGCCATTCTGCACAGGTGCAGTGATAAATCTATTTTGTATTCTTTATTAAAACTGTAATTTGCAGTGGTAGGGACAGAGTTCATACCTCCCTCCACTTCATTTAGTATTTCATGAATAAAAGTTCGACTGTAATCCATTTTATCTTTTTCCTTCTTCTCAATGCTTTCCTTCACACGCTTTATGATGCTATCTGTAATGTGGTGCATGTTGTTCACATCGGCATCGTTGAAACCCTTATAAAACATGCGGAAGCCTTTTTTCTTAGACACATGTTTCTCTATGTCAAGAGAAAATGTATTATTTTGGTATAAATTCAATATGTGTTTATCTACATTAGGCTCCTTAAAGTGATCTAGAAGGATATTTTCTATGTCCACATCAATGTCCACCTCTTCCTGAGGGGGAGCAGCAGAAGAGACTTCATAAAGCCACTCCATCCAGATAGAATTGAAGCGGTTTCTCAGTTCACTTTCACCTAATTTCTGGCCTTTTAGAGACAGGGCCAACTCTCTGCTCTTTCTCAGGAGCCCATTTTCATATTCAGACTTCCTCTCGTCCAGTTTACTCTGGCTCTTCTTTACTTCTAGAAGTTTCTCACACTTCCTTCGTGTTTCAACAAGAAGGGACTCTCTCAGTTCTTTCAGCTTCAGTTCCGTGCTGCTTTTCCACTGGATCAGTATTTCACGGTCTTTGTCTTCACTGAAGAATGTTTCCATGTTCTTGGTGATGGCATCACTTCTCTCTTGCACCAGTTTTTCAAGGTGTTCTGTGGTGACCTTGTCCAACTCCCCGTTCCGCACCTTGTTTTCCAGTTTCATTTGCAAGTCTAAGATGTGACTTCTCAGCTGCCAGGTCCACTGACTAAATGCAGTTTCCAGTTTCTTGTAGGCAGCAATCTCCACTGAATTCTTGAAGCTGAAAACAAAGTTTTCATTCAGCAGGGCATTCCACAGGTCACTAATACGAACTTTAAAGCTGGAGAGCCTCAAAACGCTGCTGTGCGATTCCTTCTTGGCAGCTTGAAGAATTTTGCTCTTTAATTCCTGGACGTTCTGGCTGTAGGTGGGGTTGGGCGGTGCCATCGGTGGGTTTCCTTCCCACAGGTGAGCAAAGTAATGAATGTGGGTGTTCACGTCAAAGCGGATGACGTCGCTGAAGCAGGTGATGTCACAGAATTCCTGCTGGGCCGCAATCACGGTCATTTCATCCAGCTTTTCCTGCAGACGTCTTTGTCCCTCCATGTTCTTTTCCTTTGCGGTTATTTCGCCCACGTTTTGGTGCACAAAGAGGCAGCCTGGGGAAATATTAACTTGCTTCATCCTCAGGAAAGCCTGCACAGCAATCTGAAGGACGTCTTGCATTTCCGAAGGATTTTCTCCAAAGATGTTGATCAGAGTCATGTTTCCAATGCCAATGACAAAGGTGGCCAGCTCATTGTCGTGGTTAAGTGACTGCTTATTGGCCATCTCTATGGCACGAAGTCCTTCTGTGTCAACAACAAGCAGGTAATCAAAGTTCAAATCCTGTTGGAGCTTCTCGTCCACTTTAATGAGCTGCATAAACGCTCCCTGGGTGCACCTCCCTGAGCTGACCTTAAACTGGAGACCAAACATGGCATTCAGCAGGGTTGACTTCCCTGTGCTCTGGATGCCAAGCACGGAAAGCACAAATACTCGCTTGTCCCCTAGCTTCTCAATTAATCTGTCAAAGACGGCTCCAATCCATTGCAGTGGTACATAAGAAGCATCGCCATCCATCAGCTCAATGGGATACCCTAAAACCATCAGATTGGCAGCAATTTCAGATAGTTTGACATACCAATTTTCTTTGGAGTATGTTGATTCCAGTGCCTCATAAATCTGCCCCACCTCTCTCAAAATATGCTCAAGGCCAATGGACGAATCATTGATTTCATCAGAAAGGGCATCTAATTTCTTAACCAATAGAGTTTTCAGGTTGTTGTTTTCATTGCTTTTCTTTAATGCCAGGATTTGAGACCATAACTGATGGTACTCTCTCTTCAGCTCATCAAGGCGATCAGAGGAGATGTCGTCCATGAAGATCTTCATCCACTGCAGAAAGAATTTCTTGGTATTGTCTGGCTGTGAATGGAGAAAGCCAAGGACTGTTTTCATCAGCTGATTGAGGGGAAACGCTTTGCCTAGTTGCTTTCTTCGTATTGCAGACTTCTCCAATTCAATTTGGCTCCGATGATGCTCTATGCTCTTGCTCCCCTTTTCCTGCAAGCGAGTGAGTTCTTTGTCCTTTTCACACCACATGTACCACAGTTTTCCCTGAAGAGGCAGTAGCTGTGATTTGATCTCAGACAACTTCTCCTTCTTCAACAGATTCACCAGTTTGATTGCTGTTTCTTTGGCTGTCACGCACGCTTCTGCATCTTCATCGACTAAGAAGCCGTGCTGGCGAGCTGTGCTCAGGCATGCATTGAGGCTAACAAGCGTGCTCGACCCTTCCACTAGGTCTCGGATGGTTTTTGTCAGCTCAGCCACTAATTCTGCTTCATTTCTGTTCTTGATCCCTATTCTTACGTTTTGGCCAGATCGGCCAGCTGCAACGCTCTCTTTCTCAGTGAAAAGGCAAACCAAAGGCCTCTGAGACTGCCACAGATCATGTAAAATTCTCCTGCCTTTCTTCTCGTTGCTCTGATCCAACTCAGAAACAAGAACCACGTTCACGGTAGAGATCTCCTGTAAAAACTGCAGCTGGGGTTCGTGATCCCTCGCATCTCCATGCAGGTTACAGAAAGCAACAGGGCCGTTAAAGCTGTCGTTGTCACTACCACGGGGAAGGTACCAGGAGATCTCCACAACACCTTTCATCAGGAAGCAGTCTTTGGTGCTGCCTTCGCAATGGTGGTGGAAAAAAGTGTCGTGTTTCTTCCTGCTCAGCAGGGCATTCAGGAGCTGAGACTTGGAAGAGGAAGGAGAGCTGCCGATGCGGAGGAAGGACACGATGGGCATCTCTGCCTGATAAATGAGTTTGTTGTTGTGACTGCTAATCCTCGTCTGCTCTCCCGATCTCACCGTCCCTTTCCAGCTCTTCTTGATTTGGCTGAGGGACCAGAGAGGGAACTCTATCTGTGAAGTGCCCGGGTTTGGTACCAGGAGGGGTAGTGCAAACTGGCAGAAAGCGAGCTTGGATGAAAGGTACTGTCTCATGAAATCATCAGCACAATGAAAAATTGCCATCTGGAGGTCCATGGGGTGCACATGACTCTCCCTGCTTGCAGATTCAGGGGCTCCTTTGTCCAAGTCACTGAGAAAGTCATCAAAGGAATCAGAGGGCTCGTGCTCCTCCCCTGAGGTGTTTGGTGTGGGTGCGACTCCTGGCTTACTGGCCTCCTTGCAAGTCAGGTACCTCACCTGATAATCCATGGTCAGGAGCTTTTGCAGGAAGTAAAATGGTAGCTCGCTGTCCTTGCTCGGCTGGCTGTTGTGTACAGATGTCTGGTGTATTATGTGGAAATCTTCTGTGCCCATTTTTCTTGGATAGTACCTTTCCAGCCCAAGGCGCTTAAGTAAGTTGAGGAACTCTGGGCTTGCAGTGGCTTGACTTGCTTTGGAATTGCTGCTGTCTGATTTGGGTTTGCACTGACTGGGAGGCTGCATGCCTTGAAAAGCATCTTCCAGGTCTTTCATTATATCATCTTTGTTCAGGTTGCCAGATGTGTCCTCCAGTTGCCCATCGATGAAGGATTGCAAATCTCTTTCCAGCATCTCCCAGTCTTTGAATGCATTGTGCTTTTCGAGGAGAGCTTTCATCTCTGTGGACCATGTGTTTTTCGTCTTTTTTTTCATGAAAACTAGGCGGTCATTCTTCTGCTCATGGGTGACCTTCTTGTTTTTGGATGTTATGGTGAGCCCCCTCAGCAGCAGGAAGGCCTGAGCTCTGTAAACATCCTGCTCCTTCAGGCTCTGATACTCGTTATGTGCCATGTGCATTTCCTTTATCACGAAATTAATTTCTGGACACCCAAGGAGGTACTGAAAAGTGCTGCTTTCTACTTGGTATCCCGTGCTGGTTGTAACTAAGAGCACGAAGAGTTCTATGTCTTCCTGTGCCCTTTGCTGCAGAGACTGGAGCAAGGAAGAAATAGACTGGCTTACAGTGAAGGTGGCTTTGATCTTTGCCTCATGAATGGCAGATGCAGAAGTTGCCGGTGCGTAGGTGACTTCCATGATGTCCTCCTTCATTTGCAGCAGTGTCGTATTGAGATCTTCAAGACTGGAAATATTGGGAGTTTTGGGAAGCGTGTGCTCCGTCTGGAAGACCCACTGCATAATAAAGGAAGTCCTGGGGAAGTCCTTGACAGAATAGATGTGAGGATCAAGCAGGCACTGCAGCAGAGATTTGATGTAGGTGGTGTTTTCCGGAGAAGACTTCTGGCAAAAAGAAACAGTGTTCACCAGGAACTCCTGCAATGCTTTGTCTGACAGACATATGTTGATCCAGACACTGTGATTCTTTGTTCTCTTATTCAGACCCTGTTTAAAATCTAGCAACATGAGCAGTTTCTTTTCATCCACTGTCCCCTCCCAGGTCTTCACTTGCTCTAGGAAAGCTCTGGCGTCTTCTACGGCACTGGCCAGTTCTTCTCCAAAGATCACACCAGTGCTGCGATTCGTTAGCGCTTCGTAGACAGTCCTGAGGCTGCTGCTCATTTGATGGGAGGCTTTAAAATCGCTGCTGTGGTTGGACAGGATTATGTCCCACACTGGGATCAGCTGAAAGCCCCGGTCGATCACACACCAGGTTGTGTTATTGGCCACAAGCCCGCATTTCCACTCGGGAAGGGAATCCGTCTCTGCTGGGCCCCCTGTTTTGGTCACATAGAGCTGAACTGCTGTGTGGGTGCTGCTTCCGTCTCTTCCCTGAAATGATGCCTGTGAGCTGGACTTTGAAGCATCCCCCTTCACTCCCCACTTGGTACCGAAGCCGCTGAAGCTAGCTCCGACGTAGCTGTTCAGTGCTTCAGATGTTTGTTGCTTCATCTCATCCCATTGCTCTGCCCTGAAACCTTCGGCAGATGCTTTCCACCAGAATATTCCCCCAAAGTGGAGGGGTCCCTGGATCACGTGGGACCCAAACCTGCGGAAGAAGCTGGCGCACCTGCTCTTCAGTAGGTGGAACCTGTCTGCCTCCTGGGTGATGCTCAGAAGCTGTTCGATGTCTTGCAGCTCTCGCAGGGCTGCGTCTGAGAGGCGAAGCTGGTCCTTTTGGAAGTAGTAGGAGGCCAGAGGCATGTACTGGTACATGGTGGTGCAAATGTACGCCTGCTCCGAGCGTGACCGACGGGAATCCTCTGACTGTGAGGACTTGCCGTAATCTACACCTGTTTCAACACTGAACCTCCAGAACCCACCTTTGACAGAAGCATTGATGCTGAACCCCAGCTGCTCCATGGACTTGGTGAAAGTGGCTTCTGCTGCAGAGGAGGAGAACTCCTTCCTGTCAAGCAGCGACCCTTGCACTGGACCAGTGAGCATGAAGCCATCAGGGACCCTGATGAGTTGCTCTTGCTTTGCCAGCACATCCTCCAGGCTGTTGGTTTGGTAAATCCCCTGCAGAGCCAGGCCTCCCGATGCCCGCCTCAGGACCTCCTCGTCAGAGACGTTCTCCGTCTTCCCCATGAACTTCTCCTGCTGCTCCAGTTGCTTCCGGATGCTCACCAGCTCATCCAGCAATGCCTTCTCTGGAGGTGCCCAGTACTCCTTGGGAATGTCCATGGCTTGCTGTAGGGCCTCCACTTTCTTACTTATCATTTCCTTGCTGTGGTTACGGCTCTTCTGCATTTCTTCCAGCTCCTGTAGGATTGACTTGGCTTCTTCTTGCCTCTGCTTCATCCTCTCCAAGTGCTGTTTCTGCAGTTCATCAACACCTGTTTCGTTGTCTGTGATTCCCAGGAGCTTTTGGAGTGCCTTGGTCTCCCAGGGGGACCGTACTTCGCACTCCAGTTTAAGGTAGTCTTCATATTGCAGATGTTTCAAAGCATTTATTGACTTAACACCCAATATCTCTGACAGTCTGGGGAGCCAGTATTCTTCATCAAGTCCTTCCTTCTCAAATGCTTCTGCCAGCAATTGCGTAGCAATTCGTGTCTTTTCCCCAGCATCTGCTCTCTCCTCCTGTGACTCCATGGCTGTGGAAGGGGAAAAGAGACTTTTGTTACATCAGGTTAGAGGAGGCCACCATCCCTTAGAAGAGGCCTCTCCATAGTTTCTGGCTCAGGGATTTCTTCTGCCCTGCTGCTGGAACCCAGCCTCGGGCACCCCTGAAATATGCAGACACAGACAGACAGACACACGCAACCACTGGCACGGCTGCACAAACAGCCATGGACAAGGCACTGCCTTCAACAGCACCCATGTATAAGCTGCTGTGGTGGTTCCGCTCGAGTGGGCAGCCAAGCTCCACCACAGACGCTTTCTCACTCCCCCTCCTCCAAGAGGAGTGGGGAGAAAATACGATGAAAATGGCTCAAAGTTTGAGAGAAGGACACGAAGATCACGCAGAAATTTTTGTTATGAGCAAAACAGACTCAGCATAGGACCTGTAGCCTGTGGAGAGGAGCCCACGCAGGAGCAGGTGACCTGGCAGGAGCTGCTGCCCGTGGGGGAGCCAGGTTGGAGCAGTTTTGCTCCTGAGGGATGGACCCCGTGGTACGGACCCATATCTGGAGCAGTTCTGGAAGAGCTGCTGCCTGTGGGAAGCCCACGCCGGATCAGTTCATCAAGGACTGTGTCCTGTTGGAGGGATCCCACAGCACAGGGGATGAGAGTGACCGAGAAGGAGCGGCAGAGAAGAAGTGCTGTAGACTGACCATAACCCCCATTCCCCCGTTCCCCTGCGCTGCTCGGGGGGAGGAGGTGGAAGAGGGTGGATGGGGGGGGGAAGGTGCTTTTGGTTTCTTTCCTTTGTTTCTCACTTCTCTAGCTTGTTAGTAATAAGCAATAAACCTTACTGCCTCCCTATGCCGAGTCTGCTTTCCCCTCACAAATAATTACTTTGTGGTCTTCTTGTCCTTATGTCAACCTTTGAGCCTTTTTCATCGTATTTTCTCCCCATTCCTCTTTGAGGAGGGGGAGTGAGAGAGCGTCTGTGGTGGAGCTCGGCTGCCCACTCGAGCAGAACCACCACAATGATCTATAATATGTCTTCCATCTCAAACCATTCTAGGATTCTTTAGGATTTGGAGCCTTGGTTTCTCATGGTCGGGTAGATGACCTGGCAATGCACAGACTATGCCTCTGGGGCTGTTTTCAGAGCATGATGCAGGGAGCAGCCAATGCCTGCCCAGGGCCATGGTGGAAGGGCCCTGGGGGAGCTGCCAGAGGAGCATGAAGCCCACTGGGGTGGTGTTGGAGGATGTTGTGGTTTAACCAGGCAGGCAGCAAAGCACCACACAGCCGTTCGCTGGCTCCCCCCACCCCCACAGCAGGATGGGGGAGGGAACTGAAGAAAAAAAAGTTAAAGGGAAAAAAAATATCCAGATCCTCTTAGAAGCTCATCAGAGCGCACTTGTTGAGTGATCTCCCTGTCCTTATCTCAACCCATGAGCCCTTTTCATTGCATTTTCTTCCACTTTTCCTATGAGGACGGGGAGAGAGAGAGCAGTTGTGGTGGAGCTCAGCTGCCCAGCAGAACAATACCACCACAGTCCCTTCCAATCCAAACCATTTTAGGATACTATGAAGTGCTAAAAGCCTGCGTGTTGAGAAGAAGACAGTTTAATAGGACAGAAAAGGAAGGGGTAATGATGATGATGGTGATACTAATATACCAACAAATATCCAAAGCAACTGATACACAGTGCAATTGGTTACCAACCACTGACTGAAGCCTAACCCTTGCTTTAGCAGTGGCTGCCCCCTACCCCAGCCAACTCCCCTAGATTTTATTGCTGAGCAGTACGCCCTCTGGGATGGGACATCCTTTGGTTCCTTGGGGTCAGCTGTCCTGTTTCTCTGTCCCCTACACCTGAGCAGAGCCCATTTCCCCTGAGCGAAAAGCCCTGCTGCCCTCCTGGCATCTCGCAGCCCAGCAGGAGATGGGTGAAACAGCAAGCAGGAGGCCAAGGGATCTCCACATGTGGCCCCTGCCGTGCCCAGTGCATGTCAGCTTTGACCTACCTGCCCTCCCTGGTGCTCTGCAGCTCCAGTAGCGTCTCAGCCCAGCTCCCGCACCATCTCAGCGCAGCCCCTGCACAGCCTCAGCCCACCCGTGACCCCACTCTTTATAGAGCCTCAAGCCTCTGCGCTGGCCTCAGTTTATAGGTTGCATGGCAGGGAGATATTTTTTGCTTTCCTGGAAGTCAGGCTATTATCTTTCAGTGCCTGAAAGTGAAACTTGGCAGTTGCTGGCTGCGCTGGAGCAGCCACATTCCCAAGCACTCCTCCAAGGAAGGCAAGGGGAAGTGGAAGAAGCAGGCAGCTCTAAAGCAGAGCCATCACAGAAATGGGAGGGAGAAGAGACAGAAATCATAGCAGAGTCTGAATCCACCTGAACCCTATCCCTGAGAGAGGTGCAAGGTAGCAAAAGAATTTTGGCTGTCACCTACGTGAGCACATTCTCACCTAGCTGCTCTTAAAGAAAATCTTTAATATGACAGCAATGAGGCACTGGCACAGGTTTCCTAGAGATGCTGTGGATGCCCCATCCCTGGAGGTGTTCAAGGCCAGGCTGGATGGGGCTTTGAGCAACCTTGATCTAGTGGGAGGTGGGCCTGCCCATAGCAGGGGGATTGGAACTAGATGATCTTCAAAGTCCTTTCCAACCCAAACCATTCTGATTTTATGATTCTAGGAGAATTGTGACTCACCTTGAAATGAAGCACACAGAGACTAGTCCAGTCCAACTCAAACAGTTTCTTAGCAAAGACTACAAAGCATTATAATGAATCACCACTCTTGACAGTTCTTCAGGAGATTCTGGTCATTGGGTTTGCAGCAGGATTGCAGGAAAAGTGCACAGTAAACACCCCCTCCCTCTGCGCTGGTACAGGCAGAGCCACTTCCATGTTCTCCAGACCCTTTTTCTTCAGTTGTCACCTGCCCGTCTTGACAGCACAAATGCTAAGCTCACGCACTGCTGACAGCTGCTGAGGAAGCTGCAAAGCTGTCTAATTCTCTACGTTGGTTATAAAGGGCTTTTACCCAACACAGAAGTGCTTGGCAAAAGCAGTTGGGGTGGCTAGGTGCTGGAGGGAACTTTGTCAGGCTCATGAGTAGGAATGGCTCATGGAAGTGGGGGCACATCTTAACCTAGGACATATACCTAATAACCACACAGTTAAAAATCACTGTCTAAATCCGCATAGGCTGCTGCGTTAATTGCTTTAATGACATCAGAAAGAAAACGGCACCCGAGTACTGAGTTTATGAATGCAAATAAGAATCCCAAAAAACAAAATAGCCAAGTTCCCCACAAATGTTCACCTGCTCGCAGACCCCGCTGTCCTTTCTGCAAGTGTGACAAGTATTGCTGCAGGGAAACTGTTCTTTTGCCAGTGTCATTTCTTTTCCCATAGCAGTTGATAAAACTGGTACTTGCTAATGCTGCCTTTGCTCTTCATCTGGCACTTGGTCTTGATCTTGGCGGTATGACTGCTTGCTACCGGAATATTTTTCTAGTTTGCTTTAAGACAAAGCTGATGTAAATATTTATGGCAAGAAAGGAAGAGGACTTGGACTTTATCACACAGCAAGGGAATCGCTGAGCAGCAGCATGAGAAGCACT
This sequence comes from Anas platyrhynchos, assembly GCF_047663525.1. Classification (NCBI taxonomy): domain Eukaryota; kingdom Metazoa; phylum Chordata; class Aves; order Anseriformes; family Anatidae; genus Anas; species Anas platyrhynchos. The sequence goes on along the minus strand of NC_092589.1, from coordinate 120,333,377 downwards.
CCTCAGTTCACCCAATATTGTAGCAATTACATTTAGTTTTATTGACAAGGTTTAAGTCATAATCATTACAAGAAGTTTTTGTGGTTATCCCCGTATTATGTTCTTCTAAAATGCAAAGCACTTGCAGTTTTTCCTTCGTACCAACTTAGCCTAACATTTCTCCAGTTGAGCGAGTGCATTCTGCTTTGTAACTCTTTGCCATGAAGCAGGAATTTCTCCTTTGCCATGAAATTTCCCATTGTAGCATTGTTCTAGCTGTGTCCTGAAAGAAGACACAAACCATTTCCAGTATGCTTGCATGGATGGATCAGGAGGAATGCTCCAAGTGGAATATGGAGGTCCTGCATCCCGGTATTTCTTGTAGGGGATCCATGTGTCTTCACCAATCCTGAATGAGCAGTCACTTGAAACGCTGCTAGAACAAATATCAATGACTAGGTTGTCTGTTTCATGCCATTTAGATCCTCTTTTTTCATGCCATTTGAGTCCTGTGAAAGCTTGTGGACGATGGAAGACAACCCGGTGGTCTCCGTCATGGTTTGGCATAGTGTTAGTGCAAACAGCCTCACAAAATGGACACTGCTCCTGGCACCCTGCAAACTGCTCAGCCACTATTGTGTGAGGCTGCCTTTCAAAGGAGCTCATACGAGCTTCTTTAAACTCCTTCCTGAGATCATCAATAACGGGAGACAGTGCTTCTGTCATGGCATTATTCAGGAACTCTATGTCTGTTATCTCCTGATGTTCAATGCCCTTCAGGTCGCTCCTGGGCAAGCTTATCATGTCTCCAAGTGCTCTGCAGAATTCATCCAGCCAAAGAGAGATTTGATCCTTTCTGTCTTTTCTGTCTTTGACAACAGTGGTTGATGCAAAAACAGCTGACTGAATGTTTTCATAGTAACGAGAGAGGGATTCTCTTAAAAACATCTCTAGCCTTCTGTTCTTATCTAAACAGTACGTCTCAACTTTTGTCTTAATGTAATTATTTAAAAATTCTCCTGGGGCATTAAGATAATACATGAATTTTTGAAAATGTTCATTTTCTGCTAGGTATTTCAGCATGCAAGCTTCCAGAGTGGATCTATTGCCTCCGAAATCTGGAATTTTATCCTTCACGTCTTGAGCTATGTCAAGAGCTGTCTTCTCGTAGATGGCGTGTCGAAGAGCTGGGGCAATCTTGCTGCACAGGAAATCAGCAAATGTTGTGATACAAGAGGCTCCTTGGCAGGAAATCTGGAAACATTTAAAGAAGTCTTCTCTCTTGCTCTCCAGGTAGACGACTGGATCATTTGCTTTCCTGAATGCTGTGTGCATGTCTTTAAACCTTTCTGCTGCCATTCTGCACAGGTGCAGTGATAAATCTATTTTGTATTCTTTATTAAAACTGTAATTTGCAGTGGTAGGGACAGAGTTCATACCTCCCTCCACTTCATTTAGTATTTCATGAATAAAAGTTCGACTGTAATCCATTTTATCTTTTTCCTTCTTCTCAATGCTTTCCTTCACACGCTTTATGATGCTATCTGTAATGTGGTGCATGTTGTTCACATCGGCATCGTTGAAACCCTTATAAAACATGCGGAAGCCTTTTTTCTTAGACACATGTTTCTCTATGTCAAGAGAAAATGTATTATTTTGGTATAAATTCAATATGTGTTTATCTACATTAGGCTCCTTAAAGTGATCTAGAAGGATATTTTCTATGTCCACATCAATGTCCACCTCTTCCTGAGGGGGAGCAGCAGAAGAGACTTCATAAAGCCACTCCATCCAGATAGAATTGAAGCGGTTTCTCAGTTCACTTTCACCTAATTTCTGGCCTTTTAGAGACAGGGCCAACTCTCTGCTCTTTCTCAGGAGCTCATTTTCATATTCAGACTTCCTCTCGTCCAGTTTACTCTGGCTCTTCTTTACTTCTAGAAGTTTCTCACACTTCCTTCGTGTTTCAACAAGAAGGGACTCTCTCAGTTCTTTCAGCTTCAGTTCCGTGCTGCTTTTCCACTGGATCAGTATTTCACGGTCTTTGTCTTCACTGAAGAATGTTTCCATGTTCTTGGTGATGGCATCACTTCTCTCTTGCACCAGTTTTTCAAGGTGTTCTGTGGTGACCTTGTCCAACTCCCCGTTCCGCACCTTGTTTTCCAGTTTCATTTGCAAGTCTAAGATGTGACTTCTCAGCTGCCAGGTCCACTGACTAAATGCAGTTTCCAGTTTCTTGTAGGCAGCAATCTCCACTGAATTCTTGAAGCTGAAAACAAAGTTTTCATTCAGCAGGGCATTCCACAGGTCACTAATACGAACTTTAAAGCTGGAGAGCCTCAAAACGCTGCTGTGCGATTCCTTCTTGGCAGCTTGAAGAATTTTGCTCTTTAATTCCTGGACGTTCTGGCTGTAGGTGGGGTTGGGCGGTGCCATCGGTGGGTTTCCTTCCCACAGGTGAGCAAAGTAATGAATGTGGGTGTTCACGTCAAAGCGGATGACGTCGCTGAAGCAGGTGATGTCACAGAATTCCTGCTGGGCCGCAATCACGGTCATTTCATCCAGCTTTTCCTGCAGACGTCTTTGTCCCTCCATGTTCTTTTCCTTTGCGGTTATTTCGCCCACGTTTTGGTGCACAAAGAGGCAGCCTGGGGAAATATTAACTTGCTTCATCCTCAGGAAAGCCTGCACAGCAATCTGAAGGACGTCTTGCATTTCCGAAGGATTTTCTCCAAAGATGTTGATCAGAGTCATGTTTCCAATGCCAATGACAAAGGTGGCCAGCTCATTGTCGTGGTTAAGTGACTGCTTATTGGCCATCTCTATGGCACGAAGTCCTTCTGTGTCAACAACAAGCAGGTAATCAAAGTTCAAATCCTGTTGGAGCTTCTCGTCCACTTTAATGAGCTGCATAAACGCTCCCTGGGTGCACCTCCCTGAGCTGACCTTAAACTGGAGACCAAACATGGCATTCAGCAGGGTTGACTTCCCTGTGCTCTGGATGCCAAGCACGGAAAGCACAAATACTCGCTTGTCCCCTAGCTTCTCAATTAATCTGTCAAAGACGGCTCCAATCCATTGCAGTGGTACATAAGAAGCATCGCCATCCATCAGCTCAATGGGATACCCTAAAACCATCAGATTGGCAGCAATTTCAGATAGTTTGACATACCAATTTTCTTTGGAGTATGTTGATTCCAGTGCCTCATAAATCTGCCCCACCTCTCTCAAAATATGCTCAAGGCCAATGGACGAATCATTGATTTCATCAGAAAGGGCATCTAATTTCTTAACCAATAGAGTTTTCAGGTTGTTGTTTTCATTGCTTTTCTTTAATGCCAGGATTTGAGACCATAACTGATGGTACTCTCTCTTCAGCTCATCAAGGCGATCAGAGGAGATGTCGTCCATGAAGATCTTCATCCACTGCAGAAAGAATTTCTTGGTATTGTCTGGCTGTGAATGGAGAAAGCCAAGGACTGTTTTCATCAGCTGATTGAGGGGAAACGCTTTGCCTAGTTGCTTTCTTCGTATTGCAGACTTCTCCAATTCAATTTGGCTCCGATGATGCTCTATGCTCTTGCTCCCCTTTTCCTGCAAGCGAGTGAGTTCTTTGTCCTTTTCACACCACATGTACCACAGTTTTCCCTGAAGAGGCAGTAGCTGTGATTTGATCTCAGACAACTTCTCCTTCTTCAACAGATTCACCAGTTTGATTGCTGTTTCTTTGGCTGTCACGCACGCTTCTGCATCTTCATCGACTAAGAAGCCGTGCTGGCGAGCTGTGCTCAGGCATGCATTGAGGCTAACAAGCGTGCTCGACCCTTCCACTAGGTCTCGGATGGTTTTTGTCAGCTCAGCCACTAATTCTGCTTCATTTCTGTTCTTGATCCCTATTCTTACGTTTTGGCCAGATCGGCCAGCTGCAACGCTCTCTTTCTCAGTGAAAAGGCAAACCAAAGGCCTCTGAGACTGCCACAGATCATGTAAAATTCTCCTGCCTTTCTTCTCGTTGCTCTGATCCAACTCAGAAACAAGAACCACGTTCACGGTAGAGATCTCCTGTAAAAACTGCAGCTGGGGTTCGTGATCCCTCGCATCTCCATGCAGGTTACAGAAAGCAACAGGGCCGTTAAAGCTGTCGTTGTCACTACCACGGGGAAGGTACCAGGAGATCTCCACAACACCTTTCATCAGGAAGCAGTCTTTGGTGCTGCCTTCGCAATGGTGGTGGAAAAAAGTGTCGTGTTTCTTCCTGCTCAGCAGGGCATTCAGGAGCTGAGACTTGGAAGAGGAAGGAGAGCTGCCGATGCGGAGGAAGGACACGATGGGCATCTCTGCCTGATAAATGAGTTTGTTGTTGTGACTGCTAATCCTCGTCTGCTCTCCCGATCTCACCGTCCCTTTCCAGCTCTTCTTGATTTGGCTGAGGGACCAGAGAGGGAACTCTATCTGTGAAGTGCCCGGGTTTGGTACCAGGAGGGGTAGTGCAAACTGGCAGAAAGCGAGCTTGGATGAAAGGTACTGTCTCATGAAATCATCAGCACAATGAAAAATTGCCATCTGGAGGTCCATGGGGTGCACATGACTCTCCCTGCTTGCAGATTCAGGGGCTCCTTTGTCCAAGTCACTGAGAAAGTCATCAAAGGAATCAGAGGGCTCGTGCTCCTCCCCTGAGGTGTTTGGTGTGGGTGCGACTCCTGGCTTACTGGCCTCCTTGCAAGTCAGGTACCTCACCTGATAATCCATGGTCAGGAGCTTTTGCAGGAAGTAAAATGGTAGCTCGCTGTCCTTGCTCGGCTGGCTGTTGTGTACAGATGTCTGGTGTATTATGTGGAAATCTTCTGTGCCCATTTTTCTTGGATAGTACCTTTCCAGCCCAAGGCGCTTAAGTAAGTTGAGGAACTCTGGGCTTGCAGTGGCTTGACTTGCTTTGGAATTGCTGCTGTCTGATTTGGGTTTGCACTGACTGGGAGGCTGCATGCCTTGAAAAGCATCTTCCAGGTCTTTCATTATATCATCTTTGTTCAGGTTGCCAGATGTGTCCTCCAGTTGCCCATCGATGAAGGATTGCAAATCTCTTTCCAGCATCTCCCAGTCTTTGAATGCATTGTGCTTTTCGAGGAGAGCTTTCATCTCTGTGGACCATGTGTTTTTCGTCTTTTTTTTCATGAAAACTAGGCGGTCATTCTTCTGCTCATGGGTGACCTTCTTGTTTTTGGATGTTATGGTGAGCCCCCTCAGCAGCAGGAAGGCCTGAGCTCTGTAAACATCCTGCTCCTTCAGGCTCTGATACTCGTTATGTGCCATGTGCATTTCCTTTATCATGAAATTAATTTCTGGACACCCAAGGAGGTACTGAAAAGTGCTGCTTTCTACTTGGTATCCCGTGCTGGTTGTAACTAAGAGCACGAAGAGTTCTATGTCTTCCTGTGCCCTTTGCTGCAGAGACTGGAGCAAGGAAGAAATAGACTGGCTTACAGTGAAGGTGGCTTTGATCTTTGCCTCATGAATGGCAGATGCAGAAGTTGCCGGTGCGTAGGTGACTTCCATGATGTCCTCCTTCATTTGCAGCAGTGTCGTATTGAGATCTTCAAGACTGGAAATATTGGGAGTTTTGGGAAGCGTGTGCTCCGTCTGGAAGACCCACTGCATAATAAAGGAAGTCCTGGGGAAGTCCTTGACAGAATAGATGTGAGGATCAAGCAGGCACTGCAGCAGAGATTTGATGTAGGTGGTGTTTTCCGGAGAAGACTTCTGGCAAAAAGAAACAGTGTTCACCAGGAACTCCTGCAATGCTTTGTCTGACAGACATATGTTGATCCAGACACTGTGATTCTTTGTTCTCTTATTCAGACCCTGTTTAAAATCTAGCAACATGAGCAGTTTCTTTTCATCCACTGTCCCCTCCCAGGTCTTCACTTGCTCTAGGAAAGCTCTGGCGTCTTCTACGGCACTGGCCAGTTCTTCTCCAAAGATCACACCAGTGCTGCGATTCGTTAGCGCTTCGTAGACAGTCCTGAGGCTGCTGCTCATTTGATGGGAGGCTTTAAAATCGCTGCTGTGGTTGGACAGGATTATGTCCCACACTGGGATCAGCTGAAAGCCCCGGTCGATCACACACCAGGTTGTGTTATTGGCCACAAGCCCGCATTTCCACTCGGGAAGGGAATCCGTCTCTGCTGGGCCCCCTGTTTTGGTCACATAGAGCTGAACTGCTGTGTGGGTGCTGCTTCCGTCTCTTCCCTGAAATGATGCCTGTGAGCTGGACTTTGAAGCATCCCCCTTCACTCCCCACTTGGTACCGAAGCCGCTGAAGCTAGCTCCGACGTAGCTGTTCAGTGCTTCAGATGTTTGTTGCTTCATCTCATCCCATTGCTCTGCCCTGAAACCTTCGGCAGATGCTTTCCACCAGAATATTCCCCCAAAGTGGAGGGGTCCCTGGATCACGTGGGACCCAAACCTGCGGAAGAAGCTGGCGCACCTGCTCTTCAGTAGGTGGAACCTGTCTGCCTCCTGGGTGATGCTCAGAAGCTGTTCGATGTCTTGCAGCTCTCGCAGGGCTGCGTCTGAGAGGCGAAGCTGGTCCTTTTGGAAGTAGTAGGAGGCCAGAGGCATGTACTGGTACATGGTGGTGCAAATGTACGCCTGCTCCGAGCGTGACCGACGGGAATCCTCTGACTGTGAGGACTTGCCGTAATCTACACCTGTTTCAACACTGAACCTCCAGAACCCACCTTTGACAGAAGCATTGATGCTGAACCCCAGCTGCTCCATGGACTTGGTGAAAGTGGCTTCTGCTGCAGAGGAGGAGAACTCCTTCCTGTCAAGCAGCGACCCTTGCACTGGACCAGTGAGCATGAAGCCATCAGGGACCCTGATGAGTTGCTCTTGCTTTGCCAGCACATCCTCCAGGCTGTTGGTTTGGTAAATCCCCTGCAGAGCCAGGCCTCCCGATGCCCGCCTCAGGACCTCCTCGTCAGAGACGTTCTCCGTCTTCCCCATGAACTTCTCCTGCTGCTCCAGTTGCTTCCGGATGCTCACCAGCTCATCCAGCAATGCCTTCTCTGGAGGTGCCCAGTACTCCTTGGGAATGTCCATGGCTTGCTGTAGGGCCTCCACTTTCTTACTTATCATTTCCTTGCTGTGGTTACGGCTCTTCTGCATTTCTTCCAGCTCCTGTAGGATTGACTTGGCTTCTTCTTGCCTCTGCTTCATCCTCTCCAAGTGCTGTTTCTGCAGTTCATCAACACCTGTTTCGTTGTCTGTGATTCCCAGGAGCTTTTGGAGTGCCTTGGTCTCCCAGGGGTACCGTACTTCGCACTCCAGTTTAAGGTAGTCTTCATATTGCAGATGTTTCAAAGCATTTATTGACTTAACACCCAATATCTCTGACAGTTTGGGGAGCCAGTATTCTTCATCAAGTCCTTCCTTCTCAAATGCTTCTGCCAGCAATTGCGTAGCAATTCGTGTCTTTTCCCCAGCATCTGCTCTCTCCTCCTGTGACTCCATGGCTGTGGAAGGGGAAAAGAGACTTTTGTTACATCAGGTTAGAGGAGGCCACCATCCCTTAGAAGAGGCCTCTCCATAGTTTCTGGCTCAGGGATTTCTTCTGCCCTGCTGCTGGAACCCAGCCTCGGGCACCCCTGAAATATGCAGACACAGACAGACAGACACACGCAACCACTGGCACGGCTGCACAAACAGCCATGGACAAGGCACTGCCTTCAACAGCACCCATGTATAAGCTGCTGTGGTGGTTCCGCTCGAGTGGGCAGCCAAGCTCCACCACAGACGCTTTCTCACTCCCCCTCCTCCAAGAGGAGTGGGGAGAAAATACGATGAAAATGGCTCAAAGTTTGAGAGAAGGACACGAAGATCACGCAGAAATTTTTGTTATGAGCAAAACAGACTCAGCATAGGACCTGTAGCCTGTGGAGAGGAGCCCACGCAGGAGCAGGTGACCTGGCAGGAGCTGCTGCCCGTGGGGGAGCCAGGTTGGAGCAGTTTTGCTCCTGAGGGATGGACCCCGTGGTACGGACCCATATCTGGAGCAGTTCTGGAAGAGCTGCTGCCTGTGGGAAGCCCACGCCGGATCAGTTCATCAAGGACTGTGTCCTGTTGGAGGGATCCCACAGCACAGGGGATGAGAGTGACCGAGAAGGAGCGGCAGAGAAGAAGTGCTGTAGACTGACCATAACCCCCATTCCCCCGTTCCCCTGCGCTGCTCGGGGGGAGGAGGTGGAAGAGGGTGGATGGGGGGGGGAAGGTGCTTTTGGTTTCTTTCCTTTGTTTCTCACTTCTCTAGCTTGTTAGTAATAAGCAATAAACCTTACTGCCTCCCTATGCCGAGTCTGCTTTCCCCTCACAAATAATTACTTTGTGGTCTTCTTGTCCTTATGTCAACCTTTGAGCCTTTTTCATCGTATTTTCTCCCCATTCCTCTTTGAGGAGGGGGAGTGAGAGAGCGTCTGTGGTGGAGCTCGGCTGCCCACTCGAGCAGAACCACCACAATGATCTATAATATGTCTTCCATCTCAAACCATTCTAGGATTCTTTAGGATTTGGAGCCTTGGTTTCTCATGGTCGGGTAGATGACCTGGCAATGCACAGACTATGCCTCTGGGGCTGTTTTCAGAGCATGATGCAGGGAGCAGCCAATGCCTGCCCAGGGCCATGGTGGAAGGGCCCTGGGGGAGCTGCCAGAGGAGCATGAAGCCCACTGGGGTGGTGTTGGAGGATGTTGTGGTTTAACCAGGCAGGCAGCAAAGCACCACACAGCCGTTCGCTGGCTCCCCCCACCCCCACAGCAGGATGGGGGAGGGAACTGAAGAAAAAAAAGTTAAAGGGAAAAAAAATATCCAGATCCTCTTAGAAGCTCATCAGAGCGCACTTGTTGAGTGATCTCCCTGTCCTTATCTCAACCCATGAGCCCTTTTCATTGCATTTTCTTCCACTTTTCCTATGAGGACGGGGAGAGAGAGAGCAGTTGTGGTGGAGCTCAGCTGCCCAGCAGAACAATACCACCACAGTCCCTTCCAATCCAAACCATTTTAGGATACTATGAAGTGCTAAAAGCATGCGTGTTGAGAAGAAGACAGTTTAATAGGACAGAAAAGGAAGGGGTAATGATGATGATGGTGATACTAATATACCAACAAATATCCAAAGCAACTGATACACAGTGCAATTGGTTACCAACCACTGACTGAAGCCTAACCCTTGCTTTAGCAGTGGCTGCCCCCTACCCCAGCCAACTCCCCTAGATTTTATTGCTGAGCAGTACGCCCTCTGGGATGGGACATCCTTTGGTTCCTTGGGGTCAGCTGTCCTGTTTCTCTGTCCCCTACACCTGAGCAGAGCCCATTTCCCCTGAGCGAAAAGCCCTGCTGCCCTCCTGGCATCTCGCAGCCCAGCAGGAGATGGGTGAAACAGCAAGCAGGAGGCCAAGGGGTCTCCACATGTGGCCCCTGCCGTGCCCAGTGCATGTCAGCTTTGACCTACCTGCCCTCCCTGGTGCTCTGCAGCTCCAGTAGCGTCTCAGCCCAGCTCCCGCACCATCTCAGCGCAGCCCCTGCACAGCCTCAGCCCACCCGTGACCCCACTCTTTATAGAGCCTCAAGCCTCTGCGCTGGCCTCAGTTTATAGGTTGCATGGCAGGGAGATATTTTTTGCTTTCCTGGAAGTCAGGCTATTATCTTTCAGTGCCTGAAAGTGAAACTTGGCAGTTGCTGGCTGCGCTGGAGCAGCCACATTCCCAAGCACTCCTCCAAGGAAGGCAAGGGGAAGTGGAAGAAGCAGGCAGCTCTAAAGCAGAGCCATCACAGAAATGGGAGGGAGAAGAGACAGAAATCATAGCAGAGTCTGAATCCACCTGAACCCTATCCCTGAGAGAGGTGCAAGGTAGCAAAAGAATTTTGGCTGTCACCTACGTGAGCACATTCTCACCTAGCTGCTCTTAAAGAAAATCTTTAATATGACAGCAATGAGGCACTGGCACAGGTTTCCTAGAGATGCTGTGGATGCCCCATCCCTGGAGGTGTTCAAGGCCAGGCTGGATGGGGCTTTGAGCAACCTTGATCTAGTGGGAGGTGGGCCTGCCCATAGCAGGGGGGTTGGAACTAGATGATCTTCAAAGTCCTTTCCAACCCAAACCATTCTGATTTTATGATTCTAGGAGAATTGTGGCTCACCTTGAAATGAAGCACGCAGAGACCAGTCCAGTCCAACTCAGTTTCTTAGCAAAGACTACAAAGCATTATAATGAATCACCACTCTTGACAGCTCTTCAGGAGACTCTGGTCATTGGGTTTGCAGCAGGATTGCAGGAAAAGTGCACAGTAAACACCCCCTGCCACTGCACTGGTACAGGCAGAGCCACTTCCATGTTCTCCAGACCCTTTTTGTTCAGTTGCCACCTGCCTGTCTTGACAGCACAAACGCTAAGCTCACGCACTGCTGACAGCTGCTGAGGAAGCTGCAAAGCTGTCTAATTCTCCACATTGGTTATAAAGGGCTTTTACTCAACACAGAAGTGTTTGGCAAAAGCAGTTGGGGTGGCTAGGTGCTGGAGGGACCTTTTCCAGGCCCAGGCTCATGAATGGGAATGGCTCATGGAAATGGGGGCACATCTTAACCTAGGACTTATACCTAATAATCACACAGTTAGAATCACTGTCTAAATCCGCATAGGCTGCTGCGTTAATTGCTTTAATGACATCAAAAAAGAACAGAACCTGAGTACTGAGTTTATGAATGCAAACAACAATCCCAAAAACCAAAACAGCTGAGTTCCCCACAAATGTTCACCTGCTCGCAGACCCCGCTGTCCTTTCTGCAAGTGTGACAAGTATTGCTGCAGGGAAACTGTTCTTTTGCCAGTGTCATTTCTTTTCCCATAGCAGCTGATAAAACTGGTCCTTTCTAATGCTGCCTTTGCTCTTCATCTGGCACTTGGTCTTGATCTTGGCGGTATGACTGCTTGCTACTGGAATGTTTTTCTAGTTTCCTTTAAGACAAAGCTGATGTAAATATTTATGGCAAGAAAGGATGAGGACTTTGACTTTATCACACAGCAAGGGAGTCGCTGAGCAATGGCACGAGAAACACTCCTTAGTTCACCCAAAGTTTTAGCAGTTACAGTTAGTTTTCTTGGCATGGTTTAAGTCATAATCCTTACAAGAAGATTTTGTGGTTATCCCCGTATTATGTTCTTTTAAAATGCAAAGCACTTGCAGTTTTTCCTTCATACCAACTTAGCCTAACATTTCTCCAGTTCAGCGAGTGCATTCTGCTTTGTAACTGTCTTCCAGGAAGCAGGGATTTCTCCTCTGCCATGAAATTTCCCATTGTAGCGATGTTCTAGCTGTGTCCTGAAAGAAGACACAAACTATTTCCAGTATGCTTGCATGGATGGATCAGGAGGAATGCTCCAAGTGGAATATGGAGGTCCTGCATCCCGGTATTTCTTGAAGGGGATCCATGTGTCTTCACCAATCCTGAATAAGCAGCCACTTGAAACTTTGCTAGAACAAATATCAATGACTAGGTTGTCTGTTTTATGCCATCTGTATCCTCTTAAAACTTGTGGACGATGGAAGACAACCCGGTGGTCTCCGTCATGGTTTGGCATAGTGTTAGTGCAAACAGCCTCACAAAATGGACACTGCTCCTGGCACCCTGCAAACTGCTCAGCCACTATTGTGTGAGGCCGCCTTTCAAAGCTCCTTTGAGCTCATACGAGCTCATACGAGCGTCTTCAAAATCTTTCCTGAGATCATCAATAACGGGAGACAGTGCTTCTGTCATGGCATTATTCAGGAACTCTATGTCTGTTATCTCCTGATGTTCAATGCCCTTCAGGTCGCTCCTGGGCAAGCTTATCATGTCTCCAAGTGCTCTGCAGAATTCATCCAGCCAAAGAGAGATTTGATCCTTTCTGTCTTTTCTGTCTTTGACAACCGTGGTTGATGCAATAACAGCTGACTGAATGTTTTCATAGTAACGAGAGAGGGATTCTCTTAAAAACATCTCTAGCCTTCTGTTCTTATCTAAACAGTACGTCTCAACTTTTGTCTTAATGTAATTATTTAAAAAGTCTCCTGGGGCTTTAAGGTAATGCTTGAAATTTTCAAATTTTTCTTCTTCTGCTAGGTATTTCAGCATGCAAGCTTCCAGAGTGGATCTATTGCCTCTGAAATCTGGAATTTTATCCTTCACGTCTCGAGCTATGTCAAGACAGAAAATAATATGAACTTGCCTAAGAGAGAGGGGATGTTAGGGAAGATACCACCATCAGGGGAGATACCATCCCGAGGACATACAACATCCTTAGGACCTCCTGACTCCTGGGATCAGTTGACGGGCTGAGCCCCTCTTCCCCCCACCATTGGGACACCTTCGGGTGAGATCTGAATACTTGCTTATAAATCTCTCTAGAGTCTTTGATCCTTTTAACGCATTTATTTCTAGGCTGCGCACCTGTAACCCCTGTAACACCTGTGTATTTCATGCATGCTAGCTTGCTTTTGCAGACAGTCACTATCGCCAGCAATCTGAAAGAACCTGGTTATCTGTTGCTGTAATAAACCATACTTGATTGCATTGTGATAGCTCTCATTAAGTGCAACTAGGGTAAGGGTGGTTATCCGTGACTGTGATAGTTCAGTATTCTGAATCCAACCGGACCCCCAGACGGTTAACGTGTTATTGGTGAATGTCTGACTGGAGCCCCAGACAGTTATCGCATTATTGGTGAATGTCCGACTGGTTCAGTACCCTGAATCCAACCGGGCCCATAACGGTTCATCAGCTATACCCCTTAACGTGACAGCAGGAAACAAGGCAAAGATAAACAAAAAACTTCTAAATACTGTCCAACAGCAGGTCAAAGACCAGAAAGGTAAAAAGTTTAACCTCCTCTTACTCATCGCCTTCATCCTGAAAGACCCACGACTACTAGGCTACATGCGCATGCACAACCAGAAGAAGCTAAGGGCAGGTTGTATGGAAATGAGTACTTGGAAGAGGTCCGCCTTTTTGGGGGAAATAATGAATATGTATTAGAGCTCATGTAATATGTAACGGTATTCCTGTATAAAGTTGTGAGAGACGACCAGGCAGGCGTGCATCTTTTTGAGGGATGCTATTCCCAGTGTGCCCGGTAAACCGCAATAAAGTGTACCTACTTTACAACCCTATGGTTGTGGAGTCTTTTCCTTGCATCAGTTTGGCAAGCCAGCCACGAGGAGTCTGTTCGGCTGCAGGATTGACTGTGGAGCGAACCTCCTAGGTGTGCCCCGATCCTTTTTTTCTCTCGGAGGAGCTCCTCTCCCAGCCGCTCACTGCAGGGATAGAAAAAGATCCTATGGTTTCTGGCAAATTGTATACCTTAATAAAGGTAAGCCAATTGGCCGGGGAGGTCGATAAGCTGCATAGAGACGTCTAGCGTGCGACAGGAACCCCAAGGGCATCCTGGGAGGTGGCCAGTAGAGCAGCCAAAAGGGGTTTTGGGGGCCGATAGAGCAGCCAAAAGGGGTTTTGAGTAGAAGCTGCCATATCCTGGTTCTAGGAACCACAAGGAACCTCCTAAAGATCATGGACGAGACGGGAGGAGGGTAAGCGAGCTTTAATGGTAACTGGCATAATGTTTGCAGCTGCTGGGGAATAATTCTAACTGGAATAATAATTGTGTGTTGTATATGTAAAAGCCCGGGCATTTTTGTTAAAGTGTTCTTTTAAACATATGTAAACATATGTAAATAGGTAAATATAATATAATAACTGCCATTGAGGTGTATGCCTAACGGAACAAAATTTGCCCAGGCATATTATCGGCTCGTCAGGTTTAAATGTCCTCAGTGTAATTGTCTACAGGCAGTTAATTTACAGTGGTCTGATTTTACTTGTGTATATATATATATATATATATATTGTGGATTTTGGAGGGATTGAGATTGACTAGTAAAGAGCTTGTAGGAAAACGGTAGAACATGAACCGCTGTAGATTACAATGGGAAAAGGTCAAAGCAAAGAAATCCCGAGGAAAAGCCCCCTAGGATGTATACTAACGCATTGGAGGGATATAGTGGGGTGAGGGGGTACAGAGAGTAAAAGAACTCTTATCAAATATTGTAATCAGTGGTGGCCACTTTATAAACTAGAGGATGGAAAGGAGTGGCCCCTAAATGGAACTGTTAATTATAACACCATACTTCGGTCAATGTTGTTTTTGAGGAGAGAAGGAAAACAGGATGAAATGTTGTATACTGATGTTTCAGCATCTTGAAGGGAAAAGGTACGGAATTTAGTTGCCCCCTGACTGAGCCTTCGATGTTGGCATTAGAAAAGTACAGGCTGGAGAAAGATAAAGAAAGTGTTAAAAGGGTTGTTGAAAGTGTTAAAGGTGTTTGAAGTTGAATGAGCAGGGAAAGAGGATGAAGGAATGTTAATAGTTCTGCCTCAGTCCAAGGCTGAGATCTCAAAACCAGGGTGTTAGCCCTTTGGGGCAAAGGGATCATGATGGGTCCCAGAGAGAGTTGTCATGGAAACAGAAAAGCAGTTAACTCTTAAAACAACCTGAATTCGTGTGTGAACTCAGATTGCCAATGGGACCGCTCAGGGAACTGTTGACAATTGCATTCCCCTGACTGACCCCCACTGAGACCCTAATCATCCCAAAAATTATGAACGATTAAGTGAATACTAAAATCTGGTTGAATTGGGAATTGAGAATATGCTTCCAACAACGTCCAAAAGAAACCCCTATGGAATATTTGGTCCAACTTTGAAATGTAATGGAAAAAGAAAAAAAAACAACAACAACAAACAAAACAAAATGATTTGGACCCAGCTTCGGAGGACAAATTGACTAGCCTTTTCCTAGGGTAATCAGCCCCTGATTTCAGCAGGAATAAGAGGGATCTGGGGAACCTACCCTAGCAGATCCTCCACTGGTTATAATGAAGCTAAGGGAGGAACAGAAGTGAAATTTCTTGTTGACACGGGAGCAACATATTCAGTTCTAAATCAAGCATTAATGCCTTTAGGGAATGATTATGTTAGGGTAAAAGGTGCAGCGGGTCAACCTGAAAAGGCTTACCTTTGAAGTACATGTTGGTATTAACTGACACCTTTTCAGGTTGGCCAGAGGCGTTTCCTACCAGAACAGCCAAGGCTAGGGAGGTGGTAAGAATATTAATACAGGAAATAATAGCACGTTTTGGGGTACCAGCTACTATATCCTCCAACGGGGACCGCATTTTATTTCAAGAAGTGCACAACAAATCATCTGCCATCTAGGTATAGATTGGCAATGTTATAAATTAGGTCTCAACTCAATCTGAATTTTGTAATATTTATAAAACAAATATTTCTAAAAGATATAAAAGGCAAGTGAACAGTGCAGGGTGTGCGGGGAGTCCACGCTCCACCAACACGCACACACGAACATCAAACATTCTAAATATACAGAACATTGCTTTACATACTAAACCCAAGTATGCCTATACATACGTACAATCAGGAAAGGTAACAAACAATCCTTTAAGTTCCATAACTTACTAAAATTGAGTACGCCTATACATATTCACAATCAGAAAAGGTAACAAACAATCCTTTAAGTTCCATGACTTAACAGTCTCCATTTTCCATTCCTTTTGAACAATATGTCTCGCTTTAAGTTGTCAAGCAACTCGGTCTTCAGGCCTCATGTATCCCATTCTTCCCTGATTGAAGAAAAGCACATCCATCTCCTTTTCAAGGCCAATAGGCCTGGGTCAAAAGGCACGTCCAGGTCAACAGGGGGCATAACAGCAAAAGCCTTCGATGGCTGTAGCAGCAGAGGGGCCCATGGCGTAGCAGTCGGACCAGTAAAGGAGCCCGCAGCTCCCTCACTATCTGGCAAACCACACGTTTCTGACCGTGGTCCCACACGGCTCTTTAAGGCCTCAGAGATTGCTCGCCAGGTGCCGAGCAATCCCACTGCAACCTTGTCATTTTTAGTTGCAGAGTCCCACACCTTATCCTCAGTCTGGTCCCGTATTTCAGGCTCATAAACTGTCCGATTGTTAAGAAGGAGAATGAGCTGTAAGGTTACCAGAACAGTCTTTGTTCCTAAGGACGTATGATTCCCCATAATGCGCAGCTGCTTACCAGCGAGAGCCAGTTGTGTGCACAGGTCTGCTTCTCTCAGCTCAAGCTTCTCTCCAGCTGCAGTGTTGCCTATTTCCAGCGACTTTCTGTACGAGCTTCTCTGAGTGGTTTGCTGAGTCTGGCCGAACCTATCTTCATGAGGCAATCAATGTGCCTGTTCCCGTCCTGGTCTCCATTCTCCCAGCGTGTTCCTCTTCACTTCTTTTTCCTGCTTCTTTATTGATGTAACTTCTTCGTGTTGCCTTTTTTTTTTATCTTGAGGGCAGGCTCCCCTCTTACACCCTTCTCTCCACAGCAGTTCTTTTCAAAACAACTTTTCATTGGTCAAACAACTTTGAATGTAACAACAACAGCAAACACCCAGAAACATCCATGCCTTAATGGCTGGAGAACAAGAGAACCAGCTGGGGAACAAGAAACCGGAGACTGCATGGAGTCTCCTGAATCACCCTTCTTTGTTTCCTCTAAACTCTTTTATATTCCTGATGGCCTTGTTGTTAAGAGTCTATTGTTATCTCAATCACGGGGCTTTCCAACCCCCATGGCCACATTCCCAAATTTCCCCCTTCTTTATTAATATCAACCATTTTCTCAACACAAATTACTACTCCATATATAACAGCAACTTCATACCACATATCGCCCTCAATTGAGTGGCCAGGTATAAAAGATGAACCACTTCGTCAAACAACAGATTGTAAAATTGGGACAGGAAGCTAATCTGGCCTGGCCTCAGTCTCTTCCTTTGGCTCTCTTAACAAGGCCAAGAGCAAAGGAGGGACTGAGCCCTTTTGAAATCCTGTATGGACAACCCTATGGAATACAGAAGGGGACGTCCGCACAAGCAGGAGACGAAATTATGACATCCTATATGGTGGCATTAGGGAAACAATTAGACAAAATTGGAAAATAAGTAGCTGGAACCCAGAGTAGGGGTTTGGATAGACCTATACACAATGTACAACCTGGAGATTATATATATGTAAAGTCTCTTGCAGAAAAAACTCTGGAACCCCAATGGGAAGGACCCTTTCAGGTGCTGCTTACGTCATACATCACAGTAAAAATTAAAGAACAACCTGCTTGGATTCACCCCACGAGAATCAAGAAGTCAATGCAAGGTCCATGGACACTTGAAACGACGGGACCAAATAAGTTGAAATTGAAAAGGCAACATGTATAGACTTTGGACATTGCTTGTCATTATTTTATCGGCTCAAGCATGGAAGGAACACTCGTATGTAAACATAACCAAAAGAGTGGCCTGATCCTTAAATTTATCTGACTGTTGAATATGTACTGCACTTCCGAGGGGCAATATGGAAATCCCACTATATGGGATATCCCCCAGAAAGTGGACTAAAACATTATATAATAATCAGACGTGGTCTGCGAAATGTTGGGGAATGGAAAGGGTAAATTACACCCTCCCTGAGGGACCAAAATTTGCTTTACAGGCATGGGGAAATGTTACTGTTAAAAGTCGATGTATGGGGGACAACAATAGCAGCGAACAAAAGATCTTGTGTGATTTGGGGCTTAGTTTTGGTCAGGAACCTGATTGTTCAAAATGGTAAATGTAGGGGGACATAACCTAGCCAATTGAAGGTCATTTTGTAATATTACTATGCAAGTAGCATACGACCATGATAAGGAGTCTGGAGTGGACAGATCTTCAGAAAGTGGGTGCAAATTAGGAATAGGGTATTGGTGGCTATGTGGTGATGGGAGGGCAAGGAAAACTTTACCACCTAATTGGAAGGGTCGTTGTATAGGGGGATATTTGGCACCTCCCAGTTCTTTTTATAATGGGCCTGAAGTACCTATGGGAATCTTAAGGTCCTCATGGAAACCCGTAACTTGAGCAGTCCAACTAAATCCTTTGGTAAAAAGACTTACAGGATACCATAGTTTTGTTAGATGGTTAATTCCTAGCTTAGAAGCAAGCAAATTGGAAAAGGCAATAGCAAATATTTTAGCTGAATTAGAACAGATAGAGAATTCCACCATTCAAGTGATAAAAACATTACAGGTAGAAGTCTTATCTGTCCATAAGGTGGTTTTACAAAACTGAATGGCATTAGATTTGTTAATGGCGAAGGAAGGGGGAGTGTGCACTGCGATAAATCAGAGTTGCTGTCATACTTATTGCATGAGGTGTCATGGGATGACACCTTGCTTGGGTTTACTGAATTATGGGAAAAACTAACCAGCTGGTTACTGAATTGGACTTGGTTAAAGCAATTGTTTACTATGTGTGTGTGGTACTGTTATTTTTTGGAATATTTGTTGCCTAACAATACAATGTTTCAGAGGTATATGTGCTTAAAAAGAGGTATAGAGGAGAGGCTGAGAATAAGTACTAAGTAAAAGAATTTACTTAATTCAGAAGAAAAGGGAGGAATTGATATGGGGAAGATGCTAAAACTTATCCGAATTAATAGTTAGTTACATATATGGTAAAATATCCTAATTTTACCATAGATGAGAATAGATGAGAACCTTATGAGAAGCAGATGTAAAAAAGAAGATATCGCTCAAGGCCAACAGACGAGGGAAAGATGAACAACTTGTTGGCAGGAAACAAGGCAAAGATAAACAAAAAACTACTAAATACTGTCCAACAGCAGGTCAAAGTCCAGAAAGGTAAAAAGTTTAACCTCCTCTTACTCATCTCCTTCATCCTGAAAGACCTCATCCTGGAAGGCCCATGACCACCAGGCTACACTGCGCAGGCGCAACCAGAAGGAGCTAAGGTCAGGGAGCACAGAAATGAGTACTTGGAAGAGGCCCACCTTCCGTGCAGGTATGGTGGTTTTACTTTGCTGGGCAGCTGCACTCCTGCAGTGTAATTGCCTGAGGTAACTAGGGAAATAAAACTAACACTCACATTTTAAAGAAAATGTACAGCATTGAAGAGGCTTTCAGGGTAGGGCATAGCTGCATTACCTGAGCGTTCCCTGGACTTCCAACCTTAGATGCTATCGCGCTGGGTGTCCTGGTTTCAGTTAGAATTAATTTTCTTCCTAGTAGCTGGTGGAATGCTGTGTTTTGGCTTAGGATGAGAAGAGTGCTGATAACACCCCGATGCTTTAATTGTTGCAGAGCAGTGCTTATACTAAGCCAAGGACATCTCAGCCTTTTGCTCTGTCCTGCCAACGGGCAGGCTGGGGGTGCAGTAAGAGCTGGGAGGGGACAGACCCAGGACAGGTGACCCAAACTAGCCAAAGGGGTATTCCATCCCATCTGACGTCATGCTAAACAATATATAGGGGTGGCTAGCCGGGGGGAGGGGGCCGGACTGCTCGGGGTTAGGCTGGGCATCGGTCAGCGAGTGGTGAGCAATTGCATTGTGCATCACTTGTTTGTACATACTATTATTACTTTCGTATTATCATTATTGTATCATTATTATTATTATTGTTATTATTATTTTTGTTATTATTATTTTCCTGTCTTATTAAACTGTCTTTATCTCAACTCACGGGCTTCACTTTCCATTTCTCTCCCCCGTCCCAGAGAGGGAGGGAGGAGGGTGAGCGAACGGCTGTGTGGTGTTTAGCTGCCGGCCGGGTTAAACCACGACACTGGGAAAACTTGGTGTGCTAGCCCTAAGGAGCAGTACGGAGCGTAGAGTGGAGTGGAGACACCACGGCTAGGCTCTGTAACCAGGTGGGGACTTTATTGTTCTTGTGCCCACCGAGACCAATAAGCTGCACTTTTGCCACCCTGAGCCAAGGACCTGTCATGCTTTGACAAATGCTGTACCCTACTGTACTTTTTGCTCATTATAATATCATTATAATACCAAAACACTCTTCCATCCCAAAAGCTACCCACCTCCAAGGTGCAACCACCCCTCACTGAGCATGCGCCCTGAATTTCTCGGAGCCTATTACTTTAAACGGAGACAGGAGAACTTTTCACCAATCATAACTAAGATATGCTTGCCTAGAGTCACTCAAGCTCCACCTAAAAGACAGAAAATAATATGAATTGGCCTAAGAGAGAGGGGATGTTAGGGAAGATACCACCATCAGGGGAGATACCATCCTGAGGACATACAACATCCTTAGGACCTCCTGACTCCTGGGATCAGTTGACGGGCTGAGCCTCTCTTCCTCCCCATTGGGACGCCTTCGGGTGAGATCTGAATACTTGCTTATAAATCTCTCTAGAGTCTTTGATCCTTTTAACGCATTTATTTCTAGGCTGCGCACCTGTAACCCCTGTAACACCTGTGTATTTCATGCATGCTAGCTTGCTTTTGCAGACAGTCACTATCGCCAGCAATCTGAAAGAACCTGGTTATCTGTTGCTGTAATAAACCATACTTGATTGCATTGTGATAGCTCTCATTAAGTGCAACTAGGGTAAGGGTGGTTATCCGTGACTGTGATAGTTCAGTATTCTGAATCCAACCGGACCCCCAGACGGTTAACGTGTTATTGGTGAATGTCTGACTGGAGCCCCAGACAGTTATCGCATTATTGGTGAATGTCCGACTGGTTCAGTACCCTGAATCCAACCGGGCCCATAACGGTTCATCAGCTATACCCCTTAACGTGACAGCAGGAAACAAGGCAAAGATAAACAAAAAACTTCTAAATACTGTCCAACAGCAGGTCAAAGACCAGAAAGGTAAAAAGTTTAACCTCCTCTTACTCATCGCCTTCATCCTGAAAGACCCCTGCCCACGACTACTAGGCTACACTGCGCAGGCACAACCAGAAGAAGCTAAGGTCAGGGAGCACAGAAATGAGTACTTGGAAGAGGTCCACCTTTTTGGGGAAAATAATGAATATGTATTAGAGCTCATGTAATATGTAACAGTATTTGTGTATATAATTGTGAGAGACGACCAGGCAGGCGCGCACCTTTTTGAGGGAAGCTATTCCCAGTGCGCCCGGTGCACCGCAATAAAGTGTACCTACTTTACAACCCTATGGTTGTAGAGTCTTTTCCTCACATCAGTAGGAACTGGAGACTGGATAACCTTAATGAAGCCAATACTCTCACCATCCACATACCCTTATAGTTTTTCATGCACTAAACAAAGCTACTAAATAAAGGTACACAACTAAAACTACTAAGTAATGGAACAAAGATGGTAAATCAACTAAAGAGGAAGACGTATGAGGAGTGGCTGAAGTCACTTGGATTGTTCAGCCTGGAGAAGAGGAGACTGAGGGGAGACCTCGTGGTGGCCTCCAACTTCCTCACGAGGGGAGCGGAGGGGCAGGCACTGAGCTCTGCTCTCTGGTGACCAGTGATAGGACCCGAGGGAACGGCATGGAGATGTGCCAGGGCAAGTTCAGGCTGGATATCAGGAAAAGGTATTTAATGAGAAGGTGTTGCAGGCACTGGAGGCCAAGGAGGTCCAGGGGCCTCCGCTGTGACCCCTGCCCTGCCCAGCACAAGTCAGCGGGGACCTACCTGCCCTCCCTGGTGCTCTGCAGCTTCTGCACTGCCTCAGCGCAGCTCCAGCAGCCTCTCAGCCCAGCTCCTGCACTGCCTAAGCCCAGCTCTGACCCCACTTTTACAAAGGCCCAAGCCTCTTCACAGGTTGCGGTTTCCTGTTTACACAGCAGGAAGAGGCTTGCTTCTTTCTTGTAAGTCAGGCCATTAGACGATACAGCACCTGAAAGTGAAACTTGGCAACTGCTGGCTGTGCTGGGGCTGAGCCAGGCTGCTGGGGCATCCGCATCCCCAGGTTCACACTGTGCCCCTGGTGTGCAGATATGGGGGTTTTACTTTGCTGGGCAGCTGCACTCCTGCAGTGTAATTGCCCGAGGTAACTAGGGAAATAAAACTAACATTCACATTTTAAAGAAAATGTACAGCATTGAAGAGGCTTTCAGGGTAGGGCATAGCATTACCTGAGCGTTCCCTGGACTTCCAACCTTAGATGCTATTGCGCTGGGAAAACTTGGTGTGCTAGCCCTAAGGAACAGTACGGAGCGCAGAGTGGAGTGGAGACACCACGGCTAGGCTCTGTAACCAGGTGGGGACTTTATTGTTCTTGTGCCCACCGAGACCAATAAGCTGCACTTTTGCCACCCTGAGCCAAGGATCTGTCATGCTTTGACAAATGCTGTACCCTACTGTACTTTTTGCTCATTATAATATCATTATAATACCAAAACACTCTTCCATCCCAAAAGTTACCCACCTCCAAGGTGCAACCACCCCTCACTGAGCATGCGCCCTGAATTTCTCAGAGCCTATTACTTTAAACGGAGACGGGAGAACTTTTCACCAATCATAACTAAGATATGCTTGCCTAGAGTCACTCAAGCTCCACCTAAAAGACAGAAAATATGAATTGGCCTAAGAGAGAGGGGATGTTAGGGAAGATACCACAGTCAGGGGAGATACCATCCCGAGGACATACAACATCCTTAGGACCTCCTTGTTGCAAAGCATGGACAAAAGCACGACAGACACCAGCAGAGTCAGATCATGCTTCACCATTTTATTGCCCGAATAGCCCAACTTTTATAGCGAATTTTACAGGGGTGGACAGTCTTTCACACAAGATTATTGGTCAAAAGCACTCAGACAAACCGTTAAGAAAATAACACCACCTGCAAGAAAAGAACCCCCCTTTTGATTAGTAGTCAGGAAAACAACCCCCTTTGTGATTAACAGTCACGTAGACCTGTCCTTGAGGCCAGCTGCTGATAACAATATTTTCTGAGTTCCTTAATTGGGTGATGTGGGAGTCATTGCCGTGGCAACTGGAGACTGGATAACCTGAATGAAGCTAATACTCTCACCATCCACATACCCTTATAGTTTTTCATGCACTAAACAACCACCCCTCACTGAGCATGCACCCTGAATTTCTGGAAGCCTATTACTTTTATCCGTGACTGTGATAGTCCAGTATTCAGAATCCAACCGGACCCCCAGACGGTTAACGTGTTATTGGTGAATGTGTGACCGGACCCCCGGACAGTTAATGCGTTATTGGTGAATGTCTGACCAGACCCCCAGATGGTTAACGCGTTATTGGTGAATGTCTGAGCAGACCCTCTGTGATAGTCCAGTATTCAGAATCCAACCGGACCCCCAGACGGTTAACGTGTTATTGGTGAATGTGTGACCGGACCCCCGGACAGTTAATGCGTTATTGGTGAATGTCTGACCAGACCCCCAGATGGTTAACGCGTTATTGGTGAATGTCTGAGCAGACCCCGAGATCTGAATGATTCAGTACCCTGAATTCGACCGGGCCCATAACGGTTAATCAGCTGTACCCCTTAACGCGACAGTAAAATTGGCGTAGTCGGCAGGATTGCTATGGATAAACTGCTGCAAAAATACAAATGTGCCCCTTCCCAGGCAGGGAAGGAATTTTCCCAAAAGTTTTGGAAAGATGAGGAGAAAGTGGTAGAGCGCATTGAGCAGTGTCAGGCTTCACGAAAGATGGGTCAAAGAAAGGGTAAAGGTGCAATTTGTGCTGTGTTAGGAGCCTGTTTGTCTTGTGCTCAGCAAGAAGCTAAGGAAACTCCTGCTCCCAAACTGATCTCTGATGTGGAACATTCAGCTCTGAAATCAGAGGATGATCTATTGAAGTCATCATTGGCCTTTGAAGGGGAGACAGGAAAAACATTAGGAATCAGAGTGGATAAACTTTCAATTGAGGATGACAAACTTGTGACTGAAAATGATAAACTTGTGCATGAGAATAATCATCTTAAACAATTGCTGGAGAGGGTTAGTCATCTGTTAAATAAAGTACAGCCTTGCACTACGGTCAAGCAGATTCGTAGATTGCTGCATAGTGCATAGCCTGAAAGCTGGGATAGTGATTTCTGGTCTGACAGCGATGATGGTGTTGAAGAGATTTC
Organism: Anas platyrhynchos; assembly: GCF_047663525.1. Lineage (NCBI taxonomy): Eukaryota > Metazoa > Chordata > Aves > Anseriformes > Anatidae > Anas > Anas platyrhynchos. The sequence continues at coordinate 120,309,390 of NC_092589.1, read as the reverse complement.
TAATTCTGAACCTCAACTGATTTCCTTGAGACCTTTGGTTAAGGCTGAGACTGCTGTTGATGATAATGATGAAATCCGCACTACTGTGCGAACGATTCCGTGGTCACCGGCAGAGTTGGTTAAAATACAAGAGAAGTTCTCAAGGCGGTCAGGGGAATCGGAAGTTGAGATGTGTGTCGAGCTTCTCTTAAAGGAGGAGATCGAATGATGTTGAGTGAGGAAGAGGTAGGAGGCTTTTGGAGACCTGGAGTATTTTTAACCACCACACCAGGAGCTGACCTGACTGTAGCAGTACAGAAAGCAGCCTGCATTCAGGCGATATATGAAAGAGATGAATTAACGAAATCCCCGATGTTAGCTCCTATTGACCCAGTTCAATTAACGCCTCTCATCCGTGGACTCCCTGATTGTCTTAAGATGTTTGTAGCAAACACCCAAGATGGCATACAAGCTGCTCGTAGGGATGATGATAGTGGTTGTAGGTGAAATCTGAACTCCTCCATTCCCGCCTGTAGTGAATTTGTCCGAATGGGCTGGAAAAGTTCAGCCAGTATTAAATCCCAAGACCACTCTCGGCGAGTCCACCAAATCCACACTCAAAATCCCAGATATCCCAAATTCAAAGAGAGGTTCAAACCTAATAGGGAACGGAATGAGTTGTGGTGTCAGCAAAAAAACTCCTATGCCCGGGGAGGGCAGTGAGCCACCCTGCTCGCTGGGTATTAGCAATTCAATGGCTCTCTAATGAACACTCTGACCCTATCATTGCCATTCCTGTTGAACCCCCAAAAATATTGGTAAATTTTCTTATTGATACCAGGACCCAAATGTCAGTAATTACACATGAGACGGCACAAACCCTGAGCATAACACCTGGTCAACACAGGGTTAAATTCACAGGAATCAACGGTGTGGAAAAACAATGCCCCACTGCAAAAATTTCACTCTGGTTGCCAGAGGAACAAAAATTAACCAGGGTAGAAGTATTAGTTGGTGCTGCATATACTAATATTTTAGGATTTGACATACTGCATGGTCGTATGTGGAAACTCCCTGATGAAACTGTGTGGAGTTTCGTGACACATCAAAGGGATTCAGGCACTGTGAGACTGAGCCTGTTACAAACATCCATATCCTTATCCCCTGCTAAAATCATTAATGTTCGGCAATATCTGTTGTCAGCAGCAGCACTTATGGGGATTGACGGGGTGGTAACAGAATTGGAAGAAAGAGGCATTATTAAAAGCACTTATTCACCTTACAATTCACTGGTGTGGCCAGTAAAGAAACCAACCAGGCAATGGCATTTTACAGTGGATTATCTAACAGTAGTAATAGTGCTAACTACTCCCAAATATCTCTATGCATGGGAAACCAAAGATTGCTATTTCACCCTCTTTCTAACCCTGCCAGTTGAATACAACCGAGCATATTTTACTTTCTTTTGTGTTCACAGGAACCCTGAGCGAACTGTATATGGACAGCTGGAGGATGACGAATCAACAGTCTGGATTAATAATGCTATGCTTTACCCTGACCTTGATGCAATTACAGGCCTTAAAGGAAACTTAGCTACTGTGGCTGTGCATGGAGCTGAGGTATTTCACCATGGCATTTAACCATGTATTGTCACAGTATAGCACAGTCACTGGAACATCTCAAAACAGAAAGGACCCAAATCTCTCTACTTTAGTTCTACATGGAAACAAAATATTTTCAAAAGATGAATGGAGTTGGAATGATTCTCTAAGAATGGCTGAACTTTAAGCCACGTCTGGCCAGACAATACAAATTGGTTGCCGAATAACCAACCGATCCACTTATAATCGGCCTACTGAAATACCAAAATAACTGAACCAAATTTTGATTGCTGGTAATTTCACCAAACTTATAATTGTGTACTGTCTTTGGTGTTACAGAGGCACAGAATTACTATTTGAATTCATGGTTAATACAGAAACATCATCAACCTTTTTGAGAACTGTCTACACCGGCTGGTTAGCATGGTTACATGGATGTTCTCTGAAACAATCTCAGCGCGTGCCATGGGATGTAACTGGGTTATTGGGAAAAGGATTAGGTATATTAAATAGCATTGATGCTGAGGTCCTAATGAACAGAATAAGTGCTACTACAGATGACCTAAGGAAACTGGAACCACCAATAAAATCATCCTTATTGGCTTTAGGAGCAAATCAATGGCTTCTATCAGATGTTTTGCCCCATTGGGAACAAATTGAGGAAAATTATCATCAATTAATTGTAAATGCCCTTGGAAAAACCCAAGGCAATACCTCCTTTGCCTTGAGCTGCATCCAAGCTCAGTTATGGATACAATCTGTAGCAGCAGCTATTATTAGAGAGGGAGAAGGAAAAACTTTGCCCACTGAAATTCGAAAATTGATTTGGGATAATGCTTCAGAATTTGAAAAAGAGTTTCAAGCATGGTGGCAATTAGTCAACTTTACCCATTATGCCTTTATACTTACCATAAGTAATGCCACCGTATACAATGTATATCTGATCATTGCATTTGGACTCAGTCATAACGGAACCATGCTCCTTAGGATAAAGCATAAAGTATGGGCCCATCAAAAGGGAGGAAAGTGGCAAACAATTGATGTAAATGCATGTATTGTGCGTGAGCAAAAAGGTTTCATCTGTGCCCAAGACATTTGTCTTGACACTGAGCAAAATATTTGCCACTTTGAGATACATCCTAATGAAACCCTCAAAACTGTACTTGCATATATTGGGAAAGGTTGTGTTTGCATGAGAACTCATTGTGATTCTATAGTCATAGATAATACAATGGTAGATACCAGTAATCACTCTAATGTTTGTGTTTGCAATTTTACCAAAATTCTAGGATGTGATTTTAAATACTCAGCTCCTGCCACTTCTTATCAACTTATTGCATCTAATTATCACAGAATTTCTCAGAATTTCTAGGTTGGAAGAGACCTCAAGATCATCGAGTCCAACCTCTGACCTAACGCTAACAGTCCCCACTAAACCTTATCCCTAAGATCTACATCTAAACATCTTTTAAAGACTTCCAGTGATGGTGACTCCACCACTTCGCTAGGCAGCTTGTTCCAATGTCTAACAACCCTTTCGGTAAAGAAGTTCTTCCTAAGATCCAACCTAAAATTCTGCTTCTTATATTCTGCTTCATGAACTGCTGCCTACTCCTATTGGAATGAACCTCACCTTGGTGAAGAAATTGCTGGTACATGAGGACCTGAAGCGGCTGATGACACAAGTTCGAGAAAATGGACAAAAGACAAGAAATACATCGAGTGATGGAAAGAGTAAAGAGAGATGAGAGACACCGTTGGAGGGATATTTTGTTTGGATGGTCACCAGCTGTCACAGGAGTCTTCAACAAGATGCTTCACCCTGTTATTGTTCTGTTAATACTCACTGTATTATGTTTTATGTGAGCTCCAGATGGCTCCAAAGGAACCCACTGCTGTCCAGAGCCAACCCAGTGAGCAACACTGTGAGAACAGATTGAGGAAAGGGGGAAAAGCAGGAAAGGGGGAAATTTGAGGAAAGGGGCAGAGGGGGACTGTGAAGCAGCGGTGGGGACAAAACATCAGGGACTGACTGCAGCCCCCATTCCCGTGTCCCCTGCACCACTTGGGAGGAGAAGACAGAAGAGGATGGGTGGGAGAAAGGTGTCCGTAGTTTCCTTTTAGTTTCTCAGCGCTGCAGTCTGCTAGGTCAATAAATTGTATTTATCTCCTTGTGCTGAGATTGTTTTGCCCGTGACAATAATTATTGACTGATCTCCCTGTCCTTATCTCAGCCCTTGAGCCCTTTCCATCATATTTTTGCCCCTTTTTTCTTTGAAGAGAGGGAGTGAGAGAGCGGCTGTGGTGGAGCTCAGCAGCCCTGCAGGGTAGAACCATCACACCATGCTCCCTAGGTATAGTGTGAAGCAGGTTTTGCATAGCTGGCCTCGTACAGACAGCCCCAAGAGCTGCTGCACGAGCAGTTTCCTCTTTAGTCCATTCAAAAAGGCTTGTTGATGCTCAGGGCTACACTCATCACAGTCCCTCTCGCGAGTCTCTTAATATAGAGTCACAAACTGACTGAGCATGCATTCTCCAGAATCCCACAAGGCCTAGGAAAGCTTGTGTTTCTCTCTTGTTAGTTGGTGGGGACATAACTGTTATCTAATTGGGTAGATTTTGGGTAGACCTGTGCGGTGTCAAGAGTTGGTGTCGTGCTTTAACCCGGCCGGCAGCTAAACACCACGCAGCCGTTCGCTCACCCTCCCCCCTCCCTCTCTGGGACGGGGGAGAGAAATGGAAAGTGAAGCCCGTGAGTTGAGATAAAGACAGTTTAATAAGACAGGAAAATAATAATAACAAAATAATAATAACAATAATAATAATAACAATAATAACAATAATAACAATAATAATAATATGGTGATAATAGGGAAATAATAATAATATGTACAAACAAGTGATGCACAATGCAATTGCTCACCACTCGCTGACCGATGCCCAGCCTAACCCCGAGCAGTCCGGCCCCCTCCCCCCGGCTAGCCACCCCTATATATTGTTTAGCATGACGTCAGATGGGATGGAATACCCCTTTGGCTAGTTTGGGTCACCTGTCCTGGGTCTGTCCCCTCCCAGCTCTTACTGCACCCCCAGCCTGTCCATTGGCAGGACAGAGCAAAAGGCTGAGATGTCCTTGGCTTAGGATAAGCACTGCTCTGCAACAATTAAAGCATCGGGGTGTTATCAGCACTGTTCTCATCCTAAGCCAAAACACAGCATTCCACCAGCTACTAGGAAGAAAATTAATTCTGTGCTAACTGAAACCAGGACAGTTGGACTTGATGATCCTTAAGGGTCGCTTCCAACTCAGGATATTCTATGATTCTATGATTCTATGATTATAATTGATCACATCCATCCTGCCGTTTTACTCACAAGAACTGGATCTCATGTGTGAGTCCTTTGACCTTGCTTTGCTTTATAGCAGAACCAGTTTACAGAAGAATTTGGATTATTTTCCTCCCTTTCCCAAACACTTCCTCCGCTGTGTTACCCCACGCAATGGTGGCATTAATGTATTGCAGGTGCCCAGGAGCTTCCCCCTGTTCCAGTGCAGCCTGGATCAGTCCAAGGCAAACAGTGGGGCTGCGTTTCCACCCCTGGGGCAGTCGATTCCAGGTGGACTGGACGTCCCTGCAAGGGAAAGCAAACTGGGGCCTGCATGCCATTAGTCCACTGTCTTCATAATTCTGGAGTTAGCCGGACGCTAAACACTGTTGGTCCCATCCCATCAATCCAGTTCATCACTGGCAGCATGCTGGCACATGACGGTGGTGCTCTGTATAAACTTCCACCATGTGGAACAAATTTCATCTGGATCCTTGGGTGCCTGGTTGTCGTTCAGATTACTATAAACTGTCTCGAGCACAGCTGATTCCCTCAGGTACTGGAGACCTTTCTCCATGGTGGTCGACTTGCCTGGCTGATGTACAGTACCTTCCTTGAGGGGATGGATACCTTTCCTTCACGCCTGATGTGGGACATCTCCAGATGCTGAGGACTTGTGCCCTTTCCCAATCACTTTGCAAGGACCCTTTTCCTAGAGAGGGATTGCAGCTGCTTGGCTTCCTTGCCTTCTGATTCCCAGCTACCAGCCCCAGTATCCCAGCATCAGAGCAGCCAGGTGAGAATGTGCTCACGTAGGTGACAGCTGAAATCCTTTTGCTACCTCGCACCTCTCTCAGGGATAGGGTTCAGGTGGATTCTGACTCTGCTACAATTTCTGTCTCTTTTCCCTCCCATTTCTGTGATGGCTCTGCTTTAGAGCTGCCTGCTTCTTCCACTTCCCCTTGCCTTCCTTGGAGGAGTGCCTGGGGATGTGGCTACCCCAGCAGCCTGACTCAGCCTGATATTGTATAGACTCAATTTAAAATAGAATAAATCTTGTGGTTAAAAAATTAATGAGAACAAAGTAAATGGTATCTTGTTATCTGTTAACCTTCTGTTATGTTGAAGCATCTTGTTATTTGAAAACATCCCATTATCTGTCAACTCTCAGTCAGGCTGAGACTTGAGATAACTTGAGTCAACCGTCTTTTGTTCACAGAATGAGCTTGTTCACAGAATTTTTCTAGGTTGGAAGAGACCTCAAGATCATCGAGTCCAACCTCTAACCTAACACTAACAGTCCCCACTAAACCATATCCCTAAGCTCTACATCTAAATGTCTTTTAAAGACTTCCAGGGATGGTGACTCCACCACCTCCCTGGGCAGCCCGTTCCAGTGTCTAACAATCCTTTCAGTAAAGAAGTTCTTCCTAACATCTAACCTAAAACTCCCCTGGTGCAACTTTAGCCCATTCCCCCTCGTCCTGTCACCAGGCACGTGGGAGAACAGACCAACCCCCACCTCGCTACAGCCTCCTTTAAGGTATCTGTAGAGAGCGATAAGGTCGCCCCTGAGCCTCCTCTTCTCCAGGCTGAACAAGCCCAGCTCCTTCAGCCGCTCCTCATAGGACTTGTTCTCCAGGCCCCTCACCAGCTTCGTCGCCCTTCTTTGGACCCGCTCAAGCACCTCAATGTCCTTCTTGTAGCGAGGGGCCCAAAACTGAACACAGTACTCGAGGTGCGGCCTCACCAGAGCCGAGTACAGGGGGACGATCACCTCCCTAGCCCTGCTGGTCACAGTGTTTCTGATACAAGCCAGGATGCTATTGGCCTTCTTGGCCACCTGAGCACACTGCTGGCTCATATTCAGCCGACTGTCCACCATCACTCCCAGGTCCTTCTCTGCCTTTTATGTCCTTCTCTGCCTTTTATGTCTTGTTAACTGAGACATCCTGTTATCTGCCGACCCTCAGTTAGGCCGAAAGCCAACTCAGCATTTTTACAGCTTGGAAAACAACTGATTAAGCAAAAGGTGAAAAGTGCATCACGAGCAAGACCTACAGTCTTCCTCCCAAAGACCACAGCCCACATCTTGAAGACCCCGGCCCACAATTCTTGGAAGGCTTTGGGCAAGCGCAAGGACTGATAAGCTAATTAGCATACGAAGCGAGAGTAGGCGGGGTTAGGTAATGAATATGTATAGGCATTAATAGAATATTGATTGTTTCTCTGTATAAATATGAGATAGTTTGTCACTTCAAACATGCACGATAGGTGGAAAGATCCCCCATGCATCCAGCGCTGCAATAAAGAGTATACCACTTAAGGAAATTTTGGCTTCGATCTTTAAATTAATCCCCAGCACAGCCAGCAACTGTCAAGTTTCGCTTTCTGGCACTGCCTGAAAGATAACAGCCTGACTTCCAGGAAAGCAAAAGATATCTTCCTGTCGTGCAATCAATAAACTGCAGCCAGTGCAGGGGCTTGGGGTTCTGTGAAGAGTGGGGTCAGGGGTGGGCTGAGGCTGTGCAGGGGCTTCACTGAGAAGGGTAGGGGCCACATGCAGAGACCCCTTGGCCTCCTGCTCGCTGTTTCACCCATCTCCTGCTGGGCTGCGAGATGCCAGGAGGGCAGCAGGGCTTTTCGCACGGGGGAAATGGGCTCTGCTCAGGGGTAGGGGACGGAGGAGCAGCCCCCTCTGGTGTTGCCTTCAGGGGGCAGTGGCGACCTGGTTCAGGAACGGCACGGCGACCAACCCCATGCCACTCGGTCCATCGGCTCACAGACACCAATGTGGTGGATGGCAAATGGCATTTATTGTTGAGCTGATTTGGACACAAAATTCGAACCATTGTCCGTTTTGATCTGATTAGGGACGCCAAGCCACGCCATGGTTGTCAGCCAATGTTGGATGGTTGCTTTGGAATCGGCCTTAAGGTGTTGTGTGGCTACGATCACCCCGCTATATGTGTCTACGGTTACCGCTAGCCACACTCGAGGTCTCAGCGACTGAAAGAGCATAAAATCTGTCTGCCACACCTCAGAGGCTTTGAGACCTCTGGGGTTGACTCCACTGGACCATAGTGGTGCTTTTTGACAGTGGGGACACGTAGCTACTATGTGTTTCGCATCGGTGGTCGAAATCCCACATCTCTTATCTAGCGCTTTAGCTCCAGTGTGGAGGGACTCATGTAGCTGGCGGGCATCTTTTAGTGTCCATAATCCTTTTGCAGCGGCGTCTGCTTTGTCGTTACTGATTTGGTAAAACCCTTTGATTGGGTTGTGGCTGTTGACGTGGGTGACCGATATAGTGCCTTTTCGGGAGAAAAGTGCTTCTTCTAGCATTAGAGCGACCGTGGATGTTGACACGCCGGGCCCCGACATGGCGAAGCAAAGTTTGGCTACGAACATTGAATCGGTCACTATGTTGAGGTGTTCCATTGGGAACAGTCCACAGGCTACTACTATGGCCATCGCTTCTAATTGCTGGACTGAAAGCGCACGATCGTTCATTTTAATGCTGTGTCATATAGGCTGCACCGATGGGCTGAGGTCAACTGTATGAAGTTCAACAAGGCCAAGTGCCGGGTCCTGCACCTGGGGCGCTATAACCCAAAGCAGAGCTACAGGCTGGGAGAGGAATGGTTGGAGAGCTGCCAGGCAGAGAAGGACCTGGGAGTGATGGTGGACAGTCGGCTGAATATGAGCCAGCAGTGTGCTCAGGTGGCCAAGAAGGCCAACGGCATCCTGGCTTGTATCAGAAACAGTGTGACCAGCAGGGCTAGGGAGGTGATCGTCCCCCTGTACTCGGCTCTGGTGAGGCCGCACCTCGAGTACTGTGTTCAGTTTTGGGCCCCTCGCTACAAGAAGGACATTGAGGTGCTTGAGCGGGTCCAAAGAAGGGCGACGAAGCTGGTGAGGGGCCTGGAGAACAAGTCCTATGAGGAGCTGCTGAAGGAGCTGGGCTTGTTCAGCCTGGAGAAGAGGAGGCTCAGGGGCGACCTTATTGCTCTGTATAAGTACATTAAAGGAGGCTGTAGCGAGGTGGGGGTTGGCCTGTTCTCTTATGTGCCTGGTGACAGAACGAGGGGGAATGGGCTAAAGTTACGCCAGGGGAGTTTTAGGTTAGATGTTAGGAAGAATTTCTTTACTGAAAGGGTTGTTAGACACTGGAACGGGCTGCCCAGGGAGGTGGTGGAGTCACCATCCCTGGAAGTCTTCAAAAGACGTTTAGATGTAGAACTTAGGGATATGGTTTAGTGGGGACTGTTAGTGTTAGGTTAGAGGTTGGACTCGATGATCTTGAGGTCTCTTCCAACCTAGAGATTCTGTGATTCTGTGATTCTGTGATTCTCCTTCCGATTGCCATACCGCTGCCGCGGTTGAGGTTGCTGAGGATGCACCTGTGAAGACCGTTGGTCCCCATTGGGGCCAGTCCATGATCTTCCGTTGGAGGTCGATGTTGACAATTTTCAGCATTTGAGCCCAAGGGGGCTTAATAGCGTATTGAACTTCTCTGCGAAATCCGGCAAGGGCTATGGCTAGAGATTCTGACATCACTACTGATTGCGGTAGCAGCTGTTTACAAAAGGGTAGATATATCGTGGTGGGTTCAATACCGAGGTGTCTTAGGGCGAGTTTTCGGCCTTTCATGATGAGGTTACCAAGGCACTCGACTCCTGGAGAGAATGCGTGTGACGGTTTTCCTAGGACTATCCACTGTATTGGTTGAACTTTTTGAGGGGGGCCCTGGGCTAGTGCCCCTACTCCCCCCCTTTCCGTGAAGTATACATACAGATCAAGTGGTTCATTCGGGTTCCACCTGGCGAGCGTGCTTCATGATACTTTTCGCTCAATAAAATCGAGAGAGTTCATTGCTTCTGTTGTCAGAGTCTTTTGCTCCCATGTTTTTTTTCCTTTTAAAAGATCATACAGGGGAGCCATGGTTTCGGGAGGAATCAGGACAATATTGTAGAGCCATTGTAAGGATCCCACTAATTGTTGCATATCATGGAGCGTTTTGATGTCCCGAAGGATTTTTATCTGGGGGGGGGGGGTGGGTTATGTAAGAACTTGTGATCCCCACTCCCAAAAAACTTACACATGGTCCTTTTTTAATTTTTGCGCTCGCGATTTCAAACCTGTTTGTTTTTAGAGTTTCTGAGACTGTTGACACTAGCTGGTCCACTTGACTTCCTGATGGCGCAGCAATCAGGATATCGTCCATGTATTGGATAATAGTCGCGGTCGGGTCACTGTGCTGAACTGGCGCCAGCGCCTGATCCACCGTGATCTGGCAGATAGTAGGCGAGTTGATCATTCCTTGAGGCAGCACTTTTCACTGGAAGCGTAAGTTGGGGCGTTGGCTGTTTGGAAACACGACAGAGAAAGCAAACCGCTCCTTGTCTTCTTCATGTAGAGGTATCGAGAAAAAATAGTCCTTAATATCAAGGACGGCACAAGGTTGCCCTTCCGGTATCATAGAGTTCATAGGCAACAACGTTTGGACAGGACCCATTGGTTGAATTATCTTGTTTACTTCACGCAGGTCATGGTGGAGGTGAAATCCTTCACTGGTTCGCTTGGGTATTACAAAAACTGGAGTGTTCCATGGGCTAGTAGAAGGCTCTGTATGACCTCGTTGTAGTTCGCGGTCGACTAGCTCGAGAAGAGCACCAATTCGAGGCCTCGACAGGGGTCATTGTTCGACCCACACTGGGTCGGACGATTTCCACATCAGTCTAATCGGTGGAAGTGGGTATGCGGCAGTGGCCCTTATGGTAAATTTGTCACCCTGGCTTTTAATAGGGCTAAAGCGTCCCTTCCCAACAGGGGAGGGACTCCTGACATGACATGTGGGAAGAGAGTAATGGTTTTCTCCGGTCCCTTTTTAGTGTGGAGCGTGATTACAACCAATTGAGCGCTCTTGCGAGCTTGGGTTAATCCCCCAACTCCACCCACCATGGGGACATCTTCCAATTTCCAACTCGGAGGCCAGCTCGTCTCAGGGATAACTGTAATGTCTGCTCCAGTATCAATCAAAAAGGAGACACTAACGGTGATGTCATTTAAGGTATCATAAAGGGAACAGATCCCCCACACCACTGGCGGGTTATCACACTTTACTGCCAGGGCTACCCTGGGGTCTTGCCCCCAGAGGGTGGTCCTTGCTGTCCCTAAGATAAGGACAGGTTTGGCTGGACTGTCGGTTGAGCCATTGTCCTGGTTTCAGTTAGCACAGAATTAATTTTCTTCCTAGTAGCTGGTGGAATGCTGTGTTTTGGCTTGGGATGAGAAGAGTGCTGATAACACCCCGATGCTTTAATTGTTGCAGAGCAGTGCTTATACTAAGCCAAGGACATCTCAGCCTTTTGCTCTGTCCTGCCAGCGGGCAGGCTGGGGGTGCAGTAAGAGCTGGGAGGGGACAGACCCAGGACAGGTGACCCAAACTAGCCAAAGGGGTATTCCATACCATCTGACGTCATGCTAAACAATATATAGGGGTGGCTAGCCGGGGGGAGGGGGGCCGGACTGCTCGGGGTTAGGCTGGGCATCGGTCAGCGAGTGGTGAGCAATTGCATTGTGCATCACTTGTTTGTACATACTATTATTACTTTCCTATTATCACCATTGTATTATTATTGTTATTATTTTATTATTATTTTGTTATTATTATTTTCCTGTCTTATTAAACTGTCTTTATCTCAACTCACGGGCTTCACTTTCCATTTCTCTCCCCCGTCCCAGAGAGGGAGGGGGGAGGGTGAGCGAACGGCTGCGTGGTGTTTAGCTGCCGGCCGGGTTAAACCACGACAGTCTTTTTGGCGCCCAACGTGGGGCACGAAAGGTTGAGATAACGGCAGATCTGATCAGAGTGTGTTAAACTAAAATTGGTGTAAGGATTAGACCTGCTTAATAGTCACTTGTCATAATGCTGATTGCTTTAATCTCAACTCTGCTGCGCCTGTTTTCCAAATTGAGTATTATAGTACATTATTTTCCGTATTTGCTCTCTGTCGTGTTGTTTATTCTCTCCGGGCCCTGGTTTCAGATCATTATGGTGCTGTGTGTTGTAGCAATGGCTTATGAGACGATGAAATATGTGGTCATGACTCTAACTTGTTATTTGTATTCAGTAACATCGTCGACTCTGTACTTTGGAAACTGTATCTTGGAAACTATTAGCAATTATACCTATTGTTTTTTTCCATTATGGAGTCAATCTGTGGAGGGGAAAGGGGAGGATATTTTTCCTTACTTGCTTACTCTCCCTTTCTCCTTCACCACCCCTGTATCCTCCTGGGTCACTCTGCCTTCCTCCTTCACCACCCTCTTATCCCCTGAGCTTGTCACAATAGCTCTCCAAGATATTGAATATTTCTGGAATACTCAGAATACCATAGTCTTGTTGTTCTGCCTCATGAATGCACTTCAGATTCTGCTTATAGTTAAACAACTACTTATGAAGCTCATCCGGAGATCTGCCCGGAGGCAGGATAGTTGTGGGTGGCAGGGAGTATGGGTGGATATGGGCAGGCATCTAGAGCAGTTGGCACCCCCAGTGTGTTGGAAATTCACCCCTGAACAATGGCAAAATCCTCAAAAACTGGCAGAATGCTTGAAAAAAAGGTGTCATGATTCTGGCAGTTCTAAAGTAACACAAATCATTGTAACGTGCTGGGGCCTGGCTCATGCCTATCGAGCTGCCATTGATACTGCTATCAACTTAGTGACAGACCCTGCGGCCACTCCAAACCCTGTGACAGATCCAACGGCCACTGTGACCCCTACGGTGGACTCGGCAGCTGCTCCAGATCCGGTTCCTGCAGCCACTCCAGATCCGGTTCCTGCAGCCACTCCAGTCCCAGCTCCTGCAGCCACTCCAGTCCCAGCTCCTGCAGCCGCTCCAGTCCCAGTTCCTGCAGCCGCTCCAGTCCCAGTTCCTGCAGCCGCTCCAGTCCCAGTTCCTGCAGCCGCTCCAGTCTCAGTTCCTGCAGCCGCTCCAGTCCCAGTTCCTGCAGCCGCTCCAGTCCCAGTTCCTGCAGCCGCTCCAGTCCCAGTTCCTGCAGCCGCTCCAGTCCCAGCTCCGGCCGCTACTCCAGTCCCAGCTCCTGCAACTGCTCCAGCTCCAGCTCCTGAAGCTGCTCCAGCTCCAGCTCCTGAAGCTGCTCCAGCTCCAGCTCCTGAAGCCGCTCCAGCTCCAGCTCCTACTGCTGCTCCAGTCCCAGCTCCTGCAACTGCTCCAGCTCCAGCTCCAGCTCCTGTAGCCGCTACAGCTCCGGTTCCTGCAACTGCTCCAGCTCCTGCAGCCGCTCCAGCTCCTGTGGCCGTGTCAGAGAAACGAGCTGTAGCAGTGCAAGTTGACCCTGCAGAGGGTATTCCAACCCCTGTAACGGGGTCAGAGAAACGAGCTGTAGCAGTACAAGTTGATCCTGCAGAGGGTATTCCAATCCCTGTAACGGGGTCAGAGAAACGAGCTGTAGCAGTGCAAGTTGACCCTGCAGAGGGCATTCCAACCCCTGTGGCAGACCCTGTAACAAAGTCAGAGAAACGAGCAGTAGCAGTGCAAGCTGCCCCTGTAGAGAAGGTGAAAATATGGTACAGAAATTCAAGTCGTTTAGAACGCAGAGAGTCTTCTGCCAATCCAGGTAAGGCTTCTGCCAAAACTAAGTATAGAGATGACGAAGATGATGACGACGCTGGGCCATCAAGGATTCAGGAGGAGGAAGATGAGGATGCCGAAAGAGCAACAGTAACTACCCGAAGCCTAAACGAGCGCGAGCTACGAGATGTGCGAAAAGATTTTGGTCGCTGTATAGGTGAGCAGCTTGTCACCTGGCTGCTCCGGTGCTGGGACTCTGGAGCCAATTGTGTGGAATTAGACGGCAGGGAAGCCAGACGGTTGGGATCCCTTGCTCGAGACGCCGGCATTGACAAAGCAATTGCAGATGGAGCACGACCCACCAGCCTCTGGAGGCGTCTCCTCTCAGCTGTGAGGGAAAGGTATCCCTTCAAGGAAGATATTTTATGTGTACCAGGCAAGTGGACCACTATGGAGAAGGGAATCCAGTACCTGAGGGAATTAGCCGTACGGGAAGTGATTTATGAGGATCCAGACCAGACACAAACATCCAAAGATCCAGATGCAGTCAAGTGTACACGACCCATGTGGCGGAAGTTTGTACGGAGTGCACCATCATCATATGCCAGCTCATTGGCAGTAATGGCCTGGAAAGAGGATGAGGAACCCACAGTGGATGAAGCGGCTAAACAACTCCGGCAGTACGAAGAAAGTCTCTCCTCTTCCTTACAGGCCTGCGTCTCAGCTGTGGAGAAACTGTCTGAAGAGGTCCACCAACTTAAAGAGAATCTATCTTCCCCCCAACCTGAACCAACCAGTGTCCAACGACCGAAAGAGAACACCTGGGAGAAACTTTCTGAAAAGGTTCACCAACTTGAAGAGAGATTATTCTCCTCCGCACCTGTACAAAGCAGTGTCTCAGCTATCAGGGGTAGGCGTTCACCCACACAAGGAAGACGATATAGTGGGTACTCACCCCGTGCCACCCTGTGGTTTTACTTACGAGACCATGGAGAGGACATGAGAAAATGGGATGGAAAATCTACCGCGACCCTAGAGGCACGGGTACGTGAGTTGCAAAAGAAAACAATCAGGAAAAAAGGATTCTCCGAAAAGTTTGCTGCTCCAACTTCCAGCAGACAATCCTTCAAACACAGAAACGAAGAAGATTCTGACCAGGATTAGGGGGGCCCTGCCTCCAGCCAGGGGGAGGAAAGGGACAATCGAGTTTATTGGACTGTGTGGATTCGATGGCCTGGCACATCACGCGCACAGAAGTATAAGGCTTTAGTAGACACCGGTGCACAATGTACTATAATGCCATCGAGCTATAAAGGACCAGAGCCCATCTATATTTGTGGAGTGACAGGAGGATCTCAGCAGTTGACTGTATTGGAGGCTGAAGTAAGTCTGACTGGGAATGAGTGGGAAAAGCACCGCATTGTGACTGGCCCGGATGCTCCATGTATCCTTGGCATAGACTATCTTAGAAGAGGATATTGCAAGGACCCAAAAGGGTTCCGGTGGGCTTTTGGTATAGCTGCCTTAGAGACAGAGGGCATTAAACAATTATCTACCTTCCCTGGTCTCTCAGAGGACCCCTCTGTTGTGGGGTTGCTGAGGGTCGAAGAACAGCAAGTGCCAATTGCTACCACAACTGTGCACCGGCGGCAATATCGCACTAACCGAGACTCCCTGATTCCCATCCATAAGCTAATTCGTCAATTGGAGAGCCAAGGAGTGATCAGCAAGACCCATTCACCTTTCAATAGCCCCATATGGCCAGTGCGAAAGTCTAATGGCGAGTGGAGACTAACAGTGGACTATCGTGGCCTGAACGAAGTCACGCCACCACTGAGTGCTGCAGTGCCGGACATGCTGGAACTTCAGTATGAACTTGAATCGAGGGCAGCCAAGTGGTACGCCACAATTGATATCGCTAATGCATTTTTCTCCATCCCTCTAGCAGCAGAGTGCAGGCCACAATTTGCCTTCACTTGGAGGGGAGTCCAATATACTTGGAATAGGCTGCCCCAGGGGTGGAAACACAGCCCTACCATTTGCCATGGGCTGATCCAGTCTGCGCTAGAGCAGGGGGAAGCTCCTGAACACCTGCAGTACATCGATGACATTATTGTGTGGGGTGACACAGCAGAGGAAGTTTTCGAGAAAGGGAAGAAAATAGTCCAAATCCTTCTCAAAGCCGGTTTTGCCATAAAACAGAATAAAGTCAAAGGACCTGCACGAGAGATCCAGTTTTTAGGAATAAAATGGCAAGATGGACGTCGTCAAATCCCAATGGATGTGATCAACAAAATAACAGCTATGTCTCCACCAACTAACAAAAAAGAAACACAGACTTTCCTAGGTGTTGTGGGGTTTTGGAGAATGCACATCCCAAATTACAGTCTGATTGTAAACCCGCTCTACCAAGTAACCCGTAAGAAGAATGAGTTTGAATGGGGCCCTGAACAACGACAAGCCTTTGAACAAATCAAGCAGGAAATAGTCCATGCAGTAGCCCTTGGGCCAGTTCGAACAGGACCAGATGTAAAGAATGTGCTCTACACTGCAGCCGGGGAGAACGGCCCCACCTGGAGCCTCTGGCAGAAAGAACCTGGGGAAACTCGAGGTCGGCCCCTGGGGTTTTGGAGTCGGGGATACAGAGGATCTGAGGCCCGCTATACTCCAACTGAAAAGGAGATATTGGCAGCATATGAAGGAGTTCGATCTGCTTCGGAGGTGGTCGGTACTGAAGCGCAGCTCCTCCTAGCACCCCGATTGCCGGTACTAGGCTGGATGTTCAAGGGAAGGGTCCCCTCTACGCATCATGCAACTGATGCTACATGGAGCAAGTGGGTTGCACTGATTACTCAGCGGGCTCGAATAGGAAACCCCAGTCGCCCAGGAATATTGGAAGTGATCATGGACTGGCCAGAAGGCAAATACTTTGGGATATCATCAGAGGAGGAGGTGGGTCGTGCTGAAGAAGCCCCACTGTACAACCAGTTGCCAGAGAATGAAAAGAAATATGCCCTGTTCACTGATGGGTCCTGTCGTATTGTGGGGAAGCATCGGAGATGGAAGGCTGCTGTATGGAGTCCTACGCGACGAGTTGCAGAAGCTGCTGAGGGAGAAGGTGAATCGAGTCAGTTTGCAGAAGTGAAAGCCATTCAGCTGGCTTTAGACATTGCTGAACGAGAAAAATGGCCAGTTCTCTATCTCTACACCGATTCATGGATGGTAGCAAATGCCCTGTGGGGATGGTTACAGCAATGGAAGCAAAACAACTGGCAGCGTAGGGGCAAACCCATCTGGGCTGCTGCATTGTGGCAAGATATTGCTGCTCGGGTAGAGAACCTGGCTGTGAAAGTACGCCACGTAGATGCTCATGTGCCCAAGAATCGGGCTACTGAAGAACATCAAAACAACCAGCAGGTGGATCAGGCTGCTAAGATTGAAGTAGCTCAGGTGGACCTAGATTGGCAGCATAAAGGTGAATTATTTATAGCCCGATGGGCCCATGACACTTCAGGCCATCAAGGTAGAGATGCAACATACAGATGGGCTCGTGATCGAGGGGTGGACCTGACCATGGACGCTATAGCACAGGTTATTCATGACTGTGAAACATGTGCTGCAATCAAGCAAGCCAAACGGTCAAAGCCTCTTTGGTATGGAGGACGATGGCTGAAATATAAATATGGAGAGGCCTGGCAGATTGATTACATCACACTCCCTCAAACTCGCAATGGCAAGCGCCACGTACTTACAATGGTGGAAGCAACCACCGGATGGCTGGAAACATATCCTGTGCCTCATGCCACCGCCCGGAACACCATCCTGGGCCTTGAAAAGCAAGTCCTATGGCGACATGGCACCCCAGAAAGAATAGAATCAGACAATGGGACTCACTTCCGAAACAACCTTATAGACACTTGGGCCAAAGAACATGGTATTGAATGGGTGTATCACATCCCCTATCATGCACCAGCCTCCGGGAAAGTTGAACGATACAATGGCCTGTTAAAGACTACCTTGAAAGCAATGGGCGCTGGGACGTTCAAAAACTGGGATACGCATTTGGCAAAGGCCACCTGGTTAGTCAATACTAGGGGATCTACCAACCGAGCTGGACCTGCCCAATCAAACCTGTTACGTACTGTAGATGGGGATAAAGTTCCTGTAGTGCATGTAAAAAATATGCTAGGTAAAACAGTCTGGGCTACTCCTGCCTCAGGAAAAGGCAAACCTATTCGTGGAATTGTTTTCGCTCAGGGACCTGGATACACTTGGTGGGTGATGCAAAAGAACGGAGAGGTCCGGTGTGTACCTCAAGGAGATTTAATACTGGGTGAGAATAGCCCATGAACTGAATTGTACCATGTTAAATAGTATATTATACTGTATGTTATCACTACCATGATTACTATAGGTGACTAATTAGAATGTATGGAAAAAAGTGTAACCTGAGCATGACATAAATGGTATGGAATAAGGGGTGGATAGATGTCCTGGTTTCAGTTAGCACAGAATTAATTTTCTTCCTAGTAGCTGGTGGAATGCTGTGTTTTGGCTTGGGATGAGAAGAGTGCTGATAACACCCCGATGCTTTAATTGTTGCAGAGCAGTGCTTATACTAAGCCAAGGACATCTCAGCCTTTTGCTCTGTCCTGCCAGCGGGCAGGCTGGGGGTGCAGTAAGAGCTGGGAGGGGACAGACCCAGGACAGGTGACCCAAACTAGCCAAAGGGGTATTCCATACCATCTGACGTCATGCTAAACAATATATAGGGGTGGCTAGCCGGGGGGAGGGGGGCCGGACTGCTCGGGGTTAGGCTGGGCATCGGTCAGCGAGTGGTGAGCAATTGCATTGTGCATCACTTGTTTGTACATACTATTATTACTTTCCTATTATCACCATTGTATTATTATTGTTATTATTTTATTATTATTTTGTTATTATTATTTTCCTGTCTTATTAAACTGTCTTTATCTCAACTCACGGGCTTCACTTTCCATTTCTCTCCCCCGTCCCAGAGAGGGAGGGGGGAGGGTGAGCGAACGGCTGCGTGGTGTTTAGCTGCCGGCCGGGTTAAACCACGACAGCCATAAAATTGGTCGCCTCTTGAGGGGACAGTGGGTTCGGGGGCACTGCATCCCATCTGGGGTTGGCATAGTTGGACCACCTCATGTCCCAAGTGGGAGAGGGCTGTGCGCGGCCCAATTGCCCTCTCCCCCTCCCATTTCCCTGGGATTTAGATCTGCATTCCTTGGCAAAGTGCCCTTTCTTTCCACAGGCCCAACACAGTCTTCTGGGTCTGTTTTGGCATGGGGGGAGCGCTGTTGGCGGACCCCCCAACTGAGGGCAATTTGCCGTGATGTGGCCTGCCTGGCCACATTTAAAACATGCCATCACGTTAGCTATTGCGGTGCGAACAGCTACCTGTATCGGGGTTAGGTGCTCTTCTTTCGCGACATGTTTAATCATGTCCGCAATCCTGCCGGCAGTGATCGCAAGATTTCTTTGGTTGCCAAATTACACTGCTGGCATAGGCATTCTGCTACGACTGGGCCTTTTGCCTCCATGGGCAGTGACAAAGAGTCAACCGCTGCCTGGAGACGATCTACAAATTGCGAAAAGCTCTCACTTTCACTTTGTTTTATTGTTGACCATGGTGATGGTTTGGCAATAACTCTAGAGGCTCTACGAATAGCTTCTCTGGCCGCAGGAGTGGTTGTCATAACTTCATGGGCCTGCAGGCCCTGGGCTTGCACCTGGGGAGTGATCATTGTTGGGTCCGTACCCATTAGCCGCTGCAGGCTAGAGCCATAGAGTGGGTGATCCACCCCAGTTACTTGGGCCAGTTGTCTCGTACAGTTGTCCTCCCATTCTTGTTTAAAAACAATCATCCCTGCCCCGTCAAAGATCAGTCTACTAGTTTGTTTTATATCAAACGGGAGCATATCGTCTCCCCCGAAAACACCATCTATGAGGGTGGAGACCATTGCAGAACTAAGCCCTTTATCCGCGATGGCTTTAACAATCGCTTGTACATTCTTAGGGTTTATTGGCGAGTGGACGCTCTGTCCCCTGTCCGTCACCTGGACCGGGAACGCTAGTGTGGCCAATGGGGCCCAGTCGGCGCACACAAGCTTAATTTTCCTCCAATCCATGAGAGGAATTTCTCCCCCTCAGGGTTCTGCTTTATTTCGGATGGGGATATTTTTGCTTTTGACTCTATCTGTCCCCATTTCCTCCTCCTCCGAATTTGAATCAGTATCTGATCCGGAGTCGGAACTCTACTGACTAGTCACCTCCGAGTGCCAGTACCCTTCCATCGAGCCCACCACCCTTGCGGGCAGGCCGTTCTCTCCCTCGTGGCTCTCCCCGCCTTCTTCTCAGCGAGGTGTTTGCCCCACAAGAGCATTTTTTCGGATGGACGTTCTGATTGGCTCTCTGCCCCTCGCTCACGTTTCTACCTCCTTCCTGGTTGCCCCCACAACCCTTCTCTTTCTCGTTCTCTTCCACCATTTGCACGTTTTAGTTAAATCTAGCACTTCCTCCCCACTCCCGCCGGAGGCATCTTCGCCTCACCCTTCGTCTTCTAGTTTGGCGCTGTCTTGGGGCATATATGGCGGTGGTCTCGCCCAGATTTCATCAGACCCTGGATCCCCAGTGGTGCCCCTGGCTTCCTCAGCTAACCCACCCCATTGCTTGTGTAATTTTGATACGACCTTCACAAGGGTTTCCATCTTCCTTGTTGGGCCGGAAGCATCCTCCCCGCTGGGCTGGTCCTGCCGTTCCGGCCGCCGTTCACCCGAATCCAGGAGTTTTCCCGGGTTTTGGCACCACTTGTTGCCTTCAGGGGCAGTGGCGACCTGGTTCAGAAACGGCACGGCGACCAACCCCAGGCCGCTCGGTCCATCGGCTCACAGACACCAATGTGGTGGATGGCAAATGGTGTTGTGAGGAATGTTTTAACAATTCCAATTCGTGTCCATAAATTTGTGTCCATAAAGAACAATTCTGTTTGAATCCTGTCTACCTCTGGGCCCTGCACTGGCAATTTAGTTCTTGAACCACAGATGCAGTGTGTCCCAGTCTCCCCCTCATTCCAGTCAATTTATCACGTCTTCAGAAGACACTCCTTAAATTTATGAACCTGTTTGCTTTTGTTATTCCTGACTTCTAGTTCTAACAGTTACAGTTTTTTTTTTCTGTCTTCTTCGAGATTGATTTAACACTGCTATAGATGTTCTGTAGATGACTGTAAATAGCTGGAAAAGAATGTTTTAATTGCTCGTGAGTCATCAAGCTGTTTGGGAGTTTCAGAACAACTGATAATAACTGGTGACTGCTGGTGACTGTTATGAGATCCTTGGTATCTGGCCAGGGGAGCCAAGAGATTAAGAGGAAGAAAAAAGAAGCTGAAGGACGGTTGGGAGACAAGACCTGTGGAAAGTGTACAGAGAGTGTTCCATAAACTTGGAATAGTGCCGAGTAAGTACAAAGGGTGAGAGGAAGACTACGAGCCTTCAGCATGAAAGACCCCTAGAGACCCCCAGAGGAGACTGATGCGCATGCTCCAGTAGGAGGGACTGGACCCCGGAAGCTAATTATAATAATCTATTTTTTTAGAAGTAGTAATGAATATGTATTAGTCTAGGAGCATAAAAATCAGCTGCTTGATGTAACTGGTGTGCGTCCTGGTGGAGTGGAGACTCCCGGTGCTCCCAGCGCTGTTTGCTTACCTCTATTCCTTTATATTCCTTTAATAAATCCTATTTTTCATTTAATCCTAATTTGAATCCTGAGCCTTTTATAACAGTGTTTATTGCCGAGTTACACGGTGTTATACAGCCGAGGCCCACAGCGTCACTTCCGCTTGCTTACGCCACAGACCACACGCTACTGTCCATCAAGGGAGGGGCTCCACCTTTCCGTACAGCGTGACATCTTCCGGCCGCCAGACCCTAACTACCCACACTACAAGAAAAATGGGTGGCAGATGGAATGTTCCTGATTTCCATCAGGCTGGGGATGGGAGCCCTGGTTGAGCGTTGTGCTGCCTGGGGTTAGTTCTGTGGGTAACCCGAGGGCCTGGCCCTGGCTCACCCCTCGCTGAGTGCTTTAGGGGCTGCCTTGGGAGCAGCGTGGTGTGCTGGTCTGCCTTGGCACCTGGAGCAGCCCTGTGCTGGCACGGAGCTGCCAGAGCAAATCTGATCGTGAATCAGCTCTGGGCTCCCACCTCACCTTTATTTTAGTATGGGCGGGAGGTGGGCATCTCCTGTTGACTGCTGCCTGTAATACCCAGTCCTTTCTGTGCCTGTTCTCTTTTTCTCTCCATTTCTAGGGGCACGTGATGCTAGTGGAGCTCTACCCTCAGTAATGGGACAAGGGACTGCTGAAGGAGTATTCATCAACGAGTATTCTGTGCCTGGCAATGCCATTTCAATGCACTAATAAAAAGATACAAACAATCCTTCTTGGGAAGGATTTTTGGTGGCCTTTGTAAATACCTTTTAGCTACACTGCTGGTAATTTTCAGCTAATAAACGCACTCTAAGACGTATTCCAGGTCGAGGAAAATAAAAGTTAATGTGGCTCTTAGTGTCTCCAAGGTCCTTGTAACCAGTCTGATTTCTACTGTAATTCTTCAGGAAGCAAGATTTATTATTTTCTTTTTCCCTGGAAAAGAAAAAAAAGAAGGATTCCCAAGTGCTGTACAAAGAATGAAGCTCAGAGGTGAGGAGATCCACAAAGTGCTGAATGTCGGCAGGCTGAGATGTGGGGTAACGTGCCGTTGTAGGGAGTAACAACTTCAGAAGCAGGTTTAAACTCAAGTGGCTGACCTGGTTCAAAGGGGGAAGATTGCACGATGTCTGAACAGCATGGAACTAGCAAATTGCCTCAGAATTGAGTCTCGCTGATGTTTGCCACAATAAACCAGGAGAGAAAAAAAGTTTGGCTGGTGTTTGTTTTTTTTTTCCCCCTCTCCCTTGCTTCTCTGTGCACCCTAATTCCACATTTTTGGTGTTACCCTGTCCCTGTTTCTGAATTTTAAAAACATTTGGGCAGAAACAAGCTGGTGACAAACAAACATCGGTTCTGCAGACTCGTTGTTCTCCCAGGATTTTGGGAACATGAGATTGTTGTTCCTGCCCTTTTGGTTAATGTTCTGAGTTTTTTTCTTCCCTCATCTTTTCATGTTTTTATTACGATGAGGGTGGCTTGGGCTATGCCAGGCACTACAGAAATCTTCCAAAACACCCTGCAAAAAATCTTCGGCTCCCTTGTACGGAAGGAACCTTGCCTCTGCAAGCCACCTGCTGCTGAGCAGCCCTGCAATTGTGGAGGCAAAGCTGCGATAAGAGCTGGGTGGGACGGCGGGTGCTGCCTGCTTGGTGCTGGCTGAAAGTCTTGTGCAATGCTGCTGCTCTGTGCTGAGCTGCCTGTGGGTGGGAGGGAAGCTGAGGAGCAGGGGCAGCACTTTGGTTTTCTATCAACACCTCGTGTGCTTCGTGGACCTGGTGTCCCAGCAGAGGGAGGCTCTGCTGTGGTCGGACCGTTCTGGGCAGCCGGAGTGGCTGAAAATCCATCCCTCTGCCCACATTTGGGTAGCTGGGGGCGTCCACATCACCAAGAGCTTCACGGGGCAGAGGTCCCTTTGGGGTCTGGGGATGGGGAGGGGTGCTGTGGAGACCAGGCACTGATCCTCACCCTCCTTTCCGTGCATCCCAGTCCATTGGGGTAGGACGGTGTGAAGCGGCACCACTGCACTCCCCGGCGTTCCCACACACGTAGGAGCACGTTCCCAGGGCTCCGTCAACGTCCTGCCAGCTCTGCGTCTACCTGGATGCACAAGACTTTTTTTTTTTTTCTTTTTTTTTTTTTTCTCCCCACCCCTGGAAGTTGCTTAATAGCTTGGTGCACTCCTACTTTGCGGGATGTGTTGGGTTCAGCAGCCTTTATAGATATTTTGCCACCCAACAGCGATGTCTGGGTGTTTGCTTTGCTACCAAGCCTGGCGCTGCCTGCGTGGGCACTGAGCTGGCCCCAGGACCCCCCTGGGGCTGCGTGGAAGGGGGGCACGGGCAGCGGGGACTGTTGCAGGTAGGGGCAGGGCTGCAGCCCTTCGGGATGTGACTCATCCTCGGGGCTCGCCCTGTTCTGGCGCTCGCGCTGGAGGTGAGGCTGCTGCGGTGCGCCCTGCGTCGATCTGTGTGGGGGCTTTTACCCCGTGGGACGGGCTGCGATGGGCCCCTTCTGCACCTAATGGGGACGGGAGAGGGGGGAGCCTTTGCAGAGCTCCTGCACCTGGTTGTGGTAAGGATGCTGCCCCGCTCTGCCCTCCTCCAACCCCTGGAAAACCTCGTGTCTGGCTCCGGCCGGGGTCTCGCCAACCCCTGGAGCTGTGTGGGGAGGGTGAAGCCAGGGCTGGGGTAGGGCAAAGAGGAAGGGGGAGCACGGTTGGAGCTCGCAGAGCAGCAGCCGCGCCCCTGGCAGCCCTGGGTGCTGTTGGGGTGCCTGCAGAAGGAGCGCCCGGGCAAAGGTTCCTTTTGCTCTCCTGCTTCCCGTGCAGTGGGTTCCTGCTCGACCCAGGGCAGAGCTGTGAGCTGCAGGGTGGTGGGGAGGAGGACGTTGGGCTGGGGAAGGGGTCCGGGCTGGCTTGGGGGTGCCAAGGCACCTCGGAGCCCCCCGGGGCTTGCGGAGGTGGTGAGGAGCTGGGGCTGGTCTCGCTTCCCGGGTGTGCCCAGCTCCGTGCGCCCACGCGGCAGGATGGGTGCTGGGGCCTTGTCCCAGTTCCAACTGGGGGGACGGGAATTGGGTGGGCAGGAGGGGTCTGCACTGGGGGAGGGCAGCCACCACACTCCAGGGGATGGTGTGGAATAGGGGTGCAGGGGGCTGTGCTCACCCCAGCTTTTGCAGCCCCCTCTGTAGGGAGCCCCAGCTGCCCCCGCGCCCTGCCGGACCCCCACATGGACACCGATGCGCAGGATGGTGCCGAGGTGCAGGATGGTGCCGAGGCTCTGTCGGAGGGATGTTCGCTGGCCGAGGTGAGCGAGGGCAGGGGCTGGGGGCTGGGGGCTGGAGGCTGGAGTGTCCCCGGGGGCGAACGGGAGACCCCACGGGGATGTGAGCACCGGCACCAGCATGGGCACGGGGATGGCAGAAGGGTCCCATTTCGGGGAGGGGTGGAATTTGGGCATGGAGCAGCCAGCCTGACCCCGTATCCCCCACGGGGCTGGAGGGACGGGCTGGGGGGGCGAGGGGACACCCCAGCTCACCCCTCTCTTCCCGGTGCAGGTCTCGGAGGGGCCCCCAGCACAGTGGTCGGTGCCGGAGGTGTGCGCCTGGCTGGATGCGCGGTGCGGGGACGGGGACCTGGTGCAGCTGGCGGCCGAGCACGGGGTCAGCGGCCGGGCCCTGCTGCGAATGACCGAGGGGACCCTGCGGCGCATGGGGGTCGCCCCCCGCAGCCGGCGCCGGGAGCTGCTGCGGGAGCTGCTGGGGCTGCGGCTGCAGCAGGAGCTGGAGGAGCTGCTGAGCATCGCCGGGGGTGAGCATCCCCCTTAGCGCATCCACGGGGGGCACCGGCCGTGAGGACGCTGGGGGTGCCTCCAGATGGACTGTGGTCACCTCTGTCCTCAGAGTGACGTGGACAGGAGCTTGCGAGCAGGGAGGGGATGCCATGGGATGACAAAGCGGCGGCTGGAATTAAGCACACGACATGGAAGCAGTGCTGGAAGGAGTCCCGAGGCCACCGTGTCCCTCAGAAAAACCCAAACCTGGCTGGAGAGGCAGGGCTGCGCGAGGAGAAGGAGCCTGCCCTCGCCCCTCGCCCCATGAGCCGCCTGCTGCCGGGTGACACCGGGTCCCACAAGGTGCCACTGCGCCCTGCAGGGTGTGGGTAGCCCTGTGGCAATAACGCAGCAGTGATTGTCCCCAGCCACCAGATCCTGCTGCAAACCCAGGGTGTGAGGGATACAGAGAGGGGACACAGAGGTGCGACACCTTCCTTGGCTGTGCCCAGGAGCAGCGCATCGATGGGGGAGCCCACGAAGGTGGTGCTGGGGCACCCTCTGCCTCCGACCCCGGGGCTGGCAGGGTGTGCAGAGCAGCAGGGCAGGGCCGAGGGCCTCAATAAATGTGGCTGGAGCTGTGGAACCTCCAGAGTGGCTGTGCTTGAGGGACCTGCTGCCTCCCAGACAGCGAGGAGAGGCAGCCTTGGCCGTGGGCACGAGGTAGAAGGGTCCCCACTCCTTGCTGGGAGCCTGTTGTACCCATGCACGGCAGCCTGGCTGCATATGGGGTCCTGGCACCCCTCGTGTGCTCGGATCCCCTGAGGGTCTGGGGCACAGCCAGGGCAGCCTGAGGGTGCCAGCGTGGTGGGTGACAGGGGAGTTACTGGGTGATGGGGGCTCACTCCCAATTTGCCCATTCTGTTCTGCGAGGAGCAGGGGCTGGGGCTTGTAGGGGGCTGGGGCTTGCAGGGGGCTGGGGACCCCGAGTTTATAGGGCAGTGGAGCACTGGCTGGGGTCATGTCCTGCTACTCCCCTGCATGGACCACAGCTTGTTTCATGCTGTGCCATCTGGTTTTGCACCCGTTTGTACTTTTATTCCTGTAGTCCCTGCTGGCATGGCTCCCCAAATTCCAAACCTCACCTCCCCTAATCCCAAACCTCACCTCCCCTAATCCCAAATCTCACCAGGAGGCAGCACCAGACTCCCTTTGGGGCTGTCTCCCCCCCAGGAGAAGCCCCAAACTCAGCAGTTGCAGTTTCGGGGCTCTGACAGCTCCTTTTCGCAGCAATGGGAGCGACCAGGGCAGTGGTGCAGCCGCAGGGTGGCCGCATGTCCCCGAGGATCTGCCTGGCCTGGGGACTGCCCTGCTCCCCTGAAAAGTGGATTTGGTCACCGTGGGAGGGTGGAGAACGCAGAAACTGCTGGAGAGCACAGCCTGGGAGGACGTGCAGAGGCAACACCAGCTGTGCTGTCTGCATGCATGGTACTGCAGCAGGGCGCTCCCCTCGTGCCTGTGCCCATTTCTCTCCGGCTGTCCAAACACTCAGAGCTCCTGAGCATCCCCGAGGCTGCCGGAGCATCGCTGGATTTGCCTGAGCATCACCAAGCAGCCTGTGTCCAAGCATCGTCTGGGGGCTGCTGGAGCATCCCTACGACTGCCTGAGCTTCACCAGGACTGCCCACGCATCCCTGGGGCTGCCCGAGCACCCCTGGATTTTTCTGAGCATCCATGGGGCTGCCTGAGCCCTGGAAACTCCAGGAGCTTCAGGGCACTGGGGAGCTGGGGGCTCTCGGTGTGAGTTTCTTGTTGGGAGCAACTTTGATGTCTTTGCACAGCTCGGAGCATTTACTGGGTTTATTTATAAGACTGATATTTTTCTCTTCTGCTCCAGAAATACTACTGGGGAACAAATTCACCTGCTCACCACTTTGACCTGTGAGCAGCAGCCTGGCACTGGTAACGGAGGCTGTGCTGGAGCGTGGGTGCCCGAGCGTGTCCCAATCCCCGTCCCCATTCACTGCCACCCCACCGTGTCCCTGCTGGTCTGCAGCACCCTGCCAGAAGGCTGCTTGAAACACCCCTGTGGCCACAGCAGCTGGTTGCTTATTTAATGACTAATGGCTCTGCCAACTCTAGGGCTAACACTAGTTTTAGGAAGGCAAAAATAGCAGCAGGGGGATTTGCGTATAGATGTTTCTTCGTGGATTAAGAGCTCCAATTTCAATTTGAGCCAGCTGAGCTGCAGCTTGTAGTGGTTTTCCTTTCCCTCCCCTTCTGTTCATCTCTTTCTTTTTTTCTATTCCTGTTTTCCTTGGGAGCTGGAAGGATGATGGCTTTTTAAGACAAAACTCACAGCGATGTGTGCATGTTTGTTTTCCTGCAGTGCTAGGTGACCTCTGCATCACCAGGGCCAGATTTTGGGTATGGGGCTGCAGAGCCACAGGAGAGAGCTGGGGGAGCATCAAGACCGAACCCTGCCCGCTGGCATATCCTGCAGTTTTGTCACCTAATTGAGGATCTTTTAATACACTTAAACTAATTTTCATTAGGGAAAAAAAAAGAAAAAAGAGAAAAAAAGAACACAAGACAGGTGAAATTATGGCTTCAAAAAGCAGCTGGGTGTCCTCAGCAATGGAGCAAAGTGTGGTGTGTGTTTTATTGCTCACTGTTCTGAAGGAGCCGTGGGCTGCAGTCTGGAGGAAACCCACGTGTCTGATCCCAAGGAGTAAGCAATGGTGCTGGGGCCCAGCGGGTTTTTGCATAGAAATGTTGAATAAACAAAGTCTCCAGTCTGAGGGCAGCAGACCCCAGCAGAGGACACAGCCAATATAGCAGCGCGTGTTGAAGATGTGAATGCCCAGAGTGGGAATCAGTGCTCCTGCTGGCGGTGGGGGTGCTGCAGGGGCAGGAGCTCCTTGTGCTGGTGGCTCCTTTCTGCTACCACACTCAGGTGGGAGAAAGCTCCGTCTGCTCCAGGCTTCACAAAGCAGGATGCTTCCAGCAAGCGTGCTCCTGGCCCAGCAAACCCTTGCCACGTGCACATTTTCCCCTGCCCTGCAGACACGTTTCTTCCCAGCTCCCTGGCTCAAACATCTTTGCCATTGTGGACCTGCTTGTTACAACCCCAAGGTCTCGCCTGGGGAGCTGGCGTCATATTCATTCCTGGAGGCGTGAGGCTGAGCCTGCTTTTTGGGTGTGCATCACTTTGCAGAGCAGTCTGCCCTTTCAGCAGCCGGTCTCCTTCCATCCTGCCACAGCCGTGCACGGTGTTTGCAGCCCCTTACTACCGGTCAGTGCCACCACCACAGCTCCCATCTTCTCTTGAGCATTCAGGGGGTGTTCCCTGGAGGCTTCCCTCCATGGTGACAAGTCACCATTTGTTCTTTCTCCCTTTTCAGTAACTGCTTTTCCATGTTAGGACCCTCTCTCTTATCCCAGCCTTACCTTTCTAAGCCATTGTGCTGAGGGATCCTGTTGGGGCTGTTCTGGACATCCAGGCAGATGACACTCTCTGCGTGTCCCCTGTCCTGTTGCCCCTGCTCCTTCAGAATCTGGATTTCTTCAGCACATCTCCTGGTGTGCCCCAGCTGCTGCCCATCCCTTCCTTTGCCTCCCCTGCCTTCACGCTGGTAACCTCCTGCAGCACCATGGGCTCCAGAGGGATGCACAAGAGGATGCTCACTCAATGCTTCCTCTTCTTGGCTGCTGTATGACCTCCTGGGGCTGTTGATTCGGGATGTCCTGGGCATTGTGGCAGTCTGTCCCGCTGTTCCTGTCCTGGGATCCTGGGACATCAGCACAGAGCTGAGCCGCTGTCCTTCTCCTGCCCCTTGGAGCTGCTCAGGCCTGCATCCTCCAAAGGTCAAACAGGTCCAAACTGGGGCTGAGCGGCACCAAACTGGGGAAGTGCACCCTGGTAGAGGTGGTAAAACAAGCACTGGAAGATGTCTGGAGGGACATCTGTGCCAAGGGATGTCCCCTACCACCCTGCAGGCACTGCCACCCAACACCTTTCCTGTGTCACCCTTGGGTTCCAGGAAATTGCAGCTGGGGGTTCACAGGAGTCCATGATACACGAGGACACCGAGGCTTTATTCCCTAAGCTTCTCTACCTGATTACAGATTACTGCCAACCACCACTAACAAGAATACATACGGTTAGCTGCGATGGATGCACTCAACTCCTTGACCTAGCCCACAGCAGCCTGGCTCGGGCTCCCAGGAAAGAAAGGCCTAGGCCCTGACCAGGCCACAAACTTCCTTGATTCCTGCCTGTTCTTTGGAACCCCCCTGAATCAGGTTGTGTGGTGTGCTTTGATGTTCGTCAGCCTGGAAACCAGTTCACAGGACCATGGACTCATTTAGGTTGGCACAGACCTCCAAGACCACCACGTCCATCTGTTAACCTAGCACTGAGAAGTCTACCACTACACCATGTCCCTAAGCGCCACCTCTACATGCCTTTTGAACGCCTCCAGGGATGGTGGCCCAACCACTTTCCTGGGCATCCTCTTCCAATGCCTCGCAACCCTTTAGTGAACAAATTTTCCCTAATATCCAACCTAAACGTCCCCTGGTGCAACTTGAGGCCATTTCATCATCATGTGATTAACAAGCGAATAGCAGGAGGTTCTTCCAAGACTAATTTATCAGGGAGTAAAAGAAGTCGTGGGTGCAAGGAGTGTTGTGCTTGCCTTTCCCATTTTTTGTAGTCTGACTACAAGCCAACCGCTTTGTTCCATAAATATGGCTGCATGAGCTTTTGGGGGCTATCCCTGCACAGCAGTGGGCTGCGTGGTGGCGGCCACCCCACGACCAGGGACATCTCCCCAGGACACTGCTGGAGGCTGAGAGGCACCTTACCAGCTGCAGATCTTCTGTCAGAGACCGACATCACACACATGTACCAAAGGGTGTTAAGACCTTGCAGGGGGTGGCACTGGGGGGGCTCTGAGGGCCCTGCCAGCCCAAACCGCTCTGGGATTCTGTGATTTTATCAACAGTTGCTGCATCAGAAGTATGGCAGCAAATATACACACACCAATGATAGGATGAGAGGGAATGGGCTGAAATTGGGCTAGGGGACTTTTGGGTTGGATATTAGGGAAAACTTCTTTACCAAAAGGGTTGTTAGGCATTGGAACGGGCTGCCCAGGGAAGTGGTTAATTCACCTTCCCTGGAGGTCTTGAAAAGACGTTTAGATGTAGAGCTTGGTGGTATGGTTTAGTGGAGGACTGGTTAGTGTTAGGTCAGAGGTTGGACTGGGTGATCTTGGAGGTCTCTTCCAAACTAGACTATTCTGTGATTCTGTAATGAAAATAAATTTACTCTTTGTGTTTCAGCTGTGGGTCTGTTGTTTTTTCTGCTGCCTGCCTGTGCTGGCCCGCACCCCGGCCTAGTGGGATGCAAATGTAAAATCGTACAGAGTCCTACCCAGGGACTGCTGCCTTTGCTCTGTCTCCCCCAAAATACTCCCACCACGTCCACCTCAAAATTAGAGGTTTTACCCTTCTGGAGCAGCCTTGCACAGCTGACACACGTTCCCAGAGCCCCAGGCTGGCTGCCACCTAGCCTTGCATTTAGGAAGCAAGTTGGGATTGGGGGTTTGCAGACCCTTCCCCAAGCTGCATCACCAAGGCCTCATCCTGCCCTGGGAGTTGGTCATAGTGAGGCTCAGCCTGGTCTCCCCATCCTCAAGGCCAATTAAGCCATCAGGGAAGGGAATTAGATTGGCAGGATAGCATTTGGTCTTGACAAATGCATACTGGTTGTATTTTTTATCAGCTTATTATCCCGGGGGGCGTATAAAACTATTCTTTACTGATTTACTCTGGTGTGCGAGATGTACTGGACTATTAGATGAATTAGGACCGGGGGGGCTTGTGAGTCCCTGTTCACCCCTGGTCCTCCTGCCAGGAGCAGCTGCTCTTGGCCTGCTTCAGCGCGGGGGCTTTTCCCATCCTACACAAACTCTGAGACGATTGTTGATGGTTTTGGAAATGGCCTTGGACAGAACAGTCTTGGAGAGAGATGAATTTGATGGCTGGACTGTTAGATGAGTTAGGAATGCAGTGTCTTCATGGCCTCTTTCCAGTACGTCCAGGTCTCTCTCATCCTGGGGAGCCCAGACCTGGTCCCAGTACTGCAGACGGGGCCTCACCAGTGCTGAGGAAGGATCCCCTCCCTTGCCCTGCTGGCAGCACTTTGCCCAGTGCAGCCCAACAGAGCAGCAGCCCTCTTTGTGGCGAGGGCCCTTTGCTGGCTCCTGTTCAGCTCGGTGCCCACCAGGACCCCAGGCCCTTCTGTGCCAGGCTGCTTCCAGCTGGCTGCCCCCAGCAGGTGGTGGTGCTGGGTTTGCTCCACCCCAGGGGCAGGACGCTGTGCTTGTCCTTGTGCAACTGCAGGAAGCTCTTACTGACCCATTTCTCTGCCTGGCAGAGAAATATATATAATATATTTATAATATATTATATATATTATATTTATATATATAATATAAATATTTTATATTTATATAATATAATTATATTATATTATATTATATACATTATATATTATAATATTTTATATATTATAATATATATTATAATATATAATATATATTATATATTATATTATATTATATACAATAATAATATATAATAATATATATGATAAATATGTATGTATATAATGTTTAATACATAATTTAAATATATATATATATATTGATATAAATAAGAGCAGGACCAAGGAGAATCTCCATCTTTTACTGGAACATGACTACGGAGGATAAGGAAAAGGCTGAGATTCTCAATGCCTTCTTTACATCTGTCTTCAGCAGTCAGACCAGTTATCCTCAGGGGCTCCGCCTCAGGGTCTCAGGCTCCCGACCTGGAAGTCTGGGACGGAGAGCAGAATATCCCCCACACAGTTCAGGTGGAAACAGTAAGAGACCTGCTGCTCCACCTGGACTGTCACAAGTCCATTGGGCCAGATGGGATCCACCTGAGGGTGCTGAGGGAACTAGCAGATGTGATTGCTGAGCCAATTTCCATCATGTATCAGTGGGCCTAGTCAACTGGAGATGTTGCAGATGACTGGAGACTTGCAAAGGTGACACCCATCGATAAGAAGGGAATGGGCCCAAGTTGTGCCAGGGGAGGTTCAGGCTGGAAATGAGGAGACATTTCTGCTCAGAAAGAGCAGTCAGGCATTGGGATGGTTGCCCAGGGAGGCAGTGGTGTCACCATCACTGGGGGTGTTCAAGGACAGGTTGGACATGGTGCTTGGGGACATGGTTTGGTGGGTGACATTGGTGATGGGGTGATGGTTGGACAACATGATCTTGGAGGGCTTTTCCAACCTTCATGATTCTAGGATTCTATAGGAAAGCTGGGGTGGGACTCTTTATCAGGACCTGTAGCAATAGGACAAGGGGTAATGGCTTTAAACTAAAAGACGGGACATTTATCTTAGAAACAAGGAAGAAAATCTTTAATATGACAGCAATGAGGTGCCGGCACAGGTTTCCTAGAGATGCTGTGGATGCCCCATCCCTGGAGGTGGCCCTGCCCATAGCAGGGGGATTGGAACTAGATGATCTTCCTAGTCCTTTCCAACCCAAACCATTCTGATTTTATGATTCTAGGAGAATTGTGGCTCACCTTGAAATGAAGCACGCAGAGACCAGTCCAGTCCAACTCAAACAGTTTCTTAGCAAAGACTACAAAGCATTATAATGAATCACCACTCTTGACAGTTCTTCAGGAGACTCTGGTCATTGGGTTTGCAGCAGGATTGCAGGAAAAGTGCACAGTAAACACCCCCTCCCACTGCACTGGTGCAGGCAGAGACACTTCCATGTTCTCCAGACCATTTTTGTTCTGTTGCCACCTGCCTGTCTTGACAGCACAAACGCTAAGCTCACGCACTGCTGACAGCTGCTGAGGAAGCTGCAAAGCTGTCTAATTCTCTACATTGGTTATAAAGGGCTTTTACCCAACACAGAAGTGCTTGGCAAAAGCAGTTGGGTTGGCTAGGAGCTGGAGGGAACTTTGCAAGGCCCAGGCTCATGAATAGGAGTGGCTCATGGAAGTGGGGGCACATCTTAACCTAGGATATATACTTAATAACCAATGAGTTAAAATCACTGTCTAAATCCGCATAGGGTGCTGCGTTAATTGCTTTAATGGCATCAGAAGGAGAACAGCACCTGAGTACTGAGTTTATGAATGCAAACAATAACCCCAAAAATCAAAATAGCCAAGTTCCCCACAAATGTTCACCTGCTCATAGACCCCGTTGTCCTTTCTGCAAGTGTGACAAGTATTGCTGCAGGGAAACTGTTCTTTTGCCAGTGTCATTTCTTTTCCCGTAGCAGCTGATATAACTGGTACTTTCTAATGTGGCTTTCGCTCTTCATCTGGCACTTGGTCTTGATCTTGGCGGTATGACTGCTTGCTACTGGAATGTTTTTCTAGTTTGCTTTAAGACAAAGCTGATGTATATATTTATGGCAGGAAAGGAAGAGGATTTTGACTTTATCAAACAGCAAGGGTATTGCTGAGCAGCAGCATGAGAAGCACTCCTTAGTTCACCCAAAGTTGCAGCAAAAACATTTAGTTTTATTGACAAGGTTTAAGTCATAATCATTACAAGAAGATTTTGTGGTTATCCTCGTATTACGTTCTTCTAAAATGCAAAGCGCTTGCAGTTTTTCCTTCATACCAACTTAGCCTAACATTTCTCCAGTTCAGCGAGTGCATTCTGCTTTGTAACTGTGTGCCATGAAGCAGGGATTTCTCCTTTGCCATGAAATTTCCCATTGTAGTGATGTTCTAGCTGTGTCCTGAACGAAGACACAAACCATTTCCAGTATGCTTGCATGGATGGATCAGGAAGAATGCTCCAAGTGGAATATGGAGGTCCTGCATCCCGGTATTTCTTGTAGGGGATCCATCTGTCTTCACGAATCCTGAATAAGCAGTCACTTGAAACATCGTTAGAACAAATATCAATGACTAGGTTTTCTGTTTTATGCCATCTGTATCCTCTTAAAAGTTGTGGACGATGGAAGACAACCCGGTGGTCTCCGTCATGGTTTGGCATAGTGTTAGTGCAAACAGCCCCACAAAATGGACACTGCTCCTGGCACCCTGCAAACTGCTCAGCCACTATTGTGTGAGGCTGCCTTTCAAAGGAGCTCATACAAGCTTCTTCAAACTCTTTCCTGAGATCATACATAACGGGAGACATTGCCTTTGTCATGGCATTATTCAGGAACTCTACGTCTGTTATCTCCTGATGTTCAATGCCCTTCAGGTCGCTCCTGGGCAAGTTTAGCACATCTCCAAGTGCCCTGCAGAATTCATCCAGCCAAAGAGAGATTTTATCCTTTCTGTCTTTTCTGTCTTTGACCACCGTGGTTGATGCAAAAACAGCTGACTTTATGCTTTCATAGTAACGAGAGAGGCATTCTCTTAAAAACATCTCTAGCCTCCTGTTCTTATCTAAACAGTACGTCTCAACTTTTGTCTTAATGTAATTATTTAAAAAGTCTCCTGGGGCATTAAGGTAATGCTTGAAATTTTCAAATTTTTCTTCTTCTGCTAGGAATTTCAGCATGTAATATTCCAGAGTCGATCTATTGCCTCTGAAATCTGGTAGTTTATTCTGCACGTCTCGAGCTATGTCAAGAGCTGTCTTCTCATAGATGGCATGTCGAAGAGCTGGGGCAATCTTGCTGCACAGGAAATCAGCAAATGTTGTGATACAAGAGGCTCCTTGGCAGGAAATCTGGAAACATTTAAAGAAGTCTTCTCTCTTGCTCTCCAGGTAGACGACTGGATCATTTGCTTTCCTGAATGCAGCATGCATGTCTTTAAACCTTTCTGCTGCCATTCTGCACAGGTACAGTGATAAATCTATTCTGTAATCTTTATTAAAACTGTAATTTGCAGTGGTAGGAACAGAGTTCATACCTTCCTCCACTTCATTCAGTAATTCATGAATAAAAGTTTGGCTGTAATCCATTTTGTCCTTTTCCTTCTTCTCAATGTTTGCCTTCACACGCATTATGATGCTATCTGTAATGCGTTGCATGCTGTTCTCATCTGCATCATCCAAACTCTTAGAAAAGATGCGGAAGCCTTTTTTCTTAGACACATGTTTCTCTATGTCAAGGGAAAATGTATTATTTTGGTATAAATTCAATATTTGTTTAACTATATTAGACTCCCTAAAGTGCTCTAGAAGGACATTTTCTATGTCCACATCGATGTCCACCTGTTCCAGAGGGGGAGCAGCAGAGGACACTGCAGCAACCCACTGCTTCCAGATAGAATTGAAGCGGTTTCTCAGTTCACTTTCTCCTAATTTCTGGCCTTTTAGAAACAGGGCCACCTCTCTGCTCTTTCTTAGGAGCTCGTTTTCATATTCAGACTTCCTCTCATCCAGTTTACTCTGGCTCTTCTTTACTTCTATAAGTTTCTCACACTTCCTTCGCGTTTCAGCAAGAAGAGACTCTCTCAGTTCTTTCAGCTTCAGTTCTGTGCTGCATTTCCACTGGATCAGTATTTCATGGTCTCTGTCTTCACTGAAGAATGTTTCCATGTTCTTGGTGATGGCATCACTTGACTCTTGCACCAGTTTTTCAAGGTGTTCCGTGGTGACCTTCCCCAACTCCCCATTCCGCACCTTGTTTTCCAGTTTCATTTGCAAGTCTAAGATGTGACTTCTCAGCTGCCAGGTCCACTGACTAAATGCAGTTTCCAGTTTCTTGTAGGCAGCAATCTCCACTGAATTCTTGAAGCTGAAAACAAAGTTTTCATTCAGCAGGGCATTCCACAGGTCGCTAATACGAACTTTCAGGCTGGAGAGCCTCAAAACGCTGCTGTGCGATTCCTTCTTGGCAGCTTGGAGAATTTTGCTCTTTAATTCCTGGACGTTCTGGCTGTAGGTGGGGTTGGGCGGTGCCATCGGTGGGTTTCCTTCCCACAGGTGAGCAAAGTAATGAATGTGGGTTTTCACGTCAAAGCGGATGATGTCGCTGAAGCAGGTGATGTCACAGAATTCCTGCTGGGCCGCGGTCACGGTCATTTCGTCCAGCTTTTCCTGCAGACGTCTTTGTCCTTCCATGTTCTGTTCCTTTGCGGTTATTTCACCCACGTTTTGGTGCACAAAAAGGCAGCCTGGGGAAAGATTAACTTGCTTCATCCTCAGGAAAGCCTGCACAGCAATCTGAAGGACGTCTTGCATTTCCGAAGGATTTTCTCCAAAGATGTTGATCAGAGTCATGTTGCCGATGCCAATGACAAAGGTGGCCAGCTCATTGTCATGGTTAAGTGACTGCTTATTGGCCATCTCTATGGCACGAAGTCCTTCTGTGTCAACAACGAGCAGGTAATCAAAGTTCAAATCCTGTTGGAGCTTCTCGTCCACTTTAATGAGCTGCATAAATGCTCCCCGGGTGCACCTCCCTGCGCTGACATTAAACTGGAGACCAAACATGGCATTCAGCAGGGTTGACTTCCCTGTGCTCTGGATGCCAAGCACGGAAAGCACAAATACTCGCTTGTCCCCTAGCTTCTCAATTAACCTGTCAAAGACGGCTCCAATCCATTGCAGTGGTACGTAAGAAGCATCACCATCCATCAGCTCAATGGGATACCCTAAAACCATCAGATTGGCAGCAATTTCAGGTAGTTTGATAAAGCATTTTACTTTGGAGTTTGTTGATTCCAGTGCCTCATAAATCTGCCCCACCTCTCTCAAAATATGCTCAAGGCCAATGGACGAATCATTGATTTCATTGGAAAGGGCATCTAATTTCTTCAGCAATTGCGTTTTCAGGTTGTTGTTTTCATTGTTTTTCTTTGATGCCAGGATTTGAGACCATAACTGATGATACTCTGTCTTCAGCTCATCAAGGCGATCAGAGATGTCGTCCATAAAGATCTTCATCCACTGCAGAAAGAATTTCTTGGTATTGTCTGGCTGTGACTGGAGAAAGTCAAGGACTGTTTTCATCAGCTGATTGAGGGGAAACGCTTTGCTTAGTTGCTCTTGTCGTATTGCAGACTTCTCCGATTCAATTTGGCTCCGATGATGCTCTATGCTCTTGCTCCCCTTTTCCTGCAAGCGAGTGAGTTCTTTGTCCTTTTCACACCACTTGTACCACAGTTTTCCCTGAAGAGGCAGTAGCTGTGATTTAATCTCAGACAACTTCTCCTTCTTCAACAGATTCACCAGTTTGATTGCTGTTTCTTTGGCTGTCACACACGCTTCTGCATCTTCATCGACTAGGAAGCCATGCTGGCGAGCTGTGCTCAGGCATGCATTGAGGCTAACAAGCGTGCTCGACCCTTCCACTAGGTCTCGGATGTTTTTTTTCAGCTCACCCACTAATTCTGCTTCATTTCTGTTCTTGATCCCTATTCTTACGTTTTGGCTAGATCGACCAGCTGCAATGCTCTCTTTCTCAGTGAAAAGGCAAACCAAAGGCCTCTGAGACTGCCACAGATCATGTAAAAATTTCCTGCCTTTCTCGTTGCTCTGATCCAACTCAGAAACAAGAACCACGTTCACGGCAGAGATCTCCCGTAAAAACTGCAGCTGGGGTTCGTGATCCCTTGCATCTCCGTGCAGGTTACAGAAAGCAACAGGGCCGTTAAAGCTGTCGTCGTCGCTACCACGGGGAAGGTACCAGGAGATCTCCACAACACCTTTCATCAGGAAGCAGTCTTTGGTGCTGCCTTCACAATGGCGGTGGAAAAAAGTGTCGTGTTTCTTCCTGCTCAGCAGGGCATTCAGGAGCTGAGACTTGGAAGAGGAAGGAGAACTGCCGATGCGGAGGAAGGACACGATGGGCATCTCTGCCTGATAAATGAGTTTGTTGTTGTGACTGCTATTCCTCGTCTGCTCTCCCAATTTCACAGTCCCTGTCCAGCTCTTTTTGATTTGGCTGAGGGACCAGAGAGGGAACTCTATCTGTGAAGTGCCCGGGTTTGGTACCAGGAGGGGTAGTGCAAACTGGCAGAAAGCGAGCTTGGATGAAAGGTACTGTCTCATGAAATCATCAGCACAATGAAAAATTGCCATCTGGAGGTCCATGGGGTGCACATGACTCTCCCTGCTTGCAGATTCAGGGGCTCCTTTGTCCAAGTCACTGAGAAAGTCATCAAAGGAATCAGAGGGCTCGTGCTCCTCCCCTGAGGTGTTTGGTGTGGGCACAACTCCCGGCTTACTCGCCTCCTTGCAAGTCAGGTACCTCACCTCATAATCCACAGTCAGTAGCCTTTGCAGGAAGTAAAATGGTAGCTCGCTGTCCTTGCTGGGCTGGCTGTTGTGTACAGATGTCTGGTGTATTATGTGGAAATCTTCTGTGCCCATTTTTCTTGGATAGTACCTTTCCAGCCCAAGGCGCTTAAGTAAGTTGAGGAGCTCTGGGCTTGCAGTGGCTTGACTTGCTTTGGATTTACTGCTGTCTGATTTGGGATTGCACTGACTGGGAGGCTGCATGCCTTGAAAAGCATCTTTCATGACTTTGATTCTATTGTCTTTCTTCAGGTTGTCAGATGTGTCCTCCACTTGCCCATCGATGAAGGATTGCTTCCGGATGCTCACCAGCTTATCCAGCAATCCCTTCTCTGGAGGTGCCCAGTATTCCTTGGGAATGTCCATGGCTTGCTGTAGGGCCTCCTCTTTCTGTCTTATCATTTCCTTGCTGTGGCTGCGGCTCTTCTGCATTTCTTTCAGCTCCCGCTGGATTGACTTGGCTGCTTCTTGTCTCTGCTTCATCCTCTCCAAGTGCTGTTTCTGCAGCTCATCAACAGCTCTTTTGTTTTCTGTGATTCCTAGGAGACTTTGGAGTGCCTTGGTCTCCCAGGGGTACCGTACTTCGCACTCCAGTTCAAGGTAGTCTTCATATTGCAGATGTTTAAAAGCATTTATTGACTTAACACCCAGTATCTCTGACAGTTTGGGGAGCCAGTATTCTTCATCAAGTCCTTCCTTCTCAAATGCTTCTGCCAGCAATTGCTTAGCAATTCGTGCCTTTTCCCCAGCATCTGCTCTCTCCTCCTGTGACTCCATGGCTGTGGAAGGGGAGAAGAGACTTTTGTTACATCTGGTTATAGGAGGCCACCACCCCTTAGAAGAGGCCTCTCCATAGTTCCTGGCTCAGGGATTTCTTCTGCTCTGCTGCTGGAACCCAGCCTCGGGCACCCCATGAGACAGGCAGACACAGACAGACAGACACACGCAACCACTGGCACGGCTGCACAAATAGCCATGGACAAGGCGCTGCCTTCAACAGCACCCATGTATAAGCTGCCAGGACTGGTCTCACCCGTCACTGGCTCCTCATCCTTAGAGGACGCGCCCACACGAGGTAGAGAAAAGGATTGCCTGGATAGAGGCAATCTCTGGCCTATCAAGTAGCGACTGGAGACTGGATGACCTTAATGAAGCCAACACTCTCGCCATCCAGATACCCTTACACTTTTGTCATGCAAAACTACTAACTAAGGGAACAACGATGGTAAATTTTCTAGAGGGGAAGACATATGAGGAGCAGCTGAAGTCACTTGGATTGTTCAGCCTGGAGAAGAGAAGACTGAGGGGAGACCTCATGGTGGCCTCCAACTTCCTCAGGATTGGAGCAGAGGGGCAGGTGCTGCTCTCTGGTGACCAGCAATAGGACCCGAGGGAACGGCATGGAGCTGGGACAGGGGAGGGTCAGGCTGGATATCAGGAAAAGGTTCTTCACCGAGAGGGTGGTTGGGCACCAGAGGCCCAGGGGAAAAAGGGGGCTCCCTGTGTGGCCCCTGCCCTGCCCAGCGCAAGTCAGCGGGGACCTACCTGCCCTCCCTGGTGCTCTGCAGCTTCTGCACCGCCTCAGCCCAGCTCCGGCAGCCTCTCAGCCCAGCTGCTGCACCACCTCAGCCCAGCTCTTGCACTGCCAAAGTCCAGCTCTTACCCCACCCCTTACAGAGCCCCAAGCCTCTGCACTGGTTGAAGCTTCCTGTTTACACAGCAGGGAGAGGCTTTCTTCTTTCTTGGAAGTCAGGCCATTAGATGATACAGCACCTGAAAGTGAAATTTGGCAGCTGCTGGTTGTGCTGGGGCTGAGCCAGGCTGCTGGGGCATCTGCATCCCAAGCCCCAGCCAGGGGGGTATGGTGGTTTTACTTTGCTGGGCATCTGAACTCCACCACAATGTGCTCTCACTCCCCCTCCTTTGAAGAAGATGGGGAGAAGAAAGTATGCTTAAAAGAAAACAAAACCCAAAAAACTCATGGACTGACATAGTGAATTTAATTTAATCTAATTTAGTCTAATTTAACCTAATTTAATTTAATCTAATTTAATTAATGGAGAAAGGAAGAGGAAAAAGAAAAGAAGGAAAAAAACAAAACAAGCAGAAAAAATAAACACAAGTGAAGGCTGTGCGGAAGCCCAGGGAGAGAGAAAAGAAATTCCTGTCTACTTCCCATCAATGAACGACGTTCAGCTAAATCCCAGGATGCAGGGCCTCAATACATATAGCGTTTTTTTGGGAGGACAGAAGTGTTCATAATGAGAGCCCCCCCTCTCCTTCCCCTCCTCTTCCCCTCATCGGGATGGACCCTGTGGTACGGACCCATATCTGGAGCAGTTCTGGAAGAGCTGCTGCCTGTGGGCAGCCCCCGCAGGCTCAGTTTGGGAAGGATGGCAACCCGTGGGAGGGACCCTGCGTGGAGCAGGGCCAGAGGGTGACCGAGAAGGAGCGGCAGAGATGAATTGCCATAGACTGACCACAACTCCCATTCCCCCATTCCCCTGCGCTGCTTGGGGGAAGGAGTTGGAAGAGGGTGGATGTGGGGAAGGTGCTTTTGGGTTCTGTCCTTTGTTTCTCACTTCCCTAGCTTGTTAGTAATAAGCAATAAATCTTACTATCTCCCTATGAGTCTGTTTTGCCTGTCACAATAATTACTGTGTGATAACGGCTGAGGGCACTGGGCCTGTTCAGCCTGGAGAAGAGGAGGCTGAGGGGAGACCTCATCGCAGTCTACAACTTCCTCGTAAGGGGGTGTCGAGAGGCAGGAGACCTTTTCTCCATTAACACCAGTGACAGGACCCACGGGAACGGGGTTAAGCTGAGGCAGGGGAAATTTAGGCTTGACATCAGGAGGGGGTTCTTCACAGAGAGGGTGGTTGCACACTGGAACAGGCTCCCCAGGGAAGTGGTCACTGTACCGAGCCTGTCTGAATTTAAGAAGAGATTGGACTGTGCACTTAGTCACATGGTCTGAACTTTTGGGTAGACCTGTGCGGTGTCAAGAGTTGGACTTGATTATCCTTAAGGGTCCCTTCCAACTCAGGATATTCTATGATTCTATGATTCTATGATCCTTGTCCTTATTTCAACCTTTGAGCCCTTTTCATTGTATTTTCTCCCTGCTCCCCTTTGAGGAGGGGGAGTGAGAGAGTGGCTGTGGTGGAGCTCGGCCGCCCACCCAAGTAAAACCACCACAGAAGTAGACTCAACAAACTCCCTGGGTAAAAGGGAGTTTATAAGTTTAAAATTCTACTGTGTAGAATTTTATAAAAATCAACAGGGCAAGTCCAGAGTCAGGCCAGCTTTGTGGAAAAGCAACTTGGCACTCAGATTTGTGCAATGCTGTAAAAACCAATATTACGACTTATTGTGTGTATCTGGAGTATTGCACACTGCATAAGAAATGCGAACACTATCAGACAGCACTTTGACCCTGGCTCCCCTCAGATCATTATAGACAAGCAGACGGCGTTTGGGCTGGATGGGCAGCATGAGGTGGATCAAAAACTGGCTGCAAGGCCACGGGCTGGTTTAGTTGGAGGCCAGTAACCAGCAGAGTATCAAAAACTCAGAATAGGGCAGTCAGAGGTTCTCTGAAGAGTCGTTCCACCAAGACCCCCTGATAAATTTGGAGGTGGCACCTAATAAGGAGTCTGTATTCTTAGCAGATAGAATTTGGGGCAGCCAAATCATCCTTAGCTTATAAGATACCAGGTCTTAATTTGACCAGTAATAGCTTAAGAGTAACAGGGGTAGACAGGTCTGGAATGTTGGTGTCACTTTTTGAGTCTACTGAATTAAACTGGGAGACTAAAAGGGTCACCTGGCAATTGTTACATGTACCCGAAGCAGGAACAAATTAATTAGGGGGAGATTGAATAGTCAAATTAGGATTGCAGTTGAAGACGAGTGAAAAAAAGAATAATATTCTCAATTAATTTATTTACAGAGAATGATGAAAAATAAATAAATCCCAGTAGATGGGTATATGTTAGAACTAAACAGTTAGGTTGGTCCAATGTGAAACAGGGATTGTTATGAAAGTAGCAAGGCAGAACTCTAACCTTTGATAGTACATATCATATCAGGCTGCAAGTCATCTGGATTAAAAAAATACTGCCATCAGCACAGCACGCACTGGGCACGTGGCTGTGCGTTATCGCAGTAGCCTGTCAAGGATTGCCAAGTGCTCTGTGAGGCCAGGGCCACCAATTGTGCGCTGCCCTGACTTTGGGATTATGCACAGAATCAGAGAATCATAGAATATCCTGAGTTGGAAGGGACCCATAAGGATCATCGAGTCCAACTCCTGGCACCACAGAGATCTACCCAAAATTTTAGACCATGCGACTAAGCGCACAGTCCAAATGCTTCTTAAATTCCTACAGGCTTGGTGCAGTGACAACTTCCCTGGGGAGCCTGTTCCAGTGTGTGACCACCCTCTCAGTAAGGAACCTCTTCCTGATGTTTAGCCTAAGTTTAGCCCAAGTTCCTCAGCTTGACAAAATTCCCACAGGTGTTATCACTGGTGATTAAGGAGAACAGATTGGCGCCTGCTCCTCCACTCCCCCTAGTGAGGAAGCTGTTCTACGATGAGGTCCCCCCTCAGCCTCCTCTTTCATGGCTGAACAGGCCCAGTGCCATCAGCCGCTCCTCATACATATTCCCCTCTTAGGCCCTTCACCATTTTCGTTGCCCTCCCCTGGACACTCTCCAACAGTTTAATGTCCTTCTTGCACTGTGGTGTCCAGAACTGCACGCAGTACTCGAGGAGAGGCCACACCAGCGCAGGGCAGAGCAGGACAATCACTTCCCTCAACCAACTAGCGATGCCGTGCTTGATGCACCCCCGGGTATGGTTGGCCCTCCTGGCTGCCAGGGCACACTGCTGGCTCATATTCAACTTGCTGTCAACCACAACCCCCAGACCCCTCTCTGTGGGGCTGCTCTCCAGCGTTTCGTCCCCCAGTCTGTACGTATAGCCAGGGTTGCCCCGTCCCAGGAGCAGGACCTGGCACTTGCGCTTCTTAAACTTCATGTGGTTGGTGATCGCCCAGCTCTCCAGTCTGTCCAGGTCTCTCTGCAAGGCCTCTTCAACCTCATCTGAGTCTACAACTCCTTCAAGGTTGGTGTCGTTGGCAAATTTTCTCCAAACACCTTCTAATCCTACATCCAAATTGTTTATAATAAGAGTGAAGAGGACTGACTCCCTAAAGTGGAGCCTTGGGGGATCCCACTAGCGACCATCTGCCAGCCAGAAGTGGCCCCATTTACCACAACCCTTTGAGCCCTGCTCATCAGCCAATTGTTCGCCCATCGTATGATTTTTTTTTTTTATCTCTATGCTGGACATTTTGTCCAGCAGGATCCTATGGGAAACTGTGAAAAAAACTTTGCTGAAGTCCAAGAAGATCAGATCAGGTTGTTTACCTTGGTTGTGCAGGGGCACAACCTATAAACAGAGCAAGTTGCTCTGTGTCAGGAGGGGGTGGGGGGTGGGGGGGGCAAGAACATCAACCGAGGTTAATGTTACCTCCGCAGGGAAACCTGCAAGACATTGATGCCTACCGCACCAACGGGATGCCGACCACAACCTAGCTAAGTATCTATGACACCAATGACTGGGAAAAGCATTGTGCACATCAGTACCCTTGTCATCACCCTGGGGTCGGTATGTTAACAAGCTGACTCATTAATAAATTCTTTGTGTTCCCCTGACAGACCCCCACTGGGACCCTAATCACCCCAGAACTTATGGACAATTATGTAACTGGACAGCACCCACAGCTGTTTATCCTTTGTACTACATGGTGGACCCAAATAAACAAGCAACTGATTAGGGCGTTAGTGGACGCTGAG
Organism: Anas platyrhynchos; assembly: GCF_047663525.1. Taxonomy (NCBI): domain Eukaryota; kingdom Metazoa; phylum Chordata; class Aves; order Anseriformes; family Anatidae; genus Anas; species Anas platyrhynchos. The sequence continues at coordinate 120,265,212 of NC_092589.1, read as the reverse complement.
GCGGAGGTCAGTATTATAAATGGCAACCCAGGAAAACATAACGGAACTTTAACACCAGTGCGGGGTCTAGGGGAGTAACCAGTCACGGGGAACTCATGAAACTCAAGTTGCAAATAGGCAATTTGCTACCTCGTGACTATCAGGTCATGATTGCTGAAGTTGAAGAGTTTATGACTGGCATGGATATACTCTGAGGAGGTGCACTAGCAATAGGAGGCTCCCTAGGGGCATTCGGCACCACACAGTGGCTGCATATGCAAGCAGTTCGGATAGGGAAAATAGCGGAGGAGGCTTACATTCCAGTTGCTACTGAGGTAGTTATGTGTGGTGGTTTTACTCGAATGTGCAGCTGAGCTCCACCTCAGCCACTCTTGCTCCTCTTCCTCCTCAAAGGGAAAAGGGGAGAAAATACGATACAAAGGGCTCAAGGCTTGAGATAAGGACGAGGACATTGCTCAACAATTACTCAAAATTGTTGATGGGCAAAACAGATTCAGAGTAGGGAGATAATAAAATTTGTTGCCTATTACAGGCAAAAGAATGGGCTAGAGAAGTGAGAAACAAAGGAAAGGAACCAAAAATGCCTTCTCCCCATCCACCCTCCTCCACCTCCTTCTTTCCCACGAGATGCAGGGGAATGGGGGAATGGGAGTTGTGGTCAGTCTATGGCACTTTGTCTCTGCCGCTCCTTCTTGGTCACTCTCTGTCCCTGCTCCACGCAGGGTCCCTCCCACAGGATGCCGTCCTTCCTGAACTGATCCTGTGTGGGCTGCCCACAGGCAGCAGCTCTTCCAGAACTGCTCCAGATATGGGTCCGTACCATGGGGTCCATCTCTCAGGAGCAAACAGCTCCAGCATGGGTCCCCCACAGGCAGCAGCTCCTGCCAGGTCACCTGCTCCTCTCCATGGGCTACAGGTCCGGCCTGGAATCTGCTCCGGTGGGGATCCTCCACAGGCGGCAGTCTCGTTCTGTGGAGGTCCACCTGCTCCTGGGTGGTCTCCTCCACAGGCTGCAGCGTGGAACCCTGCTCCACTGTGGTACTCCATGGGCTGCAGGGAGACAACCTGCTTCACCATGGTCCTCACCACAGGCTGCAGGGGAACTTCAGCTCCGACACCTGCAACACTTCCTCTCCCTCCTTCTTCACTGACCTTAGTTAGTGTCTGTAAGAGTGTTTATCACTTCTGTTTCTCTCCCAGCTGCTGTCTTTCACCCCTGATCCCCCCTGGCTGTTTTTCAGGTTGGCCTGGATCGTTGCACTCCCTCAACAGAACATATGGTAACCCGGGCTAATGCCGCAGGCCAAGATACTACATGCCTGGGTCTTGCTACACCGCAGAACCTTTTTCCACCTGTCTGGTTGGAGCCCCTTTGGGAAATCAATGGGTAGCCACTTTTGTGGCCAATATGTGTCCTGAGCGTCAATCTGCGAGACCTGGAGTCACTCCTGGAATGGTTGGTTATCCAGAGCTGGGGAGACACCAATCCTCCTGCCCCAAGGATTGAGCTTCCTGGGCTCGTTCTCGGTCACCTATTGCACATTTTTCATGTATGCATGGAAAATGACTTAGTTTCATGGTGGATGAATAGTATGAAACCTGTCCTGGCTAGTGCTTGAGCGTTAACCACCCTAAATCACCTAAGGTGCTGGCTAAGGAAATTTAGCAATGCCACTATGCGCTATCTGGCTTGCTGCTTGGCCTAAATTTAATAAGGCATGCTATGCTACAAAATAGAACTGCAATTGATTTTTGTTACTTGTCCATGGTCACAGTTGCGAGGACTCTGGGGGTATGTGTTGTATGATCATTCCCAGTTGGTACCAGTGAAGGAATGAGAAGAATTAAGCAAACAACTGAAGAGGAATGATAGCAGGAACCCATTTGGAGACTGTATGGGGCGTGTGTGTGTGTGTGGGGGGGGGGGGGGTGGCATGGCTACAAAACTACTGTGTAATTCTCCTATGAATTGCATTCTGTGTTCCATGTCTATTGCCCTGGCTGATATCAGTAATAGACTCTCTGTTCCAACAGTGTGTAGTACGGATTGTGGAATATCGATCTCTTCCAACAGTGGACCACGTGGTGGCATGTGTAAGTTGTCTGGTCTGTTGTGGAACAGCTTGTCCTGGCGTTGGGGGTGGCCTTGATTACAAAAGTGATCACTCTACACTTTGTTAGTTCTCACTGCATCTGCCTGTGCTGCACGTTGTAGCCCATGCTTGCTATCCTTTTTACGCAGTTTCATAGCATCTCTATTTTGACACCATGCTGTATCAAAACCATGTACCATGTGTAGGTGAGTACCAGCCTGTTCCACTCTCAGACCATGCGGTGGCATGTGTTAGGACTAAAAACTGTTAGGTTGGTCTGATTTGAAAAAGGCATTGTTGGTATAACAATGCTAACAAGCTAACTCATTAATTTTAACAAGCTAACTCATTAATAAATTCTTTGTTGTTTCGTTCTATGGCTCAAGTGTGTGTGTGAGTGTATTTGACATCCCCAAACAGCTCACTTGCTTTATATACATATGTTCAGGTGGAAAGAGTAAGAGACCTACTGCTCCACCTGGACTGTCACAAGTCCATGGGGCCAGATGGGATCCACCTGAGGGTGCTGAGGGAACTAGTAGATGTGATTGCTGAGCCAATTACCATCATGTATCAGCGGTCCTGGTCAACTGGAGATGTCGCAGATGACTGGAGACTTGCAAATGTGATGGCTATCTATAAGAAGAGTCATAAGGAGGACACAGGGAACTAAAGGCCTGTGAGCTTGACCTCGGTGCCAGGGGAGGTTATGAAACCAAGCTTATCTCCTTCTATGATAGAAGGTACTGTATCTCTACACTGACTCATGGGTGGTGGCAAATGCGCTGTGGGGGTGGCTGCGACAATGGAAACAGAACAACTGGCAGCGCAGAGGTAAACCTATCTGGGCTGCTACCCTGTGGCAAGATATTGCTGCCCGGGTAGAAAACCTGGCTGTAAAGGTACGTCATGTAGATGCCCATATGCCTAAGAATCGTGCTACCGAAGAACATCAGAACAATGAAGAAGTAGATAGAGGTTCAAAAATTGAAATAGCTCAGGTGGACCTGGACTGGGGACGTAAGGGTGAGCTGTTGTAGCTCGATGGGCCCATGAAACATCAGGACATCTGGGGAGGGATGCCACTTACAGATGGGCTTGTGATCGAGGGGTGGACCTGACCATTGAGGCCATCACACAGGTTACCCAGTTGTGTGAGACCTGTGCTGCAATCAAACGGGCCATGAGGGTAAAGTCTCCCTGGAACAGGGGGAGATGGCTTGGATTTCGTTATGGTGAGGCCTGGCAGATTGACTACATCGGACCACTTCCACAAACCCGCCAAGGTAAACGTTACATACTCACCATGGTAGAAGCAACTACTGGGTGGCTGGAAACATATCCAGTAAACCATGCCACGGCCCGAAACACTATCTTGGGCCTGGAAAGACAAGTGCTGTGGCGATATGGTACACCAGAAAGAATTGAGTCCTACAATGGGAGTCACTTCCGAAACAATTTGATCACTTCCTGGGCCAAGAGACATGGCATTGAATGGGTGTACCACATCCCTTATCACCCACAAGCCTCTGGGAAGTTTGAGAGGTACAATGGACTGTTAAAAACTATGCTGCGAGCATTGGGTGCTGGGACATGGAAACATTGGGATATAAATCTACCAGAGGCCACTTGGCTAGTTAACAACAGGGGGTCTGAAAGCCGCCCTGGTCCTGCTAAAACAAAACCCCTACACACTGTGGGAGAAGTCCCTGTAGTGCATGTAAGGAAGTGGATGGGGAAGGCAGTGTGGGTTGCCCCTGCCATGGGAAAAGGCAAACCCACTCATGGGATTGTCTTTGCCCAAGGACCAGGGTATACCTGGTGGGTAATGCAGAAAGATGGGGATATCAAGTGTGTGCCACAAGGAGATTTAACACTGGGAGAAAATTAATCTGTCATCCAAGTTATGTGTTGTAGGAGGACACTGCAGAACCAATGACAGGTCAACTTTGCAAGGAACCGGGCAAGTGCAACAGTGATGTGAGCTAAGCTGGTGCTGGTGTCAAGAAAACCAACTTCGCCTGCCCTGAGTGACCACTTTGACAGATGAAGCTGAAACCATCAACAGTTTTTATGAGCATTTTGGGAAAAGACCTACAGAATAAAGAGAAGTACAGACATAAAAATGCTTCAATGGACAGAAAACAATGGTGATGAGAACATCTATATACTAAACTGTACCTGATTGTGACACAAATGTTATGGAATAAGGGGTGGAAGTTGTGTTGGGTCTGTCTGAGCTGGAGTCACCTTTTCCCTGCAGCAGCCCGCACAGCGCTGTGCTCTGCACTCGTAGCTGGAACAGCACTGATATCACTCCAGTGTTGTGTCTATTGCTGCGTAGTGCTGGCACAGCATCAGGACTCCTTCCAAGCCCCCAAGAGCCAGCAGGCTGCGGGTGGGCAAGTGATGGGGAGGGGACATTGCCGGGGCAGCTGACCTAAACCAACCAAAGGGATATTCCATAACACCTGATGTCACACTCAGCAATAAAAGGGGGGGCTCTCGTGGGAGAGGGGGCTGTTCCTCCTGAACAACCACTACGCGTTTGAGGCCCTGCTTCCCAGGACGTGGCCGAACACCGCTCGCTGATGGGAAGTAGAGAATAATTTTTCTCTCTCTCTGTGCTTCCGCGCGGACTGATTGTTTCTTTTGTACCTGTTTTTCCTTCCCATTCCCTTTCCCTTTAATTAAACCTTTCTCATCTCAAACCTCGAGTTCTCTGTGTTGTATTTTCTCCCCCTCCTTCTGAGGAGAGGGGGAGTGAGAGAGCGGTTGTGGTGGAGCTTGGCTGCCCACCTGAGTAAAACCACCACATATGACCAGGTGACCCACCTGGAGGATGAGGGAAAGGCTGGTGATGTCGTTTGCCTAGACTTCAGCAAGGCCTTTGACACGATGTCATGGCTTGGACAGGTACACTCTTTGCTGGGATAAAAAGAGGCTGGATGACCAGGCCCAGAGCGTGGCGGTGAACGGATTGAAATCCAGCTGGTGACCAGTCACCAGTGGTGTTCCCTGGGGGTCAGTGTTGGGGCCCATCCTCTTTAATATCTTTATTGAAGACTTGGATGAGGGAATTGAGTGCACCCTCAGTAAGTTTGCAGATGACACTAAATTGGGGGGAAGTGTCAATCTGCCAGAGGGTTGGAAGACCCTGCAGAGGGACCTGGACGGGATGGGTTAGTGGGCAGAGGCCAAGGGGATGAGATTCAACATGGCTCAGTGCTGGGTCCTGCGCTTTGGCCACAAAAACCCCACTCATTGCTCTAGGCTTGGGGCAGAGTGTCTGGAAAGTTGTGCAGAGGAAAAGGATCTGGGGGTGCTGTCGATGCTCACCTGAACATGAGCCAGCAGTGTGCCTAGGTGGCCAAGAAGGCCAAGGGCATCCTGGTTGTGTCAGGAGCAGTGCAGCCCACAGGGCCGATCATCCCCCTGTGCTCTGCTCTGGTGAGGCCGCACCTTGAGTGCTATGTTCAGCTTTGGGCCCCTCACTACAAGGAGGACATTGAGGTCCTAGAGCATGTCCAGAGTAGGGCTATGATGCTGGTGAAGGGTCTGGAACACAAATCCTATGGGGAGCAGCTGAGGGAACTGGGGTCAACTTGTTTAGTCTGGAGCAGAGGAGGCTCAGGAGAGACCTTATCACTCTCTGCAACTACCTGAAAGGAAGTTGTGGAGAGCTGGGGGTCAGCCTCTTCTCACAGGTAAAACAAGAGGGAATGGCCTCAAGTTGTGCCAGGGGAGGTTCAGGCTGGAAATGAGGAGACATTTCTGCTCAGAAAGAGCAGTCAGGCCTTGGGATGGGTTGCCCAGGGAGGTGGTGGAGTCACCATCCCTCGGGGTGTTTAACGAGAGGTTGGACGTGGTGCTTGGGGACATGGTTTGGTGGGTGACATTGGTTGGACCAGATGATCTTTGAGGTCTTTTCCAACCTTAATAATTCTGTGATTCTACAGGAAAGCTGGGGAGGGACTTTATCAGGAAGTGTAGCAATAGGACAAGGGGTAATGGCTTTAAACTAAGAGGGGAGATTTAGATTAGAAATGAGGAAGAAAATCTTTCCTATGAGGTCTTTACTATGAGGGCTGTGAGGCACTGGAATAGGTTTCCTAGAGATGCTGTGGATGCCCCATCCCTGGAAGTGTTCAAAGCCAGGTTGAACAGGGCTTTGAGCAACCTGATCTAGCGGGAGGTGGCCCTGCCCATAGCTGGCGGGGAGGAGGTGGGTTGGAATGAGATGATCTTCGAAGTCCTTTCCAACCCAAACCATTCTGATTTCATGATTCTAGGATAATTGTGGCTCACCTGCAAATGAAGCATGCAGAGACCAGTCCAGTCCAACTCAAACAGTTTATTAGCAAAGACTACAAAGCATTATAATGAATCACCACTTTTGCCAGTTCTTCGGGAGACTCTGGTCACTGGGTTTGCAGCAGGATTGCAGGAAAGGTGCGTAGTAAAAACCTCTGGCCACTGCACTGGTGCAGGCAGAGGCACTTCCATGTTCTCCAGACAAAAACAAAACAAAATAGCAGAGCTCCCCACAAATGTTCACCTGCACGCAGATCCCACTTTCCTTTCTGCAAGTGTGACAAGTATTCACAGAATCACAGAATCACAGAATTTCTAGGTTGGAAGAGACCTCAAGATCATCGAGTCCAACCTCTGACCTAACACTAACAGTCCCCACTAAACCATATCCCTAAGCTCTACATCTAAACGTCTTTTGAAGACTTCCAGGGATGGTGACTCCACCACCTCCCTGGGCAGCCCGTTCCAATGCCTCACAACCCTTTCAGTAAAGAAATTCTTCCTAACATCTAACCTAAAACTAACCTAAAAAAAATTGCTGCAGGGAAAGGAGAAGGAGGTCAATGAGGCCTTCTACAAGCAACTGGTAATAGCCTCATGATCACGGGCACTGGTCTTCATGGGGGACTTCAATTTTCTGGACATTTGTTGGGTAAGCACCTCGGCCAGGCACGCACAGTTCAAAAGGTTCCTACAATGCATTGAGGACAATTTTCTGACACAGGCGGTGGAGGAGCCAAGGAGGAAGGGCGTTCTCCTGGACCTCGTTCTTACCAACAGGGATGGCCTTGTTAGGGATGTGAAGGTCAGGGGCAGGTTGGGATGCAGTCTTCTTCTCTGGAGATATTCAAGGCCTGTCTGGACGCCTAGACGTCTGGACACATGAGATGGTGGAGTTCCAGATGGAACTTGGTGGAAGAACTAAGGCTAAAAGCAGGATTGCTACCCTGGACTTTCAGAGAGCCAACTTCGACCTCTTCTGGGACCTGCTTGGGAGTGTCTCATGGGCTAGGTGGCTAGAAGGCAAGGGTGCTTGTGAGAGCTGGGCTACATTTAGACAGCACTTCTTCCATGCTCAGGATCGGTGCATCCCGAAGAGTAGGAAACTGGGGAAGGGGGACAGGAAACCTGCATGGATGAGCAAGGAGCTCATCGATAGGATCAAAAGGAAGAGGAAGGTTTATGAAATGTGGAAAAAGGGCCTGTCCTCTTGGGAGGAGTATAGAAGTGTTGTCAGTGCCTGCAGGGACTCGACGAGAAAGGCTGAAGCCCACCTAGAGATGAGGCTTGCGAAAGAGATCAAGGATAATAAGATGTTTTTTTTTTTTTTTTTTTTTTTTTTTTTTTTTTAAGTATGTAAACACTAAAGGAAGACTAGGGATAATGTGGGTCCCCTGCTCAATTAGGGGGGTGTTCTGGTAACGGGAGACACTGAGAAGGCGGAGATACTGAATGCTTTCTTTGCATTAGTCTTTACTTCAAGGACTCCCCCCCAGGACTCCTTGACCCTGGAGGGAGGAGAAAGAGTCTGGGAAGTGTCGATCTCTCCCCTTGTTGACAAGGGAGTGGTTCAGGAGCGTCTGAGTGGGCTCAACGCACACAAATCCATGGTCTCAATGGGATGCATCCACGTGTGCTACAGGAATTGGCAGAGGTGATTGCCGAACCGCTCTTTATCATCTTTGAAAGATCCTGGAGAACAGGAGAGGTGCCTGAAGATTGGAGGATATCCAATGTCACTCTGGTCTTTAAGAAGGGCAAGAAGGAGGATCCGGGAAACTACAGGCAAGTCAGTCTCAGCTCCGTCCCTGGAAAGGTGTTGGAGCGGCTTGTTCTGGATGCCATATCCAAGCAATTGGAAGAGAAGAAGGTTATGAGGAGTAGTCAGCATGGATTCACCAAGGGGAAGTCGTGCTCGACCTCATAGAAGGCAACCTCATTGCCTTCTATGACGGCATCACCAACTGGGTAGATGAGGGGAGAGCAGTGGATGTCATCTACCTTGACTTTAGCAAGACTTTCGATACTGTCTCCCATGGCATCCTGAGAACAAAGCTGAGAAAGTGTGGGATAGAGGAGTGGACAGTAAGGTGGGTTGAGAACTGGCTGTCTGGCCAAGCTCAGAGGGTAGTGTTCAGAGGAGCAGAGTCTGGCTGGAAGCCTGTGACTAGTGGTGTTCCCCAGGGGTCGGTGCTGGGTCCGGTCTTGTTCAACATCTTCATCAACTTTGATGAGGGAATAGTGTCTGCCCTCAGCAAGTACACCGATGACACAAAGCTGGGAGGAGTGGCTGACATGCCAGAAGGCTGTGCTGCCATTCAGCGAGACCTGGACTGGCTGGAGAGATGGGCAGGAAGAAGCCCAATGAGATTTAATAAGAGCAAGTTTTGGGGCCTGCACCTGGGAAGGAACAACTGCATGTATCAACACAGGCTGGGGGACGACCTGCTGGAGAGGAGCTCTGAGGAGAAGGACCTGGGCGTCCTGGTGGACGACAGGTTGACCATGAGCCAGCACTGTGCCCTTGTGGCCAAGAGGGCTAATGGGATCCTGGCGTGCATTAAGGGGAGTGTGGCCAGCAGGTCAAGGGTGGTGATCCTGATGGCCGCAGATGGGTCCCTATCTTTTAGGGGAAAAAGGATCCTGGGCCAGGAGCTGGCAGGGCTCACTGAGAGGGCTTTAAACTAGGTAAGAAGGGGGATGGGGCTGAGGCAAGGATTGTTGGGGCTGTGCCAGGGGGAACAATGGCAAGGCCGGAGGATAAGGTAATGGCCCAGCTGAAGTGCATCTACACCAATGCACGCAGCATGGGTAATAAACAGGAGGAGCTGGAAGCCATTGTGCAGCAGGCAGGCTACGACTTGGTTGCCATCACGGAGACGTGGTGGGACCAGTCTCATGACTGGAGTGCTGCAATGCCTGGTTGGTTATAAGCTCTTCAGAAGGGACAGGCAGCACAGAAGGGATGGTGGTGTGGCTCTCTATATTAGAGAGTCTTTTGATGTTGTAGAACTCGAGGCTAGGAATGACAAGGTCGAGTCCCTTTGGGTTAGGATCGGCAGGGACAACAAGGCTAGTGTCCTGGTCGGGGTCTGCTATAGACCGCCGAACCAGGATGAGGAGATGGATGAGGAGTTCTACAGGCAGCTGACAGAAGTTGCGAAATCTTCAGCGCTTGTACTCATGGGGGACTTCAACTTCCCTGACATATCCTGGAAGCACAACACAGCCCAGAGAAGCAGTCTAGGAGGTTTCTGGAGAGCGTGGAAGATAGCTTCCTGACGCAGCTGGTTAGTGAACCTACCAGGGGTGGTGCCCTGCTAGACCTTCTCTTCACAAACAGAGAAGGACTGGTGGAGGATGTGATTGCTGGGAGCTGTCTTGGTCAGAGTGACCACGAAATGGTGGAGTTCACTATTCTTGGCGAGGCCAGGAAGGGGATCTGTAAAACCGCTGTATTGGACTTTCGGAGGGCTGACTTTGGGCTGCTCAGGACACTAGTTGGTGGAGTCCCTTGGGAGGCGGTTCTGAAGGGCAGAGGGGTCCAGGAAGGCTGGGTGCTCTTCAAGAGGGAAATCTTAATGGTGCAGGAGCGGTCTGTCCCCATGTGTCCAAAGACGAGCCAGCTGGGAAGAAGACCAGCCTGGCTCAACAGAGAACTGTGGCTTGAGCTTAGGAGAAAAAAGAGGGTTTATAATCTTTGGAAAAGTGGGCAGGCCACTAGGGAGGACTATAAGGATGTAGCGAGGCTGTGCAGGGACAAAATTAGGAAGGCCAAAGCTCATCTGGAGCTCAATCTGGCTACTGCTGTTAAAGATAACAAAAAACGCTTTTATAAATACATCAACACAAAAAGGAGGACTAAGGAGAATCTCCATCCTTTCCTGGATGCGGGGGGAAACTTAGTTACAAGAGATGAGGAAAAGGCGGAGGTGCTCAATGCCTTCTTCGCCTCAGTCTTTAGCGGCTATACCGGTTGTTCTCTGGATACCCAGTACCCTGAGCTGGTGGAAGGGGATGGGGAGCAGGATGTGGCCCTCACTATCCATGAAGAACTGGTTGGTGACCTGCTACGGCACTTGGATGTGCACAAGTCATAGAATCATAGAATCATAGAATATCCTGAGTTGGAAGGGACACTTAAGGATCATCAAGTCCAACTCTTGACACCGCACAGGTCTACCCAAAAGTTCAGACCATGTGACTAAGTGCACAGTCCAATCTCTTCTTAAATTCAGACAGGCTTGGTGCAGTGACCACTTCCCTGGGGAGCCTGTTCCAGTGTTCAACCACCCTCTCTGTGAAGAACTTCCTCCTGATGTCAAGCCTAAATTTCCCCTGCCTTAGATTAACCCCATTCCCGCGGGTCCTGTCACTGGTGTTAATGGAGAAAAGGTCTCCTGCCTCTCGACACCCCCTTACGAGGAAGTTGTAGACTGTGATGAGGTCTCCCCTCAGCCTCCTCTTCTCCAGGCTGAACAGGCCCAGTGCCCTCAGCCGTTCCTCGTACGTCTTCCCCTCCAGGCCTTTCACCATCTTCGTAGCCCTCCTCTGGACACTCTCTAACAGTTTCATGTCCTTTTTATACTGTGGTGCCCAGAACTGCACACAGTACTCGAGGTGAGGCCGCACCAGTGCAGAGTAGAGCGGGACAATCACCTCCCTCGACCTACTAGCGATGCCGTGCTTGATGCACCCCAGGACACGGTTGGCCCTGTCGATGGGGCCGGATGGGATCCACCCAAGGGTACTGAGAGAACTGGCAGAAGAGCTGGCCAAGCCCCTATCCATCATTTATCAGCAGTCCTGGCTATCGGGGGAGGTCCCAGTTGACTGGTGGCTAGCAAACGTGACGCCCATCTACAAGAAGGGCCGGAGGGCAGACCCGGGAAACTATAGGCCTGTCAGTTTGACCTCAGTACCAGGGAAGCTCATGGAGCAGATCCTCTTGAGAGTCATCATGCGGCACTTGCAGGGCAAGCAGGCGATCAGGACCAGTCAGCATGGGTTTATGGAAGGCAGATCCTGCTTGACGAACCTGATCTCCTTCTACGACAAAGTGACGGGCTGGGTGGACGAGGGAAAGGCTGTGGATGTGGTCTACCTTGACTTCAGCAAGGCTTTTGACACCGTCTCCCACAGCATTCTCCTCAAGAAACTGGCTGCTCTTGGCTTGGACTGACGCACGCTTCGTTGGGTTAGAAACTGGCTGGATAGCTGGGCCCAAAGAATCGTGGTAAATGGAGTCAAGTCCAGCTGGAGGCCAGTCACTAGTGGCATCCCCCAGGGCTCGGTGCTGGGGCCGGTCCTCTTTAATATCTTCATCGATGATCTGGACAAGGGCATTGAGTGCACCCTCAGTAAGTTCGCAGATGACACCAAGTTAGGTGTGTGTGTCGATCTGCTCGAGGGTAGGAAGGCTCTGCAGGAGGATCTGGATAGGCTGCACCGATGGGCTGAGGTCAACTGTATGAGGTTCAACAAGGCCAAGTGCCGGGTCCTGCACCTGGGGCGCAATAACCCCAAGCAGAGCTACAGGCTGGGAGATGAGTGGTTGGAGAGCTGCCAGGCAGAGAAGGACCTGGGAGTGATGGTGGACAGTCGGCTGAATATGAGCCAGCAGTGTGCTCAGGTGGCCAAGAAGGCCAACGGCATCCTGGCTTGTATCAGAAACAGTGTGGCCAGCAGGGCTAGGGAGGTGATTGTCCCCCTGTACTCGGCTCTGGTGAGGCCGCACCTCGAGTACTGTGTTCAGTTTTGGGCCCCTCGCTACAAGAAGGACATCGAGGTGCTTGAGCGGGTCCAGAGAAGGGCGACGAAGCTGGTGAGGGGCCTGGAGATCAAGTCCTACGAGGAGCGGCTGAGGGAGCTGGGCTTGTTCAGCCTGGAGAAGAGGAGGCTCAGGGGCGACCTTATCGCTCTCTATAGGTACCTTAAGGGAGGCTGTAGCGAGGTGGGGGTTGGCCTGTTCTCCCACGTGCCTGCTGACAGGACGAGGGGGAATGGGCTTAAGTTGAGCCATGGGAGTTTTAGGTTAGATGTTAGGAAGAATTTCTTTACCAAAAGGATTGTTAGGCACTGGAAAGGGCTGCCCAGGGAAGTGGTGGAGTCACCATCCCTGGAGGTCTTCAAAAGATGTTTAGATGTAGAGCTTAGGGATATGGTTTAGTGGGGACTGTTAGCGTTAGGTCATAGGTTGGACTCGATGATCTTGAAGTCTCTTCCAACCTAGAAATTCTGTGATTCTGTGATTCTGTATTTCAGCATGTAATGCTGTTACTATGAAACATTCAGTCAGCTGTTTTTGCATCAACCACTGTTGTCAAAGACAGAAAAGACAGAAAGGATAAAATCTCTCTTTGGCTGGATGAATTCTGCACAGCACTTGGAGACATGCTAAACTTGCCCAGGAGCGACCTGAAGGGCATTGAACATCAGGAGATAAGAGACATAGAGTTCCTGAATAATGCCATGACAGAAGCACTATCTCCCATTACTGATGATCTCAGTAAGGAGTTTGAAGAAGCTTGTATGAGCTCCTTTGAAAGGCAGCCTCACACAATAGTGGCTGAGCAGTTTGCAGGGTGCCAGGAGCAGTGTCCATTTTGTGGGTCTGTTTGCACTAACACTATGCCAAACCATGACGGAGACCACCGGGTTGTCTTCCATCGTCCACAAGTTTTGACAGGATACAAATGGCATAAAACAGAAAACCTAGTCATTGATATTTGTTCTAGCAGTGTTTCAAGTGGCAACTACTTCTTGATTAGTGAAAACACACGTATTCCCTACAAGAAATACCGGGATGCAGGACATCCCTATTCCACTTGGAGCATTCCTCCTGACCCATCCATGCAAGAATACTGGAAATGATTTGTGTCTTCTTTCAGGACACAGCTAGAACATCGCTACAATGGGAAATTTCATGGCAAAGGAGAAATCCCTGCTTCATGGCACACAGTTACAAAGCAGAATGCACTCGCTGAACTGGAGAAATGTTAGGCTAAGATGGTATGAAGGAAAAACTGCAAGTGCTTTGCATTTTAGAAGAACGTAATACGAAGATAACCACAAAATCTTGTTGTAATGATTATGATTTAACCTTGTCAATAAAACTAAATGTAATTGCTGCAACGTTGGGTGAACTAAGGAGTGCTTCTTATGCTGCTGCTCAGCGATTCCCTTGCTGTGTGATAAAGTCAAAGTCCTTTTCCTTTCTTGCCATAAATATATACATCAGCTTTGTCTTAAAGCAAACTAGAAAAACATTCCTGCAGGAAGCAGTCATACCGCCAAGATCAAGACCAAGTGCCACATGAAGAGTGAAGGCAACATTAGCAAGTACCAGTTTTATCAGCGGCTATGAGAAAAGAAATGAGGACAAGCACAAATAATAGGTTCACAGAATCACAGAATTGAAGGGATTGGAAAGGACCTCAAAAGATCATCAGGTCCAACCCCTCTGCCAAATCAGGTTCCTTAGAGCAGGCTGCCCAGGTAGGTGTCCAGACAGGCCTTGAATATCTCCAGAGAAGGAGACTCCACAACCTCCCTAGGCAGCCTGTTCCAGTGCTCCGTCACCCTCACCGTGAAGAAGTTCTTTCTCATATTGGTGCGGAACTTCCTGTGCTCCATCTTGTGGCCATTACTCCTTGTCCTGTCCCCATAAACCACTGAAAAGAGGTTGGCCAAATCCCTCTGTCTCCCACACCTCAGGTATTTATACACATAGATGAGATCCCCTCTCGGTCTTCTCTTCACCAGGCTGACCAGCCCCAGGTCTCTCAGCCTTTCCTCATAAGGAAGATGCTCCAGGCCCTGTATCATCTTTGTGGTCTTCCACTGGACTCTTTCCAGGAGATCCCTGTCCTTTCTGTACCAGGAAGCCCAAAACTGGACACAGTACTCCAGGTGAGGCCTGACCAGGGCAGAGTAGAGGGGGAGGATTACAGAATCACAGAATCACAGAATTTCTAGGTTGGAAGAGACCTCAAGATCATCGAGTCCAACCTCTAACCTAACGAAAACAGTCCCCACTAAACCATATCGCTAATCACAGAATCACAGAATCTCTAGGTTGGAAGAGACCTCAAGATCATCGAGTCCAACCTCTGACCTAACGCTAACAGTCCCCACTAAACCATATCCCTAAGCTCTACATCTAAACATTTTTAAAGACCTCCAGGGATGGTGACTCCACCACTTCCCTGGGCAGCCCTTTCCAGTGCCTAACAACCCTTTCAGTAAAGAAGTTCTTCCTAACATCTAACCTAAAACTCCCGTGGCTCAACTTAAGCCCATTCCCCCTCGTCCTGTCAGCAGGCACGTGGGAGAACAGGCCAACCCCCACCTCGCTACAGACTCCTTTAAGGTATCTGGAAAGAGCAATAAGGTCGCCCCTGAGCGACTTGAGGTGTGCAGAAGAAAAATTTGAACATTTCAAGCATTACCTTAATGCCCCAGGAGACATTTTAAATAATTACATTAAGACAAAAGTTGAGACGTACTGTTTAGATAAGAACAGAAGGCTAGAGATGTATTTAAGAGAATGCCTCTCTCGTTACTATGAAAGCATAAAGTCAGCTGTTTTTGCATCAATAAATGTTTTTGCATTGCCATAAATATTTACATCAGCTTTGTCTTAAAGCAAACTAGAAAAACATTCTGGTAGCAAACAGTCATACCATCAAGATCAAGACCAAGTGCCAGATGAAGAGCAAAGGCAGTATTAGGAAGGACCAGTTTTATCAGCTGCTACGGGAAAAGAAATGACACTGGCAAAAGAACAGTTTCCTTGCAGCAATACTTGTCACACTTGCAGAAAGGACAGCGGGGTCTGCAAGCAGGTGAACATTTGTGGGGAACTCAGCTGTTTTGTTTTTTGGGAATGTTGTTTGCATTCATAAACTCAGTACTCAGGTACTGTTCTCTTTGTGATGCCATTAAAGCAATTAACGCAGCAGCCTATGCGGATTTAGACAGTGATTTTAACTCTGTGATTGTATATGTCCTAGATTAAGATGTGTCCCCACTTCCATGAGCCATTCCTACTCATGAGCTTGGGCCTCGCAACGTTCCCTGCAGGTCCCAGCCACCCCAACTGCTTTGGCCAAGCACTCCTGTGTTGGGTAAAAGCCCTTTATAACCAATGTAGAGAATTAGACAGCTTTGCAGCTTCCTCAGCAGCTGTCAGCAGTGCGTGAGCTTAGCGTTTGTGCTGTCAAGACAGGCAGGTGGCAACTGAACAAAAAGGGTCTGGAGAACATGGAAGTGGCTCTGCCTGCACCAGCGCAGAGGGAGGGGGTTTTTACTGTGCACTTTTCCTGCAATCCTGCTGCAAACCCGATGACCAGAGTCTCCTGAAGAGCTGTCAAGAGTGGTGATTCATTATAATGCTTTGTAGTCTTTGCTAATAAACTGAGTTGGACTGGACTGGTCACTGCGTGCTTCATTTCAAGGTGAGCCACAATTCTCCTAGAATCATAAAATCAGAATGGTTTGTGTTGGAAAGGACTTTGAAGATCATCTAGTTCCAATCCCCCTGCTATGGGCAGGGCCAACTCCCTCTAGTCCAGGTTGCTCAAAGTCCCATCCAGCCTGGCCTTGAACACCTCCAGGGATGGGGCATCCACAGCATCTCTAGGAAACCTGTGCCAGTGCCTCACTGCTGTCATATTAAAGATTTTCTTCCTTGTTTCTAAGATAAATCTCCCCTCTTTTAGTTTAAAGCCATTATCCCTTGTCCTATTGTTACACGTCCTGATAAAGAGTCCCACCCCAGCTTTCCTGTAGAATCCTAGAATCATGAAGGTTGGAAAATCCCTCCAAGATCATCTAGTCCAACCATCACCCCATCACCAATGTCACCCACCAAACCGTGTCCCCAAGCACCACGTCCAACCTCTCCTTGAACACCCCCCCAAGGATGGTGACACCACCGCCTCCCTGGGCAACCATCCCAATGCCTGACTGCTCTTGCTGAGCAGAAATGTCTCCTCATTTCCAGCATGAACCTCCCCTGGCACAACTTGGGCCCATTCCCTTCTTATCGATGGGTGTCACCTTTGCAAGTCTCCAGTCATCTGTAACATCTCCAGTTGACTAGGCCCACTGATACATGATGGAAATTGGCTCAGCAATCACATCTGCTAGTTCCCTCAGCACCCTCAGGTGGATCCCATCTGGCCCCATGGACTTGTGACAGTCCAGGTGGAGCAGCAGGTTTCTTACTGTTTCCACCTGAACTGTGGGGGGGTTATTCTGCTCTCTGTCCCAGACTTCCAGGTCGGGAGCCTGAGACCCTGAGGCGGAGACCCTGAGGATAACTGGTCTGACTAGCGAAGGCAGATGTAAAGAAGGCATTGAGAATCTCAGCCTTTTCCTCATCCTCCGTAGTCATGTTCCAGTAAAAGATGGAGATTCTCCTTGGTCCTGCTTTTATATATATCAATATATATATATTTATATTTAAATTATATATTAAACATTATATACACACATATTTATCATATATATCATTATATATCATTATTGTACATTATGTATATTGTAATGTAATGTAATGTAATGTAATGTAATATAATATAATATAATATAATATAATATAATATAATATAATATAATAGAGAGAGTGGTTGCACACTGGAACAGGCTCCCCAGGGAAGTGGTCACTGCACCGAGCCTGTCTGAATTTAAGAATAGATTGGACTGTGCACTTAGTCACATGGTCTGAACTTGGGTAGACCTGGCGGTGTCAAGAGTTGGACTTGATGATCCTTAAGGGTCCCTTCCAACTCAGGATATTCTATGATTCTATGATTCTATAATATAATATAATATAAATAATTATATTACATATGTATATGTAGTATATAATATTATATTATATATATTTCTCTGCCAGGCAGAGAAATGGGTCAGTAAGAGCTTCCTGCAGTTGCACAAGGACAAGCACAGCGTCCTGCCCCTGGGGTGGAACAAGCCCAGCACCACCACCTGCTGGGGGCAGCCGGCTGGAAGCAGCCTGGCACAGAAGGGCCTGGGGTCCTGGTGGGCACCGAGCTGAACAGGAGCCAGCAAAGGGCCCTCGCCACAAAGAGGGCTGCTGCTCTGTTGGGCTGCACTGGGCAAAGTGCTGCCAGCAGGGCAAGGGAGGGGATCCTTCCTCAGCACTGGTGAGGCCCCGTCTGCAGTACTGGGACCAGGCCTGGGCTCCCCAGGATGAGAGAGACCTGGGTTTACTGGAAAGAGGCCATGAAGACACTGCATTCCTAATTCATCTAACAGTCCAGCCATCAAATTCATCTCTCTCCAAGACTGTTCTGTCCAAGGCCATTTCCAAAACCATCAACAATCGTCTCAGAGTTTGTGCAGGATGGGAAAAGCCCCTGCGCTGAAGCAGGCCAAGAGCAGCTGCTCCTGGCAGGAGGACCAGGGGTGAACAGGGACTCACAAGCCCCCCCGGTCCTAATTCATCTAATAGTCCAGTACATCTCGCACACCAGAGTAAATCAGTAAACAATCATTTTATACGCCCCCCGGGATAATAAGCTGATAAAAAATACAACCAGTATGCATTTGTCAAGACCAAATGCTATCTTGCCAATCTAATTCCCTTCCCTGATGGGTTAATTGGCCTCGACGATAGGGAGACCAGGCTGAGCCTCACTATGACCAACTCCCAGGGCAGGATGAGGCCTTGGTGATGCAGCTTGGGGAAGGGTCTGCAAACCCCCAATCCCAACCTGCTTCCTAAATGCAAGGCTAGGTGGCAGCCAGCCTGGGGCTCTGGGAATGTGTGTCAGCTGTGCAAGGCTGCTCCAGAAAGGTAAAACCTCTAATTTTGAGGTGGATGTGGTGGGAGTATTTTGGGGGAGGACAGAGCAAAGGCAGCAGTCCCTGGGCAGGACTCCGTACGATTTTACGTTTGCATCCCACTAGGCTGGGGTGTGGGCCAGCACAGGCAGGCAGCAGAAAAAACAACAGACCCACAGCTGAAACACAAAATTTATTTTCATTACAGAATCACAGAATAGTTTAGTTTGGAAGAGACCTCCAAGATCACCTAGTCCAACCTCTGACCTAACACTAACCAGTCTTCCACTAAACCATACCACCAAGCTCTACATCTAAACGTCTTTTCAAGACCTCCAGGGATGGTGACTTAACCACTTCCCTGGGCAGCCCGTTCCAATGCCTAACAACCCTTTCGGTAAAGAAGTTCTTCCTAACATCCAACCTAAACGTCACCTAGCCCAACTTCAGCCCATTCCCTCTCATCCTATCATTGGTGTGTGTATATTTGCTGCCATACTTCTGATGCAGCAACTGTTGATAAAATCACAGAATCCTGGAGTGTTTTAGGCTGGCAGGGCCCTCAGAGCCCCCCCAGTGCCACCCCCTGCAAGGTCTTAACACCCTTTGGTACATGTGTGTGATGTTGGTCTCTGACAGAAGATCTGCAGCTGGTAAGGGGCCTCTCAGCCTCCAGCAGTGTCCTGGGGAGCTGTCCCTGATCGTGGGGTGGCCGCCACCACGCGGCCTGCTGCTGTGCAGAGAAAGCCCCCAAAAGCTCATGCAGCCATATTTATGGAATAAAGCGGTTGGCTTGTAGTCAGACTACAAAAAATGGGAAAGGCAAGCACAACACTCCTTGCACCCACGACTTCTTTTACTCCCTGATAAATTAGTCTTGGAAGAACCTCCTGCTATTCGCTTGTTAATCACATGATGATGAAATGGCCTCAAGTTGCACCAGGGGATGTTTAGGTTGGATATTAGGGAAAATTTGTTCACTAAAGGGTTGCGAGGCATTGGAAGAGGATGCCCAGGAAAGTGGTTGGGCCACCATCCCTGGAGGTGTTCAAAAGGCGTGTAGAGGTGGCGCTTAGGGACATGGTGTTGTGATAGACTGCTCAGTGCTAGGTTAACAGATGGACGTGGTGGTCTTGGAGGTCTGTGCCAACCTAAATGAGTCCATGGTCCTGTGAACTGGTTTCCAGGCTGACGAACATCAAAGCACACCACACATCCTGATTCAGGGGGGTTCCAAAGAACAGGCAGGAATCAAGGAAGTTTGTGGCCTGGTCAGGGCCTAGGCCTTTCATTCTTGGGAGCCCGAGCCAAGCTGCTGTGGGCTAGGTCAAGGAGTTGAGTGCATCCATCGCAGTTAACCGTAGGTATTCTTGTTAGTGGTGGTTGGCAGTAATCTGTAATCAGGTAGAGAAGCTTAGGGAATAAAGCCTCGGTGTCCTCATGTATCATGGACTCCTGTGAACCCCCAGCTGCAATTTCCATGCACCCAAGGGTGACACAGGAAAGGTGTTGGGTGGCAGTGCCTGCAGGGTGGTAGGGGACATCCCTTGGCACAGATGTCCCTCCAGACATCTTCCAGTGCTTGTTTTACCACCTCTACCAGGGTGCACTTCCCCAGTTTGGTGCCGCTCAGCACCAGTTTGGACCTGTTTGCCCTTTGGAGGATGCAGGCCTGAGCAGCTCCAAGGGGCAGGAGAAGGACAGCAGCTCAGCTCTGTGCTGATGTCCCAGGATCCCAGGACAGGAACAGTGGGACAGACTGCCACAATGCCCAGGACATCCCGAATCAACAGCCCCAGGAGGTCATACAGCAGCCAAGAAGAGGAAGCATTGAGTGAGCATCCTCTTGTGCATCCCTCTGGAGCCCATGGTGCTGCAGGAGGTTACCAGCGTGAAGGCAGGGGAGGCAAAGGAAGGGATGGGCAGCAGCTGGGGCACACCAGGAGATGTGCTGAAGAAATCCAGATTCTGAAGGAGCAGGGGCAACAGGACAGGGGACACACAGAGAGTGTCATCTGCCTGGATGTCCAGAACAGCCCCAAGTGGATCCCTCACCACAATGACTTAGAAAGGTAAGGCTGGGATAAGAGAGAGGGTCCTAACATGGAAAAGCAGTTACTGAAAAGGGAGAAAGAACAAATGGTGAATTGTCACCATGGAAGGAAGCCTCCGGGGAACACCCCCTGAACACTCAAGAGAAGATGGGAGCTGTGCTGGTGGCACTGACCGGTAGTAAGGGGCTGCAAAGGCTGTGGCAGGATGGAAGGAGACCGGCTGCTGAAAGGGCAGACTGCTCTGCAAAGTGATGCACACCCAAAAAGCAGGCTCAGCCTCACGCCTCCAGGGATGAATATGACGCCAGCTACTGCTCCCCAGGCGAGACCTTGGGGTTGTAACAAGCAGGTCCACAATGGCAAAGATGTTTGAGCCAGGGAGCTGGGAAGAAACGTGTCTGCGGGGCAGGGGAAAATGTGCACGTGGCAAGGGTTTGCTGGGCCAGGAGCACGCTTGCTGGAAGCATCCTGCTTTGTGAAGCCTGGAGCAGACGGAGCTTTCTCCCACCTGAGTGTGGGAGCAGAAAGGAGCCACCAGCACAAGGAGCTCCTGCCCCTGCAGCACCCCCACCGCCAGCAGGAGCACTGATTCCCACTCTGGGCACTCACATCTTAACACGTGCTGCTATATTGGCTGTGCCCTCTGCTGGGGTCTGCTGCCCTCAGACTGGAGACTTTGTTTATTCAACATTTCTATGCAAAAACCCGCTGGGCCCCAGCACCGCTGCTTACTCCTTGGGATCAGACATGTGGGTTTCATCTGGACTGCAGCCCATGGCTCCTTCAGAACAGCGAGCAATAAAACACACACCGCACTTTGCTCCATTGCTGAGGGCACCCAGATGCTTTTTAAAGCCATAATTTCATCTGTCTTGTGTTCTTTTTTTCTTTTTTTTTGTTCTTTTTTTTTTTTTTTCCCTAATGAAAAGTAGTTTAAGTGTATTAAAAGAGCCTCAATTAGGTGACAAAACTGCAGGATATGCCAGCGGGCAGGGTTCGGTCTTGATGCTCCCCCAGCTCTCTCCTGTGGCTCTGCAGCCCCATACCCAAAATCTGGCCCTGGTGCTACAGAGGTCACCTAGCACTGCAGGAAACAAACATGCACACATCGCTGTGAGTTTTGTCTTAAAAAGCCATCATCCTTCCAGCTCCCAAGGAAAACAGGAATAGAAAAAAGAAAGAGATGAACAGAAGGGGAGGGAAAGGAAAACCACTACAAGCTGCAGCTCAGCTGGCTCAAATTGAAACTGGGGCTCTTAATCCATGAAGAAACATCTATACGCAAATCCCCCTGCTGCTATTTTTGCCTTCCTAAAACTAGTGTTAGCCCTAGAGTTGGCAGAGCCATTAGTCATTAAATAAGCAACCAGCTGCTGTGGCCACAGGGGTGTTTCAAGCAGCCTTCTGGCAGGGTGCTGCAGACCAGCAGGGACACGGTGGGGTGGCAGTGAATGGGGACGGGGATTGGGACACCCTCGAGCACCCACGCTCCAGCACAGCCTCCGTTACCAGTGCCAGGCTGCTGCTCACAAGTCAAAGTGGCGAGCAGGTGAATTTGTTCCCCAGTAGTATTTCTGGAGCAGAAGAGAAAAATATCAGTCTTATAAATAAACCCAATAAATGCTCCGAGCTATGCAAAGACATCAAAGGTGCTCCCAACAAGAAACTCACACCGAGAGCCCCCAGCTCCCCATGGAGTTTCCAGGGCTCAGGCAGCCCCATGGATGCTCAGAAAAATCCAGGGGTGCTCGGGCAGCCCCAGGGATGCGTGGGCAGTCCTGGTGAAGCTCAGGCAGTCGTAGGGATGCTCCAGAATGCTCCGGCAGCCCCCAGACGATGCTTGGACACAGGCTGCTTGGTGATGCTCAGGCAAATCCAGCGATGCTCCGGCAGCCTCGGGGATGCTCAGGAGCTCTGAGTGTTTGGGCAGCCGGAGAGAAGTGGGCACAGGCACGAGGGGAGCGCCCTGCTGCAGTACCATGCATGCAGACAGCACAGCTGGTGTTGCCTCTGCACATCCTCCCAGGCTGTGCTCTCCAGCAGTTTCTGCATTCTCCACCCTCCCACGGTGACCAAATCCACTTTTCAGGGGAGCAGGGCAGTCCCCAGGCCAGGCAGACCCTCGGGGACATGCGGCCACCCTGCAGCTGCACCACTGCCCTGGTCGCTCCCATTGCTGCGAAAAGGAGCTGCCAGAGCCCCAAAACTGCAACTGCTGAGTTTGGGGCTTCTCATGGGGGGAGACAGCCCCAAAGGGAGTCTGGTGCTGCCCCCAGTGAGACTTGGGATTAGGGGAGGTGAGGTTTGGGATTAGGGGAGGTGAGGTTTGGGATTAGGGGAGGTGAGATTTGGGATTTGGGGAGCCATGCCAGCAGGGACTACAGGAGTAAAAATACTAACGGGTGTAAAACCAGATGGCACAGCATGAAACAAGCTGTGGTCCATGCAGGGGAGCAGCAGGACCTGGCCCCAGCCAGTGCTCCACTGCCCTATAAACTCTGGGTCCCCAGCTCCCTGCAAGCGCCAGCCCCCTGCAAGCCCCAGCCCCCTACAAGCCCCAGCCCCTGCTCCTCGCAGAACAGAATGGGCAAATTGGGAGTGAGCCCCCATCACCCAGTAACTCCCCTGTCACCCACCACGCTGGCACCCTCAGGCTGCCCTGGCTGTGCCCCAGACCCCTGGGGCATCTGGGCACATGAGGGGTGCCAGGACCCCATATGCAGCCGGGCTGCTGTGCGTGGGTACAACAGGCTCCCAGCAAGGGGTGGGGAACCTTCTACCTCGTGCCCACAGCGAAGGCTGCCTCTCCTCGCTGTCTGGGAGGCAGCAGGTCCCTCAAGCACAGCCACTCCGGTGGTTTCACAGCTCCAGCCACGTTTATTGAGGCCCTCAGCCCTGCCCTGCTGCTCTGCACACCCTGCCAGCCCCGGGGTCGGAGGCAGAGGGTGCCCCAGCACCTCCTTCGTGGGCTCCCCCATCGATGCGCTGCTCCTGGGCACAGCCACGGAAGGTGTCACACCTCCGTGTCCCCTCTCTGTATCCCTCACACCCTGGGCTTACAGCAGGATCTGGTGGCTGGGGACAATCCCTGCTGTGTTATTGCCACAGGGCTCCCCACACCCCGCGGGGCGCAGTGGCACCTTGTGGGACCCGGTGTCACCCGGCAGCAGGTGGCTCACGGGGTGAGAGGCTCCTTCTCCTCGCGCAGCCCTGCCTCTCCAGCCAGGTTTGGGTTTTTCTGGGGGACACGGTGGCCTCGGGACTCCTTCCAGCACCGCTTCCATGTCGTGTGCTTAATTCCAGCCGCCGCTTTGTCATCCCATGGCATCGCCTCCCTGCTCGCAAGCTCCTGTCCGCATCACTCTGAGGATAGAGGTGACCACAGTCCATCTGGAGGCACCCCCGGCATCCTCACGGCCGGTGCCCCCCGTGGATGCGCTAAGGGGGATGCTCACCCCCGGCGATGCTCAGCAGCTCTTCCAGATCCTGCTGCAGCCGCAGCCCCAGCAGCTCCCGCAGCAGCTCCCGGTGCCGGCTGCGGGGGGTGACCCCCATGCGCCGCAGGGTCCCCTCAGTCATTCGCAGCAGGGCCCGGCCGCTGACCCCGTGCTCGGCCGCCAGCTGCACCAGGTCCCCGTCCCCGCACCGTGCACCCAGCCAGGCGCACACCTCCGGCACCGACCACTGTGTTGGGGGCCCCTCCGAGACCTGCACCGGGAAGAGAGGGGTGAGCTGGGGTGTCCTCTCGCCCCCCCAGCCCGTCCCTCCAGCCCCGTGGGGGATACGGGGTCAGGCAGGCTGCTCCATGCCCAAATTCCACCCCTCCCCGAAATGGGACCCTTCTGCCATCCCCGTGCCCATGCTGGTGCCGGTGCTCACATCCCCGTGGGGTCTCCAGTTCACCCCCGGGGACACTCCCCCAGCCCCCAGCCCCTGCCCTCACTCACCTCGGCCAGCGAACAGCCCTCCGACAGAGCCTCGGCACCATCCTGCGCCTCGGCACCATCCTGCGCCTCGGTGTCCATGTGGGGGTCCGGCAGGGCGTGGGGGCAGCTGGGGCTCCCTACAGAGGGGGCTGCAAAAGCTGGGGTGAGCACAGCCCCCTGCACCCCTATTCCACACCATCCCCTCGGGTGTGGTGGCTGCCCTCCCCCAGTGCAGACCCCTCCTGCCCACCCAATTCCCGTCCCCCCAGTTGGAACTGGGACAAGGACCCAGCACCCATCCTGCCGCGTGGGCGCACGGAGCTGGGCACACCCGGGAAGCGAGACCAGCCCCAGCTCCCCACCACCTCCGCAAGCCCCAGGGGGCTCCGGCGTGCCCTGGCACCCCCAAGCCAGCCCCGACCCCTTCCCCAGCCCAACGTCCTCCTCCCCACCACCCTGCAGCTCACAGCTCCGCCCTGGGTCGAGCAGGAACCCACTGCACGGGAAGCAGGAGAGCAAAAGGAACCTTTGCCCGGGCGCTCCCTCTGCAGGCACCCCAACAGCACCCAGGGCTGCCAGGGGTGCGGCGGCTGCTCTGTGACCTCCAATCGTGCTCCCCCTTCCTCTTTGCCCTACCCCAGCCCTGGCTTCACCCTCTCCACACAGCTCCAGGGGTTGGCGAGACCCCGGCCAGAGCCAGACACGAGGTTTTCCAGGGGTTGGAGGAGGGCAGAGCGGGGCAGCATCCTTACCACAACCAGGTGCAGGAGCTCTGCAAAGGCTCCCCCCTCTCCCGTCCCCGTTAGGTGCAGAAGGGGCCCGTCGCAGCCCGTCCCACGGGGTAAAAGCCCCCACGCAGATCTATGCGGGGCGCACCGCAGCAGCCTCACCTCCAGCGCGAGCGCCAGAACAGGGCGAGCCCTGAGGATGAGTCACATCCCGAAGGGCTGCAGCCCTGCCCCTACCTGCAACAGTCCCCGCTGCCCGTGCCCCCCTTCCACGCAGCCCCGGGGGTGTCCTGGGGCCAGCTCAGTGCCCACGCAGGCAGCGCCAGGCTGGGTAGCAAAGCGAGCACCCAGACATCGCAGTCGGGTGGTGATAGGTATCTTTAAAGGCTGCTGAACACAACACATCCCGCAAAGTAGGAGTGCACCAAGCTATTAAGCAACTTCCAGGGGTGGGGAGAAAAAAAAAAGGAAAAAAAAAATAAGTCTTGTGCATCCAGGTAGACGCAGAGCTGGCAGGACTTTGACAGAGCCCTGGGAACATGCTCCCACGTGTGTGGGAACGCCGGGGAGTGCAGTGGTACCGCTTCACACCGTCCTACCCCAATGGGCTGGGAGGCACGGAAAGGAGGGTGGGGATCAGTGCCTGGTCTCCATAGCACCCCTCCCAATCCCCAGACCCCAAAGGGACCTCTGCCCCGTGAAGCTCTTGGTGACGTGGATGCCCCCAGCTATCCAAATGTGGGCAGAGGGATGGATTTTCAGCCACTCCGGCTGCCCAGAACGGTCCGACCGCAGCAGAGCCTCCCTCTGCTGGGACACCAGGTCCACGAAGCACACGAGGTGTTTATAGAAAACCAAAGCGCTGCCCCTGCTCCTCAGCTTCCCTCCCACCCACAGGCAGCTCAGCACAGAGCAGCAGCATTGCACAAGATTTCCAGCCAGCACCAAGCAGGCAGCACCCGCTGTCCCACCCAGCTCTTATCGCAGCTTTGCCTCCACAATTGCAGGCAGCAGGTGGCTTGCAGAGGCAAGGTTCCTTCCGTACAAGGGAGCCGAAGATTTTTGCAGGGTGTTTTGGAAGATTTCTGTAGTGCCTGGCATAGCCCAAGCCACCCTCATTGTAATAAAAACATGAAAAGGTGAAGGAGGAAAAAAACTCAGAACATTAACCAAAAGGGCAGGAACAACAATCTCATTGTTATAAATGGCTCAGGATTCAAATTAGGATTAAATAAAAAAATAGGATTTATTAAAAGAATATAAAGGAATAGAGGTAAGCAAACAGCGCTGGGTGCACCGCGAGTCTCCGCTCCACCAGGACGCACGCCAGTTACATCAAGCAGCTGATTTTTATGCACCTATACTAATACATATTCATTACTACTTCTAAAAAAAATAGATTATTATAATTAGCTTCCGGGGTCCAGTTCCTCCTACTGGAGCATGCGCATCAGTCTCCTCTGGGGGTCTCTAGGGGTCTTTCATGCTGAAGGCTCGTAGTCTTCCTCTCACCCTTTGTACTTACTTGGCACTATTTCGAGTTTATGGAACACTCTCTGTACACTCTCCGCAGGTCTTGTCTCCCAACCGTCCTTCAGCTTCTTTTTCCTTCCTCTTAATCTCTTGGCCCCCCGTGGCCAGATACCAAGGATCCACATAGTATCCCATAACAGTCACTAGTTGTTATCAGTTGTTCTGAAACTCCCAGACATCAAACACAAACAGCTTTCTTATTTGACGCTTCACGAGTAATTAAAACATTCTTCCCCAGCCATTCACAGACACATCTATAGCAGTGTTAAGTTAATCTCGAAGAAGACAGGAAAAAAGGCTATAACTGTTAGAACTAGAAGTCAGGAATAACAAAAGCAAACAGGTTCATAAATTTAAGGAGTGTTTTCTGAAGACTTGATAAATTGACTGGAATGAGGGGGAGACTGGGGCACACTGCATCTGTGGTTCAAGAACTAAATTGCCAGTGCAGGGCCCAGGCAGACAGGATTCAAACAGAATTATTCTTTATGGACACGAATTTATGGACACGAATTGGAATTGTTAAAACATTCCTCACATCATGTTCCCAAAATCCTGGGAGAACAACGAATCTGCAGAACCGATGTTTGTCACCAGCTTGTTTCTGCCCAAGTGTTTTTAAAATTCAGAAACAGGGACAGGATAACACTAAAAATGTGGAATTAATGTGCCACAGTGAAGCAAGGGAGAGGGGGACAAAAAACCACCAGCCAAACTTTCTTTTCTCTCCTGGTTTATTGTGGCAAACATCAGCGAGACTCAATTCTGAGGCAATTTGCTCTTTCCATGCTGTTCAGACATCGTGCAATCTTCCCCCTTTGAACCAGGTCAGCCACTTGAGTTTAAACCTGCTTCTGAAGTTGTTACTCCCTACAACGGCACGTTACCCCACATCTCAGCCTGCCGACATTCAGCACTTTGTGGATCTCCTCGCCTCTGAGCTTCATTCTTTGTACAGCACTTGGGAATCCTTCTTTTTTTTCTTTTCCAGGGAAAAAGAAAATAATAAATCTTGCTTCCTGAAGAATTACAGTAGAAATCAGACTGGTTACAAGGACCTCGGAGACACTAAGAGCCACATTAACTTTTATTTTCCTCCACCTGGAATACGTCTTAGAGTGCGTTTATTAGCTGAAAATTACCAGCAGTGTAGCTAAAAGGTATTTACAAAGGCCACCAAAAATCCTTCCCAAGAAGGATTGTTTGTATCTTTTTATTAGTGCATTGAAATGGCATTGCCAGGCACAGAATACTCGTTGATGAATACTCCTTCAGCAGTCCCTTGTCCCATTACTGAGGGTAGAGCTCCACTAGCATCGCGTGCCCCTAGAAATGGAGAGAAAAAGAGAACAGGCACAGAAAGGACCGGGTATTACAGGCAGCAGTCAACAGGAGATGCCCACCTCCCGCCCATACTAAAATAAAGGTGAGGTGGGAGCCCAGAGCTGACTCACGATCAGATTTGCTCTGGCAGCTCCGTGCCAGCACAGGGCAGCTCCAGGTGCCGAGGCAGACCAGCACACTACGCTGCTTCCAAGGCAGCCCCTAAAGCACTCAGCGAGGGGTGAGCCAGGGCCAGGCCCTCGGGTTACCCACAGAACTACCCCCAGGCAGCACAACGCTCAACCAGGGCTCCCATCCATCCCCAGCCTGATGGAAATCAGGAACATTCCATCTCCCACCCATTTTTCCTGTAGTGTGGGTAGTTAGGGTCTGGCGGCCGGAAGATGTTGTGCTCTACTGTCCCCTCCCTTGATGGACAGTAGCACGTGGTCTGTGGCGTAAGCAAGCGGAAGTGACGTTGTGGGCCTCGGCTATATAACACCGTGTAACTCGGCAATAAACGCCATTTGCCATCCACCACATTGGTGTCCGTGAGCCGATGGACCGAGCGGACTGGGGTTGGTTGCCGTGCCGTTCCTGAACCAGGTCGCCACTGCCCCTGAAGGCAACAAGTGGTGCCGAAACCCAGGAAAACTCCTGGAAGAGTGCTCAATTGGTTGTAATCACACTCCACACTAAAAAGGGACTGGAGAAAACCATTACTCTCTTCCCATATGTCATGTCAGGAGTCCCTCCCCTGTTGGGAAGGGACGCTTTAGCCCTATTAAAAGCCAGGGTGACAAATTTACCATAAGGGCCACTGCCGCATACCCACTTCCACCAATTAGACTGATGTGGAAATCGTCCGACCCAGTGTGGGTCGAGCAATGACCCCTGTCGAGGCCTCGAATGGGTGCTCTTCTCGAGCTAGTCGACCGTGAACTACAACGAGGTCATATAGAGCCTTCTACTAGCCCATGGAACACTCCAGTTTTTGTAATACCCAAGCGAACCAGTGAAGGATTTCGCCTCCTCCATGACCTGCGTGAAGTAAACAAGATAATTCAACCAATGGGTCCTGTCCAAACGTTGTTGCCTATGAACTCTATGGTACCGGAAGGGCAACCTTGTGCCGTCCTTGATATTAAGGACTGTTTTTTCTCAATACCTCTACATGAAGAAGACAAGGAGTGGTTTGCTTTCTCTGTCATGTTTCCAAACAGCCAACGCCCCAACATATGCTTCCAGTGGAAAGTGCTGCCTCAAGGAATGATCATCTCGCCTACTATCTGCCAGATCACGGTGGATTGGGCGCTGGCGCCAGTTCGGCGCAGTGACCCGACCGCGACTATCATCCAATACATGGACGATATCCTGATTGCTGCACCGTCAGGAAGTCAAGTGGACCAGCTAGTGTCAATAGTCCCAGAAACTCTAAAAACAAACGGGTTTGAAATTGCGAGCGCGAAAATTAGAAAAGGACCATGTGTAAGTTTTTTGGGAGTGAGGATCACAAGTTCTTACATAACCCCCCCCTTCCCCCCCAGATAAAAATCCTTCGGGACATCAAAACGCTCCATGATATGCAACAATTAGTGGGATCCTTACAATGGCTCTGCAATATTGTCCTGATTCCTCCCGAAACCATGGCTCCCCTGTACGATCTTTTAAAAGGAAAAAAACCATGGGAGCAAAAGACTCTGACAACAGAAGCAAGACTCTGACAACAGAAGCAATGAACTCTCTCGATTTTATCGAGCAAAAAGTATCATCAAGCACGCTCGCCAGGTGGAACCCGAATGAACCACTTGATCTGTATGTATACTTCACGGAAAGGGGGGGAGTAGGGGCACTAGCCCAGGGCCCCCCTCAAAAAGTTCAACCAATACAGTGGATAGTCCTAGGAAAACTGTCACGCGCATTCTCTCCAGCAGTCGAGTGCCTTGGTAACCTCATCATGAAAGGCCGAAAACTCGCCCTAAGACACCTAGGTATCGAACCCGCCACGATATATCTACCCTTTTGTAAACAGCTGCTACCGCAATCAGTAGTGATGTCAGAATCTCATCAGTAGTGATGCCACATCCCCAGGCACTCAGAATTACAGAATCACAGAATTTCTAGGTTGGGAGAGACCTCAAGATCATCGAGTCCAACCTCTGACCTAATGCTAACAGTCCCCACTAAACCATATCCCTAAGCTCTACATCTAAATGTCTTTTCACGAATCACAGAATCACAGAATTTCTAGGTTGGAAGAGACCTCAAGATCAAGTCCAACCTCTGACCTAATGCTAACAGTCCCCACTAAACCATATCCCTAAGCTCTACATCTAAGTGTCTTTTGAAGTCTTCCAGGGATGGTGACTCCACCACTTCCCTGGGCGGCCTGTTCCAATGCCTCACAACTCTTTCAGTAAAGAAGTTCTTCCTAACATCTAACCTAAAACTCCCCTGGCGCAACTTAAGCCCATTCCCCCTCGTCCTGTCAGCAGGCACGTGGGAGAACAAACCAACCCCCACCTCACTACAGCCTCCCTTGAGGTACCTATAGAGAGCGATAAGGTCGTCCCTGAGCCTCCTCTTCTCCAGGCTGAACAAGCCCAGCTCCCTCAGCCGCTCCTCGTAGGACTTGTTCTCCAGGCCCCTCACCAGCTTCGTCGCCCTTCTCTGCACCTGCTCAATCACCTCGATGTCCTTCTTGCAGAGAGGGGCCCAAAACTGAACACAGTACTCGAGGTGCGGCCTCACCAGAGCCGAGTACAGGGGGGTGATCACCTCCCTAGTCCTGCTGGCCACACTGTTTCTGATACAAGCCAGGATGCCGTTGGCCTTCTTGGCCACCTGAGCACACTGCTGGCTCATATTCAGCCGACTGTCCACCATCACTCCCAGGTCCTTCTCTGCCTGGCAGCTCTCCAACCACTCATCTCCCAGCCTGTAGCTCTGCTTGGAGTTATTGCGCCCCAGGTGCAGGACCCGGCACTTGGCTTTGTTGAACTTCATGCAGTTGACCTCAGCCCATCGGTGCAGCCTAACCAGATCCTCCTGCAGAGCTTTCCTACCCTCAAGCAGATCGACACACATACCTAACTTGGTGTCATCTGCGAACTTACTGAGGGTGCACTCGATGCCCTCGTCCAGATCATTGATGAAGATATTAAAGAGGATCGGCCCCAGCACCGAGCCCTGGGGGACGCCACTAGTGACTGGCCTCCAACTGGACTTGACTCCATTCACCACGACTCTTTGGGCCCGGCAATCCAGCCAGTTTCTAACCCAACGAAGCGTGCGCCAGTCCAAGCCAAGAGCAGCCAGAAAGTCAAGAGCAGCCAGACCTTTTAAAGACCTCCAGGGATGGATGATTCCCCATAATGCGCAGCTGTTTACCAGCGAGAGGCAGTTGTGTGCACGGGTCGGCTTCTCTCAGCTCGAGCTTCTCTCCAGCTCCACTGCGCCTATTTCCAGCGACTTTCTGTACAAGCATCTCTGAGCAGTTTGCTGAGTCTGGCCCAACCCATCTTCATGAGGCAATCAATGTGCCTGCTCCCGTCCTGGTCTCCATTCTGCCAGCCTGTTCCCTCTCACTTCTTTTTCCTGCTTCTTTATTGATGATGTAACTTCATCATGTTGCCTTTCTTTTTTTTTTTTTTTCTTTTTTTTTCTTTTTCTTCCTCTTTCTTGAGGGCAGGCTCCCCTCTTACAACCTTCTCTCCACAGCAGTTCTTTTCAAAACAACTTTTCATTGGTCAAACAACTTTGAATGTAACAACAACAGCAAAAACCCAGAAACTTGCATGACTAAATGGCTGGAGGACAAGAGACCAGCTGGAGAACAAGAAACCGGAGACTGCATGGAGTCTCCTGAATCACCCTTCTTTGTTCCCTCTAAACTCTTTTATATTCCTGATGGCCTTGTCCTTTTGAGTCTAATGTAATCTCAACCATGGGGCTTTCCAACCCCCATGGCCACATTCCCAAATCTCCCCCTTCTTTATTAATATCAACCATTTTCTCGACACGAATTACCACTCCGTATATAACAAGGCCTCTCTGTGTGATTGCGTGATTGTGCTGTGTGAGTGAGACGCAGCGTCGCTGCAAAGCGAGTGCAGCGTTCCGATCCGCGGTTCCCTATTCTCTGCGAGGGGAGAGGGCGGAGATGAACAAAGTGTGTGACAGACTGAAAAGAAGGGCTGTTTTATTCAAGTTTTGATTGGTGGTGCCTAATATATGGGCCTGGCGGTGTATCTTGTGATCCTATTTTTTTGCTCTTAAATGCTTTGAGTGTGACAAGAAAAAAGGCAGGAGCATTATCTAAGTAACTAACAGTTGAGAAGTGTTGGTGTATTTGCTGTAGTATTTGGTCAGTTTCCCAAGTACTGGGGGGAGGGAAGGGGCTGACTGATTATCAAAGCAGAACTGAGAGAGTCATTTCTTTGGTGGTTCGGGCTTGAGCCCTGGGAATTTGGTACGAAGGGGGAGAGCAAATTTATTTAGGCGTCAATACCTTTTAAACCCCTATATTGACGGATACACAGGAGTGATTCCTTGTTTTGTATGGCTTTACTAATGTAGAAATAGAAATGTTGTTTTTGCAGAGCTACATTGTTTAGAAGGAAGGAATGTGGTACTGAGATATGCTTACAGTGATAAGAAAGCTTAAGCAGGTGACCTTGTAAAATGCAGACAACCAGACTCCTTAGGACAATGAGGTGAAAATCACGGTGTTAAGTCAAGTCAGATAAGTGAAGAAACATTACCACTTCAAACAGTAAAAATGGCAAAAGGAAATTGAAATTTAACAAGCCGGCTACTGAAGGCCATGCATTGTTTGTGAAGCATCAGATAGATTGTGAACCTGGATTACCCACTCAGTGGGGAAACAGGGGAGGGTCCTGTCATCAAAAAGTATATAAACTGTGTTTTGGAACTAGTAGATGCGCTCTCTCCTGCTTGTGGGGTGCCCACCATTGCAATCGCAAATAAATTACTACTTCACTGAGATCCTCACCTGAGCCAAAGTTATTGGCTACGGCGTGTTTCTCACACTAGCAAAGTGCATGAGAAAAACTGGCATTCAGCTTGAAATTCGGTCCTGTTAAAATGTAAATTTTTGTGGAAAAGGTGGTAATGTTTGTCTAAAAGACAGAAGGTTGAGTGCGTCAGCTCTTTTCCTGAAGTTCCATGGATTTATGGTTGAAACAGGGCTCATTAACAATATGAAATAGTAAAGTTTGTATGTGGGAAGAAGAGTTGAATATGAGCCAGCAGTGTGCCCTGGCAGCCAGGAGGGCCAACTGTACCCTGGGGTGCATCAAGCATGACATCGCTAGTTGGTCGAGGGAAGTGATTGTCCTGCTCTACTCTGCACTGGTGTGGCCTCACCTCGAGTACTGTGTGCAGTTCTGGGCACCACAGTGCAAGAAGGACATTAAACTGTTGGAGAGTGTCCAGAGGAGGGCAACGGAGACGGTGAAGAGCCTAGAGGGGAATATGTATGAGGAGCAGCTGAGGGCACTTGGCCTGTTCAGCCTTGCAAGAGGAGGCTGAGGGGGGACCTCATCGTAGAACAGCTTCCTCACTAGGGGGAGTGGAGGAGCAGGCGCCAATCTGTTCTCCTTAATCACCAGTGATAGCACCTGTGGGAATTTTGTCAAGCTGAGGAACTTGGGCTAAATTTAGGCTAAACATCAGGAAGAGGTTTCTTACTGAGAGGGTGGTCGCACACTGGAACAGGCTCCCCAGGGAAGTTGTCACTGCACCAAGCCTGTAGGAATTTAAGAAGCATTTGGACTGTGCGCTTAGTCACATAGTCTAAAATTTTGGGTAGATCTCTGTGGTGCCAGGAGTTGGACTCGATGATCCTTACCTTTACGGGTCCCTTCCAACTCAGGATATTCTATGATTCTCTGATTCTGTGCATAATCCCAAAGTCAGGGCAGCGCACAATTGGTGGCCCTGGCCTCACAGAGCACTTGGCAATCCTTGACAGGCTACTGCGATAACGCACAGCCACGTGCCCAGGGCATGCTGTGCTGATGGCAGTATTTTTTCAATCCAGATGACTTGCAGCCTGATATGATATGTACTATCAAAGGTTAGAGTTCTGCCCTGCTACTTTCATAACAATCCCTGTTTCACATTGGACCAAGCTAACTGTTAAGTTCTAACACATACCCATCCATTGGGATTTATTTCTTTTTCATCATTCTCTGTAAATAAATTAATTGAGAATGTTATTCTTTTTTTCACTGGTCTTCAACTGCAATCCTAATTTGACTATTCAATCTCCCCCTAATTAATTTGTTCCTGCTTCAGGTACATGTAACAATTGCCAGGTGACCCTTTTAGTCTCCCAGTTTAATTCAGTAGACTCAAAAAGTGACACCAACATTCCAGACCTGTCTACCCCTGTTACTCTTAAGCTATTACTAGTCAAATTAAGACCTGGTATCTTATAAGCTAAGGATGATTTGGCTGCCCCAAATTCTATCTGCTAAGAATACAGACTCCTTATTAGGCGCCACCTCCAAATTTATCAGGGGGTCTTGGTGGAACGACTCTTCAGAGAACCTCTGACTGCCCTATTCTGAGTTTTTGATACTCTGCTGGTTACTGGCCTCCAACTAAACCAGCCCGTGGCCTTGCAGCCAGTTTTTGATCCACCTCATGCTGCCCATCCAGCCCAAACGCCGTCTGCTTGTCTATGAGGATCTGAGGGGAGCCAGGGTCAAAGTGCTGTCTGATAAAGTGTTTGCATTTCTTATGCAGTGTGCAATACTCCAGATACACACAATAGGTCGTGATATTGGTTTTTACAGCATTGCACAAATCTGAGTGCCAAGTTGGTTTTCCACAAAGCTGGCCCGACTCTGGACTTGCCCTGTTGATTTTTATAAAATTCTACACAGTAGAATTTTAAACTTATAAACTCCCTTTTACCCAGGGAGTTTGTTGAGTCTACTTCTGTGGTGGTTTTACTTGGGTGGGCGGCCGAGCTCCACCACAGCCACTCTCTCACTCCCCCTCCTCAAAGGGGAGCAGGGAGAAAATACAATGAAAAGGGCTCAAAGGTTGAGATAAGGACAAGGATATCACACAGTACTTATTGTGATGGGCAAAACAGACTCGGCATAGGGAGATAGTAAGATTTATTGCTAATTACTAACAAGCTAGAGAAGTGAGAAACAAAGGAGAGAACCCAAAAACACCTTCCCCCCATCCACCCTCTTCCACCTCTTTCCCCCAAGCAGCGCAGGGGAATGGAGGAATGGGAGTTGTGGTCAGTCTATGGCACTATAGTCCCCTCCACGGGCTGCAGCGTGGAACCCTGCTCCACCGTGGTACTCCATGGGCTGCAAGGGGACATCCTGCTTCACCATGGTCCTCACCACAGGCTGCAGGGGACTTCTGCTCCAGCGCCTGGAGCACCTCTCCCTCTCCTGCTTCACTGACCTTGGCGTGCTCAGGGGAAGGGTCTTCACCTGGGCTAGGGTCATCCCAAGCTGTGGGTGTGTTTTTGAGCATTACAATGACATTACAATGAGCAAAGCATACCTTCACACAATACCATTCCTCTCCTTTGGCCAACTCGGCCCTATTCCCCTTGGCATGTCAATTACCACATCCATACTTCCTTGTATTTCATAACATATAAAGTCACACAGTAATAAAAAAAAGGGGGGAGAATAAAATAGGAAATAAAAAAGGAAAAATAAGAAAGGGAGAAGAGGGGAAGGAGAGGGGGGCTCTCATTATGAACACTTCTGTCCTCTCAAACAATCACTATATGCATTGAGGCCCTGCATCCTGGGATTTAGCTGAACGTCATTCATTGATGGGAAGTGGACAGGAATTTCTTTTTTCTCTCTCCGTGCTTCCGTGCAGCCTTCACTTGTGTTTATTTTTTCTGCTCGTTTTGTTTTTTCCTTCTTTTCTTTTTCCTCTTCCTTTCCCCATTAATTAAATTAGATTAAATTAAATTAGGTTAAATTAGACTAAATTAGATTAAATTAAATTCACTATGTCAGCCCATGAGTTTTTTGGGTTTTGTTTTCTTTTAAACATACTTTCTTCTCCCCATCTTCTTCAAAGGAGGGGGAGTGAGAGCACATTGTGGTGGAGTTCAGATGCCCAGCAAAGTAAAACCACCATACCCCCCCGGCTGGGGCTTGGGATGCAGATGCCCCAGCAGCCTGGCTCAGCCCCAGCACAACCAGCAGCTGCCAAATTTCACTTTCAGATGCTGTATCATCTAATGGCCTGACTTCCAAGAAAGAAGAAAGCCTCTCCCTGCTGTGTAAACAGGAAGCTTCAACCAGTGCAGAGGCTTGGGGCTCTGTAAGGGGTGGGGTAAGAGCTGGACTTTGGCAGTGCAAGAGCTGGGCTGAGGCGGTGCAGCAGCTGGGCTGAGAGGCTGCCGGAGCTGGGCTGAGGCGGTGCAGAAGCTGCAGAGCACCAGGGAGGGCAGGTAGGTCCCCGCTGACTTGCGCTGGGCAGGGCAGGGGCCACACAGGGAGCCCCCTTTTCCCCCTGGGCCTCTGGTGCCCAACCACCCTCTCGGTGAAGAACCTTTTCCTGATATCCAGCCTGACCCTCCCCTGTCCCAGCTCCATGCCGTTCCCTCGGGTCCTATTGCTGGTCACCAGACAGCAGCACCTGCCCCTCCGCTCCACTCCTGAGGAAGTTGGAGGTCACCATGAGGTCTCCTCCCAGTCTCCTCTTCTCCAGGCTGAACAATCCAAGTGACTTCAGCCACTCCTCATATGCCTTCCCTTCTAGAAAATTTCCCATCGTTGTTCCCTTAGTTAGTAGTTTTGCATGAGAAAAGTGTAAGGGTATGTGGATGGCGAGAGTGTTGGCTTCATTAAGGTCATCCAGTCTCCATTCGCTACTTGACGAGCCAGAGATTGCATCTCTCCAGGCAATCCTTTTCTCTACCACGTGTGGGCGAGTGCTGTAAGGAGGAGGAGCCAGTGACGGGTGAGACCAGTCCTGGCAGCTTATACATGGGTGCTGTTGAAGGCAGCACCTTGTCCATGGCTATTTGTGTAGCCGTGCCAGTGGTTGCGTGTGTCTGTCTGTCTGTGTCTACCTATCTCGGGGGTGCCCGAGGCTGGGTTCCAGCAGCAGAGCAGAAGAAATCCATGGGACGGGAACTGTGGAGAGGCCTCTTCTAAGGGGTGGTTGCCTCCTCTAACATGATATAACAAAAGTCTCTTTTCCCCTTCCACAGCCATGGAGTCACAGGAGGAGAGAGCAGATGCTGGGGAAAAAGCACGAATTGCTAAGCAATTGCTGGCAGAAGCATTTGAGAAGGAAGGACTTGATGAAGAATACTGGCTCCCCAAACTGTCAGAGATACTGGGTGTTAAGTCAATAAATGCTTTGAAACATCTGCAATATGAAGACTACCTTAAACTGGAGTGCGAAGTACGGTACCCCTGGGAGACCAAGGCACTTCAAAGGCTCCTAAAAATCACAGGCAACGAAACAGGTGTTGATGAACGGCAGAAACAGCACTTGGAGAGGATGAAGCAGAGACAAGAAGAAGCCAAGTCAATCCTACAGGAACTGGAAGAAATGCAGAAGAGCCGTAACCACAGCAAGGAAATGATAAGACAGAAAGAGGAGGCCCTACAGCAAGCCATGGACATTCCCAAGGAGTACTGGGCACCTCCAGAGAAGGCATTGCTGGATGAGCTGGTGAGCATCCGGAAGCAACTGGAGCAGCAGGAGAAGTCCATGGGGGAGAGGGAGAACGTCTCTGACGAGGAGGTCCTGAGGCGGGCATCGGGAGGCCTGGCTCTGCAGGGGATTTACCAAACCAACAGCCTGGAGGATGTGCTGGCAAAGCGAGAGCAACTCATCAGGGTCCCTGATGGCTTCATGCTCACTGGTCCAGTGCAAGGGTCGCTGCTTGAGAGGAAGGAGTTCTCCTCCTCTGCAGCAGAAGCCACTTTCACCAAGTCCATGGAGCAGCTGGGGTTCAGCCTCAGCGCTTCTGCCAGTGACAGGTTCTCGGGGCTCATTGTTGAAAGAGGTGTAGATTCCAGCATGTCCTCACAGTCAGAGGACTCCCGTCGGTCATGCTCGGAGCAGGCGTACATTTGCATCACCAAGTACCAATACATCCCTCTGGCCTCCTACTACTTCCAAAAGGACCAGCTTCGCCTCTCAGACGCAGCCCTGCGAGAGCTGCAAGACATGGAACAGCTTCTGAGCATCACCCAGGAGGCAGACAGGTTCCACCTACTGAAGAGCAGGTGCACCAGCTTCTTTAGCAGGTTTGGGTCCCATGTGAACCAGGGACCCATCCACTTTGGGGGAATATTCTGGTGGAAAGCATCTGCCGAAGGTTTCAGGGCAGAGCAATGGGATGAGATGAAGCAACAAACATCTGAAGCACTGAACAGCTACGTCGGGGCTAGCTTCAGCGGCTTCGGTACCAAGTGGGGAGTGAAGGGGGATGCTTCAAAGTCCAGCTCACAGGCATCATTTCAGGGAAGAGACAGAAGCAGCACCCACACAGCAGTTCAGCTCTATGTGACCAAAACAGGGGGCCCAGCAGAGACGGATTCCCTTCCCGAGTGGAAATGCGGGCTTGTGGCCAATAACACAACCTGGTGTGTGATCGACCGGGGCTTTCAGCTGATCCCAGTGTGGGACATAATCCTGTCCAACCACAGCAGTGATTTTAAATCCTCCCATCAAATGGCCAGCAGCCTCAGGGCTGTCTATGAAGCGCTAACGAATCACAACACCAGCGTGATCTTTGGAGAGGAACTGGCTAGTGCTGTAGAAGAGGCCAGAGCTTTCCTTGAGCAAGTGAAGACCTGGGAGGGGACAGTGGATGAAAAGAAACTGCTCATGTTGCTAGATTTTAAACAGAGTCTGAAAAAGAGAACAAAAAATCACAGTGTCTGGATCAACATATGTCTGTCAGACAAAGCATTGCAGGAGTTCCTGGTGAACACTGTTTCTTTCTGCCAGAGGTCTTCTCCAGAAAACACCACCTACATCAAATCTCTGCTGCAGTGCCTGCTGGATCCTCACATCTATTCTGTCAGGGACTTCCCCAAGACTTCCTTCATTATGCAATGGGTCTTCCACGAGGAGCACAAAACTCCCAATATTTCCAGTCTTGAAGATCTGAATACGACACTGCTGCAAATGAAGGAGGACATCATGAAAGTCACCTACGCACCGGCAACTTCTGCATCTGCCATTCATGAGGCAAAGATCAAAGCCACCTTCACTGCAAGCCAGTCTGTTTCTTCCTTGCTCCAGTCTCTGCAGCAAAGGGCACAGGAAGACATAGAACTCTTAGTGCTCTTAGTTACAACCAGCACGGGATACCAAGTAGAAAGCAGCACTTTTCAGTGCCTCCTTGGGTGTCCAGAAATTAATTTCATGATACAGGAAATGCGCGTGGCACATAACGAGTATCAGAGCCTGAAGGAACAGGATGTTTGCAGAGCTCAGGCCTTCCTGCTGCTGACGGGGCTCACCATAACATCCAAAAACAAGAAGATGACCCCTGAGCAGAAGAATGACCGCTTAGTTTTCATGAAAGAAAAGATGAAAAACACATGGTCCACAGAGATGAAAGCTCTCCTCGAAAAGCACAATGCATTCAAAGACTGGGAGATGCTGGAAAGAGATTTGCAATCCTTCATCGATGGGCAAGTGGAGGACACATCTGACAACCTGAAGAAAGACGATATAATGAAAGACCTGGAAGATGCTTTTCAAGGCATGCAGCCTCCCAGTCAGTGTAAACCTAAATCAGAAAGTAGCAAATCTAAAGCAAGTCAAGCCACTGCAAGTCCAGAGTTCCTCAAGTTACTTAAGCGCCTCGGGCTGGAAAGGTACTATCCAAGAAAAATGGGCACAGAAGATTTCCACATAATACACCAGACATCTGTACACGACAGCCAGCCCAGCAAGGACAGCGAGCTACCATTTTACTTCCTGCAAAGGCTCCTGACCGTGGATTACCGGGTCAGGTACCTGACTTGCAAGGAGGCGAGTAAGCCGGGAGTTATACCCACACCAAACACCTCAGGGGAGGAGCACGAGCCCTCTGATTCCTTTGATGACTTTCTCAATGACTTGGACAAAGGAGCCCCTAAATCTGCAAGCAGGGAGAGTCATGTGTACCCCATGGACCTCCAGATGGCAATTTTTCATTGTGCTGATGATTTCATGAGACAGTACCTTTCATCCAAGCTCGCTTTCTGCCAGTTTGCACTACCCCTCCTGGTACCAAACCCGGGCACTTCACAGATAGAGTTCCCTCTCTGGTCCCTCAGCCAAATCAAAAAGAGCTGGAAAGGGACGGTGAAATCGAGAGAGCAGACGAGGATTAGCAGTCACAACAACAAACTCATTTATCAGGCAGAGATGCCCATCGTGTCCTTCCTCCGCATCGGCAGTTCTCCTTCCTCTTCCAAGTCTCAGCTCCTGAATGCCCTGCTGAGCAGGAAAAAACACGACACTTTTTTCCACCGCCATTGCGAAGGCAGCACCAAAGACTGCTTCCTGATGAAAGGTGTTGTGGAGATCTCCTGGTACCTTCCCCGTGGTAGCGACAATGACAGCTTTAACAGCCCTGTTGCTTTCTGTAACCTGCATGGAGATGCGAGATATCACGAACCCCAGCTGCAGTTTTTACAGGAGATCTCTGCTGTGAATGTGGTTCTTGTTTCTGAGTTGGATCAGAGCAATGAGAAGAAAGGCAGGAGAATTTTACATGATCTATGGCAGTCTCAGAGGCCTTTGGTTTGCCTTTTCACTGAGAAAGAGAGCATTGCAGCTGGCCGATCTGGCCAAAACGTAAGAATAGGGATCAAGAACAGAAATGAAGCAGACTTAGTGGGTGAACTGACAAAAACCAT
Organism: Anas platyrhynchos; assembly: GCF_047663525.1. NCBI lineage: Eukaryota > Metazoa > Chordata > Aves > Anseriformes > Anatidae > Anas > Anas platyrhynchos. Next base: position 120,224,525 of record NC_092589.1, on the reverse strand, counting down.
ACGAGACCTAGTGGAAGGGTCGAGCACGCTTGTTAGCCTCAATGCATGCCTGAGCACAGCTCGCCAGCATGGCTTCCTAGTTGATGAAGATGCAAAAGTGTGTGTGACAGCCAAAGAAACGGCAATCAAACTGGTGAATCTGTTGAAGAAGGAGAAGTTGTCTGAGATCAAATCACAGCTACTGCCTCTTCAGGGAAAACTGTGGTACATGTGGTGTAAAAAGGACACAGAACTCACTCGCTTGCAGGAAAAGAGGAACAAGAGCATAGAGCATCATCGGAGCCAAATTGAATTGGAGAAGTCTGCAGTACGAAGAAAGCAACTAGGCAAAGCATTTCCCCTCAATCTGCTGATGAAAACAGTCCTTGACTTTCTCCAGTCACAGCCAGACAATACCAAGAAATTCTTTCTGCAGTGGATGAAGATCTTCATGGACGACATGTCCTCTGATCACCTTGATGAGCTAAAGAGAGAGTACCATCTCTTATGGTCTAAAATCCTGGCATTAAAGAAAAACAATGAAAACAACAACCTGAAAACGCAATTGCTGAAGGAATTAGATGCCCTTTCCAATGAAATCAATGATTCGTCCATTGGCCTTGAGCATATTTTGAGAGAGGTGGGGCAGATTTATGAGGCACTGGAATCAACATACTCCAAAGAAAAATGGTATGTCAAACTACCTGAAATTGCTGCCAATCTGATGCTTTTAGGGTATCCCATTGAGCTGATGGATGGTGATGCTTCTTACATACCACTGCAATGGATTGGAGCCGTCTTTGACAGGTTAATTGAGAAGCTAGGGGACAAGCGAGTATTTGTGCTTTCCGTGCTTGGCATCCAGAGCACAGGGAAGTCAACCCTGCTGAATGCCATGTTTGGTCTGCAGTTTAACGTCAGCGCAGGGAGGTGCACCCGGGGAGCGTTTATGCAGCTCATTAAAGTGGACGAGAAGCTCCAACAGGATTTGAACTTTGATTACATGCTCGTTCTTGACACAGAAGGACTTCGTGCCATAGAGATGGCCAATAAGCAGTCACTTAACCATGACAGTGAGCTGGCCACCTTTGTCATTGGCATCGGCAACATGACTCTGATCAACATCTTTGGAGAAAATCCTTCGGAAATGCAAGATGTCCTTCAGATTGCTGTGCAGGCTTTCCTGAGAATGAAGCAAGTTAATCTTTCCCCAGGGTGTCTCTTTGTGCACCAAAACGTGGGTGAAATAACTGCAAAGGAACAGAACATGGAAGGACAAAGACGTCTGCAGGAAAAGCTGGACGAAATGACCGTGACCGCGGCCCAGCAGGAATTCTGTGACATCACCTGCTTCAGCGACGTCATCCGCTTTGACGTGAACACCCACATTCATTACTTTGCTCACCTGTGGGAAGGAAACCCACCAATGGCACCGCCCAACCCCACCTACAGCCAGAACGTCCAGGAATTAAAGAGCAAAATTCTCCAAGCTGCCAAGAAGGAATCGCACAGCAGCATTTTGAGGCTCTCCAGCTTGAAAGTTCGTATTAGTGACCTGTGGAATGCCCTGCTGAATGAAAACTTCATTTTCAGCTTCAAGAATTCAGTGGAGATTGCTGCCTACAAGAAACTGGAAACTGCATTTAGTCAGTGGACCTGGCAGCTGAGAATTCACATCTTAGACTTGCAAATGAAACTGGAAAACAAGGTGCGGAATAGGGAGTTGGGTAAGGTCACCACAGAACACCTTGAAAAACTGGTGCAAGAGAGAAGTGATGCCATCATCAAGAACATGGAAACATTCTTCAGTGAAGACAGAGACCATGAAATACTGATCCAGTGGAAAAGCAGCACAGAACTGAAGCTGAAAGAACTGAGAGAGTCCCTTCTTGTTGAAACGCGAAGGAAGTGTGAGAAACTTCTAGAAGTAAAGAAGAGCCAGAGTAAACTGGATGAGAGGAAGTCTGAATATGAAAATGAGCTCCTGAGAAAGAGCAGAGAGTTGGCCCTGTCTCTAAAAGGCCAGAAATTAGGTGAAAGCAAACTGAGAAACCGCTTCAATTCTATCTGGAAGCAGTGGGTTGCTGAAGTGTCCTCTGCTGCTCCCCCTCTGGAACAGGTGGACATCGATGTGGACATAGAAAATGTCCTTCTAGAGCACTTCAGGGAGTCTAATATAGTTAAACAAATATTGAATTTCTACCAAAATAATACATTTTCCCTTGACATAGAGAAACATGTGTCTAAGAAAAAAGGCTTCCGCATCTTTTCTAAGAGATTGGACGATGCCGATGTGAACAACATGCTCCGCATTACAGAGAGCATCATAATGTGTGTGAAGGCAAACATTGAGAAGAAGAAAAAGGACAAAATGGATTACAGCCAAACTTTTATTCATGAAATACTAAATGAAGTGGAGAAAGGTATGAACTCTGTTCCTAACACTGCAAATTACAGTTTTAATAAAGTTTACAAAATGGAATTATCACTGTACCTGTGCAGAATGGCAGCAGAATTGTTTAAAGACATGCATGCAGCATTCAGGAAAGCAAATGATCCAGTCGTCTACCTGGAGAGCAAGAGAGAAGACTTCTTCAAATGTTTCCAGATTTCCTGCCAAGGAGCCTCTTGCATCACTACATTTGCTGATTTCCTGTGCAGCAAGATTGCCCCAGCTCTTCGACTCGCCATCTATGAGAAGACAGCTCTTGACATAGCTCGAGACGTGAAGAATAAAGTACCAGATTTCAGAGGCAATAGATCGACTCTGGAATATTACATGCTGAAATACCTAGCAGAAGAAGAAAAATTTGAAAATTTCATATATTATCTTAATGCCCCAGGAGACTTTTTAAATAATTACATTAAGACAAAAGTTGAGACGTACTGTTTAGATAAGAACAGAAGGCTAGAGATGTTTTTAAGAGAATGCCTCTCTCCTTACTATGAAAGCATAAAGTCAGCTGTCTTTGCATCAACCACGGTTGTCAAAGACAGAAAAGACAGAAAGGATAAAATCTCTCTTTGGCTGGATGAATTCTGCAGAGCACTTGGAGACATGATAAGCTTGCCCAGGAGCGACCTGAAGGGCATTGAACATCAGGAGATAACAGACATAGAGTTCCTGAATAATGCCATGACAGAAGCACTGTCTCCTGTTATTGATGATCTCAGTAAGGAGTTTGAAGAAGCTTGTATGAGCTCCTTTGAAAGGCAGCCTCACACAATAGTGGCTGAGCAGTTTGCAGGGTGCCAGGAGCAGTGTCCATTTTGTGGGGCTGTTTGCACTAACACTATGCCAAACCATGACGGAGACCACCGGGTTGTCTTCCATCGTCCACAAGTTTTGACAGGACGCATATGGCATGAAACAGACAACCTAGTCATTGATATTTGTTCTAGCAGTGTTTCAAGTGGCAACTACTTCTTGATTAGTGAAAACACACGTATTCCCTACAAGAAATACCGGGATGCAGGACATCCCTATTCCACTTGGAGCATTCCTCCTGACCCATCCATGCAAGCATATTGGAAATGATTTGTGTCTTCTTTCAGGACACAGCTAGAACATCACTACAATGGGAAATTTCATGGCAAAGGAGAAATCCCTGCTTCCTGGAAGAGAGTTACAAAGCAGAATGCACTCGCTGAACTGGAGAAATGTTAGGCTAAGTTGGTATGAAGGAAAAACTGCAAGTGCTTTGCATTTTAGAAGAACGTAATACGAGGATAACCACAAAATCTTGTTGTAATGATTATGATTTAACCTTGTCAATAAAACTAAATGTAATTGCTGCAACGTTGGGTGAACTAAGGAGTGCTTCTTATGCTGCTGCTCAGCGATTCCCTTGCTGTGTGATAAAGTCAAAGTCCTTTTCCTTTCTTGCCATAAATATATACATCAGCTTTGTCTTAAAGCAAACTAGAAAAACATTCCTGCAGGAAGCAGTCATACCGCCAAGATCAAGACCAAGTGCCAGATGAAGAGTGAAGGCAGCATTAGCAAGTACCAGTTTTATCAGCGGCTATGAGAAAAGAAATGAGGACAAGCACAAATAATAGGTTCACAGAATCACAGAATTGAAGGGATTGGAAAGGACCTCAAAAGATCATCAGGTCCAACCCCTCTGCCAAATCAGGTTCCTTAGAGCAGGCTGCCCAGGTAGGTGTCCAGACAGGCTTTGAATATCTCCAGAGAAGGAGACTCCACAACCTCCCTAGGCAGCCTGTTCCAGTGCTCCGTCACCCTCACCGTGAAGAAGTTCTTTCTCATATTGGTGCAGAACTTCCTGTGCTCCATCTTGTGGTCATTACTCCTTGTCCTGTCCTCACAAACCACTGAAAAGTGGTTGGCCAAATCCCTCTGTCTCCCACACCTCAGGTATTTATACACATAGATGAGATCCCCTCTCGGTCTTCTCTTCTCCAGGCTGAACAGAATCACAGAATCACAGAATCACAGCTCTGGTTGGAGAGCTGCCAGGAAGAGAAGGACCTGGGAGTGATGGTGGACAGTCGGCTGAATATGAGCCAGCAGTGTGCTCAGGTGGCCAAGAAGGCCAATGGCATCCTGGCTTGTATCAGAAACAGTGTGGCCAGCAGGACGAGGGAGGTGATCGCCCCCCTGTACTCGGCTCTGGTGAGGCCGCACCTCGAGTACTGTGTTCAGTTTTGGGCCCCTCTCTGCAAGAAGGACATCGAGGTGATTGAGCGGGTGCAGAGAAGGGCGACGAAGCTGGTGAGGGGCCTGGAGAACAAGTCCTACGAGGAGCGGCTGAGGGAGCTGGGCTTGTTCAGCCTGGAGAAGAGGAGGCTCAGGGACGACCTTATCGCTCTCTATAGGTACCTCAAGGGAGGCTGTAGTGAGGTGGGGGTTGGTTTGTTCTCCCACGTGCCTGCTGACAGGACGAGGGGGAATGGGCTTAAGTTGCGCCAGGGGAGTTTTAGGTTAGATGTTAGGAAGAACTTCTTTACTGAAAGAGTTGTGAGGCATTGGAACAGGCCGCCCAGGGAAGTGGTGGAGTCACCATCCCTGGAAGACTTCAAAAGACATTTAGATGTAGAGCTTAGGGATATGGTTTAGTGGGGACTGTTAGCATTAGGTCAGAGGTTGGACTTGATCTTGAGGTCTCTTCCAACCTAGAAATTCTGTGATTCTGTGATTCTGTGAAAAGACATTTAGATGTAGAGCTTAGGGATATGGTTTAGTGGGGACTGTTAGCATTAGGTCAGAGGTTGGACTCGATGATCTTGAGGTCTCTCCCAACCTAGAAATTCTGTGATTCTGTGATTCTGAGTGCCTGGGGATGTGGCTGCTCCAGCACAGCCAGCAACTGCCAAGTTTCACTTTCAGGCACTGCCTGAAAGATAATAGCCTGACTTCCAGGAAAGCAAAAAATATCTCCCCGCCATGCAACCAATAAACTGTGGCCAGTGCAGGGGCTTGGGACTCTGTAAAGAGTGGGGTCAGGGGTGGGCTGAGTCGGCCTTAAGGTGTTGTGTGGCTACGATCACCCCGCTATATGTGTCTACAGTTACCGCTAGCCACACTCGAGGTCTCAGCGACTGACAGAGCGTAAAATCTGTCTGCCACACCTCAGAGGCTTTGAGACCTCTGGGGTTGACTCCACGGGACCATAGTGGTGCTTTTTGACAGTGGGGACACGTAGCTACTATGTGTTTTGCGTCGGTGGTCGAAATCCCACATCTCTTATCTAGCGCTTTAGCTCCAGTGTGGAGGGACTCATGTAGCTGGCGGGCATCTTTTAGTGTCGATAATCCTTTTGCAGCGGCGTCTGCTTTGTCGTTACTGATTTGGTAAAACCCTTTGATTGGGTTGTGGCTGTTGACGTGGGTGACCTATATGGTGCCTTTTCGGGAGAAAAGTGCTTCTTCTAGCATTAGAGCGACCGTGGATGTTGACATTCCGGGCCCCGACATGGCGAAGCAAAGTTTGGCTACGAACATTGAATCGGTCACTATGTTGAGGTGTTCCATTGGGAACAGTCCACAGGCTAGTACTACGGCCGTCGCTTCTAATTGCTGGACTGAAAGCGCACGATCGTTCATTTTAGTGCTGAGTCATTCTCCTCCCGATTGCCATACCGCTGCCACGGTTGAGGTTGCTGAGGATGCATGTGTGAAGACCGTTGGTCCCCATTGGGGCCGGTCCATGATCTTCCGTTGGAGGTCGATGTTGACAATTTTCAGCATTTGAGCCCAAGGGGGCTTAATAGCTATGGCAAGGGCTATGGCTAGAGATTCTGACATCACTACTGATTGCGGTAGCAGCTGTTTACAAAAGGGTAGATATATCGTGGCGGGTTCGATACCTAGGTGTCTTAGGGCGAGTTTTCGGCCTTTCATGATGAGGTTACCAAGGCACTCGACTGCTGGAGAGAATGCGCGTGACAGTTTTCCTAGGACTATCCACTGTATTGGTTGAACTTTTTGAGGGGGGCCCTGGGCTAGTGCCCCTACTCCCCCCCTTTCCGTGAAGTATACATACAGATCAAGTGGTTCATTCGGGTTCCACCTGGCGAGCGTGCTTGATGATACTTTTTGCTCGATAAAATCGAGAGAGTTCATTGCTTCTGTTGTCAGAGTCTTTTGCTCCCATGGTTTTTTTCCTTTTAAAAGATCGTACAGGGGAGCCATGGTTTCGGGAGGAATCAGGACAATATTGCAGAGCCATTGTAAGGATCCCACTAATTGTTGCATATCATGGAGCGTTTTGATGTCCCGAAGGATTTTTATCTGGGGGGGAAGGGGGGGGTTATGTAAGAACTTGTGATCCTCACTCCCAAAAAACTTACACATGGTCCTTTTCTAATTTTCGCGCTCGCAATTTCAAACCCGTTTGTTTTTAGAGTTTCTGGGACTATTGACACTAGCTGGTCCACTTGACTTCCTGACGGTGCAGCAATCAGGATATCGTCCATGTATTGGATGATAGTCGCGGTCGGGTCACTGCGCCGAACTGGCGCCAGCGCCCAATCCACCGTGATCTGGCAGATAGTAGGCGAGATGATCATTCCTTGAGGCAGCACTTTCCACTGGAAGCATATGTTGGGGCGTTGGCTGTTTGGAAACATGACAGAGAAAGCAAACCACTCCTTGTCTTCTTCATGTAGAGGTATTGAGAAAAAACAGTCCTTAATATCAAGGACGGCACAAGGTTGCCCTTCCGGTACCATAGAGTTCATAGGCAACAACGTTTGGACAGGACCCATTGGTTGAATTATCTTGTTTACTTCACGCAGGTCATGGAGGAGGCGAAATCCTTCACTGGTTCGCTTGGGTATTACAAAAACTGGAGTGTTCCATGGGCTAGTAGAAGGCTCTATATGACCTCGTTGTAGTTCACGGTCGACTAGCTCGAGAAGAGCACCCATTCGAGGCCTCGACAGGGGTCATTGCTCGACCCACACTGGGTCGGACGATTTCCACATCAGTCTAATTGGTGGAAGTGGGTATGCGGCAGTGGCCCTTATGGTAAATTTGTCACCCTGGCTTTTAATAGGGCTAAAGCGTCCCTTCCCAACAGGGGAGGGACTCCTGACATGACATATGGGAAGAGAGTAATGGTTTTCTCCAGTCCCTTTTTAGTGTGGAGTGTGATTACAACCAATTGAGCACTCTTCCAGGAGTTTTCCTGGGTTTCGGCACCACTTGTTGCCTTCAGGGGCAGTGGCGACCTGGTTCAGGAACGGCACGGCAACCAACCCCAGTCCGCTCGGTCCATCGGCTCACGGACACCAATGTGGTGGATGGCAAATGGCGTTTATTGCCGAGTTACACGGTGTTATATAGCCGAGGCCCACAACGTCACTTCCGCTTGCTTACGCCACAGACCACGTGCTACTGTCCATCAAGGGAGGGGACAGTAGAGCACAACATCTTCCGGCCGCCAGACCCTAACTACCCACACTACAGGAAAAATGGGTGGGAGATGGAATGTTCCTGATTTCCATCAGGCTGGGGATGGATGGGAGCCCTGGTTGAGCGTTGTGCTGCCTGGGGGTAGTTCTGTGGGTAACCCGAGGGCCTGGCCCTGGCTCACCCCTCGCTGAGTGCTTTAGGGGCTGCCTTGGAAGCAGCGTAGTGTGCTGGTCTGCCTCGGCACCTGGAGCTGCCCTGTGCTGGCACGGAGCTGCCAGAGCAAATCTGATCGTGAGTCAGCTCTGGGCTCCCACCTCACCTTTATTTTAGTATGGGCGGGAGGTGGGCATCTCCTGTTGACTGCTGCCTGTAATACCCGGTCCTTTCTGTGCCTGTTCTCTTTTTCTCTCCATTTCTAGGGGCACGCGATGCTAGTGGAGCTCTACCCTCAGTAATGGGACAAGGGACTGCTGAAGGAGTATTCATCAACGAGTATTCTGTGCCTGGCAATGCCATTTCAATGCACTAATAAAAAGATACAAACAATCCTTCTTGGGAAGGATTTTTGGTGGCCTTTGTAAATACCTTTTAGCTACACTGCTGGTAATTTTCAGCTAATAAACGCACTCTAAGACGTATTCCAGGTGGAGGAAAATAAAAGTTAATGTGGCTCTTAGTGTCTCCGAGGTCCTTGTAACCAGTCTGATTTCTACTGTAATTCTTCAGGAAGCAAGATTTATTATTTTCTTTTTCCCTGGAAAAGAAAAAAAAGAAGGATTCCCAAGTGCTGTACAAAGAATGAAGCTCAGAGGCGAGGAGATCCACAAAGTGCTGAATGTCGGCAGGCTGAGATGTGGGGTAACGTGCCGTTGTAGGGAGTAACAACTTCAGAAGCAGGTTTAAACTCAAGTGGCTGACCTGGTTCAAAGGGGGAAGATTGCACGATGTCTGAACAGCATGGAAAGAGCAAATTGCCTCAGAATTGAGTCTCGCTGATGTTTGCCACAATAAACCAGGAGAGAAAAGAAAGTTTGGCTGGTGGTTTTTTGTCCCCCTCTCCCTTGCTTCACTGTGGCACATTAATTCCACATTTTTAGTGTTATCCTGTCCCTGTTTCTGAATTTTAAAAACACTTGGGCAGAAACAAGCTGGTGACAAACATCGGTTCTGCAGATTCGTTGTTCTCCCAGGATTTTGGGAACATGATGTGAGGAATGTTTTAACAATTCCAATTCGTGTCCATAAATTCGTGTCCATAAAGAATAATTCTGTTTGAATCCTGTCTGCCTGGGCCCTGCACTGGCAATTTAGTTCTTGAACCACAGATGCAGTGTGCCCCAGTCTCCCCCTCATTCCAGTCAATTTATCAAGTCTTCAGAAAACACTCCTTAAATTTATGAACCTGTTTGCTTTTGTTATTCCTGACTTCTAGTTCTAACAGTTATAGCCTTTTTTCCTGTCTTCTTCGAGATTAACTTAACACTGCTATAGATGTGTCTGTGAATGGCTGGGGAAGAATGTTTTAATTACTCGTGAAGCGTCAAATAAGAAAGCTGTTTGTGTTTGATGTCTGGGAGTTTCAGAACAACTGATAACAACTAGTGACTGTTATGGGATACTATGTGGATCCTTGGTATCTGGCCACGGGGGGCCAAGAGATTAAGAGGAAGGAAAAAGAAGCTGAAGGACGGTTGGGAGACAAGACCTGCGGAGAGTGTACAGAGAGTGTTCCATAAACTCGGAATAGTGCCAAGTAAGTACAAAGGGTGAGAGGAAGACTACGAGCCTTCAGCATGAAAGACCCCTAGAGACCCCCAGAGGAGACTGATGCGCATGCTCCAGTAGGAGGAACTGGACCCCGGAAGCTAATTATAATAATCTATTTTTTTTAGAAGTAGTAATGAATATGTATTAGTATAGGTGCATAAAAATCAGCTGCTTGATGTAACTGGCGTGCGTCCTGGTGGAGCGGAGACTCCCGGTGCACCCAGCGCTGTTTGCTTACCTCTATTCCTTTATATTCTTTTAATAAATCCTATATTTTATTTAATCCTAATTTGAATCCTGAGCCATTTATAACAATGAGATTGTTGTTCCTGCCCTTTTGGTTAATGTTCTGAGTTTTTTTCCTCCTTCACCTTTTCATGTTTTTATTACAATGAGGGTGGCTTGGGCTATGCCAGGCACTACAGAAATCTTCCAAAACACCCTGCAAAAATCTTCGGCTCCCTTGTACGGAAGGAACCTTGCCTCTGCAAGCCACCTGCTGCCTGCAATTGTGGAGGCAAAGCTGCGATAAGAGCTGGGTGGGACAGCGGGTGCTGCCTGCTTGGTGCTGGCTGGAAATCTTGTGCAATGCTGCTGCTCTGTGCTGAGCTGCCTGTGGGTGGGAGGGAAGCTGAGGAGCAGGGGCAGCGCTTTGGTTTTCTATAAACACCTCGTGTGCTTCGTGGACCTGGTGTCCCAGCAGAGGGAGGCTCTGCTGCGGTCGGACCGTTCTGGGCAGCCGGAGTGGCTGAAAATCCATCCCTCTGCCCACATTTGGATAGCTGGGGGCATCCACGTCACCAAGAGCTTCACGGGGCAGAGGTCCCTCTGGGGTCTGGGGATTGGGAGGGGTGCTATGGAGACCAGGCACTGATCCCCACCCTCCTTTCCGTGCCTCCCAGCCCATTGGGGTAGGACGGTGTGAAGCGGTACCACTGCACTCCCCGGCGTTCCCACACACGTGGGAGCATGTTCCCAGGGCTCTGTCAAAGTCCTGCCAGCTCTGCGTCTACCTGGATGCACAAGACTTATTTTTTTTTTCCTTTTTTTTTTCTCCCCACCCCTGGAAGTTGCTTAATAGCTTGGTGCACTCCTACTTTGCGGGATGTGTTGTGTTCAGCAGCCTTTAAAGATACCTATCACCACCCGACTGCGATGTCTGGGTGCTCGCTTTGCTACCCAGCCTGGCGCTGCCTGCGTGGGCACTGAGCTGGCCCCAGGACACCCCCGGGGCTGCGTGGAAGGGGGGCACGGGCAGCGGGGACTGTTGCAGGTAGGGGCAGGGCTGCAGCCCTTCGGGATGTGACTCATCCTCAGGGCTCGCCCTGTTCTGGCGCTCGCGCTGGAGGTGAGGCTGCTGCGGTGCGCCCCGCATCGATCTGCGTGGGGGCTTTTACCCCGTGGGACGGGCTGCGACGGGCCCCTTCTGCACCTAACGGGGACGGGAGAGGGGGGAGCCTTTGCAGAGCTCCTGCACCTGGTTGTGGTAAGGATGCTGCCCCGCTCTGCCCTCCTCCAACCCCTGGAAAACCTCGTGTCTGGCTCTGGCTAGGGTCTCGCCAACCCCTGGAGCTGTGTGGAGAGGGTGAAGCCAGGGCTGGGGTAGGGCAAAGAGGAAGGGGGAGCACGATTGGAGCTCTCAGAGCAGCCGCCGCACCCCTGGCAGCCCTGGGTGCTGTTGGGGTGCCTGCAGAGGGAGCGCCCGGGCAAAGGTTCCTTTTGCTCTCCTGCTTCCCGTGCAGTGGGTTCCTGCTCGACCCAGGGCGGAGCTGTGAGCTGCAGGGTGGTGGGGAGGAGGACGTTGGGCTGGGGAAGGGGTCTGGGCTGGCTTGGGGGTGCCAGGGCACGCCGGAGCCCCCTGGGGCTTGCGGAGGTGGTGGGGAGCTGGGGCTGGTCTCGCTTCCCGGGTGTGCCCGGCTCCGTGCGCCCACGCGGCAGGATGGGTGCTGGGGCCTTGTCCCAGTTCCAACTGGGGAGACAGGAATTGGGTGGGCAGGAGGGGTCTGCACTGGGGGAGGGCAGCCACCACACCCGAGGGGATGGTGTGGAATAGGGGTGCAGGGGGCTGTGCTCACCCCAGCTTTTGCAGCCCCCTCTGTAGGGAGCCCCAGCTGCCCCCACGCCCTGCCGGACCCCCACATGGACACCGAGGCGCAGGATGGTGCCGAGGCGCAGGATGGTGCCGAGGCTCTGTCGGAGGGCTGTTCGCTGGCCGAGGTGAGTGAGGGCAGGGGCTGGGGGCTGGGGGAGTGTCCCCGGGGGTGAACTGGAGACCCCACGGGGATGTGAGCACCGGCACCAGCATGGGCACGGGGATGGCAGAAGGGTCCCATTTTGGGGAGGGGTGGAATTTGGGCATGGAGCAGCCAGCCTGACCCCGTATCCCCCACGGGGCTGGAGGGACGGGCTGGGGGTGCGAGAGGACACCCCAGCTCACCCCTCTCTTCCCGGTGCAGGTCTCGGAGGGGCCCCCAGCACAGTGGTCGGTGCCGGAGGTGTGCGCCTGGCTGGGTGCACGGTGCGGGGACGGGGACCTGGTGCAGCTGGCGGCCGAGCACGGGGTCAGCGGCCGGGCCCTGCTGCGAATGACTGAGGGGACCCTGTGGCGCATGGGGGTCACCCCCCGCAGCCGGCACCGGGAGCTGCTGCGGGAGCTGCTGGGGCTGCGGCTGCAGCAGGATCTGGAAGAGCTGCTGAGCATCGCCGGGGGTGAGCATCCCCCTTAGCGCATCCACGGGGGGCACCGGCCGTGAGGACGCCGGGGGTGCCTCCAGATGGACTGTGGTCACCTCTATCCTCAGAGTGATGCGGACAGGAGCTTGCGAGCAGGGAGGCGATGCCATGGGATGACAAAGCGGCGGCTGGAATTAAGCACACGACATGGAAGCGGTGCTGGAAGGAGTCCCGAGGCTACCGTGTCCCTCAAAAAAACCCAAACCTGGCTGGAGAGGCAGGGCTGCGCGAGGAGAAGGAGCCTCTCACCCCGTGAGCCACCTGCTGCCGGGTGACACCGGGTCCCACAAGGTGCCACTGCGCCCCGCGGGGTGTGGGGAACCCTGTGGCAATAACACAGCAGGGATTGTCCCGAGCCACCAGATCCTGCTGTAAGCCCAGGGTGTGAGGGATACAGAGAGGGGACACGGAGGTGTGACACCTTCCGTGGCTGTGCCCAGGAGCAGCGCATCGATGGGGGAGCCCACGAAGGAGGTGCTGGGGCACCCTCTGCCTCCGACCCCGGGGCTGGCAGGGTGTGCAGAGCAGCAGGGCAGGGCTGAGGGCCTCAATAAACGTGGCTGGAGCTGTGAAACCACCGGAGTGGCTGTGCTTGAGGGACCTGCTGCCTCCCAGACAGTGAGGAGAGGCAGCCTTGGCTGTGGGCACGAGGTAGAAGGTTCCCCACCCCTTGCTGGGAGCCTGTTGTACCCACGCACAGCAGCCCGGCTGCATATGGGGTCCTGGCACCCCTCATGTGCCCAGATGCCCCGGGGGTCTGGGGCACAGCCAGGGCAGCCTGAGGGTGCCAGCATGGTGGGTGACAGGGGAGTTACTGGGTGATGGGGGCTCACTCCCAATTTGCCCATTCTGTTCTGCGAGGAGCAGGGGCTGGGGCTTGTAGGGGGCTGGGGCTTGCAGGGGGCTGGGGACCCCGAGTTTATAGGGCAGTGGAGCACTGGCTGGGGCCAGGTCCTGCTGCTCCCCTGCATGGACCACAGCTTGTTTCATGCTGTGCCATCTGGTTTTACACCCGTTAGTATTTTTACTCCTGTAGTCCCTGCTGGCATGGCTCCCCAAATCCCAAATCTCACCTCCCCTAATCCCAAACCTCACCTCCCCTAATCCCAAACCTCACCTCCCCTAATCCCAAGTCTCACTGGGGGCAGCACCAGACTCCCTTTGGGGCTGTCTCCCCCCATGAGAAGCCCCAAACTCAGCAGTTGCAGTTTTGGGGCTCTGGCAGCTCCTTTTCGCAGCAATGGGAGCGACCAGGGCAGTGGTGCAGCTGCAGGGTGGCCGCATGTCCCCGAGGGTCTGCCTGGCCTGGGGACTGCCCTGCTCCCCTGAAAAGTGGATTTGATCACCGTGGGAGGGTGGAGAACGCAGAAACTGCTGGAGAGCACAGCCTGGGAGGACGTGCAGAGGCAACACCAGCTGTGCTGTCTGCATGCATGGTACTGCAGCAGGGCGCTCCCCTCGTGCCTGTGCCCACTTCTCTCCGGCTGCCCAAACACTCAGAGCTCCTGAGCATCCCCGAGGCTGCCGGAGCATCGCTGGATTTGCCTGAGCATCACCAATCAGCCTGTGTCCAAGCATCGTCTGGGGGCTGCCGGAGCATTCTGGAGCATCCCTATGACTGCCTGAGCTTCACCAGGACTGCCCACGCATCCCTGGGGCTGCCCGAGCACCCCTGGATTTTTCTGAGCATCCATGGGGCTGCCTGAGCCCTGGAAACTCCATGGGGAGCTGGGGGCTCTCGGTGTGAGTTTCTTGTTGGGAGCAACTTTGATGTCTTTGCACAACTCGGAGCATTTATTGGGTTTATTTATAAGACTGATATTTTTCTCTTCTGCTCCAGAAATACTACTGGGGAACAAATTCACCTGCTCGCCACTTTGACTTGTGAGCAGCAGCCTGGCACTGGTAACGGAGGCTGTGCTGGAGCGTGGGTGCCTGAGGGTGTCCCAATCCCTGTCCCCATTCACTGCCACCCCACCGTGTCCCTGCTGGTCTGCAGCACCCTGCCAGAAGGCTGCTTGAAACACCCCTGTGGCCACAGCAGCTGGTTGCTTATTTAATGACTAATGGCTCTGCCAACTCTAGGGCTAACACTAGTTTTAGGAAGGCAAAAATAGCAGCAGGGGGATTTGCGTATAGATGTTTCTTCGTGGATTAAGAGCCCCAGTTTCAATTTGAGCCAGCTGAGCTGCAGCTTGTAGTGGTTTTCCTTTCCCTCCCCTTCTGTTCATCTCTTTCTTTTTTCTATTCCTGTTTTCCTTGGGAGCTGGAAGGATGATGTCTTTTTAAGACAAAACTCACAGCGATGTGTGCATGTTTGTTTCCTGCAGTGCTAGGTGACCTCTGTAGCACCAGGGCCAGATTTTGGGTATGGGGCTGCAGAGCCACAGGAGAGAGCTGGGGGAGCATCAAGACCGAACCCTGCCCGCTGGCATATCCTGCAGTTTTGTCACCTAATTGAGGCTCTTTTAATACACTTAAACTACTTTTCATTAGGGAAAAAAAAAAAAAAAGAACAAAAAAAAAGAAAAAAAGAACACAAGACAGATGAAATTATGGCTTTAAAAAGCAGCTGGGTGCCCTCAGCAATGGAGCAAAGTGCGGTGTGTGTTTTATTGCTCGCTGTTCTGAAGGAGCCATGGGCTGCAGGCCAGATGAAACCCACGTGTCTGATCCCAAGGAGTAAGGAGCGGTGCTGGGGCCCAGTGGGTTTTTGCATAGAAATGTTGAATAAACAAAGTCTCCAGTCTGAGGGCAGCAGACCCCAGCAGAGGGCACAGCCAATATAGCAGCACGTGTTGAAGATGTGAGTGCCCAGAGTGGGAATCAGTGCTCCTGCTGGCGGTGGGGGTGCTGCAGGGGCAGGAGCTCCTTGTGCTGGTGGCTCCTTTCTGCTCCCACGGTCAGGTGGGAGAAAGCTCCGTCTGCTCCAGGCTTCACAAAGCAGGATGCTTCCAGCAAGCGTGCTCCTGGCCCAGCAAACCCTTGCCACGTGCACATTTTCCCCTGCCCCGCAGACACGTTTCTTCCCAGCTCCCTGGCTCAAACATCTTTGCCATTGTGGACCTGCTTGTTACAACCCCAAGGTCTCGCCTGGGGAGCAGTAGCTGGCGTCATATTCATCCCTGGAGGTGTGAGGCTGAGCCTGCTTTTTGGGTGTGCATCACTTTGCAGAGCAGTCTGCCCTTTCAGCAGCCGGTCTCCTTCCATCCTGCCACAGCCTTTGCAGCCCCTTACTACCGGTCAGTGCCACCAGCACAGCTCCCATCTTCTCTTGAGTGTTCAGGGGGTGTTCCCCGGAGGCTTCCTTCCATGGTGACAATTCACCATTTGTTCTTTCTCCCTTTTCAGTAACTGCTTTTCCATGTTAGGACCCTCTCTCTTATCCCAGCCTTACCTTTCTAAGTCATTGTGGTGAGGGATCCACTTGGGGCTGTTCTGGACATCCAGGCAGATGACACTCTCTGTGTGTCCCCTGTCCTGTTGCCCCTGCTCCTTCAGAATCTGGATTTCTTCAGCACATCTCCTGGTGTGCCCCAGCTGCTGCCCATCCCTTCCTTTGCCTCCCCTGCCTTCACGCTGGTAACCTCCTGCAGCACCATGGGCTCCAGAGGGATGCACAAGAGGATGCTCACTCAATGCTTCCTCTTCTTGGCTGCTGTATGACCTCCTGGGGCTGTTGATTCGGGATGTCCTGGGCATGGTGGCAGTCTGTCCCACTGTTCCTGTCCCGGGATCCTGGGACATCAGCACAGAGCTGAGCTGCTGTCCTTCTCCTGCCCCTTGGAGCTGCTCAGGCCTGCATCCTCCAAAGGGCAAACAGGTCCAAACTGGTGCTGAGGGGCACCAAACTGGGGAGGTGCACCCTGGTAGAGGTGGTAAAACAAGCACTGGAAGATGTCTGGAGGGACATCTGTGCCAAGGGATGTCCCCTACCACCCTGCAGGCACAGCCACCCAACACCTTTCCTGTGTCACCCTTGGGTTCCAGGAAATTGCAGCTGGGGGTTCACAGGAGTCCATGATACATGAGGACACCGAGGCTTTATTCCCTAAGCTTCTCTACCTGATTACAGATTACTGCCAACCACCACTAACAAGAATACCTACAGTTAACTGTGATGGATGCACTCAACTCCTTGACCAAGCCCATAGCAGCTTGGCTCGGGCTCCCAAGAAAGAAAGGCCTAGGCCCTGACCAGGCCACAAACTTCCTTGATTCCTGCCTGTTC
This sequence comes from Anas platyrhynchos, assembly GCF_047663525.1. Taxonomy (NCBI): domain Eukaryota; kingdom Metazoa; phylum Chordata; class Aves; order Anseriformes; family Anatidae; genus Anas; species Anas platyrhynchos. The sequence goes on along the minus strand of NC_092589.1, from coordinate 120,207,934 downwards.
TTTGGAACCCCCCTGAATCAGGTTGTGTGGTGTGCTTTGATGTTCGTCAGCCTGGAAACCAGTTCACAGGACCATGGACTCATTTAGGTTGGCACAGACCTCCAAGACCACCACGTCCATCTGTTAACCTAGCACTGAGCAGTCTATCACAACACCATGTCCCTAAGCGCCACCTCTACACGCCTTTTGAACACCTCCAGGGATGGTGGCCCAACCACTTTCCTGGGCATCCTCTTCCAATGCCTCGCAACCCTTTAGTGAACAAATTTTCCCTAATATCCAACCTAAACATCCCCTGGTGCAACTTGAGGCCATTTCATCATCATGTGATTAACAAGCGAATAGCAGGAGGTTCTTCCAAGACTCATTTATCAGGGAGTAAAAGAAGTCATGGGTGCAAGGAGTGTTGTGCTTGCCTTTCCCATTTTTTGTAGTCTGACTACAAGCCAACCGCTTTATTCCATAAATATGGCTGCATGAGCTTTTGGGGGCTTTCCCTGCACAGCAGTGGGCTGCGTGGTGGCGGCCACCCCACGATCAGGGACAGCTCCCCAGGACACTGCTGGAGGCTGAGAGGCCCCTTACCAGCTGCAGATCTTCTGTCAGAGACCAACATCACACACATGTACCAAAGGGTGTTAAGACCTTGCAGGGGGTGGCACTGGGGGGGCTCTGAGGGCCCTGCCAGCCCAAAACACTCCAGGATTCTGTGATTTTATCAACAGTTGCTGCATCAGAAGTATGGCAGCAAATATACACACACCAATGATAGGATGAGAGGGAATGGGCTGAAGTTGGGCTAGGTGACGTTTAGGTTGGATGTTAGGAAGAACTTCTTTACCGAAAGGGTTGTTAGGCATTGGAACGGGCTGCCCAGGGAAGTGGTTAAGTCACCATCCCTGGAGGTCTTGAAAAGACGTTTAGATGTAGAGCTTGGTGGTATGGTTTAGTGGAAGACTGGTTAGTGTTAGGTCAGAGGTTGGACTAGGTGATCTTGGAGGTCTCTTCCAAACTAAACTATTCTGTGATTCTGTAATGAAAATAAATTTTGTGTTTCAGCTGTGGGTCTGTTGTTTTTTCTGCTGCCTGCCTGTGCTGGCCCACACCCCAGCCTAGTGGGATGCAAACGTAAAATCGTACGGAGTCCTGCCCAGGGACTGCTGCCTTTGCTCTGTCCTCCCCCAAAATACTCCCACCACATCCACCTCAAAATTAGAGGTTTTACCTTTCTGGAGCAGCCTTGCACAGCTGACACACATTCCCAGAGCCCCAGGCTGGCTGCCACCTAGCCTTGCATTTAGGAAGCAGGTTGGGATTGGGGGTTTGCAGACCCTTCCCCAAGCTGCATCACCAAGGCCTCATCCTGCCCTGGGAGTTGGTCATAGTGAGGCTCAGCCTGGTCTCCCTATCGTCGAGGCCAATTAACCCATCAGGGAAGGGAATTAGATTGGCAAGATAGCATTTGGTCTTGACAAATGCATACTGGTTGTATTTTTTATCAGCTTATTATCCCGGGGGGCGTATAAAATGATTGTTTACTGATTTACTCTGGTGTGCGAGATGTACTGGACTATTAGATGAATTAGGACCGGGGGGGCTTGTGAGTCCCTGTTCACCCCTGGTCCTCCTGCCAGGAGCAGCTGCTCTTGGCCTGCTTCAGCGCAGGGGCTTTTCCCATCCTGCACAAACTCTGAGACGATTGTTGATGGTTTTGGAAATGGCCTCGGACAGAACAGTCTTGGAGAGTGATGAATTTGATGGCTGGACTGTTAGATGAATTAGGAATGCAGTGTCTTCATGGCCTCTTTCCAGTAAACCCAGGTCTCTCTCATCCTGGGGAGCCCAGGCCTGGTCCCAGTACTGCAGACGGGGCCTCACCAGTGCTGAGGAAGGATCCCCTCCCTTGCCCTGCTGGCAGCACTTTGCCCAGTGCAGCCCAACAGAGCAGCAGCCCTCTTTGTGGCGAGGGCCCTTTGCTGGCTCCTGTTCAGCTCGGTGCCCACCAGGACCCCAGGCCCTTCTGTGCCAGGCTGCTTCCAGCCGGCTGCCCCCAGCAGGTGGTGGTGCTGGGCTTGTTCCACCCCAGGGGCAGGACGCTGTGCTTGTCCTTGTGCAACTGCAGGAAGCTCTTACTGACCCATTTCTCTGCCTGGCAGAGAAATATATATAATATAATATTATATACTACATATACATATGTAATATAATTATTTATATTATATTATATTATAGAATCATAGAATCATAGAATATCCTGAGTTGGAAGGGACCCTTAAGGATCATCAAGTCCAACTCTTGACACCGCCAGGTCTACCCAAGTTCAGACCATGTGACTAAGTGCACAGTCCAATCTATTCTTAAATTCAGACAGGCTCGGTGCAGTGACCACTTCCCTGGGGAGCCTGTTCCAGTGTGCAACCACTCTCTCTATTATATTATATTATATTATATTATATTATATTATATTATATTATATTATATTATATTATATTACATTACATTACATTACATTACATTACATTACATTACAATATACATAATGTACAATAATGATATATAATGATATATATGATAAATATGTGTGTATATAATGTTTAATATATAATTTAAATATAAATATATATATATTGATATATATAAAAGCAGGACCAAGGAGAATCTCCATCTTTTACTGGAACATGACTACGGAGGATGAGGAAAAGGCTGAGATTCTCAATGCCTTCTTTACATCTGTCTTCAGCAGTCAGACCAGTTATCCTCAGGGTCTCCGCCTCAGGGTCTCAGGCTCCCGACCTGGAAGTCTGGGACAGAGAGCAGAATAACCCCCCCACAGTTCAGGTGGAAACAGTAAGAAACCTGCTGCTCCACCTGGACTGTCACAAGTCCATGGGGCCAGATGGGATCCACCTGAGGGTGCTGAGGGAACTAGCAGATGTGATTGCTGAGCCAATTTCCATCATGTATCAGTGGGCCTAGTCAACTGGAGATGTTACAGATGACTGGAGACTTGCAAAGGTGACACCCATCGATAAGAAGGGAATGGGCCCAAGTTGTGCCAGGGGAGGTTCATGCTGGAAATGAGGAGACATTTCTGCTCAGCAAGAGCAGTCAGGCATTGGGATGGTTGCCCAGGGAGGCGGTGGTGTCACCATCCTTGGGGGGGTGTTCAAGGAGAGGTTGGACGTGGTGCTTGGGGACACGGTTTGGTGGGTGACATTGGTGATGGGGTGATGGTTGGACTAGATGATCTTGGAGGGATTTTCCAACCTTCATGATTCTAGGATTCTACAGGAAAGCTGGGGTGGGACTCTTTATCAGGACGTGTAACAATAGGACAAGGGATAATGGCTTTAAACTAAAAGAGGGGAGATTTATCTTAGAAACAAGGAAGAAAATCTTTAATATGACAGCAGTGAGGCACTGGCACAGGTTTCCTAGAGATGCTGTGGATGCCCCATCCCTGGAGGTGTTCAAGGCCAGGCTGGATGGGACTTTGAGCAACCTGGACTAGAGGGAGTTGGCCCTGCCCATAGCAGGGGGATTGGAACTAGATGATCTTCAAAGTCCTTTCCAACACAAACCATTCTGATTTTATGATTCTAGGAGAATTGTGGCTCACCTTGAAATGAAGCACGCAGTGACCAGTCCAGTCCAACTCAGTTTATTAGCAAAGACTACAAAGCATTATAATGAATCACCACTCTTGACAGCTCTTCAGGAGACTCTGGTCATCGGGTTTGCAGCAGGATTGCAGGAAAAGTGCACAGTAAAAACCCCCTCCCTCTGCGCTGGTGCAGGCAGAGCCACTTCCATGTTCTCCAGACCCTTTTTGTTCAGTTGCCACCTGCCTGTCTTGACAGCACAAACGCTAAGCTCACGCACTGCTGACAGCTACTGAGGAAGCTGCAAAGCTGTCTAATTCTCTACATTGGTTATAAAGGGCTTTTACCCAACACAAGAGTGCTTGGCAAAAGCGGTTGGGGTGGCTGGGAGCTGCAGGGAACTTTGCCAGGCCCAAGCTCATGAGTAGGAGTGGCTCATGGAAGTGGGGGCACATCTTAACCTAGGACATATACATATAATCACAGAGTTAAAAGCACTGTCTAAATCCACATAGGCTGCGTCGTTAATTGCTTTAATGGCATCAGAAAGAGAACAGCACCTGAGTACTGAGCTTATGAATGCAAAAAACATTCCCAAAAAACAAAACAGCTGAGTTCCCCACAAATGTTCCCTGCTTGCAGACCCCGCTGTCCTTTCTGCAAGTGTGACAAGTATTGCTGCAGGGAAACTGTTCTTTTGCCAGTGTCATTTCTTTTCCCATAGCAGCTGATAAAACTGGTCCTTTCTAATACTGCCTTTGCTCTTCATCTGGCACTTGGTCTTGATCTTGGCGGTATGACTGCTTGCTACCGGAATGTTTTTCTAGTTTGCTTTAAGACAAAGATGATGTAAATATTTATGGCAATGCAAAAACATTTATTGATGCAAAAACAGCTGACTTTATGCTTTCATAGTAACGAGAGAGGCATTCTCTTAAAAACATCTCTAGCCTTCTGTTCTTATCTAAACCGTACGTCTCAACTTTTGTCTTAATATAATTATTTAAAATGTCTCCTGGGGCATTAAGGTAATGCTTGAAATGTTCAAATTTTTCTTCTGCACACCTCAAGTCGGTCAGGGGTGACCTTATTGCTCTTTACAGATACCTTAAAGGAGGCTATAGCGAGCCTTCTGGCATGTCAGCCACTCCTCCCAGCTTTGTGTCATCGGTGTACTTGCTAAGGGCAGACACTATTCCCTCATCAAAGTTGATGAAGATGTTGAACAAGACTGGACCCTGAAAATGCTGAAAAAGACCGGACCCAGCACCGACCCCTGGGGAACACCACTAGTCACAGGCTTCCAGCCAGACTCTGCTCCTCTGAACACTACCCTCTGAGCTTGGCCAGACAGCCAGTTCTCAACCCACCTTACTGTCCACTCCTCTATCCCACACTTTCTCAGCTTTGTTCTCAGGATGCCATGGGAGACAGTATCGAAAGCCTTGCTAAAGTCAAGGTAGATGACATCCACTGCTCTCCCCTCATCTACCCAGTTGGTGATGCCATCATAGAAGGCAATGAGGTTGCCTTCTATGAGGTCGAGCACGACTTCCCCTTGGTGAATCCATGCTGACTACTCCTCATAACCTTCTTCTCTTCCAATTGCTTGGATATGGCATCCAGAACAAGCCGCTCCAACACCTTTCCAGGGACGGAGCTGAGACTGACTTGCCTGTAGTTTCCCGGATCCTCCTTCTTGCCCTTCTTAAAGACCAGAGTGACATTGGATATCCTCCAATCTTCAGGCACCTCTCCTGTTCTCCAGGATCTTTCAAAGATGATAAAGAGCGGTTCGGCAATCACCTCTGCCAATTCCTGTAGCACACGTGGATGCATCCCATTGAGACCATGGATTTGTGTGCGTTGAGCCCACTCAGACGCTCCTGAACCACTCCCTTGTCAACAAGGGGAGAGATCGACACTTCCCAGACTCTTTCTCCTCCCTCCAGGGTCAAGGAGTCCTGGGGGGGAGTCCTTGAAGTAAAGACTAATGCAAAGAAAGCATTCAGTATCTCCGCCTTCTCAGTGTCTCCCGTTACCAGAACACCCCCCTAATTGAGCAGGGGACCCACATTATCCCTAGACTTCCTTTAGTGTTTACATACTTAAAAAAAAAAAAAAAAAAAAAAAAAAAAAAACATCTTATTATCCTTGATCTCTTTCGCAAGCCTCATCTCTAGGTGGGCTTCAGCCTTTCTCGTCGAGTCCCTGCAGGCACTGACAACACTTCTATACTCCTCCCAAGAGGACAGGCCCTTTTTCCACATTTCATAAACCTTCCTCTTCCTTTTGATCCTATCGATGAGCTCCTTGCTCATCCATGCAGGTTTCCTGTCCCCCTTCCCCAGTTTCCTACTCTTCGGGATGCACCGATCCTGAGCATGGAAGAAGTGCTGTCTAAATGTAGCCCAGCTCTCACAAGCACCCTTGCCTTCTAGCCACCTAGCCCATGAGACACTCCCAAGCAGGTCCCAGAAGAGGTCGAAGTTGGCTCTCTGAAAGTCCAGGGTAGCAATCCTGCTTTTAGCCTTAGTTCTTCCACCAAGTTCCATCTGGAACTCCACCATCTCATGTGTCCAGACGTCTAGGCGTCCAGACAGGCCTTGAATATCTCCAGAGAAGAAGACTGCATCCCAACCTGCCCCTGACCTTCACATCCCTAACAAGGCCATCCCTGTTGGTAAGAACGAGGTCCAGGAGAACGCCCTTCCTCCTTGGCTCCTCCACCGCCTGTGTCAGAAAATTGTCCTCAATGCATTGTAGGAACCTTTTGAACTGTGCGTGCCTGGCCGAGGTGCTTACCCAACAAATGTCCAGAAAATTGAAGTCCCCCATGAAGACCAGTGCCCGTGATCATGAGGCTATTACCAGTTGCTTGTAGAAGGCCTCATTGACCTCCTTCTCCTTTCCCTGCAGCAATACTTGTCACACTTGCAGAAAGGAAAGTGGGATCTGCGTGCAGGTGAACATTTGTGGGGAGCTCTGCTATTTTGTTTTGTTTTTGTCTGGAGAACATGGAAGTGGCTCTGCCTGCACCAGTGCAGTGGCCAGAGGTTTTTACTACGCACCTTTCCTGCAATCCTGCTGCAAACCCAGTGACCAGAGTATCCCGAAGAACTGGCAAAAGTGGTGATTCATTATAATGCTTTGTAGTCTTTGCTAATAAACTGTTTGAGTTGGACTGGACTGGTCTCTGCATGCTTCATTTGCAGGTGAGCCACAATTATCCTAGAATCATGAAATCAGAATGGTTTGGGTTGGAAAGGACTTCGAAGATCATCTCATTCCAACCCACCTCCTCCCCGCCAGCTATGGGCAGGGCCACCTCCCGCTAGATCAGGTTGCTCAAAGCCCTGTTCAACCTGGCTTTGAACACTTCCAGGGATGGGGCATCCACAGCATCTCTAGGAAACCTATTCCAGTGCCTCACAGCCCTCATAGTAAAGACCTCAAAGTAAAGATTTTCTTCCTCATTTCTAATCTAAATCTCCCCTCTTAGTTTAAAGCCATTACCCCTTGACCTATTGTGGTGGTTTTACTCAGGTGGGCAGCCAAGCTCCACCACAACCGCTCTCTCACTCCCCCTCTCCTCAGAAGGAGGGGGAGAAAATACAACACAGAGAACTCGAGGTTTGAGATGAGAAAGGTTTAATTAAAGGGAAAGGGAATGGGAAGGAGAAACAGATACAAAAGAAACAATCAGTCCGCGCGGAAGCACAGAGAGAGAGAAAAATTATTCTCTACTTCCCATCAGCGAGCGGTGTTCGGCCACGTCCTGGGAAGCAGGGCCTCAAACGCGTAGTGGTTGTTCAGGAGGAACAGCCCCCTCCCCCACGAGAGTTCCCCCTTTTATTGCTGAGTGTGACATCAGGTGTTATGGAATATCCCTTTGGTTGGTTTAGGTCAGCTGCCCCGGCAATGTCCCCTCCCCATCACTTGCCCACCCCCAGCCTGCTGGCTCTTGGGGGCTTAGGAGTCCTGATGCTGTGCCAGCACTACGCAGCAATAGACACAACACTGGAGTGATATCAGTGCTGTTCCAGCTACGAGTGCAGAGCACAGCACTGTGCGGGCTGCTGCAGGGAAAAGGTGACTCCAGCTCAGACAGACCCAACACAACTTCCACCCCTTATTCCATAACATTTGTGTCACAATCAGGTACAGTTTAGTATATAGATGTTCTCATCACCATTGTTTTCTGTCCATTGAAGCATTTTTATGTCTGTACTTCTCTTTATTCTATAGATCTTTTCCCAAAATGCTCATAAAAACTGTTGATGGTTTCAGCTTCATCTGTCAAAGTGGTCACTCAGGACATGCGAAGTTGGTTTTCTTGACACGAGCACCAGCTTAGCTCACATCACTGTTGCACTTGCCCGGTTCCTTGCAAAGTTGACCTGTCATTGGTTCTGCAGTGTCCTCCTACAACACATAACTTGGATAACAGATTAATTTTCTCCCAGTGTTAAATCTCCTTGTGGCACACACTTGATATCCCCATCTTTCTGCATTACCCACCAGGTATACCCTGGTCCTTGGGCAAAGACAATCCCACGAGTGGGTTTGCCTTTTCCCATGGCAGGGGCAACCCACACTGCCTTCCCCATCCACTTCCCCACATGCACTACAGGGACTTTAGCTTCTCCCACAGTGTGTAGGGGTTTTGTTTTAGCAGGACCAGGACGGCTTTCAGACCCCCTGTTGTTAACTAGCCAAGTGGCCGCTGGTAGATTTATATCCCAATGTTTCCATGTCCCAGCACCCAATGCTCGCAGCATAGTTTTTAACAGTCCATTGTACCTCTCAACCTTCCCAGAGGCTTGTGGGTGATAAGGGATGTGGTACACCCATTCAATGCCATGTCTCTTGGCCCAGGAAGTGATCAAATTATTTCGGAAGTGACTCCCATTGTCGGACTCAATTCTTTCTGGTGTACCATGTCGCCACAACACTTGTCTTTCCAGGCCCAAGATAGTGTTTCGGGCCGTGGCATGGTTTACTGGATATGTTTCCAGCCACCCAGTAGTTGCTTCTACCATGGTGAGTATGTAACGTTTACCTTGGCGGGTTTGTGGAAGTGGTCCGATGTAGTCAATCTGCCAGGCCTCACCATAACGAAATCCAAGCCATCTCCCTCTATTCCAGGGAGACTTTACCCTCATGGCTCGTTTGATTGCAGCACAGGTCTCACACTGATGGGTAACCTGTGTGATGGCCTCAATGGTCAGGTCCACCCCTCGATCACGAGCCCATCTGTAAGTGGCATCCCTCCCCAGATGTCCTGATGTTTCATGGGCCCATCGAGCTACAAACAGCTCACCCTTACGTCCCCAGTCCAGGTCCACCTGAGCTATTTCAATTTTTGAAGCTCTGTCTACTTCTTCATTGTTCTGATGTTCTTCGGTAGCACGATTCTTAGGCATATGGGCATCTACATGACGTACCTTTACAGCCAGGTTTTCTACCCGAGCAGCAATATCTTGCCACAGGGTAGCAGCCCAGATAGGTTTACCTCTGCGCTGCCAGTTGTTCTGTTTCCATTGTTGCAGCCACCCCCACAGCGCATTTGCCACCATCCATGAGTCAGTATAGAGATACAGTACCGGCCACTTTTCTCTTTCAGCAATTTCTAGGGCCAGTTGTATAGCTTTCACTTCTGCATACTGACTCGACTCACCTTCCCCTTCCATGGCCTCCACAACTTGTCGTGTGGGACTCCACACAGCAGCTTTCCACTCCCGATGGCTCCCTACCACACGGCAGGATCCGTCAGTAAACAACGCATACTGCTTTCTGTCTTCTGGCAACTCATTGTATGGTGGTGCCTCTTCAGGACGAATTACTTCTTCTGTTGGTGCTCCGAAATCCCTGCCCTCTGGCCAGTCCATAATTTCTTCCAGGATTCCTGGACGGTTGTGTTTTCCCATTCGAGCCCGCTGTGTAATTAACGCTACCCATTTACTCCACGTAGCATCGGTTGCATGATGTGTAGTGGGGATTTTCTCTTTGAACATCCAATGTAACACAGGTAGCCGTGGGGCCAAGAGAAGTTGTGCTTCTGTACCAACAACTTCTGAAGCGGCTCGAATCCCCTCATATGCTGTTAATATTTCCTTTTCAGTTGGGGTGTAATTGGCTTCTGATCCTCGATAGCCCCGGCTCCAGAACCCCAAAGGTCGGCCTCGAGTTTCTCCTGGGGTCTTGTGCCAGAGGCTCCAGGTGAGCCCATGCTCCCCAGCTGCAGTGTACAGTATGTTTTGCACAGCTGGTCCAGTATGGACAGGCCCAAGGGCTACTGCACGAGCTATTTCTTGTTTGAGTTGTTCAAAGGCCTGTTGTTGCTCAGGGCCCACTCGAACGAGTTCCTCTTCCGAGTCACTCAATATAGAGGACTCACAATCTGACTATAACCGGGCACATGCATTCTCCAAAATCCCACAAGACCTAGGAAAGCTTGTGTTTCTTTTTTGCTAGTTGGCGGAGACATAACTGTTATTTTGTTGATCACATCTGTTGGAATGTGGCGACGTCCATCCTGCCATTTTACCCCCAAGAACTGGATTTCCTGTGCAGGTCCCTTGACCTTATTCTGTTTAATGGCAAAGCCAGCTTTCAAGAGAATTTGAATTATTTTCTTCCCTTTCTCAAAAACTTCTTCTGCTGTGTTACCCCATACAATGATATCATCGATGTACTGCAGGTGTTCAGGAGCGTTCCCCTGTTCCAGTGTCGTCTGGATCAGTCCATGGCAAATGGTAGGGCTGTGTTTCCACCCCTGGGGCAGTCGATTCCAAGTATACTGAATGCCCCTCCAAGTGAAAGCAAATTGTGGCCTGCATGCTGCTGCTAGAGGGATAGAGAAAAATGCATTAGCAATATCGATTGTAGCATACCACTTGGCTGCCTTTGACTCTAGTTCGTACTGGAGTTCTAGCATGTCTGGCACTGCTGCACTTAGTGGTGGTGTGACTTCATTCAGGCCCCGATAGTCCACTGTTAGCCTCCACTCGCCATTGGACTTTCGCACTGGCCATATAGGACTGTTAAAAGGTGAATGAGTCTTGCTGATCACTCCTTGGCTCTCCAGATGGTGAACTAACTCATGGATAGGAATCAGGGAGTCTCGGTTAGTGCGATATTGCCGCCGGTGCACAGTTGTAGTCGCAATTGGCACTTGCTGTTCTTCAATCCTCGGCAGTCCTACAGCAGAAGGGTCTTGTGAGAGACCAGGCAGGGTAGACAGCTGCTTAATCTTCTCTGTGCTCAAGGCAGCTATGCCAAAAGCCCACCGGTACCCTTTTGGATCCTTGAAGTACCCTTTCCTGAGGTAGTCTATGCCGAGGATGCACGGAGCCTCTGGGCCAGTCACGATGGGGTGCTTTTGCCACTCATTCCCAGTTAGACTCACTTCAGCTTCCAATATGGTTAGCTCTTGGGATCCCCCCGTCACTCCGGAGATAGAGATGGGTTCTGCCCCTTGGTGGCCTGATGGCATTAGGGTACACTGTGCGCCTGTTTCCACTAAAGCTTTATATTTTTGCGGTTCCGGTGTGCCAGGCCATCGAATCCACACAGTCCAGTAAATCCGGTTGTCCCTCTCCTCTACCTGGCCAGAGGCAGGGCCCCACTAGTCTTGGTCGGAGTATCTATCAATTAATTCTTCCAAATGTGAAGCAGAAGTCTCTTCGTCAGGGTCAGGAGTAATACTATTCCTTCTACTGCCTCTGGGGGACTGTTCAACAGAAACTGGAGCAGCAATCCTCTTAGGGGCCCTCTTTGTTGCTGCTGTATCTTTCCGTAGCTCACGTACCCGAGCAGCTAGGGCCGAGGTCGGTTCACTGTCCCACTTCCTCATATCTTCCCCATGGTCGCGTAAATAAAACCACAAGGTACCTCGCGGTGTGCGTCCCGGATTCTCCCTTGTTTGAGCCGGGGACTGCTGGCGCTTGATGGCCGAAAGATTTTTTTGTTTAGGTGAGGACGAAGCTATGTGTTCATCTAGCCGTTGGGACAGTTTCTCCACAGCTGAAATGCAGCCCCGTACTGGGGCAGAGAGATTTTCTTCATATTTATGAAGTTGATTGGACACGGTGTCCACAGTTGGCCCCATCCCCTCATCCCAACCCATTACTGCCAGTGTGCTGGCATGTGTTAGGGGTGCCGCCCGTACAAACTTCCGCCACATGGATGTTGTGCATTGAACTTCATCAGGGTCTGTAGGTGTCTGGGCATTATTTAAATCACTATAAATCATCTCCAGCACAGCTAATTCCCGCAGCTGCTGGAGGCCCTGATCCATAGTGGTCCATTTGTTTACTTGGTAGACAATATCCTCTTTATGGGGATACCTTTCTTTCACAGCTGTTAGGATTCGCCTCCAGAGGCTGATAACTTGTGCCCCTCTTCCAATTACTCTATCAATGAGCCGTTCTCTGGAAAGGGATCCCAGCTGCTTGGCTTCATTGCCTTCTAGCTGTTGGGTATTGGCCCCACTATCCCAGCATCGAAGCAGCCAGGTGAGGATGTGCTCACCTGGATGGCGACTGAAGTCTTTTCGTAGTTCTCGCAGCTCACTCAAGGATAGAGACCGAGTAGTTTCTGATTCATCTATGATTTCAGTCTCTCCTTTGTGATGTTGCCATGATAACGCTGCTTTAGAGCTGCTTGCCTTTTCTTCTTCTCCCTCATCTGTAGGAGGAGCTTCTTCCCGTACTAAACGACCTGATCTCCGTTTCCACTGTTTCGTCTTTACTACAGGGGCGACTGATACCATAGATGGTCGGTCCTCTGGGGTGGTCACAGTTTGTGCTGTCTCATCATCAAATTCAAGAACCTCCCTATTCCCTTGAGGGTGCTGGGCAATGTTAATTAACATTTGATAGGCGTAAGCCAGACCCCAGCAGAGTGCAGCAATCTGGTGGAGTTCTCTAGTATTGCCAGGGTCAGGACATACGTCTCTCAAACATTGTACCAGTTTTCTTGGATTTTGTACTTGTTCAGGGGTGAAATTTAGAACCATTGGAGGAGAAAACCGTGATAGGTACCTGCCCAAATCCCCCCACACACCTTGCCACCCACAACTTTGTCTGGGGACAGGTCCTTGGATAATAATAAATTGCTTTACCTTGGGGAAGAGGACAAACACAAGACCTAGTAATAGGAGGATAATATCTGACCAAGGGTATCCAAGATACTGAAAGGCTGCTGTAATTAGCCCACAGGGAGAAAAGTAGAAGGCACCACACCCGATATTATTCACTGATTGACTGCTAGGGGCAAAAAAGAAGGCGCTGTAATTCTTAATATTTTCCATAAGATAATCTCCAGGAGACCAGGAGGATAACCATGCCGGGCCTGAATACCAAACAAAACTGAAGGCCAGTATGTTACAGCACGACACGATAAAGAAAACAAGCACAGACTTCAACACTTTCTCCGATCGGATGTAAAGGAAAAAAGAAAACAGAGAGTAGGCTACATACAACATATCCACACAGAAAAGTATTGCCAGAAAACCGAGCATTATGACTATCGATATGTTAGTTGTAAATACTTCAATCAATGCTATTGTTATCTCAGCCCTCGAGCCCCACGTTGGGCGCCAAAAAGGACTGTGGTGGTTTTACTCAGGTGGGCAGCCAAGCTCCACCACAACCGCTCTCTCACTCCCCCTCTCCTCAGAAGGAGGGGGAGAAAATACAACACAGAGAACTCGAGGTTTGAGATGAGAAAGGTTTAATTAAAGGGAAAGGGAATGGGAAGGAGAAACAGATACAAAAGAAACAATCAGTCCGCGCGGAAGCACAGAGAGAGAGAAAAATTATTCTCTACTTCCCATCAGCGAGCGGTGTTCGGCCACGTCCTGGGAAGCAGGGCCTCAAACGCGTAGTGATTGTTCAGGAGGAACAGCCCCCTCCCCCACGAGAGTCCCCCCTTTTATTGCTGAGTGTGACATCAGGTGTTATGGAATATCCCTTTGGTTGGTTTAGGTCAGCTGCCCCGGCAATGTCCCCTCCCCATCACTTGCCCACCCCCAGCCTGCTGGCTCTTGGGGGCTTAGGAGTCCTGATGCTGTGCCAGCACTACGCAGCAATAGACACAACACTGGAGTGATATCAGTGCTGTTCCAGCTACGAGTGCAGAGCACAGCACTGTGCGGGCTGCTGCAGGGAAAGGTGACTCCAGCTCAGACAGACCCAACACACCTATTGCTACACTTCCTGATAAAGTCCCTCCCCAGCTTTCCTGTAGAATCACAGAATTATTAAGGTTGGAAAAGACCTCAAAGATCATCTGGTCCAACCAATGTCACCCACCAAACCATGTCCCCAAGCACCACGTCCAACCTCTCGTTAAACACCCCCAGGGACGGTGACTCCACCAACTCCCTGGGCAACCCGTCCCAAGGCCTGACTGCTCTTTCTGAGCAGAAATGTCTCCTCATTTCCAGCCTGAACCTCCCCTGGCACAACTTGAGGCCATTCCCTCTTGTTTTACCTGTGAGAAGAGGCTGACCCCCAGCTCTCCACAACTTCCTTTCAGGTAGTTGCAGAGAGTGATAAGGTCTCTCCTGAGCCTCCTCTGCTCCAGACTAAACAAGCTGACCCCAGTTCCCTCAGCTGCTCCCCATAGGATTTGTGTTCCAGACCCTTCACCAGCATCATAGCCCTACTCTGGACATGCTCTAGGACCTCAATGTCCTCCTTGTAGTGAGGGGCCCAAAGCTGAACATAGCACTCAAGGTGCAGCCTCACCAGAGCAGAGCACAGGGGGATGATCGGCCCTGCTGGCTGCACTGCTCCTGACACAACCAGGATGCCCTTGGCCTTCTTGGCCACCTAGGCACACTGCTGGCTCATGTTCAGGTGAGCATCGACAGCACCCCCAGATCCTTTTCCTCTGCACAGCTTTCCAAACACTCTGCCCCAAGCCTCGAGCAATGAGTGGGGTTTTTGTGGCCAAAGCACAGGACCCAGCACTGAGCCATGTTGAATCTCATCCCCTTGGCCTCTGCCCACTAACCCATCCCGTCCAGGTCCCTCTGCAGGGTCTTCCAACCCTCTGGCAGATTGACACTTCCCCCCAATTTAGTGTTATCTGCAAACTTACTGAGGGTGCAATTAATTCCCTCATCCATGTCTTCAATAAAGATATTAAAGAGGATGGGCCCCAACACTGACCCCCAGGGAACACCACCGGTGACTGGTCACCAGCTGGATTTCAATCCGTTCACCGCCACGCTCTGGGCCTTGTCATCGAGCCTCTTTTTATCCCAGCAAAGAGTGTACCTGTCCAAGCCATGACATCGTGTCAAAGGCCTTGCTGAAGTCTAGGCAAACGACATCACCAGCCTTTCCCTCATCCTCCAGGTGGGTCACCTGGTCATAGAAGGAGATAAGCTTGGTTTCATAACCTCCCCTGGCACCGAGGTCAAGCTCACAGGCCTTTAGTTCCCTGTGTCCTTCTTATGACTCCTCTTATAGATAGCCATCACATTTGCAAGTCTCCAGTCATCTGCGACATCTCCAGTTGACCAGGACCGCTGATACATGATGGAAATTGGCTCAGCAATCACATCTGCCTGTTTCCTCAGCACCCTCAGGTGGATCCCATCTGGCCCCATGGACTTGTGACAGTCCAGGTGGAGCAGTAGGCCTCTTACTCTTTCCACCTGAACATATGTATATAAAGCAAGTGAGCTGTTTGGGGATGTCAAATACACTCACACACACTTGAGCGATAGAACGAAACAACAAAGAATTTATTAATGAGTTAGCTTGTTAAAATTAATGAGTTAGCTTGTTAGCATTGTTATACCAACAATGCCTTTTCCAAATCAGACCAACCTAACAGTTTTTAGTCCTAACATATGCCTCCGCATGGTCTGAGAGTGGAAAAGGCTGGTACTCAGCTACACATGGTACATGGTTTTGATACAGCATGGCGTCAAAATAGAGATGCCATGAAACTGCATAAAAAGGACAGCAAGCATGGGCTACAACATGCAGTACAGGCAGATGCAGTGAGAACTAACAAAGTGTAGAGTGACCATTTTTGTAACCAAGGCCACCCCCAACGCCAGGACAAGCTGTTCCACAACAGACCAAACAACTTACACATGCCACCGCGTGGTCCACTGTTGGAAGAGATCGATATTCCACAATCTGTACTACACGCTGTTGAAACAGAGAGTCTATTACCGATATCAGCCAGGGCAATAGACATGGAACACAGAATGCAATTCATAGGAGAATTACACAGTAGTTTTGTAGCCATGCCACCCCCGCCCCCCCCCCCACACACACACACGCCCCATACAGTCTCCAAATGGGTTCCTGCTATCATTCATCTTCAGTTGTTTGCTTAATTCTTCTCATTCCTTCACTGGTACCAACTGGGAATGATCATTAAACACATACCCCCAGAGTCCTCGCAACTGTGACCATGGACAAGTAACAAAAATCAATTGCAGTTCTGTGTTGTAGCATAGCATGCCTTATTAAGTTTAGGTCAAGCAACAAGCCAGAGAGCGCAGCCCTAGTGGCATTGCTAAATTTCCTTAGCCAGCACCTTAGGTGATTTAGGGTGGTTAACGCTCAAGCACTAGCCAGGACAGGTTTCATACTATTCATCCACCATAAAACTAAGTCATTTTCCATGCATACATGAAAAATGTGCAATAGGTGACCGAGAACGAGCCCAGGAAGCTCAATCCTTGGGGCAGGAGGCTTGGTGTCTCCCCAGCTCTGGATAACCAACCATTCCAGGAGTTACTCCAGGTCTCGCAGATTGACGCTCAGGACACATATTGGTCACAAAAGTGGCTACCCATTGCTTTCCTAATGGGGCTCCAACCAGACAGGTGGAAAAAGGTTCTGCGGTGTAGGAAGACCCAGGCACGTAGTATCTTGGCCTGGGGCATTAGCCCGGGTTACCATATGTTCTGTTGAGGGAATGCGATGACCCAGGCCAACCTGAAAAACAGCTGGGGGGGATCAGGGGTGAAAGACAGCAGCTGGGAGAGAAACAGAAGTGATAAACACCCTTACAGACACTAAGGTCAGTGAAGAAGGAGGGAGAGGAAGTGTTGCAGGTGTCGGAGCTGAAGTTCCCCTGCGGCCTGTGGTGAGGACCGTGGTGAAGCAGGATGTCCCCCTGCAGCCCATGGAGTACCACGGTGGAGCAGGGTTCCACGCTGCAGCCTGTGGAGGAGACCACGCCGGAGCAGGTAGCCCTCCACAGAACGAGACTGCCGCCTGTGGAGGATCCCCACTGTAGCAGATTCCAGGCCGGAGCTGTAGCCCATGGAGAGGAGCAGGTGACCTGGCAGGAGCTGCTGCCTGTGGGGGACCCATGCTGGAGCTGTTTGCTCCTGAGAGATGGACCCCATGGTACAGACCCATATCTGGAGCAGTTCTGGAAGAGCTGCTGCCTGTGGGCAGCCCACACAGGATCAGTTCAGGAAGGACGGCATCCTGTGGGAGGGACCCTGCGTGGAGCAGGGACAGAGAGTTACCAAAAAGGAGCAGCAGAGACCAAGTGCCATAGACTGACCACAACTCCCATTCCCCCATTCCCCTGCATCTCGTGGGAAAGAAGGAGGTGGAGGAGGGTGGATGGGGAGAAGGCATTTTTGGTTCCTTTCCTTTGTTTCTCACTTCTCTAGCCCATTCTTTTGCCTGTAATAGGCAACAAATTTTATTATCTCCCTACTCTGAATCTGTTTTGCCCATCAACAATTTTGAGTAATTGTTGAGCAATGTCCTCGTCCTTATCTCAAGCCTTGAGCCCTTTGTATCGTATTTTCTCCCCTTTTCCCTTTGAGGAGGAAGAGGAGCGAGAGTGGCTGAGGTGGAGCTCAGCTGCACATTCGAGTAGAACCACCACACATAACTACCTCAGTAGCAACTGGAATGTAAGCCTCCTCCGCTATTTTCCCTATCCGGACTGCTTGCATATGCAGCCACTGTGTGGTGCCGAATACCCCTAGGGAGCCTCCTATTGCTAGTGCACCTCCTCAGAGTATATCCATGCCAGTCATAAACTCTTCAACTTCAGCAATCATGACCTGATAGTCACGAGGTAGACAATTGCCTATTTGCAACTTGCATTTCATGAGTTTCCCCGTGACTGGTTGCTCCCCTAGACCCCGCACCAGGGTTAAAGTTCTGTTATGTTTTCCTGGGTTGCCATGTATAATACTGACCTCCGCCCCAGCGTCCACTAACGCCCTAATCAGTTGCTTGTTTATTTGGGTCCACCATGTAGTACAAAAGATAAACAGCTGTAGGTGCTGTCCAGTTACATCATTGTCCATAAGTTCTGGGGTGATTAGGGTCCCAGTGGGGGTCTGTCAGGGGAATACAAAGAATTTATTAATGAGTTAGCTTGTTAACATACCGACCCCAGGGTGATGACAAGGGTACTGATGTGCACAATGCTTTTCCCAGTCATTGGTGTCATAGATACTTGCCAGGTCGTGGTCGGCATCCCGTTGGTGCGGTAGTCATCAATGTCTTGCAGGTTTCCCTGCGGAGGTAACATTAACCTCGGTTGATGTTCCTGCCCCCCCCCCCCCCCTCCTGACACAGAGCAACTTGCTCTGTTTATAGGTTGTGCCCCTGCACAACCAAGGTAAACGACCTGATCTGATCTTCTTGGACTTCTGCAAAGCTTTTGACACAGTTTCCCATAGGATTCTACTGGACAAAATGTCCAGCATAGAGCTAAAACCAAAAAATCATACGATGGGTGAGCAATAGGCTGATGAGCAGGGCTCAAAGGGTTGTGGTAAATGGGGCCACTTCTGGCTGGCAGATGGTCGCTAGTGGGGTCCCCCAAGGCTCCACTTTAGGGAGTCAGTCCTCTTCAATCTTTTATAAACAATTTCGATGTAGCAGTAGAAGGTGTTTGGAGCAAATTTGCCAACGACACCAAGCTTGGAGGAGTTGTGGACTTTGTTGAAGGTGGAAAGGCCTTGCAGAGAGATCTGGACAGACTGGAGAGCTGGGCAATCACCAACCACATGAAGTTTAACAAGAGCAAGTGCCAGGTTCTGCTCCTGGGACGGGGCGACCCTGGCTATACGTACAGATTGGGGGACGAAACGCTGGAGAGCAGCCTCGCAGAGAGGGGTCTGGGGGTTGTGGTTGACAGCAAGTTGAATATGAGCCAGCAGTGTGCCCTGGCAGCCAGGAGGGCCAACCATACCCTGGGGTGCATCAAGCACGACATCGCTAGTTGGTCGAGGGAAGTGATTGTCCTGCTCTACTCTGCGCTGGTGAGGCCTCACCTCGAGTACTGCGTGCAGTTCTCGGCACCATGGTACAAGAAGGACATTAAACTGTTGGAGAGTGTCCAGGCTAAACAACAGGAAGAGGTTCTTACCGAGAGGGTGGTTGCACACTGGAACAGGCTCCCCAGGGAAGTAGTCACTGCACCAAGCCTGTCGGAATTGAAGAAGCATTTGGACTGTGCGCTTAGTCACATGGTCTAAAATTTTGGGTAGATCTCTGTGGTGCCAGGAGTTGGACTCAATGATCCTTACCCTTACGGGTCCCTTCCAACTCAGGATATTCTATGATTCTCTGATTCTGTGCATAATCCCAAAGTCAGGGCAGCGCACAATTGGTGGCCCTGGCCTCACAGAGCACTTGGCAATCCTTGACAGGCTACTGCGATAACGCACAGCCACGTGCCCAGGGCGTGCTGTGCTGATGGCAGTATTTTTTCAATCCAGATGACTTGCAGCCTGGTGCCATAGTGCTGAACAAGCAATATGTACTATCACAAGGTTAGAGTTCTGCCTTGCTACTTTCACAACAATCCCTGTTTCACATTGGGCCAAGCTAACTGTTTAGTTCTAACACATACCCGTCCATTGAGATTTATTTCTTCTTCATCATTCTCTGTAAATAAATTCATTGAGACTGATATTGTTTTTTCACAGGTCTTCAACTGCAATCCTAATTTGACTATTCAATCTCCCCCTAATTAATTTGTTCCTGCTTCAGGTACATGTAACAATTGCCAGGTGACCCTTTTAGTCTCCCAGTTTAATTCAGTAGACTCAAAAAGTGACACCAACATTCCAGACCTGTCTACCCCTGTTACTCTTAAGCTATTACTAGTCAAATTAAGTCTGGTATCTTATAAGCTAAGGATGATTTGGCTGCCACAAATTCTATCTGCTAAGAATACAGACTCCTTATTAGGTCCCACCTCCAAATTTATCAGGGGGTCTTGGTGGAACGACTCTTCAGAGAACCTCTGACTGCCCTATTCTGAGTTTTTGATACTCTGCTTTTACTGGCCTCCAACTAAACCAGCCCGTGGCCTTGCAGCCGGTTTTTGATCCACCTCATGCTGCCCATCCAGCCCAAACGCCGTCTGCTTGTCTATGAGGATGAGCATTGCACAAATCTGAGTGCCAAGTTGCTTTTCTACAAAGCTGGCCCGACTCTGGACTTTCCCAGTTGATTTTTATAAAATTCTACACAGTAGAATTTTAAACTTATAAACTCCCTTTTACCTAGGGAGTTTGTTGAGTCTACTTCTGTGGTGGTTTTACTTGGGTGGGTGGCTGAGATCCACCACAGCAACTCTCTCACTCCCCCTCCTCAAAGGGGAGCAGGGAGAAAATACGACGAAAAGGGCTCAAAGGTTGAGATAAGGACAAGGATATCACACAGTACTTATTGTGATGGGCAAAACAGACTCGGCATAGGGAGATAGTAAGATTTATTGCTAATTTCTAACAAGCTAGAGAAGTGAGAAACAAAGGAGAGAACCCAAAAGCACCTTCCCCCCATCCACCCTCTTCCACCTCTTTCCCCCAAGCAGGTAATGGGGGAATGGGAGTTGTGGTCGGTCTATGGCACTATAGTCCCCTCCATGGGCTGCAGCGTGGAACCCTGCTCCACCGTGGTACTCCATGGGCTGCAAGGGGACATCCTGCTTCACTATGGTCCTCACCACAGGCCGCAGGGGACTTCTGCTCCGGCGCCTGGAGCACCTCTCCCCCTCCTTCTTCACTGACCTTGGCGTGCTCAGGGGAAGGGTCTTCACCTGGGCTAGGGTCATCCCAAGCTGTGGGTGTGTTTTTGAGCATTACAATGACATTACAATGAGCAAAGCATACCTTCACACAATACCATTCCTCTCCTTTTGCCAACTCGGCCCTATTCCCCTTGACATGTCAATTACCACATCCATATTCCTTGTATTTCATACCATATAATGTCACACAGTAATAAAAAAAAGGGGGGAGAATAAAATAGGAAATAAAAAAGGAAAAATAAAAAAGGGAGAAGAGGGGAAGGAGAGGGGGGCTCTCATTATGAACACTTCTGTCCTCTCAAACAATCGCTATATGCATTGAGGCCCTGCATCCTGGGATTTAGCTGAACGTCATTCATTGATGGGAAGTAGACAGGAATTTCTTTTTTCTCTCCCTGTGCTTCCGTGCAGCCTTCACTTGTGTTTATTTTTTCTGCTTGTTTTGTTTTTTTTCCTTCTTTTCTTTTTCCTCTTCCTTTCCCCATTAATTAAATTAGATTAAATTAAATTAGGTTAAATTAGATTAAATTAGATTAAATTAAATTCACTATGTCAGTCCATGAGTTTTTGGGATTTTGTTTTCTTTTAAGCATACTTTCTTCTCCCCATCTTCTTCAAAGGAGGGGGAGTGAGAGCACATTGTGGCGGAGTTCACCTGCCCAGCAAAGTAAAACCACCATACCCCCCTGGCTGGGGCTTGGGATGCAGATGCCCCAGCAGCCTGGCTCAGCCCCAGCACAACCAGCAGCTGCCAAATTTCACTTTCAGGTGCTGTATCATCTAATGGCCTGACTTCCAAGAAAGAAGAAAGCCTCTCCCTGCTGTGTAAACAGGAAGCTTCAACCAGTGCAGAGGCTTGGGGCTCTGTAAGGGGTGGGGTAAGAGCTGGACTTTGGCAGTGCAAGAGCTGGGCTGATGCAGTGCAGCAGCTGGGCTGAGAGGCTGCCGGAGCTGGGCTGAGGCGGTGCAGAAGCTGCAGAGCACCAGGGAGGGCAGGTAGGTCCCCGCTGACTTGCGCTGGGCAGGGCAGGGGCCACACAGGGAGTCCCCTTTTCCCCCTGGGCCTCTGGTGCCCAACCACCCTCTGGGTGTAGAACCTTTTCCTGATATCCAGCCTGACCCTCCCCTGTCCCAGCTCCATGCCGTTCCCTCGGGTCCTATTGCTAGTCACAAGAGAGCAGCACCTGCCCCTCCGCTCCACTCCTGAGGAAGTTGGAGGCCACTATGAGGTCTCCTCCCAGTCTCCTCTTCTCCAGGCTGAACAATCCAAGTGACTTCAGCCACTCCTCATATGTCTTCCCCTCTAGAAAATTTACCATCGTTGTTCCCTTAGTTAGTAGTTTTGCATGAGAAAGTGTAAGGGTATGTGGATGGTGAGAGTGTTGGCTTCATTAAGGTTATCCAGTCTCCAGTCGCGTCTTGATGGGCCAGAGATTGCCTCTCTCCACGCAATCCCTTTCTCTACCTCATGTGGGCGAGTGCTGTAAGGAGGAGGAGCCAGTGACGGGTGAGACCAGTCCTGGCAGCTTATACATGGGTGCTGTTGAAGGCAGCGCCTTGTCCATGGCTATTTGTGCAGCCGTGCCAGTGGTTGCGTGTGTCTGTCTGTCTGTGTCTACCTGTCTCAGGGGTGCCCGAGGCTGGGTTCCAGCAGCAGGGCAGAAGAAATCCCTGAGCCAGGAACTATGGAGACGCCTCTTCTAAGAGGTGGTGGCCTCCTCTAACCTGATGTAACAAAAGTCTCTTTTCCCCTTCCACAGCCATGGAGTCACAGGAGGAGAGAGCAGATGCTGGGGAAAAAGCACGAATTGCTAAGCAATTGCTGGCAGAAGCATTAGAGAAGGAAGGACTTGATGAAGAATACTGGCTCCCCAAACTGTCAGAGATACTAGGTGTTAAGTCAATAAATGCTTTGAAATATCTGCAATATGAAGACTACCTTAAACTGGAGTGCGAAGTACGGTACCCCTGGGAGACCAAGGCACTTCAAAGGCTCCTAAAAATCACAGGCAACGAAACAGGTGTTGATGAACGGCAGAAACAGCACTTGGAGAGGATGAAGCAGAGACAAGAAGCGGCCAAGTCAATCCTACAGGAGCTGAAAGAAATGCAGAAGAGCCGCAGCCACAGCAAGGAAATGATAAGACAGAAAGAGGAGGCCCTACAGCAAGCCATGGACATTCCCAGGGAGTACTGGGCACCTCCAGAGAAGGCATTGCTGGATGAGCTGGTGAGCATCCGGAAGCAACTGGAGCAGCAGGAGAAGTCCATGGGGGAGAG
Organism: Anas platyrhynchos; assembly: GCF_047663525.1. Taxonomy (NCBI): domain Eukaryota; kingdom Metazoa; phylum Chordata; class Aves; order Anseriformes; family Anatidae; genus Anas; species Anas platyrhynchos. Next base: position 120,184,991 of record NC_092589.1, on the reverse strand, counting down.
GGAGAACATCTCTGACGAGGAGGTCCTGAGGCGGGCATCGGGAGGCCTGGCTCTGCAGGGGATTTACCAAACCAACAGCCTGGAGGATGTGCTGGCAAAGCGAGAGCAACTCATCAGGGTCCCTGATGGCTTCATGCTCACTGGTCCAGTGCAAGGGTCGCTGCTTGAGAGGAAAGAGTTCTCCTCCTCTGCAGCAGAAGCCACTTTCACCAAGTCCATGGAGCAGCTGGGGTTCAGCATCAGCGCTTCTGCCAGTGACAGGTTCTCAGGACTCATTGTTGAAACACATGTAGATTCCAGCATGTCCTCACAGTCAGAGGACTCCCGTCGATCACGCTCGGAGCAGGCGTACATTTGCATCACCAAGTACCAATACATGCCTCTGGCCTCCTACTACTTCCAAAAGGACCAGCTTCGCCTCTCAGACGCAGCCCTGCGAGAGCTGCAAGACATGGAACAGCTTCTGAGCATCACCCAGGAGGCAGACAGGTTCCACCTACTGAAGAGCAGGTGCACCAGCTTCTTCAGCAGGTTTGGGTCCCACGTGAACCAGGGACCCCTCCACTTTGGGGGAATATTCTGGTGGAAAGCATGTGCCGAAGGTTTCAGGGCAGAGCAATGGGATGAGATGAAGCAACAAACATCTGAAGCACTGAACAGCTACGTCAGAGCTAGATTCAGCGGCTTCGGTACCAAGTGGGGAGTGAAGGGGGATGCTTCAAAGTCCAGCTCACAGGCATCATTTCAGGGAAGAGACAGAAGCAGCACCCACACAGCAGTTCAGCTCTATGTGACCAAAACAGGGGGCCCAGCAGAGACGGATTCCCTTCCCGAGTGGAAATGCGGGCTTGTGGCCAATAACACAACCTGGTGTGTGATCGACCGGGGCTTTCAGCTGATCCCAGTGTGGGACATAATCCTGTCCAACCACAGCAGCGATTTTAAATCCTCCCATCAAATGGGCAGCAGCCTCAGGACTGTCTACGAAGCGCTAACGAATCACAGCACAGGTGTGATCTTTGGAGAGGAAATGGCCAGTGCTGTAGAAGAGGCCAGAGCATTCCTGGAGCAAGTAAAGACCTGGGAGGGGATGGTGGATGAAAAGAAACTGCTCATGTTGCTAGATTTTAAACAGGGTCTGAATAACAGAACAAAAAATCACAGTGTCTGGATCAACATATGTCTGTCAGACAAAGCATTGCAGGAGTTCCTGGTGAACACTGTTTCTTTTTGCCAGAGGTCTTCTCCAGAAAACACCAACTACATCAAATCTCTGCTGCAGCGCCTGCTGGATCCTCACATCTATTCTGTAAGGGACTTCCCCAGGGCTTCCTTCATTATGCAATGGGTCTTCCACAAGGATCAGACACTTCCCAAAACTCCCAATATTTCCAGTCTTGATGATCTCAATACAACACTGCTGCAAATGAAGGAGGACATCATGGAAGTCACCTACGCACCAGCAACTTCTGCATCTGCCATTCATGACGCAAAGATCAAAGCCACAATCACTGTAAGCCAGTCTGTTTCTTCCTTGCTCCAGTCTCTGCAGCAAAGGGCACAGGAAGACATAGAACTCTTAGTGCTCTTAGTTACAACCAGCACGGGATACCAAGTAAAAAGCGGCACTTTTCAGTGCATCCTTGGGTGTCGAGAAATTAATTTCATGATACAGGAAATGCGCGTGGCACATAACGAGTATCAGAGCCTGAAGGAACAGGATGTTTGCAGAGCTCAGGCCTTCCTGCTGCTGACGGGGCTCACCATAACATCCGAAAACAAGAAGGTCACCCCTGAGCAGAAACATGAACGCTTAGTTTTCATGAAAGAAAAGTTAAAAAACACATGGGCCACAGAGATGAAAGCTCTCCTCGAAAAGCACAATGCATTCAAAGACTGGGAGATGCTGGAAAGAGATTTGCAATCCTTCATCGATGGGCAACTGGAGGACACATCTGGCAACCTGAAGAAAGACAATAGAATCAAAGACATGAAAGATGCTTTTCAAGGCATGCAGCCTCCCAGTCAGTGCAAACCCAAATCAGACAGCAGCAAATCCAAAGCAAGTCAAGCCACTGCAAGCCCAGAGCTCCTCAACTTGCTTAAGCGCCTCGGGTTGGAAAGGTACTATCCAAGAAAAATGGGCACAGAAGATTTCCACATAATACACCAGACATCTGTACACAACAGCCAGCCCAGCAAGGACAGCGAGCTACCATTTTACTTCCTGCAAAGGCTCCTGACTGTGGATTATCAGGTGAGGTACCTGACTTGCAAGGAGGCGAGTAAGCCGGGAGTTGTTCCCACACCAAACACTTCAGGGGAGGAGCACGAGCCCTCTGATTCCTTTGATGACTTTCTCAGTGACTTGGACAGAGGAACCCCTGAATCTGCAAGCAGGGAGAGTCATGTGCACCCCATGGACCTCCAGATGGCAATTTTTCATTGTGCTGATGATTTCATGAGACAGTACCTTTCATCCAAGCTCGCTTTCTGCCAGTTTGCACTACCCCTCCTGGTACCAAACCCAGGCACTTCACAGATAGAGTTCCCTCTCTGGTCCCTCAGCCAAATCAAGAAGAGCTGGAAAGGGACGGTGAAATCGGGACAGGAGACGAGGATTAGCAGTCACAACAACAAACTCATTTATCAGGCAGAGATGCCCATCGTGTCCTTCCTCCGCATCGGCAGCTCTCCTTCCTCTTCCAAGTCTCAGCTAGTGAATGCCCTGCTGAGCAGGAAGAAACACGACACTTTTTTCCACCGCCATTGCGAAGGCAGCACCAAAGACTGCTTCCTGATGAAAGGTGTTGTGGAGATCTCCTGGTACCTTCCCCGTGGTAGCGACAACGACAGCTTTAATGGCCCTGTTGCTTTCTGTAACCTGCATGGAGATGCGAGAGATTACGAACCCCAGCTGAAATTTTTACAGGAGATCTCTGCCGTGAATGTGGTTCTTGTTTCTGAGTTGGATCAGAGCAACGAGAAGGAAGGCAGGAGAATTTTACATGATCTGTGGCAGTCTCAGAGGCCTTTGGTTTGCCTTTTCACTGAGAAAGAGAGCACTGCAGCTGGCCGATCTGGCCAAAACATAAGAATAGGGATCAAGAACAGAAATGAAGCAGACTTAGTGGGTGAGCTGACAAAAACCATACGAGACCTAGTGGAAGGGTCGAGCACGCTTGTTAGCCTCAATGCATGCCTGAGCACAGCTCGCCAGCACGGCTTCTTAGTTGATGAAGATGCAGAAGCGTGCGTGACAGCCAAAGAAACGGCAATCAAACTGGTGAATCTGTTGAAGAAGGAGAAGTTGTCTGAGATCAAATCACAGCTACTGCCTCTTCAGGGAAAACTGTGGTACATGTGGTGTGAAAAGGACAAAGAACTCACTCGCTTGCAGGAAAAGGGGAACAAGAGCATAGAGCATCATCGGAGCCAAATTGAATTGGAGAAGTCTGCAGTACGAAGAAAGCAACTAGGCAAAGCATTTCCCCTCAATCAGCTGATGAAAACCATCCTTGAATTTCTCCAGTCACAGCCAGACAATACCAAGAAATTCTTTCTGCAGTGGATGAAGATCTTCACGGACAACTTCTCTGATCACCTTGATAAGCTGAAGAGAGAGTATCATGACAAATGGTCTCAAATCCTGACATTAAAGAAAAACAATGAAAACAACAACCTGAAAACGCAATTGGTGAAGGAATTAGATGCCCTTTCCAATGAAATCAATGATTCGTCCATTGGCCTTGAGCATATTTTGAGAGAGGTGGGGCAGATTTATGAGGCACTGGAATCAACAAACTCCAAAGAAAAATGGTATGTCAAACTACCTGAAATTGCTGCCAATCTGATGCTTTTAGGGTATCCCATTGAGCTGATGGATGGTGATGTTTCTTACGTACCACTGCAATGGATTGGAGCCGTCTTTGACAGGTTAATTGAGAAGCTAGGGGACAAGCGAGTATTTGTGCTTTCCGTGCTTGGCATCCAGAGCACAGGGAAGTCAACCCTGCTGAATGCCATGTTTGGTCTCCAGTTTAACGTCAGCGCAGGGAGGTGCACCCGGGGAGCGTTTATGCAGCTCATTAAAGTGGACGAGAAGCTCCAACAGGATTTGAACTTTGATTACATGCTCGTTGTTGACACAGAAGGACTTCGTGCCATAGAGATGACCCATAAGCAGTCACTTAACCACGACAATGAGCTGGCCACTTTTGTCATTGGCATCGGCAACATGACTCTGATCAACATCTTTGGAGAAAATCCTTCGGAAATGCAAGACGTCCTTCAGATTGCTGTGCAGGCTTTCCTGAGGATGAAGCAAGTTAATCTTTCCCCAGGGTGTCTCTTTGTGCACCAAAACGTGGGCGAAATAACTGCAAAGGAACAGAACATGGAAGGACAAAGACGTCTGCAGGAAAAGCTGGACGAAATGACCGTGATTGCAGCCCAGCAGGAATTCTGTGACATCACCTGCTTCAGCGACGTCATCCGCTTTGACGTGAACACCCACATTCATTACTTTGCTCACCTGTGGGAAGGAAACCCACCAATGGCACCGCCCAACCCCACCTACAGCCAGAACGTCCAGGAATTAAAGAGCAAAATTCTCCAAGCTGCCAAGAAGGAATCGCACAGCAGCGTTTTGAGGCTCTCCAGCTTGAAAGTTCGTATTAGTGACCTGTGGAATGCCCTGCTGAATGAAAACTTCATTTTCAGCTTCAAGAATTCAGTGGAGATTGCTGCCTACAAGAAACTGGAAACTGCATTTAGTCAGTGGACCTGGCAGCTGAGAAGTCACATCTTAGACTTGCAAATGAAACTGGAAAACAAGGTGCGGAATGGGGAGTTGGGCAAAGTCACCATAGAACACCTTGAAAAACTGGTGCAAGAGAGAAGTGATGCCATCATCAAGAACATGAAAACATTCTTCAGTGAAGACAAAGACCGTGAAATACTGATCCAGTGGAAAAGCAGCACAGAACTGAAGCTGAAAGAACTGAGAGAGTCCCTTCTTGTTGAAACGCGAAGGAAGTGTGAGAAACTTATAGAAGTAAAGAAGAGCCAGAGTAAACTGGATGAGAGGAAGTCCACATATGAAAATGAGCTCCTGAGAAAGAGCAGAGAGTTGGCCCTGTCTCTAAAAGGCCAGAAATTAGGTGAAAGCGAACTGAGAAACCACTTCAATTCTATCTGGAAGCAGTGGGTTGCTGAAGTGTCCTCTGCTGCTCCCCCTCTGGAACAGGTCGACATCGATGTGGATATAGAAAATGTCCTTCTAGATCACTTTAAGGAGCCTAACGTAGTTAAACAAATATTGAATTTCTACCAAAATAATACATTTTCCTTTAACATAGAGAAACATGTGTCTATGAAAAAAGGTTTCGGCATCTTTTCTAAGAGTTTGGACGATGCCGATGTGAACAACATGCTCCGCATTACAGAGAGCATCAAAATGCGTGTGATAGAAAACATTGATAAGAAGGAAAAGGACAAAATGGATTACAGTCGAACTTTTATTCATGAAATACTAAATGAAGTGGTGAAAGGTATGAACTCTGTTCCTACCAGTGCAAATTACAGTTTTAATAAAGATTACAGAATAGATTTATCACTGTACCTGTGCAGAATGGCAGCAGGAAGGTTTAAAGACATGCATGCAGCATTTAGGAAAGCAAATGAACCAGTCGTCTACCTGGAGAGCAAGAGAGAAGACTTCTTCAAATGTTTCCAGATTTCCTGCCAAGGAGCCTCTAGTATCACAACATTTGCTGATTTCCTGTGCAGCAAGATTGCCCCAGCTCTTCAACACGCCGTCTATGAGAAGACAGCTCTTGACATAGCTCGAGACGTGAAGAATAAAATTCCAGATTTCGGAGGCAATAGATCCACTCTGGAATATTACATGCTGAAATACCTAGCAGAAGAAGAAAAATTTGAAAATTTCAAGCATTACCTTAATGCCCCAGGAGACTTTTTAAATAATTACATTAAGACAAAAGTTGAGACGTACTGTTTAGATAAGAACAGAAGGCTAGAGATGTTTTTAAGAGACTCCCTCTCTCGTTACTATGAAAGCATAAAGTCAGCTGTTTTTGCATCAACCACGGTTGTCAAAGACAGAAAAGACAGAAAGGATCAAATCTCTCTTTGGCTGGATGAATTCTGCAGAGCACTCAGAGACGTGCTAAGCTTGCCCAGGAGCAACCTGAAGGGCATTGAACATCAGGAGATAACAGACATAGAGTTCCTGAATAATGCCATGACAGAAGCACTGTCTCCCGTTATTGATGATCTCAGGAAAGAGTTTGAAGGAGCTCGTATGAGCTCCTTTGAAAGGCAGCCTCACACAATACTGGCTGAGCAGTTTGCAGGGTGCCAGGAGCAGTGTCCATTTTGTGGGGCTGTTTGCACTAACACTATGCCAAACCATGACGGAGACCACCGGGTTGTCTTCCATCGTCCACAATTTTTGAGAGGATTAATATGGTATGAAATTAAAGGATCTAAATGTCATAAAACAGACAACCTAATCACTACTATTTGTTCTAGCCTTGTTTCAAGTGACTGCACATTCGTGGTTGCTGAAGACACATGGATTCCCTACAAGACATACCGGGATGCAGGACCTCCCTATTCCACTTGGAGCATTCTTCCTGATCCATCCATGCAAGCATACTGGAAATGGTTTGTGTCTTCGTTCAGGACACAGCTAGAACAACACTACAATGGGAAATTTCATGGCAAGGGAGAAATCCCTGCTTCATGGCACACAGTTACAAAGCAGAATGCACTCGCTGAACTGGAGAAATGTTAGGCTAAGTTGGTATGAAGGAAAAACTGCAAGTACTTTGCATTTTAGAAGAACATAATACGGGGATAACCACAAAATCTTGTTGTAATGATTATGACTTAAACCATGTCAATAAAACTAAATGCAATTGCTGCAACGTTGGGTGAACTAAGGAGTGCTTGTTATGCCGCTGCTCAGCGATTCCCTTGCTGTGTGATAAAGTCAAAGTCCTCTTCCTTTCTTGCCATAAATATTTACATCAGCTTTGTCTTAAAGCAAACTAGAAAAACATTCCGGTAGCAAGCAGTCATACCGCCAAGATCAAGACCAAGTGCCAGATGAAGAGCAAAGGCAGCATGAGCAAGTATTATCAGCTGCTATGAGAAAAGAAATGACACTGGCAAAGAACAGTTTCCCTGCAGCAATACTTGTCACACTTGCAGAAACGACAGAGGGGTCTGCAAGCAGGTGAACATTTGTGGGGAACTCGTCTATTTTGGTTTTTGGGATTGTTGTTTGCATTCATAAAGTCAGTACTCAGGTGCTGTTCTCTTTCTGATGCCATTAAAGCAATTAACGCGGCAGCCTATGCGGATTTAGACAGTGATTTAACTCTGTGGTTATTAAGTATATGTCCTAGGTTAAGATGTGCCCCCACTTCCATGAGCCACTCCTATTCATGAGCCTGGGCCTTGCAAAGTTCCCTCCAGCTCCTAGCCACCCCAACTGCTTTTGTCAAGCACTTCTGTGTTGGGTAAAAGCCCTTTATAACCAATGTAGAGAATTAGACAGCTTTGCAGCTTCCTCAGCAGCTGTCAGCAGTGCGTGAGCTTAGCGTTTGTGCTGTCAAGACAGGCAGGTGGCAACTGAACAAAAATGGTCTGGAGAACATGGAAGTGGCTCTGCCTGCACAAGTGCAGTGGGAGGGGGTGTTTACTGTGCACTTTTCCTTCAATCCTGCTGCAAACCCAGTGACCAGGGTCTCCTGAAGAGCTGTCAAGAGTGGTGATTCATTATAATGCTTTGTAGTCTTTGCTAATAAACTGAGTTGGACTGGACTGGTCACTGCGTGCTTCATTTCAAGGTGAGCCACAATTCTCCTAGAATCATAAAATCAGAATGGTTTGTGTTGGAAAGGACTTTGAAGATCATCTAGTTCCAATCCCCCTGCTATGGGCAGGGCCAACTCCCTCTAGTCCAGGTTGCTCAAAGTCCCATCCAGCCTGGCCTTGAACACCTCCAGGGATGGGGCATCCACAACATCTCTAGGAAACCTGTGCCAGTGCCTCACTGCTGTCATATTAAAGATTTTCTTCCTTGTTTCTAAGATAAATCTCCCCTCTTTTAGTTTAAAGCCATTTTCCCTTGATCTATTGCTTCAGGTCCTGATAAAGAGTCCCACCCCAGCTTTCCTGTAGAATCCTAGAATCATGAAGGTTGGAAAAGCCCTCCAAGATCATCTGGTCCAACCATCACCCCATCACCAATGTCACCCACCAAACCATGTCCCCAGGCACCACGTCCAACCTCTCCTTGAACACCCCCAGGGATGGGGACTCCCCCACGTCCCTGGGCAACCATCCCAATGCCTGACTGCTCTTTCTGAGCAGAAATGTCTCCTCATTTCCAGCCTGAACCTCCCCTGGCACAACTTGGGCCCATTCCCTTCTTATCGATGGGTGTCACATTTGCAAGTCTCCAGTCATCTGCAACATCTCCAGTTGACTAGGCCCGCTGAGAGATGATGGAAATTGGCTCAGCAATCACATCTGCTAGTTCCCTCAGCATCCTCAGGTGGATCCCATCTGGCCCCATGGACTTGTGACAGTCCAGGTGGAGCAGCAGGTCTCTTACTCTTTCCACCTGAACTGTGGAGCGGTTATTCTGCTCTCCGTCCCAGACTTCCAGGTCAGGAGCCTGAGACCCTGAGGATAACTGGTCTGACTGCTGAAGACAGATGTAAAGAAGGCATTGAGAATCTCAGCCTTTTCCTTATCCTCCGTAGTCATGTTCCAGTAAAAGATGGAGATTCTCCTTGGTCCTGCTCTTATATATATCAATATATATATTTATATTTAAATTATGTATTAAACATTATATACACACATATTTATCATATATATCATTATATATTATTATCGTATATTATAATATAATATAATATAATATAATATAATATAATATAATATAATATAATATAATATAATATAATATAATATAATATAATATAATATAATATATATAATTATATTATATATATATGTAGTATATAATATTATATATATTTCTCTGCCAGGCAGAGAAATGGGTCAGTAAGAGCTTCCTGCAGTTGCACAAGGACAAGCACAGCGTCCTGCCCCTGGGGTGGAGCAAGCCCAGCACCACCACCTGCTGGGGGCAGCCAGCTGGAAGCAGCCTGGCACAGAAGGGCCTGGGGTCCTGGTGGGCACCGAGCTGAACAGGAGCCAGCAAAGGGCCCTCGCCACAAAGAGGGCTGCTGCTCTGTTGGGCTGCACTGGGCAAAGTGCTGCCAGCAGGGCAAGGGAGGGGATCCTTCCTCAGCACTGGTGAGGCCCCGTCTGCAGTACTGGGACCAGGTCTGGGCTCCCCAGGATGAGAGAGACCTGGACGTACTGGAAAGAGGCCATGAAGACACTGCATTCCTAATTCATTTAACAGTCCAACCATCAAATTCATCTCTCTCCAAGACTGTTCTGTCCAAGGCCATTTCCAAAACTATCAACAATCATCTCAGAGTTTGTGCAGGATGGGAAAAGCCCCCGCGCTGAAGCAGGCCAAGAGCAGCTGCTCCTGGCAGGAGGACCAGGGGTGAACAGGGACTCACAAGCCCCCCCGGTCCTAATTCATCTAATAGTCCAGTACATCTCGCACACCAGAGTAAATCAGTAAACAATAATTTTATACGCCCCCCGGGATAATAAGCTGATAAAAAATACAACCAGTATGCATTTGTCAAGACCAAATGCTATCTTGCCAATCTAATTCCCTTCACTGATGGCTTAATTGGCCTCGATGATAGGGAGACCAGGCTGAGCCTCACTATGACCAACTCCCAGGGCAGGATGAGGCCTTGGTGATGCAGCTTGGGGAAGGGTCTGCAAACCCCCAATCCCAACCTGCTTCCTAAATGCAAGGCTAGGTGGCAGCCAGCCTGGGGCTCTGGGAATGTGTGTCAGCTGTGCAAGGCTGCTCCAGAAGGGTAAAACCTCTAATTTTGAGGTGGATGTGGTGGGAGTATTTTGGGGGAAGACAGAGCAAAGGCAGCAGTCCCTGGGTAGGACTCCGTACGATTTTACGTTTGCATCCCACTAGGCTGGGGTGCGGGCCAGCACAGGCAGGCAGCAGAAAAAACAACAGACCCACAGCTGAAACACAAAGAGTAAATTTATTTTCATTACAGAATCACAGAATAGTCTAGTTTGGAAGAGACCTCCAAGATCACCTAGTCCAACCTCTGACCTAACACTAACCAGTCCTCCACTAAACCATACCACCAAGCTCTACATCTAAACGTCTTTTCAAGACCTCCAGGGATGGTGACTTAACCACTTCCCTGGGCAGCCCGTTCCAATGCCTAACAACCCTTTTGGTAAAGAAGTTCTTCCTAACATCCAACCTAAACGTCCCCTAGCCCAACTTCAGCCCATTCCCTCTCATCCTATCATTGGTGTGTGTATATTTGCTGCCATACTTCTGATGCAGCAACTGTTGATAAAATCACAGAATCCCAGAGCGGTTTGGGCCGGCAGGGCCCTCAGAGCCCCCCCAGTGCCACCCCCTGCAAGGTCTTAACACCCTTTGGTACATGTGTGTGATGTTGGTCTCTGACAGAAGATCTGCAGCTGGTAAGGGGCCTCTCAGCCTCCAGCAGTGTCCTGGGGAGCTGTCCCTGATCGTGGGGTGGCCGCCACCACGCAGCCCACTGCTGTGCAGGGAAAGCCCCCAAAAGCTCATGCAGCCATATTTATGGAATAAAGCGGTTGACTTGTAGTCAGACTACAGAAAATGGGAAAGGCAAGCACAACACTCCTTGCACCCATGACTTCTTTTACTCCCTGATAAATTAGTCTTGGAAGAACCTCCTGCTATTCGCTTGTTAATCACATGATGATGAAACGGCCTCAAGTTGCACCAGGGGACGTTTAAGTTGGATATTAGGGAAAATTTGTTCACTAAAGGGTTGCGAGGCATTGGAAGAGGATGCCCAGGAAAGTGGTTGGGCCACCATCCCTGGAGGTGTTGAAAAGGCGTGTAGAGGTGGCGCTTAGGGACATGGTGTAGTGGTAGACTTCTCAGTGCTAGGTTAACAGATGGACGTGGTGGTCTTGGAGGTCTGTGCCAACCTAAATGAGTCCATGGTCCTGTGAACTGGTTTCCAGGCTGACGAACATCAAAGCACACCACACAACCTGATTCAGGGGGGTTCCAAAGAACAGGCAGGAATCAAGGAAGTTTGTGGCCTGGTCAGGGCCTAGGCCTTTCTTTCTTGGGAGCCCGAGCCAAGCTGCTGTGGGCTAGGTCAAGGAGTTGAGTGCATCCATCGCAGTTAACCGTAGGTATTCTTGTTAGTGGTGGTTGGCAGTAATCTGTAATCAGGTAGAGAAGCTTAGGGAATAAAGCCTCGGTGTCCTCATGTATCATGGACTCCTGTGAACCCCCAGCTGCAATTTCCTGGAACCCAAGGGTGACACAGGAAAGGTGTTGGGTGGCTGTGCCTGCAGGGTGGTAGGGGACATCCCTTGGCACAGATGTCCCTCCAGACATCTTCCAGTGCTTGTTTTACCACCTCTACCAGGGTGCACCTCCCCAGTTTGGTGCCGCTCAGCCCCAGTTTGGACCTGTTTGCCCTTTGGAGGATGCAGGCCTGAGCAGCTCCAAGGGGCAGGAGAAGGACAGCAGCTCAGCTCTGTGCTGATGTCCCAGGATCCCAGGACAGGAACAGCGGGACAGACTGCCACAATGCCCAGGACATCCCGAATCAACAGACCCAGGAGGTCATACAGCAGCCAAGAAGAGGAAGCATTGAGTGAGCATCCTCTTGTGCATCCCTCTGGAGCCCATGGTGCTGCAGGAGGTTACCAGCGTGAAGGCAGGGGAGGCAAAGGAAGGGATGGGCAGCAGCTGGGGCACACCAGGAGATGTGCTGAAGAAATCCAGATTCTGAAGGAGCAGGGGCAACAGGACAGGGGACACGCAGAGAGTGTCATCTGCCTGGATGTCCAGAACAGCCCCAACAGGATCCCTCACCACAATGGCTTAGAAAGGTAAGGCTGGGATAAGAGAGAGGGTCCTAACATGGAAAAGCAGTTACTGAAAAGGGAGAAAGAACAAATGGTGAATTGTCACTGTGGAGCTAAGCCTCCAGGGAACACCCCCTGAATACTCAAGAGAAGATGGGAGCTGTGGTGGTGGCACTGACTGGTAGTAAGGGGCTGCAAACACCGTGCACGGCTGTCACAGGATGGAAGGAGACCGGCTGCTGAAAGGGCAGACTGCTCTGCAAAGTGATGCACACCCAAAAAGCAGGCTCAGCCTCACGTCTCCAGGGATGAATATGATGCCAGCTCCCCAGGCGAGACCTTTAGGTAGTAACAAGCAGGTCCACAATGGCAAAGATGTTTGAGCCAGGGAGCTGGGAAGAAACGTGTCTGCGAGCCAGGGAGCTGGGAAGAAACGTGTCTGCGGGGCAGGGGAAAATGTGCACGTGGCAAGGGTTTGCTGGACCAGGAGCACGCTTGCTGGAAGCATCCTGCTTTGTGAAGCCTGGAGCAGACGGAGCTTTCTCCCACCTGAGTGTGGGAGCAGAAAGGAGCCACCAGCACAAGGAGCTCCTGCCCCTGCAGCACCCCCACCGCCAGCAGGAGCACTGATTCCCACTCTGGGCATTCACATCTTCAACACGCGCTGCTATATTGGCTGTGCCCTCTGCTGGGGTCTGCTGCCCTCAGACTGGAGACTTTGTTTATTCAACATTTCTATGCAAAAACCCACTGGGCCCCAGCACCGCTGCTTACTCCTTGGGATCAGACACGTGGGTTCCATCCGGACTTCAGCCCACAGCTCCTTCAGAACAGCGAGCAATAAAACACACACCGCACTTTGCTCCATTGCTGAGGGCACCCAGATGCTTTTTAAAGCCATAATTTCATCTGTCTTGTGTTTTTTTTTTTTTCCTTTTTTTTTGTTCTTTTTTTTTTTTTCCCTAATGAAAAGTAGTTTAAGTGTATTAAAAGAGCCTCAATTAGATGACAAAACTGCAGGATATGCCAGCGGGCAGGGTTCGGTCTTGATGCTCCCCCAGCTCTCTCCTGTGGCTCTGAAGCCCCATACCCAAAATCTGGCCCTGGTGCTGCAGAGGTCACCTAGCACTGCAGGAAAACAAACATGCACACATCGCTGTGAGTTTTGTCTTAAAAAGCCATCATCCTTCCAGCTCCCAAGGAAAACAGGAATAGAAAAAAAGAAAGAGATGAACAGAAGGGGAGGGAAAGGAAAACCACTACAAGCTGCAGCTCAGCTGGCTCAAATTGAAACTGGGGCCCTTAATCCACGAAGAAACATCTATACGCAAATCCCCCTGCTGCTATTTTTGCCTTCCTAAAACTAGTGTTAGCCCTAGAGTTGGCAGAGCCATTAGTCATTAAATAAGCAACCAGCTGCTGTGGCCACAGGGGTGTTTCAAGCAGCCTTCTGGCAGGGTGCTGCAGACCAGCAGGGACACGGTGGGGTGGCAGTGAATGGGGATGGGGATTGGGACACCCTCAGGCACCCACGCTCCAGCACAGCCTCCGTTACCAGTGCCAGGCTGCTGCTCACAGGTCAAAGTGGTGAGCAGGTGAATTTGTTCCCCAGTAGTATTTCTGGAGCAGAAGAGAAAAATATCAGTCTTATAAATAAACCCAGTAAATGCTCCGAGCTGTGCAAAGACATCAAAGGTGCTCCCAACAAGAAACTCGCACCGAGAGCCCCCAGCTCCCCATGGAGTTTCCAGGGCTCAGGCAGCCCCATGGATGCTCAGAAAAATCCAGGGGTGCTCGGGCAGCCCCAGGGATGCGTGGGCAGTCCTGGTGAAGCTCAGGCAGTCGTAGGGATGCTCCAGCAGCCCCCAGACGATGCTTGGACACAGGCTGCTTGGTGATGCTCAGGCAAATCCAGCGATGCTCCGGCAGCCTCGGGGATGCTCAGGAGCTCTGAGTGTTTGGGCAGCCGGAGAGAAGTGGGCACAGGCACGAGGGGAGCGCCCTGCTGCGGTACCATGCATGCAGACAGCACAGCTGGTGTTGCCTCTGCACGTCCTCCCAGGCTGTGCTCTCCAGCAGTTTCTGCGTTCTCCACCCTCCCACGGTGACCAAATCCACTTTTCAGGGGAGCAGGGCAGTCCCCAGGCCAGGCAGACCCTCGGGGACATGCGGCCACCCTGCAGCTGCACCACTGCCCTGGTCGCTCCCATTGCTGCGAAAAGGAGCTGCCAGAGCCCCAAAACTGCAACTGCTGAGTTTGGGGCTTCTCCTGAGAGAGGGAGACAGCCCCAAAGGGAGCCTGGTGCTGCCACCTGGTGATATTTGGGATTAGGGGAGGTGAGGTTTGGGATTAGGGGAGGTGAGATTTGGGGAGCCATGCCAGCAGGGACTACAGGAGTAAAAATACAAACGGGCGCAAAACCAGATGGCACATCATGAAACAAGCTTTGGTCCATGCAGGGGAGCAGCAAGACCTGGCCCCAGCCAGTGCTCCACTGCCCTATAAACTCGGGGTCCCCAGCCCCCTGCAAGCCCCAGCGCCCTACAAGCCCCAGCCCCTGCTCTTTGCGGAACAGAATGGGCAAATTGGGAGTGAGCCCCCCATCACCCAGTAACTCCCCTGTCACCCACCACGCTGGCACCCTCAGGCTGCCCTGGCTGTGCCCCAGACCCCCGGGGGATCTGGGCACATGAGGGGCACATTTCGGACGGCTAGTGGACGGAGCGGGAGTGCAGGTAGTGTTTTCGTCCATCCCTACGTTGACAGGGAGGGGTACGGAGAGGTCAAGGAAAGCCCACCTGTTAAACACATGGCTCCAGGGCTGGTGCCTACGCAGAAATCTTGGGTTTTTCGACCATGGGGCACTTTACTCAGCACCTGGTCTGATGGCCGTAGGCGGGTCCCTATCCTTTAGGGGAAAAAGGATCCTTGGCCAGGAGCTGGCGGGGCTCATTGAGAGGGCTTTAAACTAGGTAAGAAGGGGGATGGGGCTGAAGCAAGGACTGTTGGGGCTGTGCCAGGGGGAGCAATGGCAAGGCCGGAGGATAAGGTAAAGGCCCAGCTGAAGTGCATCTACACCAATGCACGCAGCATGGGTAACAAACAGGAGGAGCTGGAAGCCATCGTGCAGCGGGCAGGCTACGACTTGGTTGCCATCACGGAAACGTGGTGGGACCAGTCTCATGACTGGAGTGCTGCGATGCCTGGCTATAAGCTCTTCAGAAGGGACAGGCAGCACAGAAGGGGTGGCGGTGTGGCTCTCTATATTAGAGAGTCTTTCGATGTTGTAGAACTTGAGGCTAGGAATGACAAGGTCGAGTCCCTTTGGGTTAGGATCGGCAGGGACAACAAGGCTAGTGTCCTGGTCGGGGTCTGCTATAGACCGCCGAACCAGGATGAGGAGACGGATGAGGAGTTCTACAGGCAGCTGACAGAAGTTGCGAAATCGTCAGCGCTTGTACTCGTGGGGGACTTCAACTTCCCTGACATATCCTGGAAGCACAACACAGCCCAGAGAAAGCAGTCTAGGAGGTTTCTGGAGAAAGTGGAAGATAGCTTCCTGACGCAGCTGATTAGTGAACCTACCAGGGGTGGTGCCCTGCTAGACCTTCTCTTCACAAACAGAGAAGGACTGGTGGAGGATGTGATTGTCGGGAGCTGTCTTGGGCAGAGTGACCACGAAATGGTGGAGTTCACTATTCTTGGCGAGGCCAGGAAGGGAACCAGTAAAACCACTGTATTGGACTTTCGGAGGGCTGGCTTTGGGCTGCTCAGGACACTAGTTGGTGGAGTCCCTTGGGAGGCGGTTCTGAGGGGCAGAGGGGTCCAGGAAGGCTGGGCGCTCTTCAAGAGGCAAATCCTAATGGCGCAGGAGCGGTCTGTTCCCATGCACCCAAAGATGAGCCAGCGGGGAAGAAGACCAGCCTTGCTCAACAGAGAATTGTGGCTTGAGCTTAGGAGAAAAAAGAGGGTTTATAATCTTTGGAAAAGTGGGCAGGCCACTAGGGAGGACTGTAAGGATGTAGCGAGGCTGTGCAGGGACAAAATTAGGAAGGCCAAAGCTCATCTGGAGCTCAATCTGGCTACTGCTGTTAAAGATAACAAAAAACGCTTTTATAAATACATCAACACAAAAAGGAGGACAAAGGAGAATCTCCATCCTTTACTGGATGCGGGGGGAAACTTAGTTACAAGAGATGAGGAAAAGGCGGAGGTGCTTAATGCCTTCTTTGCCTCAGCCTTTAGCGGCAATACCGGTTGTTCTCTGGATACCCAGTACCCTGAGCTGGTGGAAGGGGACGGGGAGCAGTATGTGGCCCTCACCATCCACGAAGAACTGGTTGGTGACCTGCTACGGCACTTGGATGTGCACAAGTCGATGGGGCCGGATGGGATCCACCCAAGGGTACTGAGAGAACTGGCAGAGCAGCTGGCCAAGCCCCTGTCCATCATTTATCAGCAGTCCTGGCTATCGGGGGAGGTCCCAGCTGACTGGCGGCTAGCAAACGTGACGCCCATCTACAAGAAGGGCCGGAGGGCTGACCAGGGGAACTACAGGCTGGTCAGTTTGACCTCAGTACCAGGGAAGCTCATGGAGCAGATCCTCTTGGGAGTCATCATGCGGCACTTGAAGGGCAAGCAGGCGATCAGGCCCAGTCAGCATGGGTTTATGGAAGGCAGATCCTGCTTGAAGAACCTGATCTCCTTCTACGACAAAGTGACGCGCTGGGTGGACGAGGGAAAGGCTGTGGATGTGGTCTACCTTGACTTCAGCAAGGCTTTTGACACCGTCTCCCACAGCATTCTCCTCAAGAAACTGGCTGCTCTTGGCTTGGACTGGCGCACGCTTCGTTGGGTTAGAAACTGGCTGGATAGCCGGGCCCAAAGAGTTGTGGTAAATGGAGTCAAGTCCAGTTGGAGGCCAGTCACTAGTGGCGTCCCCCAGGGCTTGGTGCTGGGGCCGGTCCTCTTTAACATCTTCATCAATGATCTGGATGACGGCATTGAGTGCACCCTCAGTAAGTTTGCAGATGACACCAAGTTAGGTGCGTGTGTCGATCTGCTCGAGGGTAGGAAGGCTCTGCAGGAGGATCTGGATAGGCTGCACCGATGGGCTGAGGTCAACTGCATGAAGTTTAACAAGGCCAAGTGCCGGGTCCTGCACCTGGGGCGCAATAACCCCAAGCTGAGCTACAGGCTGGGAGACGAGTGGTTGGAGAGCTGCCAGGCAGAGAAGGACCTGGGAGTGATGGTGGACAGTCGGCTGAATATGAGCCAGCAGTGTGCTCAGGTGGCCAAGAAGGCCAACGGCATCCTGGCTTGTATCAGAAACAGTGTGGCCAGCAGGGCTAGGGAGGTGATTGTCCCCCTGTACTCGGCTCTGGTGAGGCCGCACCTCGAGTACTGTGTTCAGTTTTGGGCCCCTCGCTACAAGAAGGACATCGAGGTGCTTGAGCGGGTCCAGAGAAGGGTGACGAAGCTGGTGAGGGGCCTGGAGAACAAGTCCTATGAGGAGCGGCTGAAGGAGCTGGGCTTGTTCAGCCTGGAGAAAAGGAGGCTCAGGGGCGACCTTATTGCTCTGTATAAGTACATTAAAGGAGCGAGGTGGGGGTTGGCTTGTTCTCCCATGTGCCTGGTGACAGGACGAGGGGAAATGGGCTAAAGTTGCACCAGGGGAGTTTTAGGTTAGATGTTAGGAAGAACTTCTTTACCAAAAGGGTTGTTAGGCACTGGAACGGGCTGCCCAGGGAGGTGGTGGAGTCACCATCCCTGGAAGTCTTCAAAAGACGTTTAGATGTAGAGCTTAGGGATATGGTTTCATGGGGACTGTTAGTGTTAGGTTAGAGGTTGGACTTGATGATCTTGAGGTCTCTTCCAACCTAGAGATTCTGTGATTCTGTGGGTACCAGGACCCCATATGCAGCCAGGCTGCCGTGCGTGGGTACAACAGGCTCCCAGAAAGGAGTGGGGACCCTTCTACCTCGTGGCCACGGCCAAGGCTGCCTCTCCTTGCTGTCTGGGAGGCAGCAGGTCCCTCAAGCACAGCCACTCCGGTGGTTTCACGGCTCCAGCCACGTTTATTGAGGCCCTCAGCCCTGCCCTGCTGCTCTGCACACCCTGTCAGCCCCGGGGTCGGAGGCAGAGGGTGCCCCAGCACCTCCTTCGTGGGCTCCCCCATCGATGCGCTGCTCCTGGGCACAGCCAAGGAAGGTGTCACACCTCCGTGTCCCCTCTCTGTATCCCTCACACCCTGGGGTTGCAGCAGGATCTGGTGGCTGTGTTATTGCCACAGGGTTCCCCACACCCCGCGGGGCGCAGTGGCACCTTGTGGGACCCGGTGTCACCCGGCAGCAGGTGGCTCACGGGGCGAGGGGCGAGGGCAGGCTCCTTCTCCTCGCGCAGCCCTGCCTCTCCAGCCAGGTTTGGGTTTTTCTGGGGGACACGGTGGCCTCGGGACTCCTTCCAGCACCGCTTCCATGTCGTGTGCTTAATTCCAGCCGCCGCTTTGTCATCCCATGGCATCGCCTCCCTGCTCGCAAGCTCCTGTCCGCATCACTCTGAGGATAGAGGTGACCACAGTCCATCTGGAGGCACCCCCGGCGTCCTCACGGCCGGTGCCCCCCGTGGATGCGCTAAGGGGGATGCTCACCCCCGGCAATGCTCAGCAGCTCCTCCAGCTCCTGCTGCAGCCGCAGCCCCAGCAGCTCCCGCAGCAGCTCCCGGCGCCGGCTGCGGGGGGCGACCCCCATGCGCCGCAGGGTCCCCTCAGTCATTCGCAGCAGGGCCCGGCCGCTGACCCCGTGCTCGGCCGCCAGCTGCACCAGGTCCCCGTCCCCGCACCGCGCATCCAGCCAGGCGCACACCTCCGGCACCGACCACTGTGCTGGGGGCCCCTCCGAGACCTGCACCGGGAAGAGAGGGGTGAGCTGGGGTTTCCCCTCGCCCCCCCAGCCTGTCCCTCCAGCCTCGTGGGGGATATGGGGTCAGGCTGGCTGCTCCATGCCCAAATTCCACCCCTCCCCGAAATGGGACCCTTCTGCCATCCCCATGCTCATGCTGGTGCCGGTGCTCACATCCCCGTGGGGTCTCCCGTTCGCCCCCGGGGACACTCCCCCAGCCCCCAGCCCCTGCCCTCACTCACCTCGGCCAGCGAACATCCCTCCGACAGAGCCTCGGCACCATCCTGCACCTCGGCACCATCCTGCGCCTCGGTGTCCATGTGGAGGTCCGGCAGGGCGCGGGGGCAGCTGAGGCTCCCTACAGAGGGGGCTGCAAAAGCTGGGGTGAGCACAGCCCCCTGCACCCCTATTCCACACCATCCCCTGGGGTGTGGTGGCTGCCCTCCCCCAGTGCAGACCCCTCCTGCCCACCCAATTCCCGTCCCCCCAGTTGGAACTGGGACAAGGCCCCAGCACCCATCCTGCCACGTGGGTGCACGGAGCCGGGCACACCCGGGAAGCGAGACCAGCCCCAGCTCCCCACCACCTCCGCAAGCCCCGGGGGGCTCCGGCGTGCCCTGGCACCCCCAAGCCAGCCCAGACCCCTTCCCCAGCCCAACGTCCTCCTCCCCACCACCCTGCAGCTCACAGCTCTGCCCTGGGTCGAGCAGGAACCCACTGCACGGGAAGCAGGAGAGCAAAAGGAACCTTTGCCCGGGCGCTCCCTCTGCAGGCACCCCAACAGCACCCAAGGCTGCCAGGGGTGCGGCGGCTGCTCTGCGAGCTCCAATTGTGCGCCCCCTTCCTCTTTGCCCTACCCCAGCCCTGGCTTCACCCTCTCCACACAGCTCCAGGGGTTGGCGAGACCCCGGCCAGAGCCAGACACGAGGTTTTCCAGGGGTTGGAGGAGGGCAGAGCGGGGCAGCATCCTTACCACAACCAGGTGCAGGAGCTCTGCAAAGGCTCCCCCCTCTCCCGTCCCCGTTAGGTGCAGAAGGGGCCCATCGCAGCCCGTCCCACGGGGTAAAAGCCCCCACGCAGATCGACGCGGGGCGCACCGTAGCAGCCTCACCTCCAGCGCGAGCGCCAGAACAGGGCGAGCCCCGAGGATGAGTCACATCCCGAAGGGCTGCAGCCCTGCCCCTACCTGCAACAGTTCCCACTGCCCGTGCCCCCCTTCCACGCAGCCCCGGGGGGGTCCTGGGGCCAGCTCAGTGCCCACGCAGGCAGCGCCAGGCTCGGTAGCAAAGCGAGCACCCAGACATCGCAGTCGGGTGGTGATAGGTGTCTTTAAAGGCTGCTGAACACAACACATCCCGCAAAGTAGGAGTGCACCAAGCTATTAAGCAACTTCCAGGGGTGGGGAGAAAAAAAAAAGGAAAAAAAAAATAAGTCTTGTGCATCCAGGTAGACGCAGAGCTGGCAGGACGTTGACAGAGCCCTGGGAACATGCTCCCACGTGTGTGGGAACGCCGGGGAGTGCAGTGGTACCGCTTCACACCGTCCTACCCCAATGGGCTGGGAGGCACGGAAAGGAGGGTGGGGATCAGTGCCTGGTCTCCATAGCACCCCTCCCCATCCCCAGACCCCAGAGGGACCTCTGCCCCGTGAAGCTCTTGGTGACGTGGATGCCCCCAGCTACCCAAATGTGGGCAGAGGGATGGATTTTCAGCCACTCCGGCTGCCCAGAACGGTCCGACCGCAGCAGAGCCTCCCTCTGCTGGGACACCAGGTCCACGAAGCACACGAGGTGTTTATAGAAAACCAAAGTGCTGCCCCTGCTCCTCAGCTTCCCTCCCACCCACAGGCAGCTCAGCACAGAGCAGCAGCATTGCACAAGATTTCCAGCCAGCACCAAGCAGGCAGCACCCGCTGTCCCACCCAGCTCTTATCGCAGCTTTGCCTCCACAATTGCAGGGCTGCTCCGCAGCAGGTGGCTTGCAGAGGCAAGGTTCCTTCCGTACAAGGGAGCCGAAGATTTTTGCAGGGTGTTTTGGAAGATTTCTGTAGTGCCTGGCATAGCCCAAGCCACCCTCATTGTAATAAAAACATGAAAAGGTGAAGGAGGAAAAAAACTCAGAACATTAACCAAAAGGGCAGGAACAACAATCTCATTGTTATAAATGGCTCAGGATTCAAATTAGGATTAAATAAAAAAATAGGATTTATTAAAAGAATATAAAGGAATAGAGGTAAGCAAACAGCGCTGGGTGCACCGGGAGTCTCCGCTCCACCAGGACGCACGCCAGTTACATCAAGCAGCTGATTTTTATGCACCTATACTAATACATATTCATTACTACTTCTAAAAAAAATAGATTATTATAATTAGCTTCCGGGGTCCAGTTCCTCCTACTGGAGCATGCGCATCAGTCTCCTCTGGGGGTCTCTAGGGGTCTTTCATGCTGAAGGCTCGTAGTCTTCCTCTCACCCTTTGTACTTACTTGGCACTATTTCGAGTTTATGGAACACTCTCTGTACACTCTCCGCAGGTCTTGTCTCCCAACCGTCCTTCAGCTTCTTTTTCCTTCCTCTTAATCTCTTGGCCCCCCGTGGCCAGATACCAAGGATCCACATAGTATCCCATAACAGTCACTAGTTGTTATCAGTTGTTCTGAAACTCCCAGACATCAAACACAAACAGCTTTCTTATTTGACGCTTCACGAGTAATTAAAACATTCTTCCCCAGCCATTCACAGACACATCTATAGCAGTGTTAAGTTAATCTCGAAGAAGACAGGAAAAAAGGCTATAACTGTTAGAACTAGAAGTCAGGAATAACAAAAGCAAACAGGTTCATAAATTTAAGGAGTGTTTTCTGAAGACTTGATAAATTGACTGGAATGAGGGGGAGACTGGGGCACACTGCATCTGTGGTTCAAGAACTAAATTGCCAGTGCAGGGCCCAGGCAGACAGGATTCAAACAGAATTATTCTTTATGGACACGAATTTATGGACACGAATTGGAATTGTTAAAACATTCCTCACATCATGTTCCCAAAATCCTGGGAGAACAACGAATCTGCAGAACCGATGTTTGTCACCAGCTTGTTTCTGCCCAAGTGTTTTTAAAATTCAGAAACAGGGACAGGATAACACTAAAAATGTGGAATTAATGTGCCACAGTGAAGCAAGGGAGAGGGGGACAAAAAACCACCAGCCAAACTTTCTTTTCTCTCCTGGTTTATTGTGGCAAACATCAGCGAGACTCAATTCTGAGGCAATTTGCTCTTTCCATGCTGTTCAGACATCGTGCAATCTTCCCCCTTTGAACCAGGTCAGCCACTTGAGTTTAAACCTGCTTCTGAAGTTGTTACTCCCTACAACGGCACGTTACCCCACATCTCAGCCTGCCGACATTCAGCACTTTGTGGATCTCCTCGCCTCTGAGCTTCATTCTTTGTACAGCACTTGGGAATCCTTCTTTTTTTTCTTTTCCAGGGAAAAAGAAAATAATAAATCTTGCTTCCTGAAGAATTACAGTAGAAATCAGACTGGTTACAAGGACCTCGGAGACACTAAGAGCCACATTAACTTTTATTTTCCTCCACCTGGAATACGTCTTAGAGTGCGTTTATTAGCTGAAAATTACCAGCAGTGTAGCTAAAAGGTATTTACAAAGGCCACCAAAAATCCTTCCCAAGAAGGATTGTTTGTATCTTTTTATTAGTGCATTGAAATGGCATTGCCAGGCACAGAATACTCGTTGATGAATACTCCTTCAGCAGTCCCTTGTCCCATTACTGAGGGTAGAGCTCCACTAGCATCGCGTGCCCCTAGAAATGGAGAGAAAAAGAGAACAGGCACAGAAAGGACCGGGTATTACAGGCAGCAGTCAACAGGAGATGCCCACCTCCCGCCCATACTAAAATAAAGGTGAGGTGGGAGCCCAGAGCTGACTCACGATCAGATTTGCTCTGGCAGCTCCGTGCCAGCACAGGGCAGCTCCAGGTGCCGAGGCAGACCAGCACACTACGCTGCTTCCAAGGCAGCCCCTAAAGCACTCAGCGAGGGGTGAGCCAGGGCCAGGCCCTCGGGTTACCCACAGAACTACCCCCAGGCAGCACAACGCTCAACCAGGGCTCCCATCCATCCCCAGCCTGATGGAAATCAGGAACATTCCATCTCCCACCCATTTTTCCTGTAGTGTGGGTAGTTAGGGTCTGGCGGCCGGAAGATGTTGTGCTCTACTGTCCCCTCCCTTGATGGACAGTAGCACGTGGTCTGTGGCGTAAGCAAGCGGAAGTGACGTTGTGGGCCTCGGCTATATAACACCGTGTAACTCGGCAATAAACGCCATTTGCCATCCACCACATTGGTGTCCGTGAGCCGATGGACCGAGCGGACTGGGGTTGGTTGCCGTGCCGTTCCTGAACCAGGTCGCCACTGCCCCTGAAGGCAACAAGTGGTGCCGAAACCCAGGAAAACTCCTGGAAGAGTGCTCAATTGGTTGTAATCACACTCCACACTAAAAAGGGACTGGAGAAAACCATTACTCTCTTCCCATATGTCATGTCAGGAGTCCCTCCCCTGTTGGGAAGGGACGCTTTAGCCCTATTAAAAGCCAGGGTGACAAATTTACCATAAGGGCCACTGCCGCATACCCACTTCCACCAATTAGACTGATGTGGAAATCGTCCGACCCAGTGTGGGTCGAGCAATGACCCCTGTCGAGGCCTCGAATGGGTGCTCTTCTCGAGCTAGTCGACCGTGAACTACAACGAGGTCATATAGAGCCTTCTACTAGCCCATGGAACACTCCAGTTTTTGTAATACCCAAGCGAACCAGTGAAGGATTTCGCCTCCTCCATGACCTGCGTGAAGTAAACAAGATAATTCAACCAATGGGTCCTGTCCAAACGTTGTTGCCTATGAACTCTATGGTACCGGAAGGGCAACCTTGTGCCGTCCTTGATATTAAGGACTGTTTTTTCTCGATACCTCTACATGAAGAAGACAAGGAGTGGTTTGCTTTCTCTGTCATGTTTCCAAACAGCCAACGCCCCAACATATGCTTCCAGTGGAAAGTGCTGCCTCAAGGAATGATCATCTCGCCTACTATCTGCCAGATCACGGTGGATCGGGCGCTGGCGCCAGTTCGGCGCAGTGACCCGACCGCGACTATCATCCAATACATGGACGATATCCTGATTGCTGCACCGTCAGGAAGTCAAGTGGACCAGCTAGTGTCAATAGTCCCAGAAACTCTAAAAACAAACGGGTTTGAAATCGCGAGCGCGAAAATTAGAAAAGGACCATGTGTAAGTTTTTTGGGAGTGAGGATCACAAGTTCTTACATAACCCCCCCCTTCCCCCCCAGATAAAAACCCTTCGGGACATCAAAACGCTCCATGATATGCAACAATTAGTGGGATCCTTACAATGGCTCTGCAATATTGTCCTGATTCCTCCCGAAACCATGGCTCCCCTGTACGATCTTTTAAAAGGAAAAAAACCATGGGAGCAAAAGACTCTGACAACAGAAGCAAGACTCTGACAACAGAAGCAATGAACTCTCTCGATTTTATCGAGCAAAAAGTATCATCAAGCACGCTCGCCAGGTGGAACCCGAATGAACCACTTGATCTGTATGTATACTTCACGGAAAGGGGGGGAGTAGGGGCACTAGCCCAGGGCCCCCCTCAAAAAGTTCAACCAATACAGTGGATAGTCCTAGGAAAACTGTCACGCGCATTCTCTCCAGCAGTCGAGTGCCTTGGTAACCTCATCATGAAAGGCCGAAAACTCGCCCTAAGACACCTAGGTATCGAACCCGCCACGATATATCTACCCTTTTGTAAACAGCTGCTACCGCAATCAGTAGTGATGTCAGAATCTCATCAGTAGTGATGCCACATCCCCAGGCACTCAGAATTACAGAATCACAGAATTTCTAGGTTGGGAGAGACCTCAAGATCATCGAGTCCAACCTCTGACCTAATGCTAACAGTCCCCACTAAACCATATCCCTAAGCTCTACATCTAAATGTCTTTTCACGAATCACAGAATCACAGAATTTCTAGGTTGGAAGAGACCTCAAGATCAAGTCCAACCTCTGACCTAATGCTAACAGTCCCCACTAAACCATATCCCTAAGCTCTACATCTAAGTGTCTTTTGAAGTCTTCCAGGGATGGTGACTCCACCACTTCCCTGGGCGGCCTGTTCCAATGCCTCACAACTCTTTCAGTAAAGAAGTTCTTCCTAACATCTAACCTAAAACTCCCCTGGCGCAACTTAAGCCCATTCCCCCTCGTCCTGTCAGCAGGCACGTGGGAGAACAAACCAACCCCCACCTCACTACAGCCTCCCTTGAGGTACCTATAGAGAGCGATAAGGTCGTCCCTGAGCCTCCTCTTCTCCAGGCTGAACAAGCCCAGCTCCCTCAGCCGCTCCTCGTAGGACTTGTTCTCCAGGCCCCTCACCAGCTTCGTCGCCCTTCTCTGCACCTGCTCAATCACCTCGATGTCCTTCTTGCAGAGAGGGGCCCAAAACTGAACACAGTACTCGAGGTGCGGCCTCACCAGAGCCGAGTACAGGGGGGTGATCACCTCCCTAGTCCTGCTGGCCACACTGTTTCTGATACAAGCCAGGATGCCGTTGGCCTTCTTGGCCACCTGAGCACACTGCTGGCTCATATTCAGCCGACTGTCCACCATCACTCCCAGGTCCTTCTCTGCCTGGCAGCTCTCCAACCACTCATCTCCCAGCCTGTAGCTCTGCTTGGAGTTATTGCGCCCCAGGTGCAGGACCCGGCACTTGGCTTTGTTGAACTTCATGCAGTTGACCTCAGCCCATCGGTGCAGCCTAACCAGATCCTCCTGCAGAGCTTTCCTACCCTCAAGCAGATCGACACACATACCTAACTTGGTGTCATCTGCGAACTTACTGAGGGTGCACTCGATGCCCTCGTCCAGATCATTGATGAAGATATTAAAGAGGATCGGCCCCAGCACCGAGCCCTGGGGGACGCCACTAGTGACTGGCCTCCAACTGGACTTGACTCCATTCACCACGACTCTTTGGGCCCGGCAATCCAGCCAGTTTCTAACCCAACGAAGCGTGCGCCAGTCCAAGCCAAGAGCAGCCAGAAAGTCAAGAGCAGCCAGACCTTTTAAAGACCTCCAGGGATGGATGATTCCCCATAATGCGCAGCTGTTTACCAGCGAGAGGCAGTTGTGTGCACGGGTCGGCTTCTCTCAGCTCGAGCTTCTCTCCAGCTCCACTGCGCCTATTTCCAGCGACTTTCTGTACAAGCATCTCTGAGCAGTTTGCTGAGTCTGGCCCAACCCATCTTCATGAGGCAATCAATGTGCCTGCTCCCGTCCTGGTCTCCATTCTGCCAGCCTGTTCCCTCTCACTTCTTTTTCCTGCTTCTTTATTGATGATGTAACTTCATCATGTTGCCTTTCTTTTTTTTTTTTTTTCTTTTTTTTTCTTTTTCTTCCTCTTTCTTGAGGGCAGGCTCCCCTCTTACAACCTTCTCTCCACAGCAGTTCTTTTCAAAACAACTTTTCATTGGTCAAACAACTTTGAATGTAACAACAACAGCAAAAACCCAGAAACTTGCATGACTAAATGGCTGGAGGACAAGAGACCAGCTGGAGAACAAGAAACCGGAGACTGCATGGAGTCTCCTGAATCACCCTTCTTTGTTCCCTCTAAACTCTTTTATATTCCTGATGGCCTTGTCCTTTTGAGTCTAATGTAATCTCAACCATGGGGCTTTCCAACCCCCATGGCCACATTCCCAAATCTCCCCCTTCTTTATTAATATCAACCATTTTCTCGACACGAATTACCACTCCGTATATAACAAGGCCTCTCTGTGTGATTGCGTGATTGTGCTGTGTGAGTGAGACGCAGCGTCGCTGCAAAGCGAGTGCAGCGTTCCGATCCGCGGTTCCCTATTCTCTGCGAGGGGAGAGGGCGGAGATGAACAAAGTGTGTGACAGACTGAAAAGAAGGGCTGTTTTATTCAAGTTTTGATTGGTGGTGCCTAATATATGGGCCTGGCGGTGTATCTTGTGATCCTATTTTTTTGCTCTTAAATGCTTTGAGTGTGACAAGAAAAAAGGCAGGAGCATTATCTAAGTAACTAACAGTTGAGAAGTGTTGGTGTATTTGCTGTAGTATTTGGTCAGTTTCCCAAGTACTGGGGGGAGGGAAGGGGCTGACTGATTATCAAAGCAGAACTGAGAGAGTCATTTCTTTGGTGGTTCGGGCTTGAGCCCTGGGAATTTGGTACGAAGGGGGAGAGCAAATTTATTTAGGCGTCAATACCTTTTAAACCCCTATATTGACGGATACACAGGAGTGATTCCTTGTTTTGTATGGCTTTACTAATGTAGAAATAGAAATGTTGTTTTTGCAGAGCTACATTGTTTAGAAGGAAGGAATGTGGTACTGAGATATGCTTACAGTGATAAGAAAGCTTAAGCAGGTGACCTTGTAAAATGCAGACAACCAGACTCCTTAGGACAATGAGGTGAAAATCACGGTGTTAAGTCAAGTCAGATAAGTGAAGAAACATTACCACTTCAAACAGTAAAAATGGCAAAAGGAAATTGAAATTTAACAAGCCGGCTACTGAAGGCCATGCATTGTTTGTGAAGCATCAGATAGATTGTGAACCTGGATTACCCACTCAGTGGGGAAACAGGGGAGGGTCCTGTCATCAAAAAGTATATAAACTGTGTTTTGGAACTAGTAGATGCGCTCTCTCCTGCTTGTGGGGTGCCCACCATTGCAATCGCAAATAAATTACTACTTCACTGAGATCCTCACCTGAGCCAAAGTTATTGGCTACGGCGTGTTTCTCACACTAGCAAAGTGCATGAGAAAAACTGGCATTCAGCTTGAAATTCGGTCCTGTTAAAATGTAAATTTTTGTGGAAAAGGTGGTAATGTTTGTCTAAAAGACAGAAGGTTGAGTGCGTCAGCTCTTTTCCTGAAGTTCCATGGATTTATGGTTGAAACAGGGCTCATTAACAATATGAAATAGTAAAGTTTGTATGTGGGAAGAAGAGTTGAATATGAGCCAGCAGTGTGCCCTGGCAGCCAGGAGGGCCAACTGTACCCTGGGGTGCATCAAGCATGACATCGCTAGTTGGTCGAGGGAAGTGATTGTCCTGCTCTACTCTGCACTGGTGTGGCCTCACCTCGAGTACTGTGTGCAGTTCTGGGCACCACAGTGCAAGAAGGACATTAAACTGTTGGAGAGTGTCCAGAGGAGGGCAACGGAGACGGTGAAGAGCCTAGAGGGGAATATGTATGAGGAGCAGCTGAGGGCACTTGGCCTGTTCAGCCTTGCAAGAGGAGGCTGAGGGGGGACCTCATCGTAGAACAGCTTCCTCACTAGGGGGAGTGGAGGAGCAGGCGCCAATCTGTTCTCCTTAATCACCAGTGATAGCACCTGTGGGAATTTTGTCAAGCTGAGGAACTTGGGCTAAATTTAGGCTAAACATCAGGAAGAGGTTTCTTACTGAGAGGGTGGTCGCACACTGGAACAGGCTCCCCAGGGAAGTTGTCACTGCACCAAGCCTGTAGGAATTTAAGAAGCATTTGGACTGTGCGCTTAGTCACATAGTCTAAAATTTTGGGTAGATCTCTGTGGTGCCAGGAGTTGGACTCGATGATCCTTACCTTTACGGGTCCCTTCCAACTCAGGATATTCTATGATTCTCTGATTCTGTGCATAATCCCAAAGTCAGGGCAGCGCACAATTGGTGGCCCTGGCCTCACAGAGCACTTGGCAATCCTTGACAGGCTACTGCGATAACGCACAGCCACGTGCCCAGGGCATGCTGTGCTGATGGCAGTATTTTTTCAATCCAGATGACTTGCAGCCTGATATGATATGTACTATCAAAGGTTAGAGTTCTGCCCTGCTACTTTCATAACAATCCCTGTTTCACATTGGACCAAGCTAACTGTTAAGTTCTAACACATACCCATCCATTGGGATTTATTTCTTTTTCATCATTCTCTGTAAATAAATTAATTGAGAATGTTATTCTTTTTTTCACTGGTCTTCAACTGCAATCCTAATTTGACTATTCAATCTCCCCCTAATTAATTTGTTCCTGCTTCAGGTACATGTAACAATTGCCAGGTGACCCTTTTAGTCTCCCAGTTTAATTCAGTAGACTCAAAAAGTGACACCAACATTCCAGACCTGTCTACCCCTGTTACTCTTAAGCTATTACTAGTCAAATTAAGACCTGGTATCTTATAAGCTAAGGATGATTTGGCTGCCCCAAATTCTATCTGCTAAGAATACAGACTCCTTATTAGGCGCCACCTCCAAATTTATCAGGGGGTCTTGGTGGAACGACTCTTCAGAGAACCTCTGACTGCCCTATTCTGAGTTTTTGATACTCTGCTGGTTACTGGCCTCCAACTAAACCAGCCCGTGGCCTTGCAGCCAGTTTTTGATCCACCTCATGCTGCCCATCCAGCCCAAACGCCGTCTGCTTGTCTATGAGGATCTGAGGGGAGCCAGGGTCAAAGTGCTGTCTGATAAAGTGTTTGCATTTCTTATGCAGTGTGCAATACTCCAGATACACACAATAGGTCGTGATATTGGTTTTTACAGCATTGCACAAATCTGAGTGCCAAGTTGGTTTTCCACAAAGCTGGCCCGACTCTGGACTTGCCCTGTTGATTTTTATAAAATTCTACACAGTAGAATTTTAAACTTATAAACTCCATTTACCCAGGGAGTTTGTTGAGTCTACTTCTGTGGTGGTTTTACTTGGGTGGGCGGCCGAGCTCCACCACAGCCACTCTCTCACTCCCCCTCCTCAAAGGGGAGCAGGGAGAAAATACAATGAAAAGGGCTCAAAGGTTGAGATAAGGACAAGGATATCACACAGTACTTATTGTGATGGGCAAAACAGACTCGGCATAGGGAGATAGTAAGATTTATTGCTAATTACTAACAAGCTAGAGAAGTGAGAAACAAAGGAGAGAACTCAAAAACACCTTCCCCCCATCCACCCTCTTCCACCTCTTTCCCCCAAGCAGCGCAGGGGAATGGAGGAATGGGAGTTGTGGTCAGTCTATGGCACTATAGTCCCCTCCACGGGCTGCAGCGTGGAACCCTGCTCCACCGTGGTACTCCATGGGCTGCAAGGGGACATCCTGCTTCACCATGGTCCTCACCACAGGCTGCAGGGGACTTCTGCTCCAGCGCCTGGAGCACCTCTCCCTCTCCTGCTTCACTGACCTTGGCGTGTTCAGGGGAAGGGTCTTCACCTGGGCTAGGGTCATCCCAAGCTGTGGGTGTGTTTTTGAGCATTACAATGACATTACAATGAGCAAAGCATACCTTCACACAATACCATTCCTCTCCTTTGGCCAACTCGGCCCTATTCCCCTTGGCATGTCAATTACCACATCCATACTTCCTTGTATTTCATAACATATAAAGTCACACAGTAATAAAAAAAAGGGGGGAGAATAAAATAGGAAATAAAAAAGGAAAAATAAGAAAGGGAGAAGAGGGGAAGGAGAGGGGGGCTCTCATTATGAACACTTCTGTCCTCTCAAACAATCACTATATGCATTGAGGCCCTGCATCCTGGGATTTAGCTGAACGTCATTCATTGATGGGAAGTGGACAGGAATTTCTTTTTTCTCTCTCCGTGCTTCCGTGCAGCCTTCACTTGTGTTTATTTTTTCTGCTCGTTTTGTTTTTTCCTTCTTTTCTTTTTCCTCTTCCTTTCCCCATTAATTAAATTAGATTAAATTAAATTAGGTTAAATTAGACTAAATTAGATTAAATTAAATTCACTATGTCAGCCCATGAGTTTTTTGGGTTTTGTTTTCTTTTAAACATACTTTCTTCTCCCCATCTTCTTCAAAGGAGGGGGAGTGAGAGCACATTGTGGTGGAGTTCAGATGCCCAGCAAAGTAAAACCACCATACCCCCCCGGCTGGGGCTTGGGATGCAGATGCCCCAGCAGCCTGGCTCAGCCCCAGCACAACCAGCAGCTGCCAAATTTCACTTTCAGGTGCTGTATCATCTAATGGCCTGACTTCCAAGAAAGAAGAAAGCCTCTCCCTGCTGTGTAAACAGGAAGCTTCAACCAGTGCAGAGGCTTGGGGCTCTGTAAGGGGTGGGGTAAGAGCTGGACTTTGGCAGTGCAAGAGCTGGGCTGAGGCAGTGCAGCAGCTGGGCTGAGAGGCTGCCGGAGCTGGGCTGAGGCGGTGCAGAAGCTGCAGAGCACCAGGGAGGGCAGGTAGGTCCCCGCTGACTTGCGCTGGGCAGGGCAGGGGCCACACAGGGAGCCCCCTTTTCCCCCTGGGCCTCTGGTGCCCAACCACCCTCTCGGTGAAGAACCTTTTCCTGATATCCAGCCTGACCCTCCCCTGTCCCAGCTCCATGCCGTTCCCTCGGGTCCTATTGCTGGTCACCAGAGAGCAGCAGCTGCCCCTCCGCTCCCCTCGTGAGGAAGTTGGAGGCCACTATGAGGTCTTCCCCCAGTCTCCTCTTCTCCAGGCTGAACAATCCAAGTGACTTCAGCTGCTCCTCAGCTCTATGTGACCAAAACAGGGGGCCCAGCAGAGACGGATTCCCTTCCCGAGTGGAAATGCGGGCTTGTGGCCAATAACACAACCTGGTGTGTGATCGACCGGGGCTTTCAGCTGATCCCAGTGTGGGACATAATCCTGTCCAACCACAGCAGCGATTTTGAAGCCTCCCATCAAATGGGCAGCAGCCTCAGGATTGTCTATGAAGCGCTAATGGACCACAGCACCAGTGTGATCTTTGGAGAGGAACTGGCCAGTGTCGTAGAAGAGGCCAGAGCTTTCCTGGAGCAAGTGAAGACCTGGGAGGGGACAGTGGATGAAAAGAAACTGCTCATGTTGCTAGATTTTCAACAGGGTCTGAATAACAGAACAAAGAATCACAGTGTCTGGATCAACATATGTCTGTCAGACAAAGCATTGCAGGAGTTCCTGGTGAACACTGTTTCTTTTTGCCAGAAGTCTTCTCCGGAAAACACCACCTACATCAAATCTCTGCTGCAGCGCCTGCTGGATCCTCACATCTACTCTGTCAAGGACTTCCCCAGGGCTTCCTTCATTATGCAATGGGTCTTCCACAAGGATCAAACACTTCCCCAAACTCCCAGTATTTCCAGTCTTGATGATCTCAGTACGACACTGCTGCAAATGAAGGAGTACATCATGGAAGTCACCTACGCACCGGCAACTTCTGTATCTGCCATTCATGACGCAAAGATCAACGCCACCTTCACTATAAGCCAGTCTGTTTCTTCCTTGCTCCAGTCTCTGCAGCAAAGGGCACAGGAAGACATAGAACTCTTAGTGCTCTTAGTTACAACCAGCACGGGATACCAAGTAGAAAGCAGCACTTTTCAGTGCCTCCTTGGGTGTCGAGAAATTAATTTCATGATACAGGAAATGCGCATTGCACATAACGACTATCAGAGCCTGAAGGAACAGGATGTTTGCAGAGCTCAGGCCTTCCTGCTGCTGACGGGGCTCACCATAACATCCGAAAACAAGAAGGTCACCCCTGAGCAGAAGCATGACCAATTAGTTTTCATGAAAGAAAAGATGAAAAACACATGGTCCACAGAGATGAAAGCTCTCCTTGAAAAGCACAATGCATTCAAAGACTGGGAGATGCTGGAAAGAGATTTGCAATCCTTCATCGATGGGCAACTGGAGGACACATCTGGCAACCTGAACAAAGACAGAATAACCAGACACCTGGAAGATGCTTTTCAAGGCATGCAGCCTCCCAGTCAGTGCAAACCCAAATCAGACAGCAGCAAATCCAAAGCAAGTCAAGCCACTGCAAGCCCAGAGCTCCTCAACTTACTTAAGCGCCTCGGGCTGGAAAGGTACTATCCAAGAAAAATGGGCACAGAAGATTTCCACATAATACACCAGACATCTGTACACAACAGCCAGCCCAGCAAGGACAGCGAGCTACCATTTTACTTCCTGCAAAGGCTCCTGACCGTGGATTATCGGGTGAGGTACCTGACTTGCAAGGAGACGAGTAAGCCAGGAGTTGTTCCCACACCAAACACCTCAGCAGAGGAGCACGAGCCCTCTGATTCCTTTGATGACTTTCTCAGTGACTTGGACAAAGGAGCCCCTGAATCTGCAAGCAGGGAGAGTCATGTGCACCCCATGGACCTCCAGATGGCAATTTTTCATTGTGCTGATGATTTCATGAGACAGTACCTTTCATCCAAGCTCGCTTTCTGCCAGTTTGCACTACCCCTCCTGGTACCAAACCCGGGCACTTCACAGATAGAGTTCCCTCTCTGGTCCCTCAGCCAAATCAAGAAGAGCTGGAAAGGGATGGTGAGATCGGGAGAGGAGACGAGGATTAGCAGTCACAAAAACAAACTCATTTATCAGGCAGAGATGCCCATCGTGTCCTTCCTCCGCATCGGCAGCTCTCCTTCCTCTTCCAAGTCTCAGCTCCTGAATGCCCTGCTGAGCAGGAGGAAACACGACACTTTTTTCCACCGCCATTGCGAAGGCAGCACCAAAGACTGCTTCCTGATGAAAGGTGTTGTGGAGATCTCCTGGTACCTTCCCCGTGGTAGCGACGACGACAGCTTTAACGGCCCTGTTGCTTTCTGTAACCTGCACGGAGATGCGAGAGATTATGAACCCCAGCTGCAGTTTTTACAGGAGATCTCTGCCGTGAACGTGGTTCTTGTTTCTGAGTTGGATCAGAGCAATGAGAAAGGCAGGAAAATTTTACATGATCTGTGGCAGTCTCAGAGGCCTTTGGTTTGCCTTTTCACTGAGAAAGAGAGCATTGCAGCTGGCCGATCTGGCCAAAACGTAAGAATAGGGATCAAGAACAGAAATGAAGCAGAATTAGTGGCTGAGCTGACAAAAACCATCCGAGACCTAGTGGAAGGGTCGAGCATGCTTGTTAGCCTCAATGCATGCCTGAGCACAGCTCGCCAGCGCAGCTTCTTAGTCGATGAAGATGCAGAAGCGTGTGTGACAGCCAAAAGAACGGCAATCAAGCTGGTGAATCTGTTGAAGAAGGAGAAGTTGTCTGAGATCAAATCACAGCTACTGCCTCTTCAGGGAAAACTGTGGTACCTGTGGTGTAAAAAGGACAAAGAACTCACTCGCTTGCAGGAAAAGGGGAACAAGAGCATAGAGCATCATCGGAGCCAAATTGAATTGGAGAAGTCTGCAATACGACAAGAGCAACTAAGGAAAGCGTTTCCCCTCAATCAGCTGATGAAAACAGTCCTTTACTTTTTCCAGTCACAGCCAGACAATACCAAGAAATTCTTTCTGCAGTGGATGAAGATCTTCATGGAGGACATCTCCTCTGATCACCTTAATGATCTGAACAGAGAGTATCATCAGTTATGGTCTCAAATCCTGGCATTAAAGAAAAACAATGAAAATAACAACCTGAAAACTCAATTGATGAAGAAATTAGATGCCCTTTCTGATGAAATCAATGATTCATCCATTGGCCTTGAGCATATTTTGAGAGAGGTGGGGCAGATTTATGAGGCACTGGAATCAACAAACTCCAAAGAAAAATGGTATGTCAAACTACCTGAAATTGCTGCTGATCTGATGGTTTTAGGGTATCCCATTGAGCTGATGGATGGTGATGCTTCTTATGTACCACTGCAATGGATTGGAGCCGTCTTTGACAGGTTAATTGAGAAGCTAGGGGACAAGCGAGTTTTTGTGCTTTCCGTGCTTGGCATCCAGAGCACAGGGAAGTCAACCCTGCTGAATGCCATGTTTGGTCTACAGTTTAACGTCAGCGCAGGAAGGTGCACCCGGGGAGCGTTTATGCAGCTCATTCAAGTGGACGAGAAGCTCCAACAGGATTTGAACTTTGATTACATGCTCGTTATTGACACAGAAGGACTTCGTGCCATAGAGATGGCCAATAAGCAGTCACTTAACCACGACAATGAGCTGGCCACCTTTGTCACTGGCATCAGCAACATGACTCTGATCAACATCTTTGGAGAAAATCTTTCGGAAATGCAAGACATCCTTCAGATTGCATTGCATGCTTTCCTGAGGATGAAGCAAGTTAATATTTCCCTACGCTTCCTCTTTGTGCATCACGTGGGTGAAATAACTGCAAAGGAACAGAACATGGAAGGACAAAGACGTCTGCAGGAAAAGCTGGATGAAATGACCGTGATTGCGGCCCAGCAGGAATTCTGTGACATCACCTGCTTCAGCGATGTCATCTGCTTTGACGTGAACACCCACATTCATTACTTTGCTCACCTGTGGGAAGGAAACCCACCGATGGCACCGCCCAACCCCACCTACAGCCAGAACGTCCAGGAATTAAAGAGCAAAATTCTCCAAGCTGCCAAGAAGGAATCGCACAGCAGCGTTTTGAGGCTCTCCAGCTTGAAAGTTCATATTAGTGACCTGTGGAATGCCCTGCTGAATGAAAACTTTGTTTTCAGCTTCAAGAATTCAGTGGAGATTGCTGCCTACAAGAAACTGGAAACTGCATTTAGTCAGTGGACCTGGCAGCTGAGAAGTCACATCTTAGACTTGCAAATGAAACTGGAAAACAAGGTGCGGAATGGGAAGTTGGGCAAGGTCAGCACAAAACACCTTGAAAAACTGGTGCAAAAGAGAAGTGATGCCATCACCAAGAACATGGAAATATTCTTCAGTGAAGACAGAGACCGTGAAATACTGATCCAGTGGAAAAGCAGCACAGAACTGAAGCTGAAAGAACTGAGAGAGTCCCTTCTTGTTGAAACGCGAAGGAAGTGTGAGAAACTTACAGAACTAAAGAAGAGCCAGAGTAAACTGGATGAGAGGAAGTCTGAATATGAAAACGAGCTCCTGAGAAAGAGCAGAGAGTTGGCCCTGTCTCTAAAAGGCCAGAAATTAAGTGAAAGTGAATTGAGAAACCGCTTCAATTCTATCTGGAAGCAGTGGGTTACTGAAGTGTCCTCTGCTGCTCCCCCTCAGGAAGAGGTGGACATCGATGTGGACATAGAAAATGTCCTTCTAGATCACTTTAAGGAGCCTAATGTAGTAAAACAAATATTGAATTTATACCAAAATAACATATTTTCTCTTGACATAGAGAAACATGTGTCTAAGAAAAAAGGCTTCCGCATCTTTTCTAAGAGTTTGGACGATGCCGATGTGAACAACATGCACCACATTACAGAGAGCATCATAATGCGTGTGAAGGCAAACATTGAGAAGAAGGAAAAGGACAAAATGGATTACAGTCGAACTTTTATTCATGAAATACTAAAAGAAGTGGGGAAAGGTATGAACTCTGTTCCTAACACTGCAAATTACAATTTTAATAAAGATTACAGAATAGATTTATCACTGTACCTGTGCAGAATGGCAGCAGAATTGTTTAAAGACATGCACACAGCATTCAGGAAAGCAAATGATCCAGTCGTCTACCTGGAGAGCAAGAGAGAAGACTTCTTTAAATGTTTCCAGATTTCCTGCCAAGGAGACTCTTGTATCACAACATTTACTGATTTCCTGTGCAGCAAGATTGCCCCAGCTCTTCAACACGCCATCTATGAGAAGACAGCTCTTGACATAGCTCGAGACGTGAAGGATAAAATACCAGATTTTGGAGGCAATAGATCCACTCTGGAATATTACATGCTGAAATACCTAGCAGAAGAAGAAAAATTTGAAAATTTCATGTATTATCTTAATGCCCCAGGAGACTTTTTAAATAATTACATTAAGACAAAAGTTGAGACGTACTGTTTAGATAAGAACAGAAGGCTAGAGATGTTTTTAAGAGAATCCCTCTCCTGTTACTATGAAAGCATAAAGTCAGCTGTTTTTGCATCAACCAGGGTTGTCAAAGACAGAAAAGACAGAAAGGATCAAATCTCTCTTTGGCTGGATGAATTCTGCAGAGCACTTGGAGATGTGCTAAGCTTGCCCAGGAGCGACCTGAAGGGCATTGAACATCAGGAGATAACAGACGTAGAGTTCCTGAATAATGCCATGACAGAAGCACTGTCTCCCATTATGTATGATCTCAGGAAAGAGTTTGAAGAAGCTCGTATGAGCTCCTTTGAAAGGCAGCCTCACACAATAGTGGCTGAGCAGTTTGCAGGGTGCCAGGAGCAGTGTCCATTTTGTGGGGCTGTTTGCACTAACACTATGCCAAACCATGACGGAGACCACCGGGTTGTCTTCCATCGTCCGCAAGTTTTGAGAGGATTAATATGGTATGAAATCAGAGGATCTAAATGTCATAAAACAGACAACCTAATCACTGATATTTGTTCTAGCCTTGTTTCAAGTGACTGCACATTTGTGGTTGGTGAAGACACATGGATCCCCTACAAGAAATACCGGGATGCAGGACATCCCTATTCCACTTGGAGCATTCCTCCTGATCCATCCATGCAAGCATACTGGAAATGGTTTGTGTCTTCGTTCAGGACACAGCTAGAACAATGCTACAATGGGAAATTTCATGGCAGAGGAGAAATCCCTGCTTCATGGCACACAGTTACAAAGCAGAATGCACTCGCTGAACTGGAGAAATGTTAGGCTAAATTGGTATGAAGGAAAAACTGCAAGTGCTTTGCATTTTAGAAGAACATAATACGAGGATAACCACAAAATCTTGTTGTAATGATTATGATTTAACCATGTCAATAAAACTAAATGTAATTACTGCAACGTTGGGTGAACTAAGGACTGCTTCTCATGCCGCTGCTCAGCTACTCCCTTGCAGTGTGATAAAGTCAAAGTCCTCTCCCTTTCTTGCCATAAATATTTACCTCAGCTTTGTCTTAAAGCAAACTAGAAAAATATTCCTGCAGGAAGCAGTCATACCGCCAAGATCAAGACCAAGTGCCAGATGAAGAGCAAAGGCAGCATTAGCAAGTACCAGTTTTATCAACTGCTATGGGAAAAGAAATGACTCTGGCAAAAGAACAGTTTCCCTGCAGCAATACTTGTCACACTTGCAGAAAGTACAGCGGGGTCTGTGAGCAGGTGAACATTTGTGGTGAACTTGGCTATTTTGTTTTTTGGGGTTATTGTTTGAATTCATAAACTCAGTACTCAGGTTCTGTTCTTTTTCTGATGCCATTAAAGCAATTAACGCAGCAGCCTATGCAGATTTAGACAGTGACTTTTAACTGTGTGGTTATTAGGTATAAGTCCTAGGTTAAGATGTGCCCCCACTTCCATGAGCCATTCCTACTCATGAGCTTGGGACTGGCAAACTTCCCTGCAGCTCCTAACCACCCCAACTGCTTTTGCCAAGCACTTCTGTGTTGGGTAAAAGCCCTTTATAACCAATATGGAGAATTAGACAGCTTTGCAGCTTCCTCAGCAGCTGTCAGCAGTGCGTGAGCTTAGCGTCTGTGCTGTCAAGACGGGCAGGTGGCAACTGAACAAAAAGGGTCTGGAGAACATGGAAGTGGCTCTGCCTGCACTAGTGCAGTGGGAGGGGGTGTTTACTGTGCACTTTTCCGGCAATCCTGCTGCTAACCCATTGACCAGTGTCTCCTGAAGAGCTGTCAAGAGTGGTGATTCATTATAATGCTTTGTAGTCTTTGCTAGTAAACTGTTTGAGTAGGACTGGACTGGTCACTGCATGCTTCATTTCAAGGTGAGCCACAATTCTCCTAGAATCATAAAATCAGAATGGTTTGTGTTGGAAAGGACTTTGAAGATCATCTAGTTCCAATCCCCTTGCTATGGGCAGGGCCACCTCCCTCTAGTCCAGGTTGCTCAAAGCCCCATCCAGCCTGGCCTTGAACACCTCCAGGGATGGGGCATCCACAGCATCTCTAGGAAACCTGTGCCAGTGCCTCATTGCTGTCATATTAAAGATATTCTTCCTTGTTTCTAATCTAAATCTCCCCTCTTTTATTTTAAAGCCATTCCCCCTTGTCCTATTGTTACACGTCCTGATAAAGAGTCTCTCGTGGTTTAACCCGGCCGGCAGCTAAACACCACGCAGCCGTTCACTCACCCTCCCCCCTCCCTCTCTGGGACGGGGGAGAGAAATGGAAAGTGAAGCCCGTGAGTTGAGATAAAGACAGTTTAATAAGACAGGAAAATAATAATAACAAAATAATAATAACAATAATAACAATAATAATACAATGGTGATAATAGGGAAATAATAATAATATGTACAAACAAGTGATGCACAATGCAATTGCTCACCACTCGCTGACCGATGCCCAGCCTAACCCCGAGCAGTCCGGCCCCCTCCCCCCGGCTAGCCACCCCTATATATTGTTTAGCATGACGTCAGATGGTATGGAATACCCCTTTGGCTAGTTTGGGTCACCTGTCCTGGGTCTGTCCCCTCCCAGCTCTTACTGCACCCCCAGCCTGCCCGTTGGCAGGACAGAGCAAAAGGCTGGGATGTCCTTGGCTTAGTATAAGCACTGCTCTGCAACAATTAAAGCATCGGGGTGTTATCAGCACTCTTCTCATCCTAAGCCAAAACACAGCATTCCACCAGCTACTAGGAAGAAAATTAATTCTGTGCTAACTGAAACCAGGACATCTATCCACCCCTTATTCCATACCATTTATGTCATGCTCAGGTTACACTCTTTTCCATACATTCTAATTAGTCACCTATAGTAATCATGGTAGTGATAACATACAGTATAATATACTAATTAACATGGTACAATTCAGTTCATGGGCTATTCTCACCCAGTATTAAATCTCCTTGAGGTACACACCGGACCTCTCCGTTCTTTTGCATCACCCACCAAGTGTATCCAGGTCCCTGAGCGAAAACAATTCCACGAATAGGTTTGCCTTTTCCTGAGGCAGGAGTAGCCCAGACTGTTTTACCCAGCATATTTTTTACATGCACTACAGGAACTTTATCCCCATCTACAGTACGTAACAGGTTTGATTGGGCAGGTCCAGCTCGGTTGGTAGATCCCCTAGTATTGACTAACCAGGTGGCCTTTGCCAAATGCGTATCCCAGTTTTTGAACGTCCCAGCGCCCATTGCTTTCAAGGTAGTCTTTAACAGGCCATTGTATCGTTCAACGTTCCAGGACAAGTCCCACCCCAGCTTTCCTGTAGAATCCTAGAATCATGAAGGTTGGAAAAGCCCTCCAAGATCATCTGGTCCAACCATCACCCCATCACCAATGTCACCCACCAAACCGTGTCCCCAAGCACCACGTCCAACCTCTCCTTGAACACCCCCAGGGACGGTGATGCCACTGCCTCCCTGGGAAACCCATCCCAATGCCTGACTGCTCTTGCTGAGCAGAAATGTCTCCTCATTTCCAGCCTTCTTATCGATGGGTGTCACATTTGCAAGTCTCCAGTCATCTGCAACATTTCCAGTTGACCAGGAACGCTGATAGATGATTGAAAGTGGCTCAGCAATCACATCTGCTAGCTCCCTCAGCACCCTCGGGTGGATCCCATCTGGCCCCATGGACTTGTGACAGTCCAGGTAGAGCAGCAGGTCTCTTACTGTTTCCACCTGATCTGTGGGGGGGTTATTCTGCTCCCCGTTCCAGATTTCCAGGTTGGGAGCCTGAGACCCTGAGGCTGAGACCTGAGGATAACTGGTCTGACTGCTGAAGACAGATGTAAAGAAGGCATTGAGAATCTCAGCCTTTTCCTTATCCTCCGTAGTCATGTTCCAGTAAAAGATGGAGACTCTCCTTGGTCCTTCTCTTTCTGTTAATATAGTTGTGAAAATGTTTTTTATTGTCTTTCACCACAGCTGCCAGATTGAGTTCATGCTGGCCTTTAGCCTTTCAGATTTTCTCTCTGCATATGCTAGCAAACTCCTTGTACTCTCCCTGAGTTCTCTGCTCCTTCTTCAACAGAAGGCTAACGCTTTTTCCCTCAAAGACTTAGCAAAAGTTCCCTGTTCATCCATGTCAGTCTTCCTCCCCAACAGCTCTTCTTAAGGCCCATGGGGACAGCCTGCTCCTGCAAGTTGAAGTCCCCTACAAGAGCAAGCACTGACGATTGCATGACTTCTGCCAGCTACTTGTAGAATGCCTCTTAGAATCATGGAATCATAGAATGGCGTGGGTTGGAAGGGAGCTTAAAGACCATCTAGTTGCAACCCCCCTGCCATAGGCAGGGATGCCACCCACTAGATCAGGAATGCCAGGGCCTCATCCAGACTGACCCTGAACACCTCCAGGGATGGGGCATCCACAGCCTCTCTGGGCAACCAGTGCCAGTGCTTCTCCACCCTCTGTGTTAAGAATTTCTTCCTAACATCCAATCTATATCTTCCCTCTTTCAGTTTAAAACCATCCCCCATTGTCCTATCATTATCTACCCAAGTAAAAAGTCCCTCTTCACCCTATTTATAAGAACTCTTGAAGTATTGAAAGGCTGTGATGAAGTCCCCCCAGAGCATTCACTTCACCAGGCTGAACATCCCCAGCTCTCTCAGCCTTTCTTCCTAGGAGAGGTGCTCCAGCCCTCTGATCATCTCTGTGTCCCTCCTTTGGACCCACTCTAACAGCCCCATATCTTTCTTGTGCTGGGGGCCCAGGACCTGGACGCAGCACTCCAAGGGGGGCCTCTCAAGGGCAGAATAGAGGGGGACAATCACCTCCCTCCACCAGCTACCCATGCCTCTGCTGGTGCAGCCCAGGATGCAGTTGGCCTTCTGGGTTGCAAGTACAAACTGACAGATCATGTTGAGCTTCTCATCCACCAAAACCCTCAAATCCTTCTGCGCAGGGCTGCTCTCAATGAGTTCTTCTGCCAGCCCGTACTCATGTCCGGGATTGCCCCGTCCCAGGTGCAGCACCCTGCACTTGGACTTGTTGAACCTCATTCGGTTCACGGGGGAACACTGCTCAAACTTATCCAGGTCTCTTTGGATAGCATCTTGACATCAGGAGGGGGTTCTTCACAGAGAGAGTGGTTGCACACTGGAACAGGCTCCCCAGGGAAGTGGTCACTGCACCGAGCCTGACTGAATTTAAGAAGAGATTGGACTGTGCACTTAGTCACATGGTCTGAACTTGGGTAGACCTGTGCGGTGTCAAGAGTTGGACTTGATGATCCTTAAGGGTCCCTTCCAACTCAGGATATTCTATGATTCTATGATTCTATGATCCCTTCCTTCTGTCGCTCCCCTTCTCTGGTCATCCCTTTTCCAAGCTGTCAACTGACCAAGGCCTTCCCTGAGGTGTACACTCACCAGGATCACAACTAACAGTTGGCCTCTGCCTGTCATTATTTATAAATCTTAGGTTTCCAAATAATTATGAATATGAAGAATAAGATGCATGCTTCTACAAGAATAAAAACCCCTTGTGGGCACTCCAATCCTGTATAAGCCAGTCCTTTCTCCCAGTCGCAAGTCACATTCAGTAGTTACCTCTGAAAATAAAAAGTTGATTTACAATTATAGTTTGCAATTATACAAGTTTAGTCTCTAAAACCAGTTTTGACAGGTGTGTCTTTAATGTCTGATTCATTTGTTCCACTTTCCCAGAGGAGGAAGGATGCCATGGGGTATGAAACTAACATTTTATTCCTGAAGTTCTCATTAATCTTTCTAAAACATACATGTATGAAGGAAAATGACTCCCTTGATCTGAGTTGATATTTTCAACAATCCCAAATCTAGGGATTATTTGTTCTGGAATTACCTTTGTCAACTGAATATTAGCTGTCACTGATATTGAAGGAAAAGCTTCTACCCATCCTGACAAATGGTCAGTTAAGCTAGCAACTTAAATCTGCCTACTTTACGTTATTCAGTAAAAACTACCTGGCAGCTCTGAATAGGTCAAAGTCCTGGCTCCCATCCACCCAGAGGCTGTTTCCACACAGCCTTCTTATTCACCCGTTGGTGTGTTATGAAACTGTTACACACCTGCTTAGCTATGGTAAACATTCCTACACTCACATATTTTCTCAGTACAGCATCACACATTGCCTGGACTCCCCAGTGGCCTCCTTGATGTAAAACAGATAAAATTTCCCCCATTATTTGTTTATTTACCGTTTCTCTACCATCAGGGAGAGTCCACTGTCCTGACTTCTTTGCTCCTAACTCCTTGAAGGTTTCTATCTCTTTTTCATCGAATATTTGCTTTTCAGGTGAAGGCTTTATTTCAGGTACAAGAAACAGCTTCATTTCTACTCCTAATTGCAAGGACAATTCTTCAGCCTTTTCATCTGCAATTCTGTTTCCCCATTCGACTAGGGAGTTTCCTTTTGATGTCCTCTCACATGCACCATAGCAATCTCTTTTTCAGATTTTCCAGAATCTGTCTAATTGATTCTTCATGGACCAATTCTTTTCCCTTACTGTTTACTGAACCCCTTTCTTCCCAAATTATTTCCAAATGTATTTATCACTCCATATGTATATCAAGAATCTGTCTATATAGTTCCCTGTTTCCCTTGTAACAACTTAAATGTCCAGCATACAGCTAAATAAAAACATCATACGATGGGTGAGCAATTGGCTAACGGGCAGGGCCCAAAGGGTTATGGTGAATGGGGCTGCGTCAGGCTGGCGGGCGGTCACCAGTGGGGTCCCTCAAGGCTCCATTTTAGGGCCGGTACTTTTCAATATTTTTATAAACGATCTGGTTGTAGGAATAGAAGGCATTTTGAGCAAGTTTGCTGATGACACCAAACTTGGAGGAGTTGTGGACTCGAATGAGGGTGGAAAGGCCTTGCAGAGGGATCTGGATAGGTTGGAGAGCTGGGCGATTGCCAACCGCATGAAGTTCAATAAGAGCAAGTGCCGGGTCCTGCACCTGGGACGGGGAAACCCTGGCTGCACGTACAGACTGGGCGATGAGACGCTGGAGAGCAGCCTAGAAGAGAGGGATCTGGGGGTCGTGGTAGACAACAAGTTGAATATGAGCCAGCAGTGTGCCCTGGCAGCCAGGAGGGCCAACCGTGTCCTGGGGTGCATCAAGCACGGCATCGCTAGTAGGTCGAGGGAGGTGATTGTCCCGCTCTACTCTGCGCTGGTGCGGCCTCACCTCGAGTACTGTG
This sequence comes from Anas platyrhynchos, assembly GCF_047663525.1. NCBI lineage: Eukaryota > Metazoa > Chordata > Aves > Anseriformes > Anatidae > Anas > Anas platyrhynchos. The sequence continues at coordinate 120,140,970 of NC_092589.1, read as the reverse complement.
TGCAGTTCTGGGCACCACAGTATAAAAAGGACATGAAACTGTTGGAGAGTGTCCAGAGGAGGGCTACGAAGATGGTGAAAGGCCTGGAGGGGAAGACGTACAAGGAACGGCTGAGGGCACTGGGCCTGTTCAGCCTGGAGAAGAGGAGGCTGAGGGGAGACCTCATCGCAGTCTACAACTTCCTCGTAAGGGGGTGTCGAGAGGCAGGAGACCTTTTCTCCATTAACACCAGCGACAGGACCCGCGGGAACGGAGTTAAGCTGAGGCAGGGGAAGTTTAGGCTGGACATCAGGAGGGGGTTCTTCACAGAGAGAGTGGTTGCACACTGGAACAGGCTCCCCAGGGAAGTGGTCACTGCACCGAGCCTGTCTGAATTTAAGAAGAGATTGGACTGTGCACTTAGTCACATGGTCTGAACTTGGGTAGACCTGTGCGGTGTCAAGAGTTGGACTTGATGATCCTTAAGGGTCCCTTCCAACTCAGGATATTCTATGATTCTATGAAATGCTTGATTTAATGCATATAATTCACAAGTTTGAGCTGGCCGATTAATAGGCAGTCTTCCCACTTCCTCAGCTTTCCCATCTATTCCTTTAACAATGGCATAACCATTGCATAGCCTTCCTTGTATCATCCTAGAAGATCCGTCTGTGAACAATATTTCCCCTTCATCCAAGGGTACATCTTGTAAATCTAATCTGATCTTTGCTCATTTCTTAGACCTAAGCAGTTATGTTCCACATCCATTGGATCTTCACTTCCCTTTGACATGAAGGAGGCAGGATTCAAAACAGATTCAGGAGTTACAGTTAAATCATCCTTTTCAGTCAGGACAGCTTCATATTTCAGTATTTTAGAGTCTATCAGCCACCTTCCTGCTTTCTGAGTAAGGATGGTCTTCACTTGGTGAGGGGTAACAACACTGCATTGCCCCCCAGTGGTTAATTCTTTCCCGCTCTCTTCCACCAGTAAGGCAGTTGTTGCCACTGCCTGAATACACTCGCCAGTCCCGGTATACAGCATCTAATAATTTAGACAGATATGCTACAGGTTTTCTTGTCTCGTCCCATTCTTGGGTTAAGACCCCCAAAGCAGCACCCTCACTTGCAGTTATGAAAACATGAAATGATTTCTTTAGGGCAGGAAGAGCTAAGACCGGTGCTGTAATCAGATCTTGTTTTAACTGTTCCTCTATTTCTTTTTCTTCTTTTCTCCAATTCAATACATTGAGGTTTTCCTCCAATAATTTGAGATATAACTTCTTTGTTGTCTGCACATATGCCTCTATCCAAAATCTGCTATATCCATTTAAACCTAAAACTTTTCTTCTTTCTTTGTTCTAGGTAGAGGAAGTTGCACAATTCCCTGAATCCTTTCAGCGTTTATTCTCCATCTACCCTCTATCTGACTTCTTTTTCTACATATGTTAATTTAACCTTAAATACTTTTAGCCCATGTTCTCTTAAAAAAACTCAAGAGTTCATTTGTGATTTCTTTTACCTTTGATTTTTCTACCCCTAAATATCAACAAATCATCTACATATTGTAACAATGTCACCCCTTCTGGGATCTGAAATGTTTCTAAAATCTTTTCCAATATTTGGCCAAACAAACTGGGGGATTCAGTGAATCCTTGAGGCAAAACAGTGCAACAAACAACAAAGTATTGTTGTTCACGGCCTGTTTCTGGGTCTTCCCATTCAAATGCAAAAATATCCTGACTTTCAGGATCCAGTGGGCAAGCCCAAAAGCATCCTTGAAATATGTAACAGTGAACCATTCGTGCTCATAAGGAATTTGACCCATCAGGGTGTAAGGGTTAGGAACCACAGGGTGGCGTTTGCATACTATCTCATCAACCTTTCTGAGGTCTTGCACCAATCAGTACAAATCGTCTGGCTTTCATACTGGTAAAACTGGAGTGTTATAAGGTGACATACAAGGCTCCAAAAGACCATCCCTAATTAAAGCTTGCAGTACAAGATTCAGGCCCATTTTTCCTTCAAAAGACATAGGCTACCGCCATTGTTTCACTATTCCACTCCCTTCTTGAACAGTTGTTTTAAAGGAGCTATATTAAGCCCCCCACAATTTTTTTCCCTTACCCTCTTCTAGTTAGATTCCGGGGCAGAAGCTGATTGGTTCAGCCCAGCAATGATCAGACAACAGCTATATATACATATGTATATAAAGCAAGTGAGCTGTTTGGGGATGTCAAATACACTCACACACACACACGAGCGATAGAACAACAAAGAAATTATTAATGAGTTTGCTTGTTAACATACCAACAATGCCTTTTTCAAATCAGACCAACACAACGGTTTTTAGTCCTAACACATGCCACCGCATGGTCTGAGAGTGGAACACGCTGGTACTCACCTACACATGGTACATGGTTTCGATACAGCATGGTGTCAAAATAGAGATGCCATGAAACTGCATAAAAATGTTAAAAATATTTGCATAAAAGATAGCAAGCATGGGCTACAAAATGCAGTACAGGCAGAAGCAGTGAGAACTAACAAAGTGTAGAGTGATCAATTTGGAACCAAGTCCACCCCCAATGCCAGGACAAGCTTTTCCACAACAGACCAAACAACTTACACATACCACCGTGTGGTCCACTGTTGGAAGAGACAGTCCACAATCCGTACTAGACGCTGTTGAAACAGAGAGTCTGTTACTGATATCAGCCGGGGCAATAGACATGGAACACAGAATGCAATTCATAGGAGAATTACACAGTAGTTTTGTAGCCATGCCACCCCCGCACACAGCTTTCCTGCTATCATTCATCTTCAGTTGTTTGCTTAATTCTTCTCATTCCTTTACTGGTACCAACTGGGAATGATCGTACAACACATACCCCCAGAGTCCTCGCAACTGTGACCATGGACAAGTAACAAAAATCAATCACAGTTCTATTTTGTAACATAGTATGCCTTATTAAGTTTAGGTCAAGCAGCAAGCCAGATAGCGCAGCCCTAGTGGCATTGCTAAATTTCCTTAGCCAGCACCTTAGGTGATTCAGGGTGGTTAACGCTCAAGCACTAGCCACGCCAGGTTTCATACTGTTCATCCGCCATGAAACTAAGTCATTTTCCATGCATACATGAAAAATGTGCAATAGGTGACCGACAACGAGCCCAGGAAGCTCAATCCTTGGGGCGTGAGGCTTGGTGTCTCCCCAGCTCTGGATATCCAACCATTCCAGGAGTCACTCCAGGGCTCACAGATTGACACTCAGGACACGTATTGGCCACAAAAGTGGCTACCCATTGCTTTCCTAATGGGGCTCCAACCAGACAGGTGGAAAAAGGTTCTGCAGTATAGCAAGACCCAGGCACGTAGAATCTTGGCTTGGGGCATTAGCCCGGGTTACCATATGTTCTGTTGAGGGAGTGCAACGACCCAGGCTGACCTGAAAAACAGCCGGGGGTAATCAGGGGTGAAAGACAGCAGCTGGGAGAGAAACAGAAGTGATAAACACCCTTACAGACACTAAGGTCAGTGAAGTAGGAGGGGGAGGAAGTGTTCCAGGTGCTGGAGCTGAAGTTCCCCTTCACATTCCTAACACAGGTGACTTGCAGCCTGGTGCCATAATGCTGAACAAGCAATATGTACTATCAAAGGTTAGAGTTCTGCCTTGCTACTTTCACAGCAATCCCTGTTTCACATTGGACCAACCTAACTGTTTAGTTCTGTGAGGAATGTTTTAACAATTTTTGTCAATAAAGAACAGTCCTGTCTGCCTCGGGGTCCTGCACTGGCAATTTAATTCTTGAACCACAGATGCAGTGTGTCCCAGTCTCCCCCTCATTCTAGTCAATTTATCAAGTCTTCAGAAAATACTCCTCAAATCTATGAACCTGTTTGCTTTTGTTATTCTGGACTTCTATTTCTAACAGTTACAGCCTTTTTTTTTGTCTTCTTCGAGATTAACTATAGGTGTGACTGTCCCTGGGAATGGCTGCTGAAGAATGTTTTAATTACTTGTGAAGTGTCAATAAGAAAGCTATTTGTGTTTGTGTGAAGTCTTTAATGTCTGGGGGTTTCAGAACAACTGATAACAACTAGTGACTGTTATGGTATACTATGCAAGTCTCTGATATCTGGCCAGGTGGCCAAGAAATTAAGAAGAAGAAAAAAAAATAAGCTGAAGGACGGCTAGGAGACAAGACCTGCAGGGGATGCTGTGTAAACTTGACACGCTGCCAAGGAGTACAAAGGGGAAGGACAAGAAAAAATCTTGGAGAGGAAGACTACGAGCCTTCAGCATGAAAGACCCCTAGAGGCCCCCAGAGGGACCACCGGAGACTGATGCGCAGGCTCCAGTAGGAGGGACTGGGTCCCGGAAGCTAATTATAATAACCCATTTTTTTTAGAAGTAGTAATGAATATGTATTAGTCTAGGAGCATAAAAATCATCTACTTGATGTAACTGCTGTGCGTCCTGGTGGAGCAGAGACTCCCGGTGCACCCAGCGCTGTTTGCTTACCTCTATTCCTTTAATAAATTGTAAACTTTGATTATAATCCTAATTTGAAGACTGAGCCATTTATAACAGTTCTAACACATACCCGTCCATTGGGATTTATTTCTTTTTCATCATTCTCTGTAAATAAATTCATTGAGACTGTTACTCTTTTTTCACAGGTCTTCAACTGCAATCCTAATTTGACTATTCAATCACCCCCTAATTAATTTGTTCCTGTGACCAGCAGGGCTAGGGAGGTGATCGTCCCCCTGTACTCGGCTCTGGTGAGGCCACACCTCGAGTACTGTGTTCAGTTTTGGGCCCCTCGCTACAAGAAGGACATCGAGGCGCTTGAGCGGGTCCAGAGAAGGGCGACGAAGCTGGTGAGGGACCTGGAGAACAAGTCCTACGAGGAGCGGCTGAGGGAGCTGGACTTATTCAGCCTGGAGAAAAGGAGGCTCAGGGGTGACCTTATCGCTCTCTACAGGTACCTCAAAGGAGGCTGTAGCGAGCTAGGCATTGGTCTGTTCTCCCACGTGCCTGGTGATAGGACGAGGGGGAATGGGCTAAAGTTGCGCCAGGGGAGTTTTATGTTAGATGTTAGGAAGAACTTCTTTACTGAAAGGGTTGTTAGACATTGGAACAGGCTGCCCAGGGAAGTGGTGGAGTCACCACTTCCATCCCTGGAAGTCTTTAAAAGACGTTTAGATGTAGAGCTTAGCGATATGGTTTAGTGGAGGACTTGTTAGTGTTAGGTCAGAGGTTGGACTTGATGATCTTGAGGTCTCTTCCAACCTAGAAATTCTGTGATTCCGTGATTCTGTGATTCTGAGTGCCTGGGGATGTGGGTTCAGGTGGTTTCTGACTCTGCTATGATTTCTCTCTTCTCCTTCCCATTTCTGTGATGGCTCTGCTTTAGAGCTGTGTACTGAGTCTGGCTGGAATGTTAACTTTCCCGGCAGCAGCCCATACAGTGCCGTACTCTGTACTTGTAGCTGGAACAGCAGTGTTACCACACCACTGTTGTGTCTACTGCTGAGCAGCAGTGGCACAGCATTGGGCCTTTCTCTAACCCTCCTAGGGGGTGGGCAAAAAGTGAGGAGAGAAACATCACTAGGGCAGCTGACCTAAACCAACCAAAGGGATATTCCATACCATGTGATGTCACACTCAGCAATAAAAGGTGGAAACAGGAAGAAGAGGGGAGGGGTGGGTTCTCGTTGGGAAAACGTCGGTCCTCCTCTCGAACACTGGCTACGTGCATTGAGGCCCTGCTTCAAGGACGTAGTCAATCATCACTCACTTGTGGGAAGGTGAGAGTAAATTCTTTCCTCTGGACTTCCATATAGCCTTCATTTATTTTATTTCTTTGTTTTCCTCCCTTCTTTTTATTTTTTCCCTTTCCCTCTCCCTTTTCCCCTTCCCCTTTTATTTCCCTTTAGTTAAATTGTGTAGTTCATAATAATCTTTATTTAATTATTATTATTATTTCCCTTTAATTAAATTATCCTTATCTCAACCCGTGAGTTGTTCTTTGCTTTACTTCTCCCCCTCCTCATCTAAAAGAGGGGAAGTGAGACAGCAGTTGTAGGGCTTAGCTGCCCAGCACGGTAAAACCACCACAAGCTGCCTGCTTCTTCCACTTCCCCTTCCCTTCCCTGGAGGAGTGCTTGGGGATGTGGCTGCTCCAGCACAGTCAGCAACTGCCAAGTTTCACTTTCTGGCACTGCCTGAAAGATAACAGCCTGACTTCCAGGAAAGCAAAAAATATCTCCCTGCCGTGTAACCAATAAACTGCGGCCAGTGCAGAGGCTTGGGGCTCTATAAAGAGTGGGGTCAGGGGTGGGCTGAGGCTGTGCAGGAGCTGCGCTGAGATGGCGCGGGAGCTGAGCTGAGACGCTACTGGAGCTGCAGAGCACCAGGGAGGGCAGGTGGGTCCCAGCTGACAAGCGCTGGGCACGGCAGGGGCCACATGCGGTGACCCCTTGGCCTCCTGCTCGCTGTTTCACCCATCTCCTGCTGGGCTGTGAGATGCCAGGAGGGCAGCAGGGCTTTTCACACAGGGGAAATGGGCTCTGCTCAGGTGTCGGGGACGGAGGAGCAGCTCCCTCCAGTCAGGCTGCTGCAGGATGTGGGGGGACGTGCTGCAAGGGCTGCCCTGGAGGGCAGGGAGGATCTGGGGGCCGGGGCAGCAGCAGGCAGGTAAGCAGGAGGCCCCCTGGGACAGCCCAATGCCCCGCAGAGGTGCGAAGCCTGGCGGTGGGGCTAGATAGGGCAGTGATTGCTAAACTCTCCTTACCTTGACCCACAAGCTTGTCTTGCTTTTGTGTCTCCACTTTTCTCCCAGTCCTTTTGGTGGGGAGCAGGGGAGCAGCTGCTGGGTGCTCCTTGTTGGCCGGGGCCAACCCAGCACAGGGGTCCTCTCCCTGTCTTGGGGGCTGCCGCATCACCCACAGCAGGCAGAGGCACAGTCAGGATGGAGTACTTTTTTTCCTTGTAGCTGCTATAGGCTATGGGTTTGATTTAGGATGAGAAGGATGCTGACAGCACCAATGTGTTAGTTGTTGCGGAGCAGTGCTTGCACAGAGCCAAGGACTTTCCTGCTCCTCATACTGCCCTGGCAGCGAGGAGCCCAGGGTGCACAATGAGCCAGGAGGGGACAGAAGCAGGACAGCTGACCCCAAGGAACCAAAGGATATCCCATCCCAGAGGGCGTACTGCTCAGCAATAAAATCTAGGGGAGCTGGCTCGGGTGGGGGACAGCCGCCGCTAAAGCGAGGGTTAGGCTTCAGTCAGTGGTTGGTGACCAATTGCACTGTGTATCACTTGCTTTGGATATTTGTTGGTTTATTATTATCACCATCATCATCATTATCCCTTCCTTTTCTGTCCTATTAAACTGTCTTCTTCTCAACACGCAGGTTTTTAGCACTTCGTAGTATCCTAAACTGGTTTGGATTGGAAGGGACTGTGGTGGTACTGTTCTTCTA